>NC_057878.1:26755792-27955792 GCF_019740435.1 Gambusia affinis
GTCACTGTAGTGTAATTAAACCCTAACAAAGAGGGATTTGCACCAATCTACTGCAAGGTTTGATAACATAAAGTCGGCTATTCTGGTGACTATCAGAACTGGTTCTGACTTGCATACGAAACAAATATAGAAGTAATTTGAAGTTACGTTCCAAAGAAAACTCTGAGAATAGATCAATCTGTGAATACTGAGCCAGAAATAGGAAAGGGATTCACTTTGAATTCATATCATCTGGTCATCTTCCTGTACATTTTATGCGGTTTGTCTGGCTCCTTTTCTTTTGCCCATTTAGAGTAAATTGCATTGCTTTGAGAGGTGAGATGCTGATGGGGCAAATATATTATTAAAGACACATTAGACATCACTGTAAGAGAGATAAACTGTCTGGCTCTGAGCTATGCGTCAGATAAATGGCTTCAACAGCTTCCTATATTCAGCTTGTTGTAAAAGACACACAGACTTTTGTGCACCGTTAGCAAACGTTTGATCACTTAGTCTGTTGCTTTTTTGAATAAATGGCACAGACTGAAGATAAAACGCTATAAGTTGGAAATAGAGGTGAAGTATTAATCATTTTGTAAGTTCTGTTAAACGTTCGTGTTAGTAATTTGAGCCAGACTTGAACCCAAACATCATCAGTTGCAGAGAAATTCCTGAACGCTTGTAAATTCCTCTATGGAGAGTAAAAGGCACATACAGTATTTCTGAAAAGAAGCAGATGTCTATTACATAATGTCAGCCTTTGTTGAAATTTGTTTTTCTTCTAAAATAAAAAAACATCGCCAAACTGTTCGCAAATCAATCAGTTGTTGCGATGCTAGCTTCTGCTAATTCTCAGTTTCATTTCTTGATTGTGTTGATTCCTCCCAGAAAACAATGGGGCCATCACACGCACACCCACAGGCTGTAATGATCCAGTTTCCCGCTGCTACAAATCACAAATTATTCTCCAGTTGACCATTTAGAGAACAGGACAAGAAAAAAAAAATGGGGGAATGATCCAGCAGGAGCAGACTATTTCTGTCAGCCACGCTGAGCCTGATTCATAATGTCATATTTAAAAAGGAGAGGGCGACTGGCCCAGTCTGGTCTTCATTAGTGCGTATTTGGCTTCAGGTTAGAGTCATACCCAAGCCTATTGTCACACCGGATCAAATTGCCAGTGTAAACACCTTTAATCAAAGTAGTGTGTCTGGTCACCGCTGTTTGCAAACGCGAAGTGGCAGCCGCGCTCAGCCTTACAGTAACCATAGATCCGCTGCAGCATTCCCTCCTAATGCAGCCATCATACTCACTTCGGCATCTGCATATTTCCCTCCAGCTGCCCCTTCCACCACGGCTTCGCCGAGCTGCTGGTGTTCCTCATTAAGCATGAGGTCACCTACAGGAGGGCGGACCACCCAGGTGGATCAAATTGTTGTCGCCGTCGTCCCTCTGTCCTTCCTGCACCTACCGACTTCTGGATGCGTCAGGGACGTCGGCTGCCACATCTCAAAAATAACTCTGCTGCAGGCCCGTTTGTCGCCGGGCTATTATCAGGGGAAGTTCTGTTCAAACACACGGAAAGAAAACAGATTGGAAAAAGATTTGATGCAGAGGAGGAACGGCGTTGTGGGGGACTGGAGGAGATTAGTGAAGGGGAAGCAGTTATTTAGAGTGCACAGTGGTAGTTTTGGGGTGATAAGTGAGCAGAGAGCTGCGGGGGTGTGGTGTGTCTGCCGGCGGATTGATGAGTTAGCGAACTGGGCCTGCTACAACAGCAAGGGGAGACAGAACCCTGCCATTATCTGGAAATGACTTACACGTCTTCCCCCTGTGACAGTCCCAACACACACACACCCCTCCGTCACACACCCCTGACTGAATGATAAGAGCTGTCCACTACCTCCACTGGGGGACATTAACATAGACGCGGATATAAATATGAGATATTTCCTGGCTACAACTGGAAGCTAAAAGAAGAAGATTTATGATCTTTTCAATGAACGATGTTGACAAAAAGAAGAGAAAAAACTCCTGCAAGAATTATTAATGTCAGGACTACGATAGCAGAAAGTAAACTCCACACACAACAAAACAAAAACCTGGAAAAGGTTTGGAGGTGACCCTTACAGGGAAATTACTCACAATTTTACCAATCTTCAGAACTGAATGTGGCTGCATGGAGGCATTGCAACTCAAAGGCCTGTGGGTAAAATGAGCGTTTCCTGCCGGTACTCTGGCTTCTGATTGGGCCTCGGTAATTTTGTACGTTTTCTAGCCCAGTTAGGATGGTGCCTTTCACTGAGAATATCTGATGAATTTCTCATCCTTCTGAGAGGAAATGTGAAGATCCAGGTTTTGTCATAGTAACTTTATTCCATCCTTTTTTTATGATTCTGGGTTTCCTCCGGTGAAAATTGTTAGTTTACAACTTTACATGTGAAGTAGATCAAAATTATTTGCAGTCTCACAACTTTGGCTTTTTTTTCTGTCAAGTTTCCAAATTCCAGTTGGTGTGTAAAAGGTTAGACTGTTTTCTACAGCATTCACCTCTGTGACCACCGTAAAGTGCAGCAGGAATATCAATATTAGTCTGACTGCTTTCATGATCGATAGAAAAAAGCACATTGGAGTAATGTTCCTGTAAGCTGGAAAATCCATTTCAATTATCTGCAATGATTATGAATAATACATGGTGAACAGTCTATGGGTTCCTTTAGTTATTGCATTGTTAATGTTTCTCTGAAAACATGTTGCCCAAACCCTAATCTAACCTTAGATTAACTTACCGGGGAACTCTGTCCAGTGGAAATGTTTATTCTTTACCTCTCAGAGCCTTTTGGAGTCGCCTAAGGCTCAGGATTTTTCCCTGTAGAGAGTCTGTTGCTCCAGGCATATCTTTTTGTTTTTTACCAGTAGCACAACAAATATATTTGTAGCCAAAACAGACATGGAAGCAGGATTTTCTCTTCAGTTTTTTTTTCTTAAGCCAATACCTGACATCTTTTGGAAATAATACGATAAAAGCACTTGAAATAACTGTCCACTGGAAACTGGCAGGGATTGCTGTTGAGCTCTCCCTAAATCTGTTATTAGCATTCCTGTCTTATCCGTTTTTCACACGAGTGGAAAGATTTTTGAAACATTCAGCTGAAAATTCTTCACTGTCGGAGTGGAATAGAGCTGATGTGCGGTGCTTTGCCACAGAGTTCGTACATCCTGAATCTTTAAGCTTTTCACCTTAATCACAGCAGCAATCTTTTGTTTATTTTAAATTGCATTTGTTTCCAGTCACCTTTCCTCACAAAGATCTTCTACATAAGCCAGTTGACAAAAATAAGTGTAAAAACTGGTGACTTGTGACGCTGCAGCTGCTGTTAGACGAACCTGTCAGTCTCTGAATTGCTGATGCTGGATTTCTGTCGCGCTTAACATTTTTAGTCTGAGTCTTCCAGACATATTCTGCCTGGTAACAGTGACCAGCCTTTTTCTTTCACTAATCACAACATCGAATGGCAGCATTTTGCTTTGTTTTATGGTTTTGTTTGGACAGAATTAGAAGTTGCTCACTTTTATTTAAACTCGTTATTTGGTAAGTTTGTTTTCTTGTTGAAATCAAGTCCTGCTGTTTTTTTTTTGTTGTTGTTTCTTCCTTTGAAAAGCTGCTTGGCGCAGAGTGAAGCAGCATTTGATGCTCGAAGATGAGAGGCAAAGAAAAGCTTGCAGAAAAAAGCAACTTAACTTCATACCTGATTTCTCGACCCATCAAAACTGCTTCATGTTTTCTGGGAAGGCGCTCCACAGGGCTTATGGGAATGATTATCCATTCTTAAAGAAGTACATTGAAAATATCAGAAGTGGCAAGAATCTGACCAAAGACAACAGTGTTCCTAAATAATATCTTATCAATCAAATCTAATCAGTTTTTATCTGTTTACTGCCAGATTACATCAGTTAGTCCCTCCAGTTTCTTATGAATTGTTGTGTAAATTTTACACAGAATCAACAAATCCTCACACTTTTTTGTGCTAATGTATAATTGTGAGCTTATTGCAGATTTATTGGCAAGAAAATCATCAAGTTTAAATGATTTTAACTTTCTTACTTGAAGTAGACAGCTGCCTCCATCTTAATTGATATCAAAATATAGTCCATGACCCATACAGCAAAAGCATCACAATTTACCATCATACATAAGAGCAAATATTTCTAAATTAGTACAACAAACACTTTGATTGTTTTGTTTTTTGGGGAGTTTTTTGCAAATAATCACAAAATCCTGATCAAAATCTGATCAATATGAAAAGATGGTCAATATAGTTTGAGTTCATTATTATTTTATCAGTTTGTTCACAAGTTTTATCAATGCATCCTGGAACAACCGGCCCTTTAAGAGCGTTCACTGTCTTCGATTTGATTTGACAATAACGCTGACACAGCGCTTTGTGGTCTGCAGAAGTTTGATGACCTCTGTTGACTGAGTGCCTCGGCAGCCGCTGACCCCGCTCTGCCACTGCGTCGCTATCATCACAGATTGCTACAAACCCACTAAAGTCACAATTGGACTTATTGCACAGGTGGGATCCTATCACAGCTCCAAGCTGAAACTCCCTGTGCTCTGGAGAGTGACTCATTATTTTACAAATGTTTGTAGAAGCAGTGTGCATGCCCAGGTGCTTGATGTCATCCACCAGGGATCAGGGAACTGATTGGAGCAGCTGAAGTCAATTATTTGGAGAGATGAGCGAATGCCTTTGGCAGTATATTGTATATATAATAACAATAATACAGCTTTATCCATGAGGAAGCATTAGAAGCACAGTTAGTGACTAAAACAATACATGAAGCATCAGCAGGTCCAACTCTGGTCCTGTCTGCTTCAGCTCACCTGATTTCAATCGATGGCAGGTTTCTGCTGAACCACAATCCTCTGAATCATGTGTGACAAAAAACAACAAAACAACAGCAGATGAAGAACAGCAGCTACTCAACCCAAAACATAGTGGTGTTTACGTCAATGTTTTACTCAGTAACCAACACTCTTGATTGGCCCTACAAACACACAAATCACACAATCCCCAATACACACCAATGTAAAACATTCTGGTCTGACAACTCAAACTAAACTGTTTCAATCGTAACTTCCTCTTTTGAAGTCACTAGAGAGTTAGCCTTAGCATCGTGTCTGCTTCCTGTAGATTATGGTCTTCATCAGAACATAATCTACAGCTTTCACTGCAGCAGTTCAAAGCCGACGGTGATGCGGCCGGGATGAGGATCTGTGCCTCCAAATCCGAGTCTCGGAAAACGACGGAGTTCCTCCTCTGGGTCGGGGAAGAGGTCCTGCCTCCTGTGGAGCACCATGGTCCTGTTCAAAAGAAGAACTGGAGTCTTGATTTAACAGTGATCTACAGTCACAAGCCTTGGGTGAAAGAACGAGATCGCAGCTACTGGCAACCAAGTGAGTTTTCTCAGCAGGGTGTGGGCTCTGCCTCAGAAAGAGGCCCGGTCATCAGGAGGAGCTCACAGTACAGATGATGCTTCTGGACACTGAGGATCCGGATGAGGTGGATAGGATGCCTCACTGGCGGCTCGTCCACCGGGAGGAGGCGCAGGACACGCCGGAGGGTTTAGGTTGCTTGTTTTTCAGTTTACCAGGAGCCAAATTCAAAAGATTGTTGTGGCATGTCATGAAAAAAATGTCTGTTAGGTTCAGAAAACTTTCTTTTCAGCCTTTACGTTTCCCCATAAGGAATAGTTACAGTTTAGGACGTAATTAACACTTTGAGCACTGACTTTAAATCAACATATGTCATCTGTTTTCACATGGTATATGTTTTATACACACTGCTTGGGATAAAATTACTTTCTCTCCAAGTTTTATTTAGTTTAAGCTTCGTATGGAACCTATATGCAAATGAGAATGTATAAGTGCTTCAACAGAGCATTCTATAAAAAACATGGTTTTATAATTGAAATCAATAATTTTATTTAAGGTTATCTCTGGAAATGTTGATAGGTGTTCACATATTGTGTCATCCTTTATTTTAATCAACCATTTCAGTGTATTTGTACATTTCAGCAGCAAAGCCATTCATGATAAAACAAAAATTTTAAGTAATTAAACAACTGAGAAACCAGTGACAGACACAACTTTTTGATGAGTGCCATCATCAAAATCATCAATACACGTTGAATATATTGGTCAATATTCAATTTATTATTATTCAAAAGCAACTAGACAGATGAGTTTTAAGCCTTGATTTAAAGGAAGTCAAGAAATTCATCAGATATATGGACTATATGATTCCAGCTGAAAGACTGACACGTTTAGGTCAGTACGTTCATTTACACAAGTTTTATTTTACGTTTTAAATGGCTACAGGCTAAACTGCATGGAAATGATTGAATGAATCAGCAGTAGTTTCACCTGAAACCACAGCGTCGTTGTGCGTTCATACTGGAGCTGATTCGGGTCCGTCTGAGCAGCGGGGCGTTTGGACGGAAGGAAGGAATGAAGGAAGGAAGGAAGTGGCCGTGAATGACAGGAAAGGCTGTTGGAGCTGAAACGCCGGGCTCCAGACGCTGGCAGGACAAACCCTGGGAAAAGCTCCCGACGTCCAAACAATGCAGCTGGGTGCCGCTCCAGCAGCGGGCCCCTCCCAGGGGCCGAGCGGCGTAAGGTGCATTCTGACTGCAGGTGGGGGGGAGGGGGGGGGGCTTTGTTCCTGTTAACTCTCATGTTATCTGTAGGTGTGTGTGTGTGTGTGATAGCATTTGTCATATCTCTCCCTTTGTCTGATAAAAACTCCTTCCACTTCAGTGCTCTCTGTAACACAACAGCGCCCCCATGGGAGGAACTTGGATATTTCAACATGAGTAAGCTGCTTTTCTGAGCATGAACACAGAGAGACATTTATATTAAAGCTCTTCAGACATTTTAAAACAGTGATCAGACCTTCGTTTTTATTAAAAACACTTCTGAGAATAACCTCAAACCAGTCTGGATGTCTAATATATGGCATTGGTTAAACAAAAAGAACCTCACATGAATAGCATAAATGTTTATTTTTTTATTATTTCCTTTATTTAACCGGGTAAACTCCATTCAGATCTACAATTCATTTTCAAGAGGGACTTTACAGATGCTTTTATGCATCACAAAACTTAACATGACCGTGTTTATATTTCATTTTCTGAAAACCGATCAAACAGAATTACAGAAATATGCATTAAATTAACACAAATTAACAATTTGACATTTATGCAGCCAGTCCTTTGTTAACAGGTCCAGAGTCTTGGGCCATGCATTCTTTTTAAAATATTTATAAAGATTTGTTTTACAGGTACAATTCGACATTACCATCACCATTCAAGTCGTAGTTTAAAAACAAAAATCACAAATCATCACAAAACTCCAGCTGGCATCACTTTCAGTCCCTCCAGGGTTTTGTGATTTATTTTTGCGTTTTTGAGGTGCTGTTCCAGAAATATGTACAGAAAATCTTGAAATATTTTTCCTGAAACCCCTTCCAAAATCTACATATAGAAAAAAAACACAAACATTTTTATTCTTTAAAAAGCTCAATATTTGTCACCATATCGATAAGAAAGGCTGAGGCAGCAGAAAAGCAGAAATATGAAACACTGCCACCTGCAGGTTGGAGTTAGCAGTAATAAAAACTTGATGTTTTTGACCATATTTGCTGAAAATTTGCAAAAACCCTTACTGGTAAGAATTAGTGCAAACAATGCAGAGGTCTGTTGATTTTGCACAAATTTCCACAAATTACGAAAAACCGGCAGGCCTAGTTTCTGTATTAGACTTTCCAAATGATGTTAGGTTTTGGTGAAAACAGTCACCAGCCAACAGAGATAAAAACTCTGGTTTGTGATCATTGAAAGGACACATTAAGTCAGACGGCTCAAACAAAACCTGGTTGATGCATTTTTCCATTACATCTCAGTTCTTAACTGCTTTTAATACATTCTGCTGAAATACCAAAAATCTTCCCAATCTAAAATCAAAAAACAGAAATTGGAAGTTAAAACTGAAGACTTCCTCCACTGACAATCTGAACCTGTAATTAGTATTATTTTGACAGTTTCTCTGTCTGAGCTAAATTTGCAGCTGTCACATTGCGCTGATTTTGTGTATTGTGCATCAAACGCAGCAGCGAGCTGCAAGCGAATTATCCTAATATTTCAAGTTTGCAGAACATAATCATTTCTTGCACTCTGACACCAGTTTATTAAGATCACAAGTGAATATAATTTGTTGTGGGAATACTGAGGTAACTCTACACCAGCTGGTCCCCCACTCCGCTCTCACCCGCACATTTTCAAACATGTGCCTCTGTAGAAACTCACACTCACACACACACACCTAAAACCAGCATGCATGCTCTGTACATGAACCTGAACACATCACACACACTGTGGATCACCTGTGTTCAACAAGCGCTCACAGAAAAACATGGATGTATTCACACACACCTATGGTCACACTCAAACTCCCACATTCCCTCCCACTCACACACACACTCAGAAGTGCTCCTGTACACATTTTAGCTACCCAAAGGGACTGTCACACTTCCCACGTACATAGTTACACTTTCCAGACTCACACACTGTCAGTCTACCCACAGTGCACATCCACTCACTGAGAACACACACCCGAAAAAAGCAAGCAGACGACACAGTTCTTCCATAAGCTAATCATTTAGTATTCCCGTCCAAAGCTAACTCTGTGCGGTTCTGCTCAGCACATGGAAAGCCGGTGTTTTTCCCTGCCACAGCTCTCTGTAGCGGCTGTGTACCGGACAGAGTGTTTTATTTTCCCTGGACAACATCAAGCAGAGCCTCTAACCCCTGAAGACCTCCTCATCCGGGGAGCAGCAGCGTCCAGACGCAGAGCAGGGGCTGTCGACCCGCAGCGCCTGCCTATCATTCCCTACAGGGTGTAAATCAGCCGCGGTTCTACTGTGTGCCACGGCGCCGACAGATTTATGAGAGGGCAACCTCTTCACAAACCCGGCCGGTGCCTTACATCTGAGAGCTGCTTCAGCCAGCAGCAGAGGCAAGATGCTACCGGAAATAAAAGACACAAGAAAACCTTTAACATTTTTATGCTAGCAGAGCTCAAATTCAGCCTTGCTAGCATAGCTGAATGTGTTAGCATTCAGCTATGTATCTGAATCTAGACTGAAAACACACCTGTTACAGATGCTTTTGAACCAAAATAAATGGAACATTGACCCACATGTTTTATATTTATTGATAAGTTTAACAAAATGTGATGTTTATTACAGTTTCATATTTGGTGAATATGTGATGTTTTCATATTTTCAAGATGTAAAGCACTTTGATCTGCCTTATTGCCAAAATGTGCTGTATAAATTAGCTTGATTGATTGATTGATTGATTGATTGATTGATTGATATTTAGATTGTTGGTCCAGTAGCCTAAACTACAACCTGAGGACAAACTGACCACTTTCTCTCACTTTACTCTGTTACTGCTCTCCAATTTGCATTATTTGCTGTTAATACAACTGTTAGCTTTTTGTTTTCTGTTAGTTTTTTTTTTTTTCTCTCTCTCCATAGAAGCTACACCTGGTCTGGTGTTTTGTTTGGCTGTGATAACACAGACATCAACTAATCGTTCCCAGGTTTTAGTTCTGCTGGAGGTTTCTATCTGTTAAGGGAGAGTTTTTCCTCTCCACTGTCGCCACATGCATGCTCAGAATGAGTGCTGTAAATTCAATGACTCTATATAATCTGCTGGGTTTCCTTAGACAGAAACTTTTAAAACTAATTTGAATAATTAATTGAGCTCAATGTACTGTTTGATAACTAGCATCAATTGGAAAATAATATAATTGAATTAAAAAGATTTTCTTTTTGTGAAGTGCTTTGAGATGACATTTGTTGTCGCTATGTAAATAAACCTGAATTGTATTAAATCTATGTGATGCCTGATTAGGAACATTTTCCACGGGTAGGAGAATCAAACCAACTGAAAATACGAACCATTGATCCGGTAGCGCACCCTGCAGCTGCAGGCTCTCTGGCACAGAAGTCTCAACAATCAAAATCTACTCGTTTTACAGTCAAATCCTCTAATTATTTAAACTTTTTCCAACAGAGGATTTTTTCAAACTTGCCTCCCTCACATTAAATATAGATTTTATGCTGAAGGCGCAGTGCATTGACTCTATTCTTTTAAGAAAGGTTAAAAGAAAGGGTAAGATTCAGTGGATCTCTTTTTTTTCTAAGAGCAGGTAATCTTTAATAACGGGCTGCAGGAGGCAAAATAAAAGAACAGTAACCAGAAGTCTAATCCTTTGTTTTTCTGACAGCATCGCTTGAAGCTCAGAGGATTTAGCAAAATGTATTCTGAATCTACAAGTGTGCTCAGTTCATATCACTGTCTTGCAGAATAACAGAGAAACCACTGGGAGGAAAACTCTGGTGCTTTGCTTGGAGATATCGGGATGCAAAACCAGTTGTTTTGCATAAAAGCAAATAAATATTGGAGTTGCGCCGCACCGTCAGCATGCTGCTGTATGTTTAGGCTACCAAACGTGACCCTTAATGCTAGCAAAGCTCACTCTATAGATAAGATAACCTCTGAGCCCCGTCTGCTTGTGTTTGGGAGAAAGTGACACGTTAACTGGGAATGTGCTCCAACAAAGGAAAACAAGCAGCTACGTCATGATGGTGGAATTACATTAGTGATAAAATAGGCTGTAAAAACAAACGACCCGTAATGGTGTTTTTGCCTTCAGTGGGTGGAAATTTGAACAAAAGCTCGTGTCTTTTTCTTTTCCCTTCCGCTTTTTTTCTCTCCCCCTGTTTCACTTCCTGCTTTTAACCAACATTAAATACAGACTTAAAAACCTGCAGCTCTGCCTGTTTTAAGAACGAGTGAAGTTAAGAGTTTCCTTCCTTTCACACACAATGCGAAACTAACTCTTGACCAAACACGTTCTGCATGAACCAGTCACTCAAGGACACGCAGTTTATCATTCTTTAAAACGGTTATTACAGTTTAAACCAAATCTCCTTTAGTCTTTTCTGACTTATTAAGATTAAAACATGAAGAAAAACTAGAAATGATGGAATTGAATTGTCATAAATCCTCTTTCCGGTGACATAGAAACAGGTAGAGGTTTGTATGACCCGGCTCCACATCGTGGAAAAAGTCAACAACCCTCCTGTCCAATTAGGAGCCCCCTGCTGGGCTGATGCTGTTCTCTAACAGACGCTATAACAGGAAACTGTCACCAAGGCCTAGATGAGAAAAAATGATGATGAAAAAATCATTTGCTCAATAATTTAGTACAAAAAGTGTTCAGAGCTCTTTGACTTTTCCTCCATTTTTCACATCATCACCACAGATTTGTTTTTATTAGGATTTTTTTTTTTTGTCAGACAAAAAGAAAGTAGTTTTTAGTTGTGACAAGAATTGAGGTGTGGCACTTTTTTCCCAAAAGGAAAAATCTTAAATTAATAATTAATGTCATTAATAAATAATTAAATTATAATTTAAGAAAAATCTTAAATTATAATAACCTTCCCTTCAATACTTTGCGAAGCCAATTACAGCTTCATTTTATTTTGGTGTTTGTTTTCCAGCTCAGCTCATTTTGTGACTGAATATTTTGCTTACTCTTCTTTTGAAATAATAGAAAATATCTTTGGAGAGCCATTTTTAAATCTTTACACAGGTTCTGATTTATTTAGTCCTGGACTTTTAACATGTGAAAGCATTGTTCTAATCATTGCATTGCAGCTGCAGCTGTACGGAAGAAAATCATTCCTGTGACATGATGCTGCCTCCACCCATGTTCTGACAACAGTTTTTGTTGTCAGTTTTGGTTTCATGTGAGCAGATCATCGTCTTCCACATGTTTGCTGCCTGGTTTCCATCCACAAAGGACAGTTATGTAGTCTGCATGACTGAAGGTCCTCCTGTCACCAGATCCCCGTTCTGCAGCTGATCCAGATTTATCAGGGATCGCCTGTCTGTTGCTCTGATTAAAGCTCCCCGCTCTGTGGGTTTGGGTGGATGGCCTCAGTGGGTTTGCATTGGGCTTTCAATTTTCAGATGACAGACTCAACAGTGATTTGTTTTAAATCCTAATCTTGCTTCAAGTTTCTGTTCTGTTGTCTTTAATCAGACTCCAGTTTGCCAAGAAAGTCCGGTTCGTTTGTGGAGGTGTGAATCGAACTCTGATGAGGATTAAAGAATCTAACTCTGATCCTCCTGAAATCCTCCCCTTACAAAAAAATCCCATGAAAATCCCATGTGATCACATGTGGAAAAGTGTGATTCACATGTGATTTTACCACAAAACGTTCCAAAATCACATGTATTCATGTGCTTTCACATGTGATTTTCATGGGATTTTTTTGTAAGGGTCGGTCTCGGTTCGGTTGATGTGAACTCTGATATACGATTCAATTTCATATGTGAATGCCAAGCAAGCGGGAGACCGCTCCAAAAGCAGGAAGGAATCCTGCAACCACTAAAATGTGACGCCGCTCCATTTTTTTTACATTTCAAGAAGAAGGAAGTTGCTTTCAGTGTCTTCCTCAGAGGTTTCCATATTGTTTCTTTCAGTGGTTGTTGGTGCAGCGCCCCCACAGGCGAGGAGGTGAACAGGTTTATGAAAACTTTTGGTTTCTTTGACGCGGTGCAGCGTGAAAGACAAACAGCAACTGAAAATGTAACAAATGTTGCAGTTTTGATCCTCAATTGAACCCAATCTACCGAACTACCAGGTGGGAAAACACCCTAAGGTTTCTCCCCAACCTGTTTCTGGTTTTCTTTGGTTTTTATGATGCTGTTTGTTTACTAATGTTTTCTAGCCTTCACAGAACAGCTGCACTTATACAGAGATTAAATTAAAATCAGGTGGACACAATCTGTCATGCTCTTCACAGTAGAGCACAACTTTCGGTTGGCCCGCAGTTTGAAAGAAACACAGAGATGTTTCTGGTTTTAAACTAACAAAAGATGAGGCGGTCCTGTACGTCCACCATGAAACGGTACAGACCTGTGAGGAGACAAGAGAGAAGCGGACAGAAAACATGTTCCGACCTCAAAGACTGCGGCGGTTCCCTCCACTGTTCCATCAGCATCAGCGGTGCGTTAAAGTAAACACAGCTCTCCACAAGCCCAGCCGCGGGCTGCACAGATCGTAAATGTAAATAGGAAACACAGCGGCACTGAAGAGCCTTTAGAGTTTGCACTGACAGATGTTGTATCATTTTCTTGTTAGCACCACACCTCACCTCATAAAACCGCAGACAGAAACCTTTGAACAAAGCCTGGCTTTTTCTATCACAACAGTCAGCTTACCACAAATGTGCCAGTTAGTCTTTATGCTACAGAAGCCAACTTTAAATCAGGGTGTTTCAAAGTTTAGGGAAAATCTAAAAAACTTTCCTGAGATACCTAAATATTAATTTATACTTTCCTTGCGGTATGCACAGCCGCCTCGCTGCCAGCATGTTGCTCAGGGCGCTTTGGAGGGTTTTAAATCAGACTTTCTTACACCTCGGCTGCTGGCAGACTCTTCTATTAATCCCAGGTTTTTAAAGCACTTTTGAACATTCAACAGGAATGTTCTCCTGTTTCCTAAACCATCTGGATAACAAGGAGGTTTCAACTTTCTCTAAGAGTTCACAGTAAAAAAGCTCTCTTTAACTGAACCTCATAGAAACATGAAGCTTTGCTAAGCATCACACCTGTGATAAATTCATTCATCACTAACACGCAGGTGTGGCCTCACCACTGGTTCTGTCCAATAAAATGTTTTTTCATTGAAAGGTTATCAACACATGAGACAACAAATGTTTCTTTAAAATGAATTATTTTTATTCTGAGTCCTTGCAAATGATTACAGTCTGTCATTGTAACATACAAACTATTTTTATTTTTATTTTTGCAATGCAGACCAACATTTCTGACCTGGATTCATAAACAACCCTGAACCCAGAAGTTACACAATCAGATTTTTTATTTTTTTTTGGTTCTATATTAAAGTATTTTGTTGGTGTTGTTTTTTTGGTGTCCTTTCGTAATAACCTGACCGCAGGTGCATTGCATTTTAGCCACTAATTCATTTGAAGAAACATTTGATGGTTGATCCACTGATAGTCCTTCAATGGAAAAACTAATTTTATTCAACTGAACCAGAAAAGATTCAATGCTGGGATCCTGATTGTGTTCAAAACACTGTTAATATCATCTCTCCTTTTATGTGCATTTTAATTCATCAGAAAAACTCTAACTAATAAACAGATCTACTATTTGTTAAAATATGAATCTTTATCCAGTTATTTTGATGCTGAATTTCCTTAAATTACCAAAACAAAGTCTCCACATCCCAGTGTTTCTGCTCTTAGCAGTTGCTGTGACATTTTCCAAGTTTCTTTCTGCATACTCTTTGGTGTTTTGAACCAAGGTTGCAAAGTTCCTGCAGTTCATGTTTACACAATATCATTAGAACGGCTGATGTGGGAACACAAAGAAGCTCTATAACTATTGTCTGTTTTGTGTGTGTGGGCGTGTGTGTGTGTGTGCATGTGTCTGCGTGTACATTCGTGTGTGTGTGTGTGTGTGTCTGGATCTCAGATGTTTTGCTCGCCCCCCTCAGAGCCAGACACAGACAGCGGCGGGCCGACACACTGTGATCTGTGCCGGATTGTTTCCTTGATGGTATTTGAAGAATACAGTAAGACGAGGTGGACGATGAATTATGAATTATGCATTGTGTTTTGTGTTTTGTGTTTTGAATGTTTCTCCTCTGAGAGCAGACTCTGAAATCCTCACATGTTGGCTTTCCAGCTGCATATGGATGCTGTGATCCAACATGGCATTTTTGGACAATTTTTAGACGTTATTGTTTGAAGTCTGTTGGTAATACATGTGGTATTCATTTCAACAAAGGTTCATGGTGATGTGATGTAAGTTTAAGTAGTTTATTGATTGTCATGAACTCAGTGAAATGTGACAAATTTACCTGAACTGTTAGCAAATGTACTTTTGAAAGGCAGAAAAGAAAATCTAAAGAAAATTAAGCTGCTATAATTCTGTTCTCTACATAATTATTTGGATTTTCAGAATGCCAGTAAAATCATTTAATTTCAGCTGAAATTCTAATATTGTATCTTCTTTTACAATAGAAATCTGATTTATTCCTTTATAAATTATGTAATCAGATGAGTTCATAAAAAAGGACTTAAAGTTACAATTCAGGTTGATTTCTGATAGATAAAATATGAATTTCCAATAAATTACTTACATTTTATTGTCCTTTTGCTCAATAAGCTCATTTTGATACAGTAGCTTTTGTTCCTCCTAACTGAAACGAGTGAAGGAGAAACATCTCAATAAAAACTGGATTTCACCAAAGGAAATCTTCAGTCTTCTGACAGTTTCAAACTTTCATTGTTTTTAAAATCTTGCTCAGATCTGACAACATTTCCACCCACTGATGAGACACGACGACTTTGGGTTCTGACTTGCAGGAAACTGATTCACAGAAATCATGTTGCCTCGTTTCTTTGATTCTGTTAAGACACAACCATAAAATTTATGTCTTGCCATCTTTAAATGATGAAGAAATTATTGAATGACTTGCAGACTGTTGGTTTGGAGGCGCTCGGTGGGACCCATTAAGCTCTGAGCAGTGTTTGTTTTTTAATTGGTTACTGCCAGACTCTGGCTTGCTGGGCTTCTCTGATTAACAGCAAATTGGAGGTTTATTGAGATAAATGTGAGTTCATCGCATGTGTCATGGCACGAGAGGAACCAGAATCAGACAGCATCAACATGTCGTCCGCAGCCTCCATGCATGCAGTCTGTTAATAAATTGCTCCCTTCTCTGTCGTCTTATCTGTGTTTTGTCTGGAGAACACTTAAAGCGAACCGATCCTGTGTCCAGCAGGACTCTGCCCAAAGCAGCTGAAAGATTGGTCTGATTTTATTGATGTTTGATAAAGTCATGAATCAGCTGCTGATGGTTCTGCTCAACAGCCAGAATGAAAACCTCATATTACATGAGAACAGGAGGAAGGGAAACCCTGATGCATGTTACAGGCTCATCACTCTAATTGCATTGAGCCGACTGGAAGCTGCAGAACCCCGACGTAAAGGCATGAAACTCAGAAAAATGCTCTCATTGCTTTTTAAAAAGTTGGGCAGCTTTTTCACAAAAGTGAACAGAATAAACTAAATGTAATACCTTCCTCTAAAGCAGAGGTGGGCACTCCTGGTCCTGGAGGGCCGGTGTGCTGCTACTCTTAGCTCTCTCCCTGGTCCAACAGTCTGAAATCAAATAATTGAATCACCTCCTGAGTGCAGTCAGGTTCTCCAGAGTCCTGCTAACGACCTCATTATTTAACTCAGGTGTATTGAAGTAGAGAAAAGTCTAATAGTTGCAGGAGACCTGGAGTTGCCCACCTCTGCTCTAAAGGCTTTAAAAAGCTCTTTAGATGTTGGTTTGATCATCTTACTCATTTAAATAGTGGAAAGATTCCCAGATGAGATGAAAAAGATCCCACTTTAACTCCAGAGAAGATTTTTATCAGGATCTTTGATTCTGATTAAAAGCTTTGAAAGCAGGATGAAAGCTCCACTTTAGACTGATTTGATCATTTTCCAAACCAAATTTGGAAAATTAAAGCCAATTTTGAGCTCAGTATAGTTTATTGGAGTTAAAAACTCTTAAAGGGGAAGTGTTATGTATTTTCCAAGCCCAAAGTGCCATTTTACAGAACAATGATGTAAGTAAGTTATAAAAATACCATATATGTCAAACATGATTTCACAACTTAACAGTTTGAAATTGGGCCTCTGTCTCTTTAAGAAGCTCCTAATCTTTCTCACTCTCCGCCTTCAGCTCATCATTACGACGTTTCTCCGTTAAGCCCTCAGCGATTTTGCTGCGTAGCACTAAAAAGTTGTTCCCATGATAAGCTGAGTAGATGCACACTTTCACCAGGTGCTGACTAACTGCTGTTGCTAGTCTGAAGGAACTGAGTGGGGAGCCTGCAGCTCTGAGGAGGAGCTTTGTGGGAAAAGGCGGAGCTAGGTCCACCCAGGCGTTTCGCCGTTGCCATGGGAGATTAAAGGACGGGAGATTAAAGGATTTCTCAAACATGCATGAGATAATCTAAACAAGACTCCAGGTATGTTTCTGGTAAGGAAAAAAAAACATTATAACAATATAAAAATCTAGAAAATAGGTCAATCTTACGTAATAATCTCCCTTTAATAACACCTCCTGTCTGTTCTGCTCGTGTCTGTTTGTGGATTAGAGAAATTAAAGGACTCTGGTCAATAAAAGCTGGTGTGTTTGGCCTATTTCTATTGTTTTTTCACAGAAAAAAAAAATCTGAAAACCGGGTTGTTTACTGTAACAATTCCCACATTTCATTTCAGCAGCAGGGAAAACGGGAAAAACTGGAGCGTTAGTCTGTTAGACATGCTGCTGAGCTGAGAGGAGAGATTTGCCTGGGAGAATGAATGACTGAATCAGTCTTATTAGATCATTTCTGTTAACAAGGTTTCCAGAGAACAAATGTTTTCTCTCGCCTCTTCATTTGAACATAAGTTAATGTTGCAGAGCTGCACTGTGGTAAAAGCTTCAATTATTTAGTCACTATGGATCTTCATTTGAAATATTTGCCCATTTGTATCATTTATTTTTGTTTTCAGTGGAAGAATGAAAAATAGAAATGTTAATTAAAGAGAAAACCTTTAGTGCAGACATTGAACTTCTATGTTAATTAAAGCTGTTTTTGTCTTGTTTAAACAATTCTTGTTCCATTGGCAGGTTTTGTAATTTTTTTTTTCATCTTGTTTAAAAGAGAGAGACTTTATTCCCTCATATTAACGGGAAGATTTCACATCTGACCTGTTTGGAGACTGAACTTCACAGCGTGAACAGCTGCTCCTTCTCCTTATGAGTAGCAAATCAGCGTTATATTTTCATCTGTCCACTGATGACAAATCCATTCTTCTCATCCAGGAGCATCCACAGATTCTCTGAAAATATATGATTTTTTACAAGCAGGGGGTGACCTCCTGGAAATGCTCTGAGTTGGACCAGTATGATATTCATGCTAAAATAATCATGAGTAAAAGCATCACAGTTCAATAGCGTCACAGTATAAACACATGAGCCAAGTGTCCAGAATGTGTGGGATCTGCTGAGAAACTGAAAACAATGCACCTGGAAGTAGAGTATTTGGTCCAGTTTTCCACAGAAACAAACACACAAAAAATTCAGACCAATCCTGTGATCTGAATTATCGCATGGAAAATGACGCAATTTTATTCGCACAACTAAGAGACTGAGAACGGATTTAGAGATGTTGACTTTACCATCCACTCTGAGAATAATCATTTTGATTCTCAATACAATCGATTTTACAACCAAAAAAAACAAAAAAATTCTATTTATCTAAATTTTTTCCAGCACAAAATAATAATTCATGCATAGTTCCAACTTTCTTCTCTTATTATTGTGTTGGGTAATAAGTTTCTGTATGCAGCCAGATTGTTCAATAATTTGCCATTTTATTTTCAATTACATTTTAATCCTTTCTTTTATTTTTGCTTCATTAGTGTGCAGGTTAAAATACAAAATATTGGAAACTTTTTAGGGTTTCAGAAAAGCTGTGAAAGTCGATTATTATTATCAATGTTGCATATTGGCCACAGTCTACTGGTGTCTGTCAATTCAGCGTTTCTCTTATATGCAATATAACATACAGAAATCATAGTTAATAGTTAATTTTTCATGACTTACTCGGTGCATGTATTTTCACGTCTGCATCAGAGATGCATATTTCCTTCCTTCAATGTATTTTCCTCAGCTTTGTTTTCCAGCTGGGGATGAGAAATTGTCAGGAGTGCTTCTATAGCGACTATAGCGTAATTAGTAAATAATTAGAGAATGGTGATTACATTTGAGAGGGAGCTCAGGGTGGAATCACAGCAGGCAGAGCTTCTGAAGAGACCACCTGCCGACATTATCCATCGCTCACACAACTGGAAGCAAACAAGTGATACGTATACCGACATCATGTACACCATTACTGATTCATTTATATAAGTCCCTAACACAAACATATCATCTGCATGCACACATGCTCTCCAGGGTCCGCATTCATTTATTTACCATGCTGATAACGGTATGTCGAATGTCCCTGAAGAAGTGAAGCTTTATGCAGCAGCAGCAGCCGGTTCAGGTTAACAGTTGCATGAAAATAAAGTAAAAAAAAAAAAACTGTTCAATCAGAGAGGGTTTCAATCTCTTCTTTTATTTCACAACAGAGGTGAATTAAAAGCTCAAAGCTCTGATTTTAGTTTTGGTTTGTTTTTGTATTTTGAAGGACGAGGCCAGTCGGCTGTAAGCAACCGACTGAGTCGAGGCAAAACCAAATGCATCATCTTTACACCCGTAAGTTTTATAAAGTAGAAGAAAGCAGGACAAGGAGTTACATAACTATGACAAGACATGACAAGTTAAACAGTAAGCAGATTTATTCAGCTGAGACTAAACTGAGAAAACAGAAACCGTTTCTGTTTCGACAGGAAGGAAAACATCAGTCGCTTACTGCATTGATTAAATAATCATTACCAGTTTGACCAACGCTATTAAAGCAGTTTAGTGGGGAGAGTTTTCAGGTCCTTGTTCAGAGCATACAGGTTTGTTTTAAAACATTTCCAACATGGAAAACATTTAGAAATGACCTTAGAGAAGCAACTGTCTTGGAAGAGTCATAAGGCCATAAGATTGTTAACTAATAACAAAAACATTTGAGTCAGTCCTCCAGTCCTCCAGTCCTCCAGTTCTCCCAGCAGTGCAGGTTTTTGATCATTTTACCCAGGATAGATTTTGCAATACTCTGAAAAATACCGAAAACAACAAACCTTCATCTCTACAGTCTTAAGTCAGCATGTTGCAAAGCCAACGACAAAAAAACCAAAACAAAAACAACTAAATCATTAAGTCCTGCTAGGAATGGTCACAACGGTTGTAACTCACAGGGTCAAGTCGTTGATCATAAACATATTTATACCAAAATATTCTGGAGTCACATGTGAGATGTTGTGTCAGGAACAGGTCAGTGAGCCCAACTACAGCTAGAGATCTGCTTATTGCAATGGCCCAGTCAAAGTCCAGCACTCAGCCTCAAAGAAAGAATGTGTTAACCTGAATTAACTAAAGTACACTGTTAGCCTTTGCTGTATTTTCTACAGCTAAATACCGCAAAATGCCCAGTAAAACTAACATAAAACATCTTTACAATTAGTTACTGTAATTTGCATTGCATTATGGGTAAAGGACATAGTATTACAGTAACTTACTGTATGTTTTGAAGTTGCAGTAATTTACTGTTTACACATTGCAGTAGTGGTACTGTATTTATAATATCTTGCACTGTTAGCCTTTACTGTATTTTTTACAGCTAAATACCGCAAAATGCCCAGTAAACTAACATAAAACATCTTTACAATTAGTTACTGTAATTTGCATTGCATTATGGGTATAGTACATAGCATTACAGTAACTTACTGTATGTTTTGAAGTTGTAATTTACTGTTTACACATTGCAGTAGTGGTACTGTACTAATAATGTCTTTGCGCTGGCCATGTAAGAATTCTATTTGATTTCCAACGGTCATCATAGATGTTTCATCGTGGTTCTCGTGTTCTGTATTTTTACTCCTTTAGTGGTTAACATATTTTAAGGCAGAAAGAGAGCATGTATTTTTGTTTTTTTCACATCCTAGCTAACATTAATATGCAGTTTATCTAGCTACGTCATCAAGGGTGGCTTCGCTTCCAACGTTTTTCTGATAGCGTTTGTTTTAAACTCGAAGCTTTTTCCGTCCAAGTGCAAGTGCAGCTCTGTCGCTGTGGGCTCACACTGCTTCAGCTCTTCGCAAGACAGGTAAAAAAAACACTTAGAAAACTGTTTGAAGCCAATGTATATTTTAGATGGAGCTAACGTAACTTATAGCATCATGCTATAATGCTATAACTTAGCATGAGGTGAAAGATAGAAAAATATGATGGTGTTATTTTTTGAGCTGGTTCGGAATTAACGTTAGCTAAGGTGCTAATTTTACCGAAGGTTTTAGCTTGGCTTTTGCCGCTAAATCTTCCTCGAGCGACTAGCTTTGGGTTGAGATAAGCTCAGTGATGAGTGTCTGTTAGCATTGTTGTTACATCCTTTGTCGAACAATATAACGTTAACTGATAATTGATCCCCCCCCCCCTTTTTTTTAAAATACATCTAACTGTTCATTTGTTTAAACCATGACCTTGCAAATGTTAAGACTGCAGATTAGCTAGGTCAACAAGGATGAATTCTAACGTTGTTCTTTTTTTTTCTTTTTGTCAGATGACTTTTTTTAACTCCCAAGCTTTTTCCTCCAAGTGGCTGTGCAGTTTTGTCCTGCTGAGTGCTAACATAGCTTCAACTCTTGAAAAGACAAGACAACAGGTAAAAAGACAGCTCTTCAAACATATTTGAAGCCACAAAATAATCTGGAAATGTAGAGGAGCAGCTAACCTAATCTATAACTTTGAGCTTGCTGCAGCTAGTTAGCCTGCTAAAGTATCATTACATCTCCAACATAGTGTATAAGAGTCTGTAAATGAGGACAAAGGTGGAAAACATTCAAGTGGTTTCTGTTATTTTTTGAGTTGGTTCAGCCACAGTGGCAGGTGGACAAAAAAGTTAATTTCCAACCCTGGTTACATATAAGGACTGTTCACCTGTTTAAACCATGCTCTTACAAATTTAAAGTTAAGTCAGTACTAACAGGTGCAACTATGTACAGGTGTAAATTCTGCAGCATTTGTACTTCAGAATTTAGAGAATTTTGTACTCATGTGAAGAAACATCAACACACAGCTAATTATCGGTTTCGTTGTGGAATAGAGCAATGTCCTACTTCCGTCAGAAAAATAAAACATTTAGAAAAAAGAGGACTCAATCTTCATCTTGGTTGATGTAATTTTATATCGACTCTTAACTTAAACACACATCTTAAATCAGAATTGTTCAATTAATTTGTTAAAGGGATCAATTCACCCAAATTACAAACATTTTGTTAACCCATATTGTACTTAGCCATTCAGATACTGTATTTGTGGAATGTAATGCTTTAAAAAATTCATTTAGCCTCACAAACTGTCATTCACATCCGTTGTTTCAGAGTGGTAGCAGGATGTAGGGGTAAAGTCTAGTCTAGTCTCTGGGGTGAGGTTCTCAAAAACCTGTTATAATCTGGGTGAACTGGCCCTTTAAATATAAATTACTACCAGTAATTCATAATTAAGAGTTTTCCTTTTATGTTTCAAAGGTATCTTCCACCAAGATGTCTGTTGAGATGGAAATGACCTTACCTACTACACCAAGGGTAATCATGCTTGGTAAGAGGAATATTTTCTATCACTATAATTTTTTTGTAGCAATGTATGTAATAGTTATGGTAGTCTGTACTTTTACTCACTAGCATTAGCTTGACAAGGGTTTGTCTATTTTAGGAAATAGCTTGATGTGTGCAACCCGGTGGATGGTCAGTATGGAGAAGAAGGTATTTTTCGAACCTGAGCAACTACATGACTTTGCCAGTGTCCTTGCTGTCTTTTTTGGGTCATATTATGACTTCAATCTGGAGTATCAGGAGTCAGCATCCACCACGCTGGAGATGATACAACTGTAAGTACTCTACACCAAACCATTTATGAATAAAATTTAATGACAGTTTGACTGATGATGAAGAACCATAGCTGATTGCTGTATTGTATGTCTTCATTTTAAAAAATACAATTAATATATTTTATTTCTGTTAAAAGATTCTTTGTGAGGATCAATCCAGATGTTGGTACCAAATGCACAGCCAAAGTCAGTACAAGCTGCAAGATGGGAAGTCTTGTCAAGAGGAAAGTAGTCAGTGTCAACTCCCGGATCAACACCTTCCTCAAACGACTCGCTGAATTTGAATAGAGGACTTCCAACTAGGTAAGCATTTTACCAAATGTTTATTATTTTATTGTCTTTTCCTCCTATCTTGCATGTTCTGACTTTACTTTAGCCTTTTTAATATGATTTTAATGATTATTTATAAATGGCATGTGATTCCTACACAATAGCCCTTTAGAGTAGCCTGCATCTTTTCTGTGTCCGTGGTAAAAAGTGGATGTCGCTGCATCTCTTACTAAATCACAGAAATGTATAAGTGTGTAGTCGTTTAATTGAGGTGTTTTTTTTATACTATGCAGTTTTCAGTTTATTAGGCACGCCTTTGCAGTAATCCGTCAGCACCAACAAAATGACTAAAAAGATTGTTATGACATGTTGTACTTCATCGTCTCCTTGGGGACATTTGCAGGGTCTCAATACAGTACGCAATCGTTTGAATTAGTGAAGACTGACTGACTGCTTTTGCCATAAACAATCCAAAAACCTGAAGTGAAGCCAGTCCTGCACATTCTTTATGCAGCTTCTATTATCACTTCAGTGTAATTGATTTTTTTTTTAAAGAAATTATCAACTTAATGCTGCTTTATGCCAATGATTTTATGCATTTGGACATTGTCATTTCAGCTTAATTTGTCAGCCTTCCTGTTGATTTGAAAATGTAGATAACTTCCTGACCATCTCATGACCTCCCACATTGTCTGTCTTATTCTTTACAGTTCAGCTTCCACAAGATGGATCTCACTGATTTTGTTTGACAAATGGAATAAAAGTTCTTCTAATGTAGGAAATGCATCTGATATAACAATATTTATTGATATGAATGTCTACCATATAGTACATTATCGCACTTGCACTGTTACTGTGATGTATTGTGTAACAGAGCACATTTAAGCTACTGTTAACTGCTTTCTGACAATGCAGCCTCTGCTGGTTTTTTAAATGAAGTATATTCTATATATTTTTTAAAAGTCAGTCTTTAATAGTTTATGGCTGGTACTTGATGCACACATGTTCATGTTGCTACATACATGTGCCATAAAAATATTGACATGACCTGTAGTGTGTTCTATGGTTTTGTTGTTTTATAGCACATTGTATATTATATTGTGACTTTGTTCTTTATGACATTGCGAATATATAAATGGATTTTATTTCAACAAATCTGCTGAAAATAAA
This sequence comes from Gambusia affinis, assembly GCF_019740435.1. NCBI lineage: Eukaryota > Metazoa > Chordata > Actinopteri > Cyprinodontiformes > Poeciliidae > Gambusia > Gambusia affinis. The sequence continues at coordinate 26,779,975 of NC_057878.1, forward strand.
TACCTGTTTTTATTCACAGTACTTGGACAAAAATTTCTTTTGTGAAACTTTTCGGTTTATGGTAAAATATTCTTGTATTAAAAAATGTAAACTTTAATTTACAGTAAAACTGACATTATGTTGTGAAACAAGTTTACAGTAGACCAGCTTTACTATAAAATACATTTACAGTTTTATGCTATAAACTACATTTACAGTAAAGCAGTTATAACTGCAAATCACACTCACAGTAAAAATTAACTGTGAAATATCATAACAGTAAAGGTACCGTAGAATGGTGATTACAGTAACTTACTGGCAACACTGTTGCCAGTAAGTTGCCAGCAAGTTACCGTAGAATGGTGATTATAGTAACTTACTGGCAACACTGTTGCCAGTAAGTTACCGTAGAATGGTGATTACAGTAACTTACTGGCAACACTGTTGCCAGTAAGTCGCCAGTAAGTTACTGTAGAATGGTGATTACAGTACCTTGCTGGCAACTTACTGGCAACACTGTTGCCAGTAAGTTACTGTAATTACCATTCTACAGTAACTTACTGGCAACAGTGTTGCCAGTAAGGTACTGTAAAATTACAATAAAAAGTCTAAAATTATAATTTTAGGAAGAACTGTTGCCTTCAGATCTATGCAGAAGAGCGACTGCAACACAGAAAAGAGAAATCCTCCACATTTTGTTTAAAGTTGTTCCTCTGATGGTTCATTAACTGAAAAAACACTAAAACTTACCAAATATGTTGGTCTAGTTTCTAGTGCAAATATCTTAGTACATTTGAAATAAGACAAAACTGACTTATCAGCAGCTTTTCAGTAAGACATAGGAGCTTATTTTAAGGTAATCATTTCTTAAAATTTTCAGGAGAAAGTACTAATTCTATTGTCAGATATTTTTACTTAAAACATTTTTCCCATGCTTTGAAATAATCTGCCATTGGAACTAGTACTTTTCCACCACTATTAAGGATTTATTAACTTAAAACAAACTCTTGAAAATTTCTGAAAAATGTTTTGTTTTGTAGTGACAAAAACATTTGTTTAACATGATAAATTTCATATATTTACTTGATTACTTGTCATTTTTTAAAGTTACTTGACCTGGTTTTTCAGTGTAATGTTGGCCAGACTTTTGCTCCATAGGTAATGATACGGAGTACTGTTATGTCACTTCCCTCATGTTATAACCTGATAAGCAGATGGATGGTTTTGGTTCCTGCTGAACCTAAATCCTTTAGATTTTCAAATATAAACCTTTCCCTAAAATTATTCATATTCTACGAATATTAATATAAACTGAAACCAGCCCACATGCAGCTACACAGCTCACCTCGGTGAGGACCAAACCGCATCCCCGACCCAAACGCCGGACCCCTCCCTCTTTGCGTTCTCGTTTATCCGAACGTATCGCTCAATCTATCAGCGCCTTCCACGCAGCAATTCCCCGCAGGCTGGCCAAGTCTCATGCAGTGTTAAACACACGTGTTATCCTCATCAGCCTGCGCGTTAGAAACTCCAGTAATCTCACGTATCTGGCACCTCTTGCACCTTTTCAATTTCCTGGTAACTTAATCCTTTCTGTCTCTCCATACCTCATTGTAGCCTGGGAGGAGCAGAGGGAGAGCAGAGAGGGAAAGGATGATAAATGTTGCTTTTTGATGTAAGTTGGATTAGAGAAACAGTTGACCCATGTGTACACATTGATATGGTTTTTGTGTATCTCAAAGGCAAAGAATAAATTGGTGAATCAACATCACGTTGTAGAACTCAGAAACTTCAGGAAACTAAAGAATAAAGTCAAGATTTTCAGTTTGCTAATATTAGAAAAGCACATCTTTCTCTTGATGACTGTTGATAACATTTTTCTCTGGCAGCTGAACTGATAAACAATTTTACCGAGTATTTTGGTAAACTACGTAGTTTCTAGTGCAAATATCTGAGTTCAAGACAAAACTAACTTACAAGTAACTTCGCAATAAGATAAAGGAGCTTGTTTTTATTCGATTCTTGAATATTGATAAAAAATTATATATATATTTACATAATTTTCATTAGTTTCACTTACAGGAATCATGTCTTATTATAAGTGAAAAAACTGTTATTTTTATCAAGATTCAGGAATTATTGACTTAAAAAAAGATCCTGTATGTTCCTGAAAAGTTCCTTGTTAGTTAGTTTTGTCTTATTTCCAGTGACCTGAGATATTTATATTCGCAAACTAGACTAATACTTGGTACATTTTTTATGTTTTTGCAGTTATCTTTTTATAAATCTGATATCTGAAACAATTAAATGTTCACAGCTTTTAAACTGTTGATTGGATATTTTATTGGTTCTATTTTACCTTTAAATAAAGTTTTGTTTTCTAACTAAGATTCATGATTTAAGCAAACCTAAATTTATCAGTTCCACCTTTGACTTGCTGCTGTTTCTGTAATTACTGTCACTTTGATGGTGCAGCTTGTGCAGTTTGTTGTTTAAGATGCATGAAGCGGAAAATAAACCCACTCACAAAAATATCAACTCTGACTTTAGTTATTAATTATTGCTAATTAGCTGGAGGCTCATCAGCAGTGGTTAAAATGCTGAAATGTTAATAAAATTATCCTGCAATACATTTTGTGATATAGGAAACTAGTAGTTTAACACTCCAGAATGGGACGGGACAATGTGCTTGTGTTCCCAAATATAACTCAACATCAGGCCGACTGTATCCACCTGCAGGTTAATTAGATATGATGACGACCGAGCCTCGTGCAAACCAAAAACCGTGAACGTCCAGCAGGTGTTGGTCAACTTTTGTTTCTGCAGACCTTCAGTCCCTCTTCTGATTGACAGATGGATCCGTCAGCGGCTCCATGGCAACACAACAGTCGTTCCACTCATGATGCGACCACTTATCTGCTGTGGTGTCCAGAAAAAAAGTTCTGAGATGTTTTATCAACAGAAATGTTGATAGAAATCAATAAAAATCTAACAGCAATATTTAAAGGGATAAAATGAAAAGAAATACATTGTTATGAGGGTCTGCTCCGATTAGCAGCTGGTCTGATTTCCAACTAAAGGTATAAACCTCAAAGATATTTAGAATTTGATCCAAACACTTCCTACTAAATTGGGAACAAAGTAAAGAAAAGAGACCAGGTCTGAAACCTTCTTTGGGAATCCTTACCCATATTGACAGGATGAGACTCGCACCGCATTAGCTGCGATTCTATTCAGCTTAAGTTAAAAGACAAAAACAAAACACAATTCCACAATTGCAGTGTTTCAATTAAACAGGAAATTCACATGTGAACAAGCTGGTTCTCGCGATAAGTCTTTAAAAAACATGGCGGGCCGCCATCCTCCTACCACTTCCTGTCCACTTCTTCGTTGGTCATGCTAACTAGCCCAAGTATTCACTCTGTTGTGGTGAACCAGCTGTAGCGCAGCAGAGAGCAAGGAGGAGAGCGTGAGGCGCACATACACCAGGATGATTGACGGCACTGAAACCCTCCCCCTGGCTGTGATTGGTTGTTTCCTGAATTTTTTCACAGATCATCTGTCACAAAATAATCACATTTTTAACAAAAATGCAAATGTTGCTATTTGTTTCATGTTTCATCTTAAAAGGTAAACTTCATAAATTGCCATAAAGGTCTGGATTTACTTAGCAGGTGCTGCAGTTTTATTAGTTGAGCCCAGTTTTATTATGAATTATGAAAAACACGTGAAAAGAAAAAAACATATCTGGGTAGAGTAAGAACTGAAAAATCTAACTGTGTCACATTTGGAACAGATAAACATATGAGGAAGAAGTCACAACATGAAGCCTCAGTGTTTGTGAGAAGCTAATAGCAGGAAGGACAGTTTACCACCCAGAGAACAACATGAGGGCAGAAACTTTTCTGTTGGCAAGACGGATCAGACGAGATCCGAAACAACAGCTCCCTGACAGGACCGGGACTTTTATCTTCGCTTTAAAGATACTTGATGAGATCAAGCAGCACCAATTGAGTCTGAGATGCTTTTGTAGCCCCTTAAATTCATTATGTTTATTAGATGTGACAGCCCAGAGGAGCTGACTCAACATCTAAAATGCTGCCTGCATGTATCATAAAACATCCATCTAGAAAAGAAACGCACATAAGTTTATTTTATGCACCAGTAATCAAGATTGAAACTGGAGACATTTTCTGGCATTTCTTTACAGTAAACATCTATTTTGGTCAAGATGCATTATGAGAGCAGACATCACAGTTCAGTCCAGTCTTTTTATGGTACATTGTGTTCATTATTACAATGGAAAGCAACATTTTTCTAGTTGGACACAGTTTCAAAGAATGAAAGCTTTAACTGCAGGCTGCCAGTCTGGCTTAGATTATATTAGGCATTGTATTGGATATATTGTAAATGACTTTAAGGATGCCCTGTCTGCCCCAAAGAAGGCTTTAGGAAAGACGATCCCCGTCCCTCTCACTTATGGTACTCCCTGAATAACCACTTCAAACCGGTTGTAAAGCAGCTAGCACGTCTGGATCTGGGCTCTATTGGAAACACATTGACTCATAATCTGTGGCCTCTCATAATATGAAGAGATCCCGCATCAGTTTCAAGGTCAAACACCAATAAAACCAAAGACGGTAATTTGTCAGAGTCTGCGTCGTTTCCGCGGTCGGGCTGCGACGTCAGTCTGTTCCAGGCTCTGACATGTTCGCTGCAGCCGTCAACTTTTCCACGCAGAATGTCAACAATATTCCTCCAGTTCAGTTCAGACTGGGCCACTAATCTCAACGACTCTTATCAACCAGCTCTGATTGGGGATCAGAGCTGAGTTATAAAAGTCTTTTATGATAATTTAGATTAATTCTGTTGTGACATTTTGTCTAACTCAGATAGTTTGAGTTAGTTTTTAGAGCATGTTTGCTAGTTTTTATAAGTTAAACATTGCTTAGTTCCAGATTAGTTTTTGTAATAGTTTTTTCTAACGTTTTTGGTTATTTTTTTAGGTGCAGAATTCAAAAATATCACGGTATTGTTTTGTGATCATGTTTGCATCGACTGGATAATGAATCTAAACAGAATCAGAATCACTTTTATTGCAATTGCCAGTACTGATGTGAAAAATAAAATCAAAAAATTTAAATGTTATCAGTTATGGCTGAATAACAACTGACTCTGGCGTCTTCTCCCAACTTTTGCGGAGCAGCATAAGTGGCGCCAGGAGGAGAATGAAGCGCTGACATAAACTACTGGCACGGGGAAAAAGAAATCTATTTCACATCAGTCTAAAAGGGTAATAAATGACTCATGAACATTAAAATGAAGTACATTTAGCTGGTTTTATAATCTTACTAAATTGTTCCAGTTATTTACAGCTTTTCCCCATTAATTACGTTAATTTCACAGTTTTCTGAAACTGATCAAATGAAAACGTTTTCTCAGTTTCAGTTTTCAGTGTTTTGTTGGTTTTCGTGACCTTGGTGCAGAGGTAACGTACGTACATCCACAAACAGCCTGGTGCTGCCACTTCATCAACAAACTGATGCGTGAAAGTGACCTGATTGGACTGAGAAGATTTTTTTCTCTGTGAAGCGGAAATCTCCTGAACCAAACTGTGAATTGTCCGTCTTTGTGGGTTTCCTTTGCTTCCCGACGTTGGAGCAGAATTCCCGGGCCGTCTGCCTGGACGCTTTTGTGCGCTCTATCAGCTGTAAAGCAGAAGCTTGCCTTTCGTCCTGACAGGTTTGATGATGCCCAGCAACTGTCATCTGTCGGCAGCATCTGTGGGAAGCAGCTTGTTTTCAGCGATTGTGGATTTTTCTGGCCGTACCTGTCAGTCTGACTCATAGGGGCTCGTAACAGATGCGGCGGTACTTTAAACTCATTAACTGCATCCCACATTGCACGTTGGTTGTCTTTCACGTGGAGTGACATTTAGAGATTCTTGGTTCAATGTGTTTGAGTTCGAGCCAAGTGTGCAAGTTTGGAAAACAGGAATTTAAAGAAAGCAGTCTAAAACTGCCAAACATATGGTTCTGGTTTAGATTTTTTACTTTAATATGGCGTGTGACATATGAATAACATAAATCTTGCTTAAACTGGCTCACGTGGCCAATTTTTGGTCAGATGCAAAGAGAAGAGGAAAATCTTGACTAATTGAAACAAGTTGGAACACACTGATGTTTAACTTGGGAAAAGAAACAAATTTAAAAGGATAAAATATATCACAAATGTCTATGAGTTCCATCCTAATAATACAGGGCTTTGGAAGAATCCTCTGCAGACCTGAGTAATCCCTTTGACGAATAGCTTCGGCCCAAACCTGGCCTTCCCATATCCAGCAGCCCTGTGCCTGGACCAACTGGCAGCATCCATTAGGGGCGTTCACATACGTTTAGATGATCCCACTGTTTGTATTACCCAGGCACAGATAATCTGTGTATACAGTGGGAAATTAGGGCCGAGCGGCCCCAGGCGCAGAGGAAAGGGACCTCCACATGTAGACATCAAAGGGGCCGCAGCTGAGTGGAAGCAGGTGGGTCCCGTCTATAGGCCGGCGCAGGGTGGGCCGGCGTGGACGGAGGCCCCTCAGGCCCATTTCTGCTCTGTGCAAGATGGGGAGCAGTGCACATGTCTCAGTGCATGACACAGAAATAGCCACAATAATGAGTTCTTCAGGATAGTATGCAGCAATGTGCAACACGCTTCAATGCTACAACAGATAGATCATAGCAATGAGTCCGTAGGTTGTAGCAGTTTAAAAAAACAGGAACTTAACAAAGAGCTAATTTACTCAGCCAAATGAGCTGTGGAGGAAGCGTAATTGCTGCCTGATTAAGTCATTGCTGAGTTCATGAAGAAACCCAAAAACATGCATAGACACAGGAAGGACTGCAGGCTGTACAATACCCAAAAACATCAAACCTCAAACCATCCAGCAGGTGGGAAAATGAGGATAAAGTTCATTAAATCAAAGAGAAGAAAGACCAGTGAGTGGAGAATCATCAACCTGCTGTTTGATTATATAAATTACTAACTGATAGCACAGAACCACCTATTTATTCCTCCATTCCCTGTTTTCTGCCAATGTGAGATCAGGCCGCAGGGGTCAGAGGTCAAAACAAACATTACAGACTAGCAAACAAAGTTTTGATCTACAAAATAATTAAAGAGAACAAAAAGTAAAAATTAAAATGGATACATTTAAGACAGAGACAAAACACAGAATATAAACAAGTATTGTTACAACAAAGATGTCCCAGGGGTCAAAGGTCCCGGAGGGTAACTCAGAGATCCCTCGACCCAGAAGCCATCTCCATCCTGAGGCATTCCCTCACCAGGCAGAGACACATTGCTTGTTATTGTTTAAATCTGGAAATTGTCGACAGAACAACTCAGTTAACAAAACGGAGCCTGGAGATGCAGGTGTTGTTCATTTGGTGCAGAGAAGCTGCTGAAGAACAACTCATCTCAAACCAACTGTTTCAACTGCGCTGCACACAGACCGATCAGTTGCCATGGCAACTGACTGACAACAGCTCCACTCCTCTATCAAGATTCAGCACCAAGAAACATGCACACAAAGATCAGAACATCCAGTATAATGTTTTCCGGCTTGAGGTTTATGTTTAGATTATTGATAAGTGATCGTCTGAACACATCGGAGGTTGATTAGATCATTTCAGCGCCTGCTTTACTGATCATCTGTCAGAGTTGGTGTGTGGCTCGCCTTTTATTTTTTAACTGAACCAAATTCCACATCACATCCACATGTTCAGGTTATCAAAGTCAAGCTAGCATAGCTAACCCACTTCCCCAACCCTCACTATTTTCTCTTTATTTAAACTTTCTCCTGACCCGTGAGATGTAATGCCCTTTGACCTTATCTAGTTGCAGTAGTGTTGACAATTACTAGCAAAGCATGACGTCCCTTTTTATATCAGGCATATATTTAAGATTTAATGCATTAATTGACAACTTGACAGCTAAAACCAATGCTAGTCATCCTCAGTGAGCCGGTTTCTGTGTTCTAGCAGGGAGGTGGAGGTTGGGATCTTGCACAGGTTGCAGCATGTCTGCAGAAACCTCCAGTGTCTCCTAGATCGTCCCTGCAGAGGAAGCATGAGCCTTCCTACTGGATGTAATTTCCTAAACCACCTCAGCTGATTTCTGTCGATGTGAAGAAGCAGCGACTCCTCTGATGAAGTCGTTTTTTTAACTCTACTTCCAGGATAAGTTTTGCCACCAGACAGTTGAAACTCATTCAAGCCTCTTAGACCTTATTCAAGGGGCAGGCCTGGCAGAGGCCAACACACACTGGGAACAAGCTTTGCTGTGCAGGAAGGGGAGACACAACCCAGACAAGGACCAGAAAGCTCTTAAAATCAACCCCTGTATCTCATGCCGCCACAAAATACCTCAGCAGAACCGGTTCTAAGCCCTCACCTCAACCGCAGAAACACACATGGCGCTGGCAGCTAAACACAGTGAAACATTCAGTCCACTGTTCACCAGCCAGGACAAAATTAGTCGGATTCTCTTTTCCAAGCCAGAGGAGGATGAGAAGTTTGATGCCCCAATAGGTGGAACACTCTGTCCTTCTTCCCCCCTTATTTAACAAACTGGGACCCCACAGTGCAGCACAGCTGATGTTTCACAAGACGTTAATTCTATGCATAAAACTAAAAATGCTACTGACGTTGTAACAGATCCAGTCATGGAAGGAATTACATTCAGACTACAGAAGGGATCACTGTCTTGTCAGACATTAAACATTATTTCTAATTATGTTAAACTAAACAAGGACACGCAGTCAGTAATTATTAAATAAAGTCATGTATGTCATGTTAACCTTCATAAAACAACTGAACACATGTGCAAACCGTAATCCTACTTTTATGACACAAAATTTCAATGCCACTTTTCTCACTCCTCCAAAAGAAAACTGAAAATAAGAAAACAGCAACATTAAGTCGACATTTTCTGATCCCATGGTTGAAAATTGGTGAGTTGAATCAGCAGATTTGTGGCTTGTTCACAACAGATTACCCATAATCCCGCTGTGACGTTTAGGAGACACATTGGTGACAAAACTTCCTGGATTCATTCATGACTCCGTTGGCTGCTGAAGCCTTCATGAAACAACTGAAACCTAAAAATAAGATGTCAGTTTTTGTTTTGCTTTGCTGTAAACTGAAGGACAGCCTGACACCTGAATCAGGAAATATTTTGTTTGTTTTTCATTCCCATGTGTTTTTTTGTTTTCCACTCTTGGCCATTTTTGCAGTGCAGCAGAGGAAAGGGAAGCGAGCTGAGTGGGAGGGGTTAATGCAGGAACGATTTTTCATCAGCCGCCTGAGTTGTGAGCTGCTTGCTGACACCGTAAATAGCTGATAATGGTTCATCTGGAGGAAAGCTGTTCTTCAAACTGCCTGTTTCCTGCCCTGACCTCATGAGGAGGACTGTTTGTTGGTCTGCACCAACAAACAGCCCCCCTCTTGTGGAGGCCCGGTCACTGGCGTTTGTTTTCTTATTTATTCTGCAGTTGTCTACCACTGAAGAACAGCAAGGGTGAAGAAAATCTGAGACTCTGTAACTTAGATGTCCGAAAACAGAACTTTCTATGCTGTCCTTCCTCAGACTCTGAGTTTTCAGTCTTTTCAGGTTCATTAAAATTGAATATTTTAAGGAAAAACATTCTCTTTGCTAAGGTCTAAAGTGGGGACGCGTTGTTACTGAGTGACAGATTTACAGAATTAAACGACTAATGACCCAGGAAGATCTGGAGGAACTCATTCATGTGTTTAACTGTAGACACATTTATTGTCATGATCCAGAACGCTGCTGCTGGCATTCTGACTAAAACCTATTTTAGCTTAGGACTTTTCAGAATCAGTTAATAAATTAGACAAACTTTATAAATGTCAAACGTTTCATAGAACCAAAAGTAACACAAAGTGCTTTGCACAAAGCTAAGCACTTAAAGACAGATTTTAAAAATAATTTCTGTTAGTGTCACTGATTTCTAAACCTGTATTTTGGTCCACTGCTGGTTAGAAAACCTTCCCAGTTGTCTGAGATTTGAAGACGGTAAGTTGTGGGTCTATATCTGGACTTACAGTTCAGAATAATCCAGTGTTTTGACCTTACCTGTTTTGGATCTTCTGAGTTTTCTGTTTGTCTGCTTTTTATTTGCCTCAAGTTGTCACAGTTCTCCACCACTGCTTCTGACTCATTCACATCACAGTAAAACTATCGTTAACAATGGAGACCCATCGTGTTTGCTAACTGTTGTTTTGCACTGGAACTTTCCACAGAGCTCATTGTGAGAAACACAAAAAAGAAAATGTTTTTTTTGTTTTGTTTTTTTTTTTTTTTCTTGCATTTTGGCTCAAACGTCACTGTGTGGTTCCAGCAGAACCAGACCTCCAGTGATGGCTTTAAACATATTCCATTGTCAAAACTTTGTCCAATTGATCATGTGCTCATAAAGTGCAGAGCACACTCCGGGATCTTTGTCTGCATCTTTATTCTGTTGACATGTAAAGTTATCACTTTTCTTGCGACAATGAGCGGGTTTGGACCTGCACACACACTCCTCTGACTGCCCTCTGGCTTCTGTTATAATCACAGCTAAAGCATCAGGGGAACGTGGTTTTTATGGTCTGACAAAATAGCATAATGTATATCCCTGTTGCACTCACTGCTCACAAGGTTTTAACCTCTGGGCACTGAAGTACGTGGAAATATTTATATTCTCCTGAGCAGAGGGGCTGTAACTTACTGCAGGAAAGCTAATTTCACATTCTGGAAGTTCGTTCTCAGCCAAGCCTGACGTCCCCACTGCCTCACTTCCACAGTTCTCAGTCCTCCTTTGTCTGCCGTCTGCTCCAGGAGCAACGTCGCCTGGGTTTGGTAATACATGCAGACTTTTTACAGCAGAGTGTGTGTCCTTTTCCCAGTGATGTAAAGAATTTCCTTCCTGTTGTTTGCATGAAAAATGAGGGGGATTTTCATGCTGTAATTGTAAGGTTGGCGCTGTGTAAAGTCATTTTACCAAGACTTTTCCACTTCATAAGTTCCAAATTATTCCACAAAAACATAAATAAAGCACAAAGTTCTAAAATGTTCACACTTCTCAAACTTTTTTACAGAAAATTCAGTCATTAAATTTACTGTAATTAGAACTGTACGTCTCCACCAGACTCACCCATTTAATAATAGAGTTTTTATTTATTCCTTTTGAAAAATACATTGAGCTCAGTCAAAACGGATAGAGAACGTTTTGATCAGCAAATTTTACATTTTGTCAAAAAAAAAAAAAAAATAGTTGTAGATACTGCTGTCTGTGGACAGGAAGATAGCAGTAGCAGTGCTCCTGTAGCAGTCTGTGTTGCAGTGGATCTTTGCTAATCTCTGACTGAAGATACTCTGTTGTTTTAAAACAGTCTCATGATGAAGATGCTCACACTCCTCAGTAATGTTCTTGGTTTTATGAAGTCCAGTCCAGTCTACCTTCTCTTCTTCTCCCATTGTGTTTGATCTAACCGTTTCTCTTCAAACGTATTTATGGTTTGTCGCCACATCATCACACCAAGCGGTCCACCCGCTATCTGTATTCAGATTCTTGTCCATTTTTGACCACCACAGGTTACCGTAGGGATGGTGTTTTGAAAGTGATATGCAGTAAGTTTTGAATGCTGGCCAAAGATGTAAACTTTCCTCAAATTGTGGATAGATGGGGTTTTCTTTTTGCCACACTTTCATAAAGTTTAATACTGTGGCGTTCACTGCTAAAAGTCCAAATAACTCTCACAATAGTTGTCCTAATAATTACTATAATGTTTCCATTTCAGATGAGGAATAAAATAAAGGATTCGTGGAATTTTAATAACTTGAAGTATTGTTTCATAACCTCACTTTGCTTTAACCTTCCCTACACATTTAAAGTCTCATTCTCTCTTACAAAAACCAGAAGCTTTCAAAGAACGTCTAAGATTTCTATTGAGATTAAACTGTCCAATATCTGCCAGTCAGATAGGAGAAGGGAAACGGTTTATGGGATTTTGTTGTTAGGGCTGTATTATTTTTCTTTGCCTTAAAATCACAAAAGCATTAAAGGTTTATGGTTAGCCTGACTAAATGTAAAGATTTCTAAAGGTCATCTCTACTTTTCTTAGCAAAACTTAATAATAAAATGAATCCTTCTAACCTGATGTTTAGTCTGTCAGATTTAGGAGCCGTGGTAAAATGGCCAATTAAATTAATTACATGTTTATTCTGTCTTTTCTTTGCCTTTATCAGTCTGATGGTTTGAAGGATTTTGGCTTTACCTTCAAGCGAAGTCTGACTTTATGAGAGAAGAAGATTTCCCAGGAGGCTGAGAACCTGATTTTATTCAGTCTGTGTGAAACGAACATCAAGTGCCCTGATATTTACTCAGCACATCCGATTGTCACACGGACGATGTGCCACCATGAAATACCTGAAAGTGTAATTCTGATTTTTGTGGCTTTTTCTGGAGGGAAAAAGGTCAATCTTTATAAACTCCCTGGCTGCAGAGTGGCATTTGCTCAGCGCCGACACTCGATCCTCATAATGTCCATGATGAGGTCATGAGAACATCCTGGAGATGTGAGTCTTACAGAGCTGGAAACTGTTTGTTTACGCTGGAATAATCTCTGAAAAATGTTTTTTGTTGATCTTTGTGTTGTGAAGTGACCGCGGTGAGGTTCTCACAAGCAACGTTGGGAAATGTTTTCCACCGTTGAGTCATTTCTACAGAAAACTTCTAATCTACAGCTCTTCACATTATAGAAACCAAAATTGTAAAATCGAAACCGTCTTACTAATGTAGGTTTTTATACCACTGGCATGTGATCATGTCTGAAATGGAACAGAAATACCACAACTAGCTGCTGTTCTTCTCCAATATTTGTATTTGTATTTGAGTTACTGCAGGTTCCAGTCGGATAATACAAAGAGAAACAACCAGGTTTGAAAAGTTCACCCTTCTTGCTTTAGTGCTAGCAACCGCACCAGCATTCATCAGCTGGGTTTCCATTATGAGCACCAATAATACTCAAATGTCATAAAACACACAATTTGGCAATTGCCATGTTTCCATTAAATAATAATAAACACATGAATAAGTTTGTTCAGAAAGACATGCTATGCCATCTTCTTCCTCCTTCCACTTCCTGTCATTTTCATCATATTTTCCACCAGTAGTAAAATCCGGTTTTTGATCACATGACGTGTGATGCAAAAGATTTTCCATTGTAATTTTGCGAAGTCAACAAAGTTTGAGACAGCCGAGAACCCACTTTATCCTAGCGCCCAAACTATTTATTACAAAAAATTTAGTTTTTTCCTATTTGTCATGTTTCCGTTAAGCAAATTTATTTGTCTATTTCCAATTTGAGCAATTCTCTTTTTTTTTTTTCAATGCAGCTACTGACACTGAAGAGTAAGTTAGAGTTTCCAGTTAATAACATGCTTTTTTTCTAGCCTGAGGAGGGAAACTGAAGCAAATATCTCTCACAACCACATGCAACAGAAAAGCGCAGCTCAGGAAACAGGAAACAACAATTCTATAAAACCTAAGCATGCAGCATGTTGTACATGTCTTCTTCAGGCACTGTAATCGCCACTGAACTTCAGAGAATATCCAGACCAGCGGTTTTATAGAGTTCATTATGGGAACCAGGGCCACAGACATGTACCTGCAATGATTTGTGCTTGCTGCCGGTGATTTTGGCTCGTATGCAAGTTCTCCCTCAGCGTGAATAACATAGTACCGTACTGTATGTTTATCTACCACTTCTGATTGACATACAGCTTGAGCTTTGTGCCTCCATAAACAGCTGGGTGCTGCTGGGAAAACACTAACAGAGCTGTGAGAGTGAAGCCAAAGTGGGAGCTGGAGGTTGTAAAAGAAGGAATAATGAAATAAAACAAGCTGGGAAGCAGAGAGGAGGAGTTGGCTGCTGAGTCATGAGCTGTTTACCCACTACAAGCCAAACCTTTATAACTACACAGCGCCTTTAGAATCATTGTAAACATGGAAAAAATTAAAAATGCAAATTACAACTGAGCGTACAGCATTATTATGTTTGTATAATGAACTGGAGTGCAACTGCAGTTTGTTTTCATTTGTACTGCATACAGTAGGTTTGGTACAGGGTCCGTTTTCCCGGCATGTCGAGTTTCTCATGTCGAAATGTTTAGTTGACCAACCAGTTTGAACAGCGCTTGTGTGTCTGGACCTGAAACACAACTGTCATCCAAAACCCCCAAGAGATCAAATAATTATCAGCCAAATTCAGTACATCATGCCATCTGTTTCACTTTCAACTGTTTGACATCCCGAGGTGAGTGAATCTTCATCAGCACGGACAGAGTGTTTGCATAGTGTAGCATGAAAATGAAGAGTGTCATTATGGAGTCATTTCTCCATCCACTCTGTCACAGCGACACACATCGAGTTTTAGTCAAACCAAAAAGTTTGTCCGACTGTTTGACAGAAGAACGGATCTGATGTTACTGGCTCCTGGCAGCCAACGTCTCAGACCCGCTCACTTTATAAAAACATTTAATTGGATAGATTTCTGTCACGTCATCGGCTCGGGTGATTTTGATGCAAAGCAAAAAAAAAAAACCTGGACTCTTAAATCTTAAAATTTAAACTTGTAATCTAAGGAACAATCCAGACCCACTCTCCCAGTGTTTTCTGCATGTTGAGCCAGAATGAAGAACTAAATGACTTGAATGTGATCCAAAAGTCATTATTCTAAAATTATTGGCTGTCATTTTATCTTGAAACATTTTTGAAGATGTGGATGCTGAAATGCTAATTGTCTGTGTGCTTTTAATGTGTTTAAGGAACAGTTTGGTTCCTTAAACATCCTTGCAGCTCTGTTGCAAACCCAGCCGACTGGTCGGTGGATTTCTTATGTCACCTGATTTGAGGGTGCTGCTGATTGGACCAGATTTCTTTCACCTGCTGAGAAGGGCTGCAGAGTGGCTCACAAGTGTGAGTTTATGCACCCATCAGCAGATCTGCACAAGTTTAAGTGAATTGGACACAATTCAGTTTGACTGCAAATTTAAGAAGTAGACATTCACAAATATAAAAAAGTCTCGCAGTCAGAGCCTTACATCAGCTTCTTGTTTTTGTTTTTGAGTATCTCCCAGAGACAGTTAGAAAGTTTAGACATTTAGTAAATGCTGAGGAACATGTAATCCTGCACATCCACCACCTGTAGAGACCATGGAGCATCGGTTTAAAACTGTTTTTTTTTTTTTACATTTTATTGCTTTTTCTCACCAAAAGTCAAACATTTTTCCCTTTCAGAGGTAATGCTTCTTTAACAAGAAAGTTTTCCAGAAATATCTTTGTGCCCAAGAAAATCAAACAACTACAGAAGTAAATGCTGCATGGACCGCTGCCGTTTTCCCTGAGGCGCATTTTTCAGATTAAACATACCTTTTTAAATAATACATTTAAGCAAGTATTAAACATATTTTTAATTAAGCCCACATCTTTTTTATTGGTCTGATGTAAATCTTAAATGTTGTTTTAATTACCTGAAAATAGAAAATAATCAAAATGAACAGAAATAAAGTCTGTGTAACTTTTTGTAAAAACTGTTGGAACTTCTTACGAATCCAAAAATCCTCCAATTGATATGAGAGATTAATGAGACCAGAAACTGTTTCTCTAAGACCCAAATAAAGTCCAATGAAGATTGTAGTACTGATGTAGTTCTAGGGAATATACCTCATGTTTTTTATTATTATTATAACAACCATTCCTTTAAATAAAACTGAATGTTCCTGTACATGTTGAAAAGCAAATACCTCTAAATCTTACAATACATTAAAAATCCAAGCATATCTTAAAATGTTTGCAGCATTTTGCAGCAAAACGCTACATGCCAAAGAGCCAAGTGTTAGCAGCATTTAAATCTTAATGCTAATTAAATGCTGTGTCAAATAATGCTCTGATTGATAGAATAGGCCTGATTGTGAACAGTGTGACTCTGATTGCATGACTACACTGTTAGGATCCCCCACCAACAATGTCAGCTAGTCTAGCCACACAGTTTCAATCCCCATGCTTTTTAAAATCCACAATTACCCTCTAAGTAGTCTGAAATGGTGATCTATTTCATTTCAGGACTAATATAAAACTCAATTGCTCTTGATTTCCAGCAGCTCCCATTTATACTGAAGGTCATGGATGATGATTTTGGGTAAAAAAGTTCCAAAAAGGCAGACAAGAGCAATCTATTTATTTAAGTATGTCCCCATGTCATAAGTCAAGTTCATTACTGAGGCCACTGGTTGAAGTTCTTCTATCTTTAAAACTGGTTTAGGTTTTTTCCACGATCCAGTTTATAATAAACATCCAGAAAGATCTAAACTGGAACAAAATGACTGGATAGATAAATATTACCAATGAATACAGATTTTTGTTCATCGTCCACTGAAGTCACAGAAATGATGAGTTTTATTTGAAAGGGAGCATTTAATCTGCATTAATACGTGATTGGTTTGCATTTTGGAGACATTTAAAACCATCAGTTCTCTGATGAAAACTAACACTTCCAGGTAACCAGAGTAAAATGAAGAGAAGACAGGGAGAAACAAATAACAGTCAGATGGAAACGACTTCAACTAAACTTTCTTTGGTCTGAATTTTTGCTTAAAAGGCTAAATTTGCTCCATCCAACATATTTTTAATGTTTATTCAGAACCACTTTATTTTGCATGGCTGTAGAAATCAACTGGTTGCAGTAAAAAGATTTGACATGCTGATCTTCTATATAATCTTTTCGCATGTTGAGTTTTTGTAAAATTAGCTTGACATGTGAGATTCAGTACTTTACAACTGGCATAAATTAAAACCAAGATATTATCATGCAAATAAACAAGAAGCCCAGATAAAGGGTCCCTTTGGTTTCTATCCCTGCCTGGACTCTGGGAGTTTTCTGTCTTATCAGTCCGGTGATGAGTGAGTCAGTGATTTGGTGGAGCGCTAAGCTAACATTACTGCTTACACTGGCAGTCACACAGCAGCCAACTGGAGCACAGAAGGGGCTCCCAGCTTCTTGAGGGACTCCAGTAAGAGTAAACCGGTGAGTGTCTGCAGAGTCACAGTGTTAGATCCTGCAACCTGCAGTCACAGGTGGATAAAAGATGAACTCATGTAGGACTAGAACATGTGGAATGAAAGAGTAAGCTTCAAATAAACGCAAGTATGGAGTAACTGATCACATTTAATATTTTACAAGAGACAGAAAATATAAAAAATATTTGGTATTTTCAGAGGTAAAATCCTAATAAAATATTCATTCAAATAAACAACCTCCATCCATCCATCTTCTTCCGTTTATCCGGGTCGGGTCGCGGGGGTAGCAGCTTCAGAAGGGAGGCCCAGACTTCCCTCTCTCCAGTCTCTTCTTCCAGCTCCTCCAGGAATCCCAAGGCGTTCCCAGGCCAGCCGAGAGACATCGTCCCTCCAGCGTGTCCTGGGTCTCCCCGGGGCCTCCTCCCGGTGGGACCTGAACGCCTCACCAGGGAGGCGTTCAGGAGGCAACCTGACCAGATGCCCGAGCCTCAACCTCAAATAAACAACATGATTATAAAATAACAAATTTAACAAAGAAGAAACACTTTCCTAAATTAGGTTTTCTCAACCTTCAAGTTAAGTACCTCCTGAGGAGTATGCAGACAGATTATGATGCATTTTCAAATTACGAACAACGTTTAAATACAGAAATACTAGAAAGAATTACTCTGCCATCGTTTTGGCGCCCCCTTTAGCAGATCCACTTTTTGCTCCTCTGCTTCCAGCGACAATGTTTGGTGTTTACTGTTAATTAACTTGACCTTCAAAAGACCCAGTGGGCAGAAAACAGCATCAGGATACGAAAAGTCTCACTTTAATGTAAACCATAGATGTGTGTTTGTGTCTCATAGATCTTTGGTGAAAATATATTTAATATTCATTCAGTTAAGTTACTTCAAAAATGCAGATGTCCACCAGGAGAAGCGAAATGCTTCCTGGAGAAAAGTTTTTAAGATGAAGTTATTTGTCAACAATGAATGCAAGAAGTTTGCATGAAGAGAGGATTTAGATTCAGGAAAACTGTCCTGCACGGTGGTGGCAGCATCATGATGTGGCTGTGTCAGTGTCAACTATATGGATCAAAAACTGAATAAACCTCTCCAGAAATCAAAAGGTGAACAGTGAAAATGTGAAAACATTAGAGGAATGATAAAACACACAAACTGGATTCCAGAGGGGATTCCTTCACAAAACGCCGACTTGAAGCCGGATTCAAATTTGTGGACTTTAAAAACGTACCGCAACCCAGAACGGTGATGTGAAAATACTGACTGCTCTGTCCACACTGCAGGTTAGATCCAGAGTTTCTACAGCAGAGTGTCTCCACCAAGCAACAGAAAAAAAGAAACGTTTGATTTATTAAACACTGACAGAAATCAACGGAGGCAGAAAAAATCTCAAACGCAGAACCATGAAAAAAATAAAAACTCAGAGGCATCCATGATGGAGTGAGCGGCTCTGGCTCCGGCTCCTGGTCCGGCTCAAGATAAATGCAAATTATTCCAACTGTATCTGATAAAGATTTAAAATCCACAGAGAAAAACGCTGCAGCCTGAAGGAGCAACAAATCCCGGTGGAGAATAACTGGAGGTGTTTCTTTAAAAAGTTGAGATAATTCATTAAAACATGAAAAAACAAATGACTAATTATTTAAAAATTATAATAATATTAATGGTAATAAACTGTATGACAGAGACAAAGTAATATGTACTGTAGCTGTACTTGTTTGGAGAGAAAAACTAAAAACTCAACTCAATCAAGGTCACAGGAGAAACACTGCTGTTTCTTTTTATGTCTTTATTTTCAATCATAATTAGATAATTAACCCAAAGTGATTTAGTTCATCATGGGTTGGATAATTAAAGCTTGAATAATTAGGTCTCCTGTGAAATAGTCCAAACAATCCAAGGTTTAATCCTTCATGTGTTTGAATCACAGAAACCTGCCGACATGCAGCTGATTAAACTGCTGTTTTATTTAAGGTGAACGATTCTTCAGTTAAAATCTGACAAACGTTTGTGAGGTTAATCCCAGAGAGACTGAAGTGATCTTCTGACAAAGTCTATTCTTTAGAGAGATTGGATGAAAATATTGTTTTATTTTTTTGTTTGGACTGTGGAAAGAAGGCCAGATATCCAGATATATATATATATATGTTTTTTTTCCAGATATTTAATATATAAAGTTCTGGACAGAATTAGGAGATTTATCACTTAAAATTTTCAGTTTCTCTGATTTTACTTTTTATTGGTTTATGTAAAATGTTCATAGAAGTTTTTTTATTCTATGAACTTCATGTCTCCGAAATTCCAACCAAAGATTTTATATTTAATAAAATGAGAAGATGAGAAATGGTCCAAACGAAATGGATGCAGAGCTTTCATACCTCAAATAAAGTAAAGAAAACAAATTAATATTCATTTAGAAACAACAACACTGATGCTTGAACTCAGGAAGAGATCAGGAATCCATATTGGCTGGAATAACTGGGAGGTTTTCAACGGGTTCAGTGCAGAAAGCTCTTCGTTTGTTCCATTGCTGTACAGATACAGATATGGATTTTCACATTTACCAGAACTGCTAAACTTTTACTCCACATTTTAAACCGTTTGGCAAGAATAATATAGATTTTTTCCAACTCAACACATGAGTTCATTTGTCTTGAAGAAAGGCAAAATAAACAGAATCTTAATTTGTTTGTTTTTTAAGTGCATCTTCCCACTCACCCAATAAACTGGATAAAACACTGAGAGAAAACTCCGGACACCACTGAAGGTGCTGGATTCAGACCAGTATCACGTCTGGAGTGGATCCAGCTGCCAGCAACAGGAAAGCTCAGCCAGATGTCTGATGCTCCTCTCTGCTTTAGAAACAGTTCCTGGGAATATTTTTAATGTATATCTATCTGTAAACTCTTTAAGCAGACCTAATATTTATCCGACACAATGCAACCAAACAGAATAAAACAGTTCCACAGGTCTGAACTCCAGATGAGCAGCAGCTGCCTCAAATGGGAATAATCATGTTGGACGTTTTCGCTCCACAAAGAAGAATTCACAAAATTCCTGCTTTAAAAGAGGCGATTAAACCTTCTGATAATTTATTGATAAGAGCTTTTAATTATCATCGCTGGCTACTACTTTCCTTCAGAAATCTAATGGAGACATTAATGGTGGATTTAGTGTTTCCTTTGACTATAAATGATCTAATCCGTCTTTAATATTCCTGTCTTACCTTTCTGTTCCCACACACCTGATTCCAGCAGTTCCTGGATCAGGGAATGATTCATCCAGTGTGGAGACACTTTCAATTATCTGTCAACCGGCATCAAGATCCAAATCAACTCAAAGCAGTCCATCCTGACTTTGCTTTAAATTAACAAACTCCAGGTCATTTTCTCATTTAATGGCTGCAGCAACACCTTTTCAGCAAACCTCCAGCTGGAAACACCTGTCAGCCGCACGGCAGCGCCGCATCCTGAGGGCCAGATAGCACTCTGCTCGTGTTAGATAGTAACGGAGAGCAAAGGGACGGGGAGATGTGTGAGAGGATTTGTTTTTGGCTCCCGTCTAGCACCTCCACTAATCTCAAGGCTCTAACGTTAGCAGCTGCTGCAGGGGGAGAGGAGCCAGGAGCCAAATGCTATCGCTAGGTGAGGATTAAACAGAATAAAGGCTCAGCACAAGTGTTGCACTTGGGTGTTGTCTAACTTATAGCCTGTCAGAAATATTTGGTGGGTAAAACATAAATAAGACGTTTATTTCCATGGTGACTGTAACTTGTTATTGAACTTAATCGTCATGCAGCTGCCACCTGCTTTTAGACTGCTGTTACTCTGAAACATGAGGAGCTATTTCTGCGTCAGAAGGTGGGAGGATGACACATGAGCGCAAGTACATCAGAACAATAAAGGCATTTAAATGCATCATGCACACACATGAATCTGTTTTTCTGTCTTATGTTGTTTTTATTTTCCATCATAAAAGAGTCAGCACGGTTTTTACAATTGCTTACAGGAAGGAGAGCATTGGTCGCTTTGTGTTGCCAAGGAAACCTGGTTTCCATCTTAAGGTTTTAGTTGTTTTCTTTTTCATATTCAAAAGTCAATGAGTTATTTTATGGAAGACAATGTTCAAACTCTCCTTCACGTCGCAACTTTAGTGTAAGAAACATTAAACAACACATTCTGTCACATAAGAGAGAAAATGTGTAAATAATACATGCATAAATGTATTTCTGTTTTCTGGGATTTACTTCAGAGCCTTAAATGTCTATTTTAGTTACATAAAGAACATACTGTAGACTCTACAAATGTTTCAAAAACAAACTCTTAACTCTGAACAGAAGATAAAACTGTCTGAACAAATTCATTAACAACAATAAGCAGATTTCATATTCTGAACAGATTCCTAACCCAGAACAAATTCTCCATTCTGGACAGACTGCCTTATGGTCTTCTAAAGTTTTCTTTGCACTTTGGCTTTCTTTGGACTCATTTTCTCGTAGCCAGTCCCTGTCAGAGCAACAGAAAGGCGGACAATGCTTCACAGTTCAAGGAATTAACCGGTATTATATCCACATAACAGACACTGTATCACTCAGATTTGACTTCTTTCCTGAGACACTTTACTTCTTGCAGGCTGTCACAATTAATTATAAGCCTGTTTTTTTCTCAAAGTGCTCTTATATATCTGACTCAGAGCTGCAAAGTGGAAACATGCCAGAGAAAGCAAGAAAACACTAACAGCTTATGGAGACATGACAGACAAGCTTTTCCTGGAGGTGATGTCACAACCTATATTTGTATACTCAGTTTGAATTGACCTGACTTGGCAACTCCTATACATTCTTGCTGCCCTTGACATTTCTTATACATGCCAAAATGCAGCGTGAAAGCAAAAGAAATATGAGGAGGTTGCAGGACTCGCTGCTGCTTTGTGGTGTCAGTTCAGTAAATATGTCCAGGAATCCTTTAAAGGGAAACCATTATGCAAATTTCACATTTTTGTACTTTCATTTGGGTTTCTACTGATTCTGAAAACAGCCCAACCGCTGTATAAAAAATAAAAAAAAAATACAACCAACTGTTTTTTGGTGTTTGGAAAATGAGCCGTTTCAAAAACCTCCGTAACGTAGCATCACAAATCAGCAGGCGCTGCCCCTCACCTAGCAACCTCAGTCAAGCCTAGCCTGTTACCTAGCAACCCAAGCAGAGCATCAACATGTTTGGTTTGAGTTTTACGCTGTATGTGCTGCACAATGGCTGCTGGAAAAGGCAAGTGTTTTGATTTTGACTTACCATTCAGAAACCACTTGATGCGTTCTTGCTGATTGTGCAGGATGCGCCACTTCTGCTTTTCAAAGATGTTCAGTTGTTAGCAGCCATTTTCATGTGTGTGTGTACGTTGAGTTGTGGGGTCGTGGCCGTCTACAGCTTACTTGAATTTAAAGTGACAAGACGCTCAAAGAAACCCCATCTCATTCTGGAAGAAATGAGAAGAAGTTCTTCATACTTCTCAAAGTAAGAAAAACTGAGCAAACTGAAATCTCATTATCTAAGATGCACAAACTCATAGAAACCTAATAGCAATTTGTTTGTGTCTTGTATTTGGAGTGTGGGAGGAAACGGCAGTGTTTGGTGAGAACCCACGTTTCCTGATTCCCCTCATCAAATTCACCAGGATTCACTCAAAACCAGAGTCACGAAAACAAACTGCACTAAAACTTAGCTTATTTCCGGTGTTGTAAACACTACGCTGCAAAACCAGTTGCATATGATAAAAAAAATATATCCTAAAAAAAGTCTCTGAAATGCTTTATGTCAGCATATTTTGGGTACATTTTTAAGATTTTATCAAATTTACACCCTTATTACTGTTAACAGTATTAGTTTTATAGACAGAAGAAATGACCTGAGTGGAGTTTTGCCCAGGTGGGATCCATGCTGGTCATCTTCAGAAGAAATTACTTTCTGCACATTAAATTTTATTACTGCAAAGTAAAACACATTCCATTTTTATACATTCTGACTAAATTGGCTTTTGGCACTATCAGTTTAATGTCTGCTGAGTAGGCGGGACGAAGCAACACGTGCTGCTTAAAAAGAAATTTAAAAAGTGGCGATGAAACACACAAACCTGCTGACGATACCGGGGAACAAAAATGTTGTTTCAACAGAACCGCCACTAAAGAGCGGATCAGTCTGAAGTAGTGAAGTCAGGTATTGGGTTTAGATCAACGCCCGGCGGCAACCAGCGTTAGCCAGCGCTAACGCGTTTCCCCCCGACATATTAGTTCCACAAACATTGCAGCGAAGACGGAGTCTGCACACACACATCATCATGTTTGTTCAAGTGTGGATGGTTTGTGCCCCTGTCATAACGTGGGACTCTTTTCTGCCATGTGTGTTGCATACCAACCCAGGCAGAGGATTTGAAACATCTGTGGGGGTACGGCACCCCTGGAGGGCCATGGGTGGGGCACACATGCATTCCTCCATAAAGACCATATCCATTTTCAGATGTGATGCCAACACATCTGAAAATCAAAAAGTACAGTGATTAATTCGGCTCCTGGGAGCAGAAATGTGTCTCTGTGGTTTTATTCCAGTGTTGAACAATGAAGATTAAAAGGAGAACAACTCCAGTTAACATGCAGCTTCTCTGTGCTGCCTGAAGGACAACATGGGTATGATGAGCGTTTCATTAGGTTTCTCACAAGTAAAACTGGTTTGTTGCCAAGGTTTTGAGAGTGACAGTATTTTTCTGCCATTAGTGGAAACGTTTCAGATTCTGACAAAGGAGAGAGCATGGGCATAAAGCTGCAGCTCAGTTCGTTTTCTTCAGTGATTTCATTCAGACTATTGATTGCACACAGGGATAGATTTCCATTAATTTCCATGGTTATGTTTTGCAGATGATGAAAACTCAGAGTAATACATCAGGTCAATGAAAGAAATATGTTTAGTATAGAAATGTTAAAATGTAGCAGTATTATGAGGAAGAACTCTGTCCAGAAGATAGTCATCGACTTTTTCCCTTACCTTCCAGCAAGGCGCACAAAATTAACAGAAATAAAATCTCAAAATGTGTCACTATGTAGATTTTTGGTCTGATTTAACTTAAAAAACCAGTTCAGGTCATTAGATCAGACCCAAAACAAAAGTTTGGTCTAATTTTAACTCCTGACAGTGGGACAAAATGTGCATGTGTCTTTTTATTAGCTGTTTTCAACTATTTGTTACTTTGCAAACTGAACAGTGAAATTAGCTACATTCTTGGTAAGATTTGAATTTATGGATAAGCACCTGCAAAGAGATCTGTAGAAAGATTATAAGGGATCAAGTTTCTCCGTTCTGTGGGAGACAAGCCTGCCACGCTGGGCGGAAGTGTTCGTTAATGTTGCCATTATTCCCAAACATTGCAGGAAAACGTGGAGCAGGACAAAAGTCCCTTTCTCAGAGCTGCAGCTTGTCAACTAGAAACAATGCAGTCATGACATTGGGGAAACGTTGCTAATGTTTACCTTAGCCCGCCATGCCAACTTCCTGCTTTCCTACCTACAGTCATGTTTGTCAAGAATTGTCCCGACACAATGCTGCCATCCGCCAGAGCCTTCGGTGCGCCGGCCCAAACTCAGGCCTGATGTCAGATGGATGAGAGAAGTAAGGATGTCTGACTTTGAGTTAAACAAAAGACGCTGGACGCAACAAATCAGGTTGGCTAAAACAATATTCAGAAATATTACTCCCCCTTCTGCACCTGGTTTGAATAGAAACCCCACAAGTAACTGTCATTTGTTCTGCACAACAATGCTGCAGTTCTTTGTTCTGGGTCACACTCTCTAAAGTCAAGTGTTCCCGTCGAGTTGTAAAAGTCAAGAGGATAACGGTTCAGGCTGGGTCAGGACAATGGCAGAGCAACGTGTCAGAGAGTCAGTGACAATATTGACACTAATGCATCTCCGGAGGAATGTAAGCATCTCCTCGTTCTGTTAACTTCAAAGCCCGTTAAAAAAAAAAAATCCTCCAAATGCCTTAGAGATTCTGTAACACATAAAGTTGCAACTTCAAAGTCACATTTGCCTCTAAATGTGATGCACACTCGAAGAAAACAACTCTTAGATGTAAAAGCTTTTCATGCATCAACTGGCTGAATAAAACTGTCACATTAGCAGCTGTTATCTGCTGAATTTGTTATCCTGCACTTAAAACAACCCAACACAAAGTGTTCGAGTTCAATCATTATTCATCTGAAGTGAAGACATATTTCATGGTAGACCACATCCTGCACAGATGTCTCCGTTAAATTTACCTTTTAGTTTAAATTTATAGCATTTTCTGTACTGCATTTATTACATGTATTGTATACACTTACATTTATTTATTGCAACTTTTATGTTTATATTTCTACCTTTTTTAATTTGTTAATAATCAAGGCAAATACTGTTACGCTTTAACTTTATTACTTTCAGATTTTAATTGTTTAGATATTTGTATATATCAGTTTGTTACCTATAATCACAGGTGGACAAAGTATGCAAAAGTTTTACTCACATAAGAGTTAAAAAGTATTTGGTAAAAAGTCTAAAAGTAACTGATCAAATGATCAATCATTTAATATTAAAAAATACATCATCAGACTTTTCCAAATATGAAGTTATGTAGAAATGTTGGTATTTTAAGAACCAGAATGACAATAATTCATATAAGTATCAAAAAATATGAAAATGTTTCCACATCAGTTTGTTTCAATAAAAAAACTGATGAAACTTCAATAAAAACTGCAAGTGTTTTTCTGACTCTGGTGGATTTTTGGTTAAAATATGTTTGTTTTTTATTCAGTGGGTAGAAAATCCAGACATTTTACTCAAATAAAATTACTCAAGTAAAAAGTATTGAATAGTAAAAATACTTCTAAAAGTTTTTGTTTTCTTTCCAAAAAGTTTCTCAAGTAAATGTAATTGAGTAAAAGTAACTAGTTACTACACAACTCCCTAAAAATACTTCTTGTTTTCCTTCTGTTAATTTGATTTAATCATTTTTTCATTGTGTTTGCCTTTTGTGGTTAAATCTCAGCCTTTCTGGTTAACCAGAAAGTTTATTTTCAAATTAAAATAAAGTTTGAAAAAGTGGCGCTGTGTGTTTTAAGATATTGTGTTGATGATGACCTGTGGCTCCTCCTCAGACCTGGGCGCGCTGCGTGTTACTAGAAGTGAAAACCTCGCAGCAGAAGAGCATTTTGGACTCCTGGTGGGCTCCTGGAGGTCAGCAGCCCCGGGCGGACGCAGACCAGGCACCCCCACAGAGTGGCCCATCATGGCAGCAGGTCGGAGTGGCAACAGGAGACAGAAAGTGTTCATAAGTCCATCCTACACTCGATATGAAGAGATGACATCACTATTTTAAGTCATGCTGTCCATAGTTCTGCTAGAAGGTAATTTTATTGACTGGGTCAGGTTCCATTATAGTAAAAAAAAGCAACAGTTCAGTCCTATAAGGTTTTGAAGGTGCGAGGTTGAGCTCACACCTGTAGATCCCAAAGTTAGTGTTGTTTTTATTTTTATAACATCTCTCCATCTTATACATTTTGACTTTGTCCACTCTTCTCATGCCAAGTGTGAAAAACACCAAGATTTTTCTGGATTTGAGCTTTTAAAGAACTATAGCGGTGGCCATTTTTTGGGAGAATGTCTGACTGGGAAAGTTTCAGAGCTGCTACAGTCGAGAATTAAACATTTTAAATCATTTAGTTTCCGTTTTGCATACTTCAGATTCTTTGTGTCTCTGTTCTGTGAGAAAACATTTTATTTTGGAAACAAACAAACTGCAAAGTGTCTGCACTGGTGTCTGTTTTATGCTAACGCTAGCATTAGCCTAGCTAATCCTAATTGTTTTTATATATACAGTATATAACCATTTAAATTGTCTATTGCTGATAGACTATTTATAGTATTATTTTGCAATTTTTGACATTGAACAATGGTTATGAATTTCAAGAGTTCTCTATTTGTGAATTATTGTTTGTGTATTTATATTATTACAAACAATTAAGTTAAGTAAATGTTGTACACGTTGGTAATTATATATAGATAGATAGAAGGATAGAAAATAAGAGAGAAATAGTCCCATTTACTTACAAAACATTTATGGTATTAATATTTCTAATAACAAAACGATTTTCCACGCTAGCGAACATTACTCCACACCAATGGAACAAAATTATGTCTTCATGCTGACAAAGTGTATCGCCATGTTTTTGTAAAAATCTCCACCATGGTGTCTGTAGCAGGATGATGTGCCAAAGTGCATGTAGTAAAAAAAAAAACATCATTAGGCAAAGATTTAACTGATTGATGGTAATTGGCTGACGATAACCTCAGAGGCCTGGGGGGTCTCTTTCTGATCAGCCTAAGTGATGAGTAATCTACTTGTCAAACATAGCTGCTAATTTGTCATTTTGGATTATTCTTATAACAGCTGCTGTCTTTTTGTGTCCCCCTGGTCGTCCTGTTTCCTCAGTATTCGTCTTGTGATGGACTGCTGACCTGTCCAGCTTCTACCGCGCCTCAACAGTTCCTGCAAGAACGAGCAAAAACATAACGGATGGAAAATGTGGACAAACTTCACTTTCACATTTTAAACAGAATACATTTTTTCTTCTGTAACTTCTACAGAATGGTCTGATGCAGACGGAAGCGTCTTTGACTATTCCTGTGCAGAAAATTCAGATAAAAACCTCTAAAATGACTTTTTGGTTTCATTTTTCTTCAGATTCTGTTCTAAGTATAGATCAAGCTGTGACCTTATACGTTGAATATAAGGAGACTTTTAGAAACAATGACAAAGCTAACGTCACACAAAACCACAAGACAACTGCTTTACAGTTTTTATGGTATTTCCATATTTCTTTGTTTATCCCACGTTATTCTCCAAAGATGTCATGAATGGCCAACAAATTCTATGAACTGCCTTGTTATACATAAGAGAGATGTTAAAATTTTTGAATAGTGTACAAAGCATGGCTGGAAAAAGAAACTATTTTCCTAAACGTTCCTGGGTTTTAGAATATGAAACAATGGAGGTCTTCCTTCATTCGTACTTATTAGAGACACTGAACCAAATAGCTGAGGATTTCGAAATGAAAAATAAAAATAAACTGAGGTGTGATTAAAGTCCCTCCGGAGGCAACGGCTTATTAATGTGTCGCTTCCAATAAAGCTCTTGATATTCAGATTCTGGTCGTCATGGAGATCTCAGTCACTCCTGAGATGGAGGCAAAGGTTAGAGTGGTGGTGCATGACTCCTGCAGCATGGAGACAGATTACAACTGCACTCCTGCCACTCAGGCTGAGAGCTTTTTACTGAAAGGGAAGAGAGACTTCCTGAAGCAGTCGAACAACGGGAATCAATTTTTAGCTGGTTGGAAATCTCCCCTTTTTTATTCCGTCTGTCATTTCCCAGAGAGATATCTGAGGACGATCTATCCACTCCTGCATGTCAGCAGGCTTTATTGTGATGAGGATGGACTAGCCTGCTGCTTTTAAATCCATTCTTCCTCACATCTTTTGTGTCTAAATAATGGATTGGTTAAGATTTCTTTTGCTAAAACAAATAAGTGGAGCACATTGTGCAGGGCAAGCTTTCCTTACCCCCAATACTTCAAACAAATTACGATTTCAAGTGAGGTTCATTTCAGCAGGCAGTTATATATATTTTTAGTATTAGTTTGTGTTTCTTCCCCAGCCAGAAATTTTAACACCAAAATATTAAAATGTACTTGCACCAGAATTCATTTCCTTATTGCACTTTAGAGGCTTATATTGTTTTAATTTTTTCACTAAGAGTAAAAAAAAAAAAATGCAACATTCACATTTTAAAGTCTACATTTTCCTTTTGCAGCGTTATGGTTCAGTTTGTAATACAAACAGAACCCGGCTTTGGTCTGACACATACGGTACGTTTACACTGAGCTTTTATTGCCAACTGATTTCAAGCTTCAGCTGAAAATGAACAAACTGATATTATTGGTATTCTCCAATTTATCCAGTATAAATTGGAGAATAAGTCCGTTAGTCAATGCTTTTCTACATCTTGGCCTTTTCTTTTGAGCCGTGGCGCCAAGCTCACTTTCTCTTCATGAATCTTTAAAAACTGCAGCGTAAATATCTCAGCCTCTACAGCAGCGTCCATGTTGCCTTACAGATTTGTGTACATGGACACCAGTGTGAGTAAATATGTATTTCATTCATTGTTATGAGTTTTTGTGAAACATTTAGCAACATGCACTCCATCAAATGGAAAAACTGTACTTTTATCTCTCTAAAACTTATTTTAACATGCTTTGATTGATGCAGATTTGGAAATCATCCTTTAGTGTGAAGATGGAGAAATGGGGCAGTCCAACTTTTTCATGTGCAGCCTGGAGCTGAAAGCATGGATCACGTGGAAAAATGTTACTGAATAAATGACCTGGACAAACTTATGAAAATCTCAAGAAGCACAGGGAGCCAGAGCAGAACGAAACATAAATGACAGAAACCAGGGACGACAGAGAAATAACAGGGTCAAATGAGAGAAACCAGCAAGGAGGGACTGGGAATGAATGGTGTAAATATGTAATGTATGTAATGGAATATGTAATGAGGAGGTTGATTACTGAACAAGGATCAAAATGGCTGAATAGAAACGGGTTGCAGATGTGAGGGGAGAGAAGAGAGAGAAACAAAGAACAACTGGACACAAGAAATAATAAACTGGAATCACTGAGGAAGGCCTGAATTAAAGAAAACAGAAACAAGATTGATTTAATCAAAGAAGACTAAGATGATCAAACTGCAATGGAAAAAATAAACACAAAACAACTTAAGATCTTGACAGAAGTTGTGCCAAAACAGCAGCAGCTGAATGTATTTTTCAGAAAAGATCAATTTAAGTTTAATCTCCCTGCTGCTTAAATAGCTTTCATGTAAGGAACAACAATCAAGCCAAAACTGGAACATCATACAATTCAGAAATTGCATGATTCATAAACTGAAGTCTTCATTGTCTTTTCAAGCATCGGATCAGAGAAGCCCTCCTTTGTGGCCCAAAACAGAAATGACAACAGTTTCTATTTTTAGTGTCTGAACAGAGATTACCCAGGGTTGGTGTGTCCCCCAGGCTGGCAGGCATTTTACTGGAAGTATGTTATCAAAACCACTTCAGAGGTGAAGTCACTTCCTCCTCCAGCGAAGCCAGATAACAGCACCCACTCTGAGGCTCATGGGAATTAAATCCTCCACAGGAAGTGGCACAATGGCCGCCCCATTAGCTCTGAGTCAGAGCCACGTCGGCCTTTAAGAAGCGTCCACTGCATCCCCAGGTCTCACCAGGTCAATGCTGAGAATCCCCCCCCCCTGTTTGGGTAAGCTTTTGTTTTTTTGTGCATGTGTGAGTCTGGAGGACTGTTAGGGTCATCAGGGCTGATAGATGATTATTGTGTTTAGGAAGGAACTCTAATTACTCTGAGTAAATCATCTGGTGCTGCTGTGACAGACAGGAATGCTATCAGGCTAAAGATTGGTGCAATAGATGACTAACCTCCGAGTCCAGTTCTTCAAAAAAAGAAAAGTGTTTTGTACACAAAAGGTCTAAAAAGATCTATTGGGGGAAAAACCCAAAACCTTTGCAGCATATTTTAGTCATTTTGTCTGATGGGTGGGGCCAACGCTCCAACAAAATGGATGCAGTCACGATTTTTCATTTTATTACAAATGAAAACATTGAATTAACCTTTTACTCTGGGTGGAAGAGCAAGAAAAATGAAACCTGGCAAAATCATCTCTGTAGAAAACTAACAGCTAAATCAGAGTTGAATGTTTTGGTCCCCAAAGCAGAAGATTCGTCGGTTTCAGCAACGAAGACAGAGGAAGGAACAACCAACACCTGATCCATCCGCTGTCTCACAGATTACTGACAAATACAAACACAAATCATGGAAGATGGTGGAAATTATTGTACTATTTAGCAGCACTTATTTAAAAATAATAGAAGAAAGTAAAAGAAATTATGTTGGGATCAAGAAATCAAAGACTTAAGCGTCTCAATTTTTATTTGAAAATGAAAAACAGAAAATATCGACTTCTTTCCTCCACCTGCTCCAGTATTTGTCCCACCAAGCTTAAGATGTTTTTTTTTTTCCTTTTCTCTCACTGCAAAAACAAAATCCTGCCAAATGTTTCCATCTATTTTCTGCTGCAAGTATCTTAATACACCTGAAATAAGTCAAAACTGACTTACAAGTACATTTTTAGCAAGACAGAGGACCTTGTGTTGAGACAATAAATTCTCAATATTGATCAAAAAATGACTAGTTCCATTATTTTCCCCTGTTAGATGTGAAATATTCTGCTGGTGAATAGAATAATACAGGGTTCAGTGCAGAAGGCTCTTCATTTTCTTCCAGAGCTGTAAAAATAAAATAATTATTTATTTACCCATAAGTCCTTTTTGTCTTATCCTTGGTTTTTACTTTCTTTGCTTTTGATGAAATAAGCCAGGACACATGACAACATGATACATTGACCTAATTATATTACAGCCACAGCTAATCTCCAAAAAGGTTTTCATATCCACAAATGGAGACACGGGAACAGCAGCGCTCATGTAAATCCTGACTGAACAGGTCAGAAATGATTCCAGCACTTGAGCAGAGGCTGAGATCCTTGACCTTTCCGTGTAACAGGATCCCGTGTTTGGCTTCGTAAATGGACACGTCGTCGTCTCGCACATCGGAGCCGTTTAACAAAATCCCTACCTCCCAAGTTTATCAGCGATCAGGCCGATGTTTTAGGTCAGCCGACAGGAACGTCGCTCATGAATATGTACGCTCAGCCAGGCTTGTTAACATTCCCGGGAAGTCGTCGACAGACAGGTGAAGTGCACACATGGACCCTTTTCTGATGACCCTGTTGGGATAATCACACGGGCCAGAGGAAGGCCGGCGCCGCCAGGTGGATATCAGAACCAGGCCGCCGGTCCCACTCGCTCCTCTGCAGAGATTGCACACCCTGAAGGTTACTGTAATCGTTTCTTCTTTCCTCCAACAAACAGCCCTCAGCAGGGAGTCAACTGTTTACCGGAGCTTCAGTCTGCACCAGATTTTACTGAACATTTCATCACATAACCAGATTGAAAGTGGAGCTTTAAGATTATTTGGATGCTCTAAAAATCTTGCTAAAGTCAGCTCATAAGTTGCTTTGATGAAGCTTTAACCTTTTAAAATGTATTTTGTACAGTTTATTATTCAGATATCAGTGGTTTTATATTTGTGATGTAGAATAACTTCATGAAAATGTTGTAATTCGCTGCTGCTTTCATCTTGACCAGAGCGCAGTGGGAAATCAGACGTTGTTTGTTATAATCCATTACTGTTTTAATAAATGATATATGAATGAAAGATTTATTTTTTTACAAAAAAATCTATCATTTTCTCTCTCATGCAAACTGAATTATTTCAGACTGATCTGAGTTTGAACCTAATGCAAGTGAGCTATTAAAGAGTATAGTTCAGAACTGAACTAATAAGTATTATTTTTCTTTTTTAATTCATTCCAATGATTGTTAAAATAAGATGATGTATAAAAACAGTTTATGTCCTTCTAGCAAACATGTTGAAGAAGAAATTAAACAGAAATTCAGGTTTAAGATTCAGAAACGTGTGACACTACAGGACAAACTTTTTTGAACAAAACTAAATTTCAAAATGAGAATGATATTCAGAAATATAGAAACATATTTCAAAGTGCTGGATAAAAATCATTTTAACTTTATATGAAGTGCAGACGTGTAGTTTTATCCATTTTAAATAGGAACAAATATGGGGATGTCATGCTACATCTAACTCCAGAAATATTTTTGAATTATTTGTTTTATATTAATTGATAAAAAACATGTTATGGTATTTGTTTCTTTCCTTTATATTTATTCTTACCACTTGTGGAAAACAAAGTTCTTGCTCTTCATGTTGATTCATGTTGACTCTAAAATGCTGTCCGGTTGTTATGACGACCTAAAATCAGTTTCTTACGTCAAAACCAGCTTTTGTTAAACTCATTTCTCAGTTTTCCACCTGTAAGTGTGAGTGTGGATTTTTTACGGTGAGGAAGATTAGTTCCCACTCGTCCTCCTGCGTGTGACCTCTCTACTTCTGTTCCACACACTGAGACAATCATCAATCATGGATGAAACCGTGTCTTTTTCTTCTGCCCCTACCAGGTACTTGACCTTTAGCTGACCTTTCCTCTGCGATTTCTTCCTACTGTAACGTCTTAATAAAAGATACAGAGATGTTCCCTGTGCCCCTCCGGAGAGCGAACATTTCATACATACCAACACTCTGAATCCAGGGGTATAGTATTCCTCCATGAAAAGTCCAGATTGTGTTCTGAATTGGTTCTTCAAGCCTTGCCTGGCAGCTCTCAGCAGCACCTAACAACATGTGTTCTCAGTTTACAGAAAGGCCAACCGGCGCTGGTCTGCAGGCGGGAAACAAATGAATTAATCTGATTAACAGTGAGATCAGCGTTGTGGTCAGGACGT
Source organism: Gambusia affinis (assembly GCF_019740435.1). Taxonomy (NCBI): domain Eukaryota; kingdom Metazoa; phylum Chordata; class Actinopteri; order Cyprinodontiformes; family Poeciliidae; genus Gambusia; species Gambusia affinis. The sequence continues at coordinate 26,813,667 of NC_057878.1, forward strand.
TTCCATCTGATGGCACATTTCATTTAATGATGTTTTTTCTTGGTATAAAGTAAGTTGTGAAAGTTTTGCTCCCATTTGGACACTTTGATTTATTCTCACTTCACTTAAATGCACTGTGCTGGGATTTCATACAATAAGCCAACACAAAGCAGTGCACATTTTTAAAGTGTGCTGTTCACATCCTGAGAGCCGCAGCTCATGAGCAGGACCACCACTGACTGTGAGCCGCATCAGAAGAAAACCATTTCTGAAAGGAAGCCAGAAAATAAAAGAAACAGAAAACATGGAGAAGCTGCATTCAGCAAATCTGGAACAAACTTTCAGAAAAACTGCAAAACAGCTGAAACGCTGAGTTCCTTTAAACCAGGACTAAAATCCCACCTGCTTAGATCTGCTTTTGAGTCATTATTACTGGAGCATTGATGAATAAATATGATGTGTATTTGCCTGATGATTTTATGACGTCATTAGATGAAGTGTAATTTGTATTGCTAGCTTCATTAGTGGTGATTCAGTTACGTTTTTACGATGTAAAGTACTTTGAACTGCCTTGTTGCTGAAATGTTCCAAACAAATAAACTTGTCATGTGAAAAAATGTTTCCAAAATCAAACTATCTGGCCTGCGTGCAAAATGTTTCTGCACCACGTTTTACACTGTAAAATGTAGTGGCAGCATCATGCATGAACAGGAAAGTAGATGAACGTTGGCAGGAAGCTGGATGGAGCTAAAGAGACGAAACAAAATCTGAAACAGGCTGCAAGGCACTTTAAACTGAGGAGGGATGTGTCAGAGCGGCCTAGTCAAAGTCCAAACCCATGTGCAGTAAAATAAATACCAGACACTATGTGATGCCAGTGTGACATGTGACTGGGTTTCCTTAGATGGAAACTTTTTAATCTGCTTTGAAAGATTATTTGAAGTTACTGAACTGTATGATAACGAGGATCAACTGGAATCTTTGTAGCTGCATCTCAGACGGCCGGCCCTCCGACTCCACCACTCAACTCCTCCAGACTAGCCAGCAACAATTAGCATCAGCTGAGCTCATTATAGCAGCCATGTCTCAGTGAAACACTGGTGAAAGGGTTGTTAAAGCGTTAACAGAGGAGCCATGTTGTGATGACTTCCTGGAGGCGGAGCTTCTGAAAAAGCTGAATATTTTTAGAGTCAGACGCCCAATTTCAAGGCGTTAAGCTACTGATTCCACTTTGTTCGGTATTTTTGATATATGTAGTATTTTTATAACAACTGAAGGAAACAGTTACTAGATTGTGGTATAAAATGACGTTATGTGCCTAGAAAACACTTAATGCTGCTCCTTTAAAAAACTTCTGAATGCACAAAGGGCTCCAGCGCAGTACTAGGAAGATTTACCTAAGAAACAGAGAGATAAGGAGCAGTATAACATATTTATACCAGCTGATTGAATGTGCATATTCTTTAAACATCTATAAATGGACAGTGAGATCTTCCCTAGATGTTTTTTTTCCATCAGATGACCGGTGTATGACCTGAAGCTGCTGCTGCGGCCTCCTTCCTCTCCTGTGGCTCTTCCCTGTGGAGAATCTGCTCCCCGTTTGCCCCGTCCTGCTGGGACCTGGCCTTTTGTGGCCTTCTTTCCCCAGCTGCAGCAGCCCTGCAGAAGCTAGCAGCTAGCCTCTCTTCGCCTCCACACGGCGGCCAGACAGGAGCTGCTCCTCACTGAGCGCGCTCAGACGGCCTGCTGAGGCTCCGCTCCCCATCGGCTGCTCATTTCATCCTTTCCCCGAGTAAATCCGGCTTGGCAGCAGAGGAGAAACCTCTCTCTGAATGTTTGGGAGACGGGGATTTATGTGGACCTGTCTCACGTTGTGTTCTGTGTAAGCGGAGGGGGGATTTTGAAAAGTTCAAACCCAAAGAGAAGCACAATAAAGCTCAGAAATTAGCAGCAAGATGGCCTTCTGCTTTAATGTCCGCATTTCACTTACACATCAGCTGAAGGTCGGCGCTCACAGCAAGCTGGTGCCGCAAAAGAAGCTAAATCTCTCAGAGTTTAATCAAAGAAGGTCAGAAGATCCGGCACACAATGGATGTAAAAGGACAGCAGCAGAGAGTCTTGGCTGGTGTGCAGAAACTTTTAAATCTTCATGGTAATTTCAGGAGGATAAGATGGACAAAGGGGTGAAGCTCATTCTGCACTCAGCTTGAAAAACTACTTCTAATCTTGTAGATTTCTTTTGCTTTCTTCCCTATTATTGTTATCAGCACCACTCTTCTCTTCCTGCCAGTTTGTGTTTTATTGTGAAGCCATGAGTCACATTTGGCACAGAAACATCCAGAGTCGGAACAAATTCACATGAAACAGAAGGCGAGAGGTGGAGGGGTCAGCTCGGCTGCCCATCCATAAATCCCTGTAATGAAATAGGCCAGTACTGTACGCCGGCTCTGATTGGTCGGCAAGCGGTGGGGGGGAGGAAGAAAGGCCAGGAAATTCAAATCCCTTCACTGTCCACGACTATTAGATCAGTGTCTAAATCCGATCAAATGTATTGCTATCAGAGCGGCTGAGCGGCCAGGAGCAGGAGGCGCCACCTACAGCCTGTCCTGATTAAAGCTGCGGGTAAAAAGTCTCTGCTTGCGTCCGCATTAGAGCTGGGGGAGGAGCCGGGATTAGGGCTGCCGCGGGATGGTGGGAAACATTTACAGGAATGTTACTGCTTTGATTTCCCAAGACTGTAAAAAGTCTCCGATTGTGTATCGGACGTGTTTATATCAGACGGAGAAACGAGAGGACAGTCGGGTCATGGGACCCGAGGAAGGAAGTCGGAGGCTTCTTCCTTACGGAGAGGAAGTGTGAGGGAAACTGGCAACAAAAATACATCAAATCCAAGCTAATTATGGAAAGTCCATCTCAGATCTGAGTAAATTTGATGTACTAAACTTTCTCAGAAGTAGAGATTTGTTGTTCCTTATGAAGTCCGGTGCAATTCAATTCCATAAAATATATCTTTGATTGTGAATAAACCATAATTAGAACCATGATTTATATATTTTTTTATCATGTTTGACGGTGAAATCGGTGCATTTAGTTGGTTTTATCATGTCCCTGCCTTGAACCAGACTGGGAGGTCGTAAATCTGCAACAATAAATTGAGCAGTGCATGCTGTAATTGGCTTCAAGCTGGCAGAGATTTGGTCTGAAAACACTTTAATTCTGAGTTATAGCTTAGCATTTAAGATTTTAATCAGTCTTTACTTTTTACACACGTTCAGGATTAAATAGAGTATCTGCTCTGATGAGGCTTGTTTGTCATATTAAAAGTCTCTTTTGAATTAAACTTTAAGGTGGAGTTTAACTAACATCACATCTTTGTACTGGTGTGACGTAATTTGTGTTTTTATTAGTTGTAAGTGGAAAATCACCATAATAAACATAAATAAATGCTTAAAAACACCAATGTGTGTGTAACTGATGTGTGCTTGTGTTTCACTTAGTGGTTTAAAGTGAATTATGTGATTTTCTTCTATTTTCTTATGTTTTATTTTCAATCACTGAAAGATTTAATCTTTTTTTTTTCTTTTATTGTTTTTCTCATGATCCGGTTTAACATCCATGATCCCAAGTTAGGAGATAAATGTTATGAAAAAAATTGGAATATTTCACCTAATAAAGGTTTAAATTTAACTCGATATAATAACATAAAGTTGTGGATGCCTCAATCTGTGTAATAGATATGAAGCTGGATGTGCGAAAAACTACTTAATATAATATTTTGCTTGCAGCCAACATGTTTATTTAAAATTTTTTAAAAGTAATTGGTGAAGTAAGTTTATGCAGGCAAAAATTATGGAAATGTTTTATAAAACAAAATGGATAATAGTTTTTTTTTTTTAATTGTAGAACTTTTTTTGGACCCATTTGTGTTTGTTTTTTTTTATTTATTTTTCAATTTGAGCAGTGTCAGTCTTCCATACTTGCATTGTCACAATAAAAGCGCTCGCAGCCTTGGCTTTACTACATTTTTTTATGCTTCTTATGCTTTCACAGTTAATTACATGCAAACATTTGTCCATGTTTTCCCCGATGCAGTACTTCACACAGAGTGGAGTTCTGAAACCGTTTACAACTCTTCATGTTCCTGCATAAATAGATCACACAAGCCCAAAAGATGGTCAAAGCAACAACATGTTTACAGAGAAAATCAAATCTTCTGCGACAATCAGCCTGTGCTTGTGTGCCGTCAGAGATTCTGCAGGTTTTTCAGATCTCCACCTGTGTGACTGTGTTGCTGCAGCTCATTGTGTCTCTGCGGTGAAGTGAGACTGGAGAAACGGCTGTTCATTACGTCTGTCTGCAAGCCGGTGTGTGTGCGTGTGTGTGTGTGTGTGTGCGTGCGTGTGTGTGTGTGTGTGTGTGTGTGTGTGTACGAATAACTCCTTGTTTCAAGACTAACAAAATGGAACCTCAGAACCGCCACATGGCCCACGAACATCTGGCTCTGAAGCAGAGCTCTGCTGCCCCCTCTGGTTGAAGGTTTAAGTGCAGCGCAGCGCCGTTGATGACTGTGGTCAGAGTTCTTTTCCTGGATGAAACTGGATCCAATAATCATCTGAGATTCAAAATTAAACATCTCTAAATGAGCAAATTAGTAAAACAAAATAATTTATTTAACTTTTTGCCCAATATAATATGTAAACACATGAAACCTAATGTATTATCTGAGTTCAGTTTGAGATGGAGGCATCATGATGAATATGAGATGAAAAAGGCAGAATTAAACTAAAAAGTTGCACAGTTTTATACAATAATTTTGCTATGGAAATAGATTGTGTGAATGTGGATATACAACATTTCCAAACTCTTCCCAAATGGTTTAAGGTAGTTTTCACACCTGATAACACCTAACAGACTTGCTTTGACTGGGAATCAAAGCTGTAACATTTGTCCCATTTCCAGGTATGAACCAAACCCTTTGAATAACCTGTTCCCCTCCTCGCCTGTGGTGGCGCTGCACTAAGAACCACTGATGGAAACGTTTGTGGATGCAGCAAACTCTCAGAACTACTGTCACCACTGTAGCTGCCATGTCTCCTGTGGTGTATTTGAAATAGCAGCAGCTCTAAAACACACACCAGGATGTTTATTGACTCTCACGATAAATGTCTGAAGTCCAGGAATGCATTCTGTCTCCCTTCATGACTCATTCAATATTTGACAAAGGTACCAGATGAAGGATGTGTAAGGATGATTCCCTTAAGAGAATTTGACTCTAGACAAGCCGGCTGCATCCATTTAACCACATTCATGCACAAGGAAGCACAAGTTAAAGCCTCAGGGTCCCAAACCAGGACAGTTTGTTTGGCAGAACTATGTTCAGAGATCCCATCCATGAACAGCCCAAACAGACAAAATCCTGCGTTGGACGGGTCCAATAAGGACGAGAAAAGACCTCGACTTTGTGCTGAGAATGTCAACTCTTGAAGGAGAGCTTGAAAAAGCTCAATCTTTGAAAGCAAACCAATCAACTCAAAATATCCAATAAACTCAACCAGTTTCAGTCAAAATCCAGCTGGTTCAAACAGACCCGGATTTAACTGATGATTTGTGTGTCAAAGTCTGAACTAGAAATGGTTTCAATTTGATTTCTTGAACTCTTAAAACCACCTTTGTATTGATCCTGTGGGTGGATCCTTTTCAACACTTGCTGCTGTTTGGTGATGGAGGAAACCCTGACTGCTTCCTGGAATCCTTCTTGTTCACTCTGAAGCTGCTCCTGGTTTTGTTCGCAATCATATCTGTCTAAACCCGCAGCACGATTATCATTTCTGCACCTGTGCCAAGTTATTAGAGAGGGAAGAGCCACAAATACAATTACGATAATGGGCCGCAGATAGCAGAGTGGATAATTGCATATTCTTTAGATGAACATGAGTTGACATTGGGAATGGAGTCCCACTTCGCATCTGCTGCACATCGCTCACTGCCTTTGTGGCCGTTTGCAGCTGCAAAGCAGCAACTCTGACAAAGAGGAGACCTGTGCAGTTTGAAAGCAGAGCGGGTGACACCGGTTTAACGACACGAGGCATCCGTGTTCTTAGTCAGCAACTGCAGATGAATTGTACGACAATGATGACAAATCAGCAGCGGAATGGAGTGGGAGTCGGAACGAGGCGACATGTGAGAGAAAACTTGGCTCCGTTGCAGATGGCAAAAGGCCAGTTTGAGTTTGGTTGTGCTCCCAGTTTGTTTCCTTTGATTCTGCTCTCAAGGTAGGAACCATTAGTCAGTCTCATTGAGCCAGGATGCCATCAAAGTGAGTTATGTCATGCATCATTTCCATAGAAGCAGGATAGATTAGCTTTAAACGGGCACTGAAGCAATATTACACACAGATGTGTTAAAACATGAAGCCAATACAAGTTTGACTGATAAGCATGAGGATGAATTTATTTTGAAGTTGTCTTTTTATGCGTTTTTCTACAGATTGTTGTGACATTTGTCAAGACAAATCTAAGTTTTGTTGCTGAGATGAGTTGAGGCTCTCTCTCTCTCCACAGAGCAGCTGGGAGTCCCGATCTGTACAAACACAAACGTTTATGGATTTTATTAGGATTTTAGATTAACGGTCAATTAAAGGAGCAAATAATCAGAATTACTCACTTCCAGAAGTGCTGCTTGCATTTGTATTGTGTCACCCTTAGTCAAGGCTGCTGGCGTTCTCACTAAAACCAGGAAGATAGAGCACATAACACCAGTTTTAAAGTCTCTCCACTGGCTCCCTGTAGCTCAAAGAATAGACTTTAAAATACTGTTGTTAGTTAATAAATCACTGAATGGTTTAGCACCACAATACATTAAAGATCTGCTGCTGTTGTATCAGCCTTCCAGAACCTCTCAGGTCTTCTGGTTCTGGTTCTGCTCTGCACCCCCAGAACCAGAACCAAACAAGGAGAAGCGGCATTCAGCATCTATGCACCAAAAATCTGGAACAAACTTCCAGAAAACTGTAAAACAGCTGAAACACTGACTTCCTTTAAATCTCAACTAAAAACCCACTTGTTTAGAGATGTATTTGAAATGTAATCAATTACAAATTTATTGACAGAATCTGACTTGATGTTGTGTTTTTGATGTTGATTCTATGTTGCATCACTTTGTGTTTTTGTGTTTGATTTGATGTAAAGCACTTTGAAATGCCTTGCTGCTGAAATGTGCTATACAAATAAAGTTTGATTGATTGATTGATTGAATCTTTTGTAGTGAAGGAGTGTAGCCATTTAATTTAAGAGTGTAGGACAAGGGACGCATGTAAAAGTTGCAGGACTCTGGCCTCAGTTCGAGACTACTGGTCTAGAGAGTAAGCAATGTCTTGCTAGGACTGGACTTAATATCCTGTGAAGTTCAGGACAGAACAGGTGAGATTTTATTAATAGATCAACCTCCATTTTCAGCTTCTCAGCAACTTCATCCCTGAACTGCCTGGCTGTGTTTTTGTTGGTCTCCATGATGCTGATTGTTTGCAAACGTTCTTCAACCGAACAAAGATTGAAGTACACACACACGAGCCCTATCCACTATTTACTGGATATTTAGAGGAAATTCATTGCTTTGGGTTGTATTTAGGAGTTTTAGTAAAGCACACTGTTCAGAGTATTTAATTGTTGAAAAAGGATGCTATGGTGGCAGCACTGGTGACTGCATGAAGTGGGTTGCCACCATCAGTGAGTGAATGGGTGAATCATTAAATGTAGAGTAAAGTGCTTCAGCGTCTTCTGGACTTGACAAAGTACTATACAAGTACAAGCCATTTACCATTTTACCATGAATTTCCATGTCACAGTTACAGACTGCTTTGCGGTGGTCTATCACATAAAATCCTCTCAGTTTTTTCTAGAAGTCTCTTATAAAATCAAGCATCTGAGAAACACCCTGTTGGGATCCCACCTGACTCCTTTGAGCACAGAAGAACCTTTGATTATCAACACATGCTGCTACAAATGTAATGTTGTTTTTTGTAACATAAGAAAATAAAGAAGCTCTCCAGTTTGTAGAAATTCCCAGCAGGGTCGGTGGTTTACTTTCTGCACAGACGGCCTACAAGCAGGAACCCGTCCGGTTGGAGTGTTTATTCCCATCTGGTGCACCTGCAGCCCAACCACCCAAGTCGTCTGTCCGATAGCTCTTTGGAGCTCACATTTACAGTGTGACATACCCATTGTTGCCATGTGTCACAAAGATAATTATGTGAACCACAGGCACCATGGCAACAGCACACACAGGATGATTGTTTCCTCCTTGAGATCCTTTTTATTTTAAACTGAATACACAATGCAGTCTGAAAAGGCCTCTGGTCTGTGGAAAAATCAAAGATAACAAGAAGCACTATTCAGCCTGAAAGCGTCAGCGGCACCTTTTCTGCCGTGTTTGTGAGAAGAAACTGAACTCCTGCACTGACTTTAGTGCCACTGTATCACTTTTCTGAAGGAGATGAGAAGAGTTGGCTTTTTGTTCTGCTGGAGCTGCAGAGGCTTTGTGGTGCAGGTGAAGAATACGGGCGCCGGCTTTCTCAGACAATTCTGACCTGCATCTGAATAAAGGCCAGGCCAGCTGGAGCCCTTTATTTACTGCTGAAATATTGGGATGCTCTTTGCCAGGTCGTAGAAAGAAAAACACTCCCAAGGCTTTATAAAACAGGAGCCACGACAGACTGCTAATTTAAACGGCTCCCTGCAGCTTTTATCTCCTACAGATTTTCTTACTTGTGTTAAGTTGAGTGTGGAAATTAATTTGCAGGCACATCTGCAGAAACAACACCTGCATGTTGGATATAAATTGCCTTTGGTTAAGAGAAGCCAAGTCAGTGTTCAGAGACAGCAGTAACAGTAGACATCACGACGAAGGACTCTTATTAGAAAACTGATTTATTTTACAACAAGGCATTAAAGTTAAAATTAAAACAAAGAGAAAACAGATTTTAGTGGGGATGGCTTTACCTGCCAATTTTCACATTAATAAAAATTTTTACTCAGTTTGTTTTTCTATGTCTTTTTTACTTGTCAGATATATTCCTTACATTATAACTAAATAGCAAAAACATAAAAGGTAAACATGAAATTTTAAAGAACCTCAGTTTATATTGTGCAAGCTAAAGTAAAGTGACGTAAAACCCATTTAAAGTTCCTTATTATGAAACAGATAAGCAGAGAAATAGCACACCAATACCTTAGTGAGTATCGATTAATTCATAGTAATAAAACATAAAAAGGAAAAGAAAGGGAAGCATAAAAGAAAGATATGAGGTATGACTACAACATAATGAATTTAACACTCTTGTACTTCAGTTTTTACAAAGAAATTGTCACTTTTTTCTAATTTGGCACAAAATTAGCAGCATAATTTAAGACACTGTAAGCCAGTCATCACCGTGTTAAAAGTCACACACATTAATATTTTGGTGGAAAACATTTCCTGAGATGTTGTTTTGACAAGTTTCTGCAGTGTCACCAGTTTTATTTCCATTCGGCGTTGCATTCACTTTTCACTTATGGTGCGTTCACACCAAACGCGACGCACGTCAAAACCGCGTCCGACGTTTCAAGTTCGACGCGTGTGCACTGTGAATGCAAACACTTGACACGTCTGCTCAACACCGAGTGTCTCCAGCATGAAGTGCGTCTGGTCTACAGTCAAAGTCAAAGTCTGTGTGGAGGCACGATGAGTCAGACACATCAAAATCACTCCAGCCATTGTTTCTTGTCGCCAGCCTATTTGTCAGACATGTTGGACGTTGTTGATGCATCAAATGGTTCAAATCGTGCAGCAACGGGCCCTCGACGCTCCTCCACATAAACTTTGAATGTAAACCAGACTCACCTGACGCTCAAAATGCATGTTTGGATGACTGAATCAAATCAAATCAAATCAAACTTTATTTGTATAGCATATTTCAGCAGCAAGGCATTTCAAAGTGCTTTACACCAAATCAAACACAAAAACACAATGCAACATAGAATCAACAATAAAAACACAACATCAAGTCAGATTCTGTCAATAAATTTATAATTGATTACGTTTCAAATAAAACTCTAAACAAGTGGGTTTTTAGTTGAGATTTAAAGGAAGTCAGTGTTTCAGCTGTTTTACAGTTTTCTGGAAGTTTGTTCCAGATTCGTGGTGCATAGATGCTAAATGCTGCTTCTCCTCATTTGGTTCTGGTTCTGGGGACGCAGAGCAGAACCAGAACCAGAAGACCTGAGAGGTTCTGGAAGGTTGATACAACAGCAGCAAATCTTTAATGTATTGTGGTGCTAAACCATTCAGTGATTTATAAACTAACAGTATTTTAAAGTCTATTCTTTGAGCGACAGGGAGCCAGTGGAGAGACTTTAAAACTGGTGTTATGTGCTCTATCTTCCTGGTTTTAGTGAGAAGAGTCCAACCACGACACAAAGCCTCCTCCTGCACATCTCAAAGACTCTCAGGTGGGTTAAGGTCTGGACTCTGTGGTCCATCCATTTATCCTGCTGTCTGAACCCAGTGGATCCAGTGAACCCAGTGACTTCTTACATTACTTCATCTTACTTTTCCTTTTGGCCCATGACTTTGACTGGACCAACTGCAGCAACCCCAGATCCCAGCAGACACCAGGCATGTTGGGTGCATCACTTCCTCCTCCTCTCTGTGATGCACTCATCACTCTGACTGAGGGTAAATCTGGACTCATCACATCACATGACCTCCTTCCTTCACTCCTGAGTCCAATCTTCTGGCTCCCTCGCAAACAAACGCCTGTTTCTGCAGTTATTCTCACTGATTAGTGGTTTTCTTAAGGCTACACAGCTGCTCAGCCTCAATCCCCTGAGTTTGCTTCGCATTGAGCATGTGGAGATACTCTAACTATTAAACATCGCCATGAGTTCTTCTGCTGTTGTTCTTTGACTGGATTTTTCTAACCCAGTTATAGTCGTATCTGAAATCTCTGCTTGTTTTCTCTGCTTGATGCCAATGATTTGACCCGTCTTAAACAGGCTGATCTTTTCCCGCAAACATACGGAGAGAGGATGTGGCTTTCAACATGGGATTCTTTCAATGAACAAGTTCAAAACAGTGCAATAAAATATTTCACCAGAACATTTTCCACTCCACTACTCTTTCATCATGAAGCTAATTCTGTGGGACTCTCAACGCAAAATCATGATAGCAAAAATATCACAGTGTTTGGTAAAGTAATATGTTTTTTAAAACAGAAGACAGTTAGAAAGTTGTTGTTGGTATCAGAACGCCTCACTAGCTGTTTCTCCAGGTTTTCCAGAGTCTTTCCACCGTCCAAACAATCATAGCACCACCAGTCCTGAGGTGGGAAAGAAAAGAGATGGACTGATAGGTCACGTTGTATAATTTATTTATTTCATTTAACTAAATTAAATTTTTAAGGTGCGAAAAAACAATCAAATGGTGTTTGTTTTCCAGAAATACCTCAAAAATGTCCTCCAAGCAATAGTTTGAGAACAAAAGCTAAACAAGACACATTTCATCTGCCTGGTTTTACTGCGTGATTTTATTGTGTTGCTCGGCTCAACTCTGACAGAATCTGCAGAGAAGAGGAGGCGCTCAGGGAACCCGTTAAGTCAAGGTTGTTATGCTGGCTGGCATTTTGTAATATAGTGAGGGATTCTAATCTTTATCAGCTTTAGTGGCCCTGACAAGCTAACATTTATTAAAGTCGGATCAGAGGCACTTCACTCAGGCAATAATGTGCTGTCAGTGACAGTTAGTGCCACCCAAGATGATCTTGTTAAAAAGCTTTTTAATCAGCAGTGGAACTACAGGAAGACTCATGCGGAGATATCAGCTCTGTCTGAACATCTTCAGCTACAGAGACGGTGGAAATCTCACACCTGCAGATGAACACGGAGAAACCAGCATACCTGCATCCAAGTGGAAAGAATAATGATTCGTTATTGCACATTGCATTCCGTCCGGCGGTCCGCCGGCGTTACTGTCACTGCCTTTGTCATCCTCCTCCAGTCAAGCAAACACTTGTCACAGCTCTGACTCCGCCGTGCCTCCTCAGACACGCTCACAGGGCGGCTTTGTCACACTGTCATTCATCCGGTCCGAAGAGAGTGAGAGGTGAGAACATTTGCTCCTGTGCCTTTCTGTTTGACCGGCCTTTAGTGTGAAACCACTCAATATTCCCTGCTTGGAGCAAAGCAGCGGATTCTGAATACATTAAATGTGAAGTATGTGACCAATATGCAAATACTTCATCCACCTGAAGTTGAATCATTTCAGCACCTTTTGAACCCAAATCGTAATGAAGTTTTCCTGTATTTCCTCACTGGTGTGAAGATCCAAATGGAGAGAGTGGATGAACTCAGATCAACCTTTTTCTATTATCTCTAAAAAATCCCAATACCTAAAAATATATCGAAAAAACTCAGAGAAGTTGCTGAATCTTACTGTATTTATTAAGGACAGAATGTCAAAGTTATTCCACTTAACAGTGGGATGTCCTGCAGGCACAGGATGGATAATCTCCAGGTGAGGTTGGAGATTCAGCCTCTGTTGACAACTTGTCAGGTTTGCCGCTGATTTTAGAAACTTTCAAGCTCCTATGGTGACGTTATTTAAAGGCAAATCGTGACAAATCTACCTTTTCTGGCTGATGTCAAATCTTTCTGTAAGCCTGAAGCTGCTGTTTGGCAACGGTGGAAATTTAGACATTTTCCTCCCACTGTTTGTTCTCAGGTAAACAGCAGATGCTAACCGCAGCATCTGCAGTGTTGTGGTGTGTTTAGAGGCTGTTTCTGGAGATGTCCCAATGCGTTTTATGATTTTATTTATGTTTTTTTATAGATACTAATCTGGATCATTTGAACCTATGGGGTCCCAATACTTTGAAACAAAAAAATCCTCCTTATCACATCACTTGTTCCCGGCCAGGATGTGGATGCAGCAGGTAGACATGGTCAGGTAACGTACATCATTTCCAGTTTGTGTACGGCCCATTGTAGCTTACAGCAGATCTTAAGCATAAGCAGTCCTGGTTTGTTGACATGTCGTCTCTGATCAAACGCTTTCCTCTCAGTTGAAGAGAAAAACTCCTTCCTCACCGACTCACCATCAGTTCCTCTGGGATGATGCTGTTCAGAAACAACCCAACTCCTGGACGGCCGCCGCCTGTTCTGCTGCCTTTAGAAACTCTGCTGTTTCTGCGTCTCCTGCTGGATTGTCTGGTAACTAGTCCCAGCAAGCAGCTGTTGAATGATTGATTCCTGCTCCTGTGGCTCCTGTCCATCCTCTCTCCAAATGGGTCTGCACATCTGGATTTCTTGGGACCGTATTCATGTTACTGTAACTCCTGCTGGGGTGTCATCATCTGCCTCTTTTTACAGCTTACTTTTAGGTAAACATTTGAAATAAAAAAATATATACTTTAGGCCTACACTTCTTAGTTCCTGATCCAACAACTTGGATTTGTTAAAAGTCACTTGTGTCTTTAATACAAGCTGTTTTCTGTCCATCCAGAAGTTTCAACAAACAAAAGTAAGTTGTGCAGCTGAAAGAGTAACACAACCATTTTGGTTGGTGTTTGTTTGTCTGACATTTAAATTAGGCTTGCGTGACACATATTAATGCAGTCCTGCAAATGAGCTGAAGAAGCAAATGACATTTTACAAGCAACAAATTAGTCAAACGAGCGGCGTGAGACGAGAGTCAGGGAGAGAGACTCACTGAAACCGTTGGTCAGGTGAAGCTTTGTGTCGAACCCCAACAGCAAGGTGCAGAAAGAGACCCTGGACCAGCATTTTACCTGACATTTAACTGGGAATTAACTCAACATATTACAGTACAGCTCATAAAACGAACTCGCTTTCGATCAAGCGCTCTGACGCCCGTATTTCAGGGTACCGGGATAAGGTCAGCTGTCACGGAGGAATGTTTGCAGAATAAAAATTGACGCATAACAAGCTGAAAAGCAGGTTGGAGTTGGGCTTCCTCCCCTCGCAGGCTGCAGATCCTGACCTTTACATTATACTATTCAATAAGGTTTTGGTATATATATATATATATATATATATGTGTGTGTGTGTGTTATTCTGCCAAATTAAGAGAAGGCCCCTTTGGGTTCTTCATGCCTTGCAGTTTTTATTTAATTTGCAACCCTTGCATCTTTCTTACTCCTTCCAGTGTGCAGACAAAGCAAACCAACCTGTAATTTAATTCTTTTCATTGTTTGGTATCTGTCTCTATGGAACATGTGCATGCTCCAATGATCCCATCTCTTGTTCTTTGGGTTGTGGTGGGTGGATAAAGCAGCAAAGCAGGACTGAGTGTGGCAAAAGAACATTTTGACTCCTGGTAAAATAATCCAGTGATTCTGTGTTGGAAGGATGTAACTGTCTGCTACCTCTGCAACAGAAATAAATGAGTGTGAAAGCATCAGACTAATTTTTCACAGAACTGCAAGAACTCAACAGGATCTGTTGTGCAAAATTTCTTTAATGATGTCAGTTAATTTCAAAACTGATGTGTCATTGAAGGGTTTTCCATCATAAACTGCCTCTTTAGAGTCGTCCCACAACATCTCATTTAGGTTTTACTTTAATTATGCCACTCCAAAGCTTTTGTTTTAATTTTTAGGGCCATTTGGAGATTGACCTGGGTTGTGCAACTGGAAAATGATTCAGTTGCTCTTACCCTGGGCATGGAATAATGAGGTAAACGGTGGAGCGTTTGTCTTTGAGAGGGTACATGTGTAAAAGTCATTTGACAGGTTATGTCATGAACAACAGATCTCTGAACAAAAGTTGAGTATATCGTGTGCCAAAGTGTTGCATCCATTTTCCAAGCCGTTTGCCCTTCAAAGCATCGTCTCCAGCTGACAAAAACACAAAAACTGCAACACCAGACTGAAGAAAATAATCTGAGACCCATTCTTGCAGACTTCAAAGTGAGTCTCCTGGTAATGCATGAACTGGTGGGAGGCCTGGGCGGGACAGAGCAGGATGGTTCCCAGATCACAAAATTCTTCTTCGTCCCTCTTTCATTGTCAGTGAATTTGTAAGCTCTTTAATTTGGAAGGAGGAGGCTTGGTCGTTCGATATCTGGAATCAATTAACAAGCTGCTACACTCCACACCAGAGCGTAGACGGATCCATCCAGATGTGTTTTTTTGCCTCTGACACTTAAATGATGTTTTTTTAAAAAGTATGCAGATCTACCTAAACTGAAATAATGTACACAGAGTGATAAACATTGATTACTGACAGCGCTGGCTAGTAGTTGTTGAGTTTCCCAAACTGGAATCTGTTTCTGAACTCCATCTTAATTAGAGCTGAAGTGTGAAGAAGGAAGAAGTGCTCCTCTGTGTGAGAAATCTTTATTCATGAGGGCTTAACTGTGACTGGCATGGCCTCAAGACATCCCAACCTCTCAGCTCGAGAAGCGCTGCCAGATGTTATGGATATTCACCAATAACTAACATTTGCATGTGGTTGTGAAGCAGAAGGGGAGATGCTGGTTAGGTGGGATGATCCGTGATAACCCAACGCAGTCGCTGAGTGGGCTGAGGTTCGAGTGCTGCATCTGTGTCCTTTTGAAGCGACAGTGTGTTTCTTTTATTTACTGGTGAAACGGTGCATCCGGCTCGGTTCCACCTTCCCCTGTACGTCTCGATGAGGATGTGGGGAGCAGCGGGAGACGAGATGCTCACACTGGAGCCGAATCGTCCCTCGCCTTGCTTCGATACTCACATTTGCTTTCTCTTAGCTCCGTTTGTTTTTGTTGTCTCTTTGTTCGGGCAGAAAATCCGCAGTGTACGCAGCTGTGGACTGTGGTTATACGGATGGCAAATAATGATCCACCAAACTGTACACAGAGGTTTTTCTGCAGAGCTATTGTCTCCATGGGATTGATGAGAGGAAGAGAGAGGGGGGGAGGAAAGGAAACACACAGGATGACTAATACTCTAAACTGCAGGCCGGCTGGGGGGCAATCATCCAAATTAATGAGCAGTAGATTGACAAGCGGTTCAGTCTGGATGCTCATCCTAATCAGAGGCCAGGAAGGGGAAAAAAATAGTCCCTCTTCAAAGACGAGCAGAATGAGTTTGCAATGTATTTCATATTCATGTAAGTGAGGCTTGGCAGAAGGATCAGCCGCCCTTCCTTTATGAGATGTTTATTCACATGAGGGGCTCATCGTCGGGCCAGTCAATCAACACCCTCAGGCTGCTGTGTGTTGGGGTGTGTTACATCCAGGCCCAGGTAGCGGATCAGGTGGCCGTTTAATCACCCCGCTGGTAGGGGAGGCGGCGTTGGACAGAACAAAAGGCAGGCGGACGATTTGGCTTCTTTTATTTGGACCAGGTCATCCATTGCACCTTGAGAGTCCTTCTGGGTTGGAACGGACCGCTTCTGTTTGGACGGGTCTGAAGAGCGTAAGAATCAGAAATACAGCCCTGAGTGTTCACCTTCACGCAGGCGAACCCCTCTGACCTGCGTCCATGCTGCTAATAACATGCTGCTCTCTCCGCAGTGACGCCCACCTCCCTGGACGCACAAACCCCAAGCAGCTGGCGGTCCATCTGGGGCTCATCAGCTGCCCTGGAGAGCAAAATTAGTCCCCACCGCACCAGACTGGGCATCCGCTCCGCATTATCACCCATTTCTTTCCACTGCGTCTCTGCCATGCTAGCACCCCGCTATTCCACCGCCTGCTGTCCCAAAGCCACAGCAAAGACCTGTCATGCTCCATCATCCCAGAAACACTGTCGCAGAAGGTATTCTGATTTAAACCAGCTTGGAGGAAACCCCAACACGTCGGGAGTGGTAATGAATGCGGTCGTCGTCAGAAGGAAAGAATCACAGACAAAACACGGGGCCCGGGGTCTGAATGAGCTATTAATGACGGTGATCAGATGCTGCTTCCTCTGCTGAACACCCACAGAACGAAAACGTTCATGTTTTCTCACAAATTCAAGCAAAGTTTTCCAAAATATCATCAAATTAAACAAGCACTTTCATCTGTCATTGGCTTGTAAAGCAACAGACTGAGAGAATGAAAATAAACGTCTCCATGAGGATGGCCCACTATAAAGCATTGCTTTGGGTGTTATTATGCCAGGACAAAACTCTGCTTATTAAATTAATCCCAGTTTTGCTAAGAGAGACTCGTTTACTTCAAAGACTTCTGACGTCCACAGTGAGCAAATATTTCCACTTATCTGCCTCAGCTGAACAGAACCTCTGATAGCATTTCTATATTTCTTCAATAGGTCCATGTGATGCTTGACTTCAGAAGGGACACTGAAATCGAGTGTCCACGTTTAATAAAGGAACGTAACTGCAGTGCTGTGAAGTTGTCTGGTTGCAGAGATAAATGCTGGAGCCTGGGATGCATTTGGCAGCAAGTGAACGTATTGTCCTCCAAGTTCAAATGTTTCCTGGCATTCAGTTCCAACACATACAATGAATGAGGCGTGCAGAAGGTTTTGGCTTCCATTTGTTGCCTCAGTCTTAATGTTTTGATCAGGAGTGAATACTGAAGTGTGATTGGACGGATTTGTTGCGTCCCTGTGATGGACAGGGAACGTATCCATTGTGATCCTCCCTGTTGCCTGTTGATTGGTGGCAACCTGCTGCTCCGGCCCTTTAACAGCGCATGGTTGCTACAGAAAACTGGTCGATATGAATGTTTGCAAATTCAGAAATCTATAAAACTTTGGTGCAAAACTTTGTCCGTAGTCCGCTTATGTCAAAAAAACAAAATTTCACAATTGTGTCTCCATTAAACAAAAAAGCTACTTTAATCACGTGAATATGTTTGTTCACTTGATAAGTCATTATAAAATATGTCGCCCTTGTAATTCTCCAACTATTTCCTGTCTTCTTCTTCCTGGTTTTCCCCAGCGGTAACATCCTGTTGTTGATCATGTGACTCCTGATGTTTTGTGAAATAAACCAAATTTTCAAAGGACAACAAAACAACCATCAACAGTTTTTATCAAAAAAATGTTTTTTGAATTTACAGAGTTTTTATTCACAAAATGTCAAAGTGCATGATTGGAAACACAGCTAGAGATTCTGATGATGCTAAAAACAGATGGATGCAGCTAAAGAACATTTTCATTTAATAGTCAAAAGCGTTAAAGGAAAAGTTTTAACGGTCTTAAATGAAAAGGTATATTCCTTAATGATCAGTTTGTGTTTTAGCCTCGCCACAGTGGTAGAAATCACTGCTTTGGCTTTTAAAAATACTAATTTCTGAGTTTATTACCAGGCTTCTTATTCCTTGTGGCTTGCAGCCACCAGCCTGGCTTGGAGGTGATCGCTCCAGTCAGTGGTCAGCTTCCCAAAAACCACATTTTTGTATTTGTGTCAACCTGTGCAAGTGGGACAGACATGAAGGGAATTAGAGCTCAGGGCTTCCTCAGCAGGGCCTGCTCTCCCCAGATGTCTTGTCTCGTTGCTAGGCTTGTAATTTCAACGGGAGCTTATCTCCAACAGCAGACCAGCCGTTTCTGCCGTCTCCGCCGCGGCCGCCGTTCCCGGAAAGCATGGATGACACCCACGCTTAGCAACCCTCCTGGTAAGTGATGAGGAGTGCACAATAACTCGAGAGAACAAAACTGCACAGTGGTGTGTGCATCAAGAAACACAGACACAGGCCTTTGTTTTACGGCTGCAAAATTTCCCTCTTTGATTCCTTTATTAAACTCATAATGCGACTCCAGAGTTGTGTTTTTTCTTCCAGGCGGTCTTTTAGCAGAACCTGCGAGGTTCCACATGAATGCGTACATCCCCAGGCTTCAGCCTCTTATGGGGTTTTATTTACATCCTCCTGAGCTTCAGTGATTTATAGCAGTAAAAACTAAACTTCCTTTTTAAAAGTTTTCTCACCAGTTTCTATCTCTGAGAGTTTTCCTACAGGGTTCAGTGAATAAAAACAAAAACATGACAAATTAGCCAGTTTTTTGGCCCCTAACTTTTCAATCATTAGCAATTAGTAGAGCTTATTTTTCTCTTGAGGCATAAGTGTTGGAACACATGATCTGTAACTCTGGCCATATGTAGGAGTGGGGATTGAGTTTGATTATTTCTCCACATACGTCCTGATGGAGTGTATATCAAAGGAAGTCATGTAGAACCAAGCAAACAGGGAGGGAAAAGGCATTCCTGCAGTGCAATGATGTGAACGCTGCTTCTAAAAGCCCTGATGCTCGAGTTGTGATTGAAGGTTGTATACTTAATCACATGACATGTTCAATGACTTAAACACACCACTGGTGTTTCAGCTCTTACTATTGAGCAGAAAGACTCAAATTGAAAGTAAAATCTTAATTCTACCGATTTAATGTGGTGTTTTATTTCTTAAATCAGCTTAATGTCTTAAATATGTTACCTAATTTCTAGAAGAGTGGGGAGTAGACCCAAATGCAGGTATACTGAAGTAGAAACTATGTTCAAAACAAAAAAATGAAGTAAAGTCAGGCCCAAGAAAAAGTTACAGACTTCAAATAACTTAAAATAAAAATAAAAAAAAACATCTGGTAGAGAGCGATGGCAAATTAATGCTTCTTATTCCAAACAAGTAATAAAAAGTAGAGAAAATCAGCAGACAGGCCACTGATATGGTGATTAAAGACCCAAAATATTCAACCTAAACACTGGATCAAGACCCAGCTATGTAATGTCATATTACAATTTTATTTTTAGATGGTTGTAGAAATTTATACCTATTTGGTTGTCTGTTATTTTGTTCTTTTTTTTCAGTTGGACCTTGAGCTGCAATAAATTGGCCAGATAGATAGATAGATAGATAGATAGATAGATAGATAGATAGATAGATAGATAGATAGATAGATAGATAGATAGATAGATAGATAGATAGATAGATAGATAGATAGATAGATAGATAGATAGATAGATAGATAGATAGATAGATAGATAGATAGATAGATAGATAGATAGATAGATAGATAGATAGATAGAGCTGACATTTAGTTGTGATTTCAGATTTTACTGTAAATCTAAATTATGTTTGGTATTCAGTTATATTTTGGGTGTTTTTTCCTTGCAGCAGTCGTAAAGCACATCTTCACATCAGCTCTGTGAGGATGAGGTTGACTGTCCAACAGCAACTCAAACAGCCCCATGTTTCCCTTTCTCTTGTCCTCCATTTTGTCATCAATGTAAAGTGTGTGCTTTGTTACAGCCAAGTTGTCGACCAGCACAAATAAACTGGCTGGCTCACGGGCCGGATTCGTCTCACACACACAAGAGTGCTTGTTTTGTCTTTTCTCCAGTTGTGGACACGGGCAATTTGCCCTCTTACACTCCGAGAACTGGAAGAAAAGCAATACGCTAACAACAGGTTTGTCTTGTCGTCCGGCTTGTGCGCTTTATTTGTTTTTCTCAGAGTCAAATGAGCGATGGACGTACAAAGGCTGTGTATTTGTTCATCTGACTGGAGAGGTTCTTGCTTTGAAAGAAGGTTTGTGATTGGAGCAACACGGTGTGTTCCCTCTGGAGCAGGTTAAAGAGAAACTGTCTGTTTTACTTGGCACAAACCGAGGACAACAATAACGACGCAACAGCAGCAATACAGAATGCAACCAAGACATTTACACAACATGCAGCTTATTGTTCCAGAACGTGCATATAGATAGAACATAAAGAAACTTTTTACAACTTAAACTGAAAGTAACGTGTAGAAAACTATGAACTGTGTGAAATATTGTTACCAGTTCTTAAATTCATCATACAAGTTTGACTGAAAGTGTAAAAAGTTAAATGCAAACTGTGGATTGTGAATAATTAGATTGATCCTGGTGTCCAAAAATTACAGAGTAAATAGTTTCCAATAAAAGAGCAGAGGGAAAGTTTGGCAGGAGACAAATGTGGTTTGGAGACTAAAAGTTCACGTTGTATTCCTCTCTATTTCTCCTCAACATTTCATGTTTTCTAGACTGAATTATTCTTTTACTTTCTTTATCTCAGCAATCATTCAGTTCAACCAGACTGACCATCTATAGATGTTATAAACAGATTTATAACATTTATAGAAAAAAACTGTCAGGCCTGCAGTGGAAAAGCCAAGCAGAACATGCAGCTCACTTTTCCAGTCTGCATGTTCTGCTGACGTTCATGCTGCTCAGAGTCACTCTGTTACACTCCAGTCCTGTCAGAAACTACTGGATTACAGAACCACTGTGAGCTTTTTCTTAAAACTACAACCTGCCTGATGAACTGCAGCATCCACAGCTGGTCAGAGAAATCTGCACTTTGTGGGTATCCTTACCGAGAATTGAAAATAACTGCTACAGAGCTGACATATAACGACTTGTGGGCCATTAATAATAAATATATGAAATGATCTCACAGATTGGCTGCAGCTGCATCTCTTGGCTCATCAGCCTTGACCATTCCTGTTCTCTGAGACTAAAATCAGCTCTCTGTGATTACCACTCCAAAACACTGACTTTGCTCTACATCAACACATTCTCACACCCGACTCGTCATATATTGACGAGTTGGGACGCCGTCTGACCATGCGTCACATATTGACGCGAAGGGTATACCCTTCGCGTCAATATGTGACGACTTGGGCAGGTTCCTTCACCGTATAATTTTGACGATTTTGACGATTTTGGAAGGTCGCATGTTTTACATGGATTATTTACGCGAATGGTCCTCGCAAACACTGCCGACACTTCAAAACCCAAAAATTGGTTAGGTTTAGGGCAAAAATTACGGTAAGGCATCAGGTAAAACCCTTCGCGTCACATATTGTCATAGTCCATTTGGAGGATCTGTTTGTACCTAAGTGTTACTTCCTGGTGGACGTATGTTGGTGTTTCCACACGCTGCTCATTCCTCACTGTGGAAATCCTTGCACCGGTTCCTGAGACTGATATGGTCACCGATCCTAATTCACTTAAAACATCAAAAGTTTTTCCCTTTCTAGAAAAAAAGTCACTGAGAAAAAAAGGTGATGTGCATCTTTAATTCAGCAAATATTTGCTGTCTTTGATATTCACAAGTTGTTGAAGCTGCAGGAAATCAATAACATGAGAAACCAAGAACAAAGAAAAAGTTTATTATGTTAACACAATATGAAAAGGACCAGAGAGATCGCTGATCCTGTTTGCTTGGAGAAAGACTGGAGGTCTAATAATATTATGGTGAAGTCTGTCTGCAGACCATCTTGAAAAGGTCAGCAGATATTAGTGCAACTAAATTAATTCGTTTTGGTGAAACACAATTTTCAATTTAGCTAAGAACAAGGCGAAGTCCGGGTTGTAATGCACAGATCACACAGGCTTATTCAAAGTCTTTAATTCTCATATGAATGCATATTTATTCTAATCTTCTAGCAGACGATTAGATTTTTTACTTCAGAAAGCAAAATGATGAAGGATAGTGACCGTTGTGCTCTATGTGGTGGTGATAACATTCACTGACAGCAATTCACCTGCAGTGCAGTGAATTTTTTTTATTCTGCACTTCTTCCTTTTTGTTTTTCAATTCAAAAAGTAGGTCAGAAATTCTCTCAAAATGCTGTTTTATAAAAGTAAATACTTGCATAATTTGGGTTTGTTTTGTTATTTTTGTCCACTGCAGCACACAGTCCATCATACCAGAACAGCACAAACACTTTCTCGCTTGGAAATCTCCGGCGTTCCAGTCAAAGTATTCCATTTGGGATTAGGGCAAATGTGGCCTAAGGTGATATGAAATCGAGCAAACGACCTGATGGCGCTTTGGATGCATTTCTCCAACATGAAAAAAAAAATATGACAGAAGCAAATTTGCATATGAAAAGCAGCAAATTGCAAATATGGAGGTTAGTGAAACAGTCAACTGAAGGACAATGATAAAGAAAATGGACCTTCTTAATCCTTTTGACCAATTAAAGTGTTTTACGCCTCAAGTCAAACTCACACACTGAAACACAGAACATTTTATGTCCACTGGCTCAGTCTGTGCTGCACTCGATTGTTACATACAATAGAACAGTATTAGCATGTAAACATCAACTAAAATGTCACTTATGAATGCTCTTCACGTTGATGGAGTTCCAGTTGAGTCCTTCACCCTCTGCAGAGTAAGAATCTGGACAGTTGAGTAAAAATCAGCTGCAGATCATTTCCACACTAATGGTCATAGAAATACATGAAGTTATTGGAATAATGTCTGAGCACAACAAGCAGACATTCCTGCCCATAATTAGTAGGTAAAGACTCAACAACACTTCTGATTTAACCATTGCAGCTGACGTCAGCTGTTTTGTAAATCCTACTGGTTGTACAAAAAGTTGCCACTTTCACCAGTTATGGCTCTGGTGCTTCAGGAGTTTCCACTCTGGGCTTCTGTTGAAGTTTGCTGGAGTCTGAGACGACAGAGGAGCCAGAGCTTTCATTCAGCCAGCGGCACAAAGCGCAACGCTACTGCTGACAAAGAGAAAGGGAACGGATTCAGTATGTGGGATAAATGTGTAGCCTGACCTCATAAACCCAAGACAAAAAGTAACAAGTGCAGAAATGTTGCAATAAAATGTTGCTGAGGTTATAAAATGTATAATTGGCGAACTGGTGAAGTTCTTTTCCAGAGTGCACTGGGTGAACCCAGCATCACAACAACCTGCATCAGACTCCATCTCAACCTCAAATCAGCGCGTTCGCCGCGAAGTGACAGCGGCTGACACGGTCATCATCGCAGCGTGAGCATCTCAATGAGGGGCGCGGGTTGCTAGCACAACGCCAGCCGTCCTGGCTGGCATGCGGAGGCCAGAGGGATCACACACACCTCCTGCAAGTCGCTGTGGATCAGTCTGCGTGAGCTGATCAAAGGCATCTGACTGCTGCCACGCGGGGAGCTGATTGCATCCATGCACTCAGTGACACGACGACACGGTTGAAGATCCTCTAATTAAACTGGAGTTTGGAGAGGAAGAATCACAGCTGCTTCAGAGATAATCCACTGTCTTTATCTACGTTATTAAAAAATATACACATCTGGAACAACAGCAACAATCTCAAATCTAAAGATGGACACATGACGCAGATTAAAGAAGTAGATTTTTTGCTAGCAGGTTGCACTAGTTGTGCGATTTGACTTAACTCAAATACTGAGTGTTTTATGCGGACGAGACTTTATAATATCAATATACCAAAAGGGAATTTATGTTCTTCTAAGTTAGTGAAATTTATGGTACATCTTCTTTAAAAAATAACCATTTAAAATTTATTCCTCATCATTTTTCACACATTTCATTCAATATGCTGATGAAAGATCCTTACATGCATCTAAACTTAATCAAAATATAGTCTACAATCTTCTGGCGGCAGAAATTGTGTAATTTATAGTACGTCACATAAAAGATAATTTAAATATTCAGTGTTTTCTAGCATAATATCATGTAGAAGAAACTGCACAATATTAAATCTAAAGTGTATTTATGTTCACATATATTAGTGAAATATGTGGTTCATGTCATTTCTTGAATAAGTAACATTTTCACATCAAGAGTAGTAAGAAGGTGCCACAAGTTACAATAAATCAGTAACGATGATGCTGATTAACAGTCCCTATATGTTTCTAAATTTAGCCAGAGTACATTCTATAATTTTCTGTCACCTTCTGTATTTGTTGCTCATAAATCACTTTGTGTTTGAATTTCAGGAGGTTGCAGAGACGTTTTCTGCTGCAGACTGATGCAGCGTGAATCCTGCACTTCATGTGTTTTCAATCCACATCTGTGTCTCGTAATCGCAAGCGTTCCCACACAAATAAACTGACCCAAATGTTTGTGTTTCCTAAACACTGATGCTGCTTTTCTCCTCTTTTCACAAGTTCAGTTCAGTCTTAAAACAGCAGAATTTGTCACCAGTCGTCGTGTTTAAAGTCACATCAACATTTGAAATGAAATGAATTGCATTAACATTATCAGCTTTCCAACAAAGTCACTCCTTTCCACATAAATGTTTGCTGTTGTTAGAAATGAAAAGAGTGAGATAAAATGTAGCTGTTTAAAACGAAACTTTAAATAAAGAACTGAATGAGCTTGATGCTTTGTTTCATTAAACTCATAATTTTATGTAGTTGGTACATGAGCTGGAAAACGTCCACTAACAGATAAAATCTGCATAATTATGTACTGTTATCTTAGCAGTATCTACATCTAAATTAGTCTGAAAATACAGTTTGGAAGTGCAGTAACGATTACAGATGTTTGCAGATGTGTAACTGCTTTACAGCTGGACACAAACAGAAAACTTGGTGAATGTTTTCAACAGGCTCTTGTTCTGTATCAGAACAAAACATCTCCAAGGCTGAGACAGTGAGGAAGAGGCTGCAACATGGCCACATCAGGTCTGGACCTGGGAAATGTTCGGATGCAGGAAAACAACCAGGATCCAACACGTCCACGTCAGGACAGATCCAGATCCAGATCCAGATCCAGATTCAGATGCAGATCCAGATTCAGATGCAGATCCAGATCCAGATCCAGATCCAAATCCAGATCCAGATCCAGATGCAGATCCAGATTCAGATCCAGATCCAGTTCCAGATCCAGATGCAGATCCAGATCCAGATGCATCATTTCCTGCCTCAGTCTTACAGTCACGCTCTGTCACAAAATGACTGACTTTCTTTCTTGCAAATTTCTGAAAATATTCTCATGTTAATATTATACATTTTGCCATTTATCAGGAAAAACTTATTTTTTTCCTAGCATATGTATGACTTTTCCAAGAAAATGTCCCAGAAAGTCTCGGCTTATTTGTCAGTAATTTACTCCTCCATGCCAAGTTTTATTTAATTGGCCCTAACACGCATTAGAATTTCACGTTAATTTCTTCTACATTTCAAAAAGATTTAAGTGTAACTACCTATGCATAACAGTTAATAATCTTTAAACTGTTGGCTAATGAGCTGTTGTTGAACTCTGACCTGTCAGATTCCTCAGCAATCTGTCAGTTCAGCTCAGAACATCAGAGTTTTGGGATAATAGAGAAGCGGATTCTCATCAGTAAGCATGGCTAATGGTCTGAGAGAGAACAGAGAGAACCTGCTCACGGCGACATCCGCATCCCCCAGAGAGTCAGAGTTTATCAAATTTCTATTTAAAATTTCAATAAGCATCAGGGGGAGGCGGGAGTTGGCGGCCGTACGGACTGATTCAGGTAACCAGACTCTTTGTTGGTCGTTAAGCATGAGGAATCGATATCATATCAAGGCCTGGTGGAACACCTGACAGTTCAATTTCACAGCAAGCCTCCCGATCAATACTTTCGGAATAGTTTTGGACTTTAGCAAAGGCGACCCACTGGAGTTAATCTATGGTGTCATTAACTGTGGTCACAGCGTGCATGGTCATTACATTGTGTAACAATAAATGTTCATAAAAGACGACACTCTCTATCCCCCTGCGCTCGACTGCAGCCTCTAATTGAAGTAAATTCATTCATGAGGCAGAGAGGGGGTCCCCATCGACTCGCTCCACGTTCGCAATTCCTGCCGGTGACGATCCGGGGGAAAAGCCGACATGTCGCGGCTTTCCGAGGGGCGCGGAGCACAGGAAATTGGACAAGGTTTTATCAAGCAGAAAATGTTTTAAACTGTTTAGCCTGCTCCAGATTGCTCTGGGGAAGGATTGTTTACCCTTGAAACACAATGATGGCCCAGCAGTTTTTCTCCAAGTGCTTCAAACAAATAACTCCTTAAACAGGATGTGTTTTTGTGTTGTTTTTACAATGACTGAGGCGAAACCTGCATCTACTTATATTCAGCCATCATCAACAAGAAGAAACCTTGTGCGACCTTGAACAGCCGTCCACTCCTAACTAAAGCAGCAGGTGTTTTCCAGCAATAACAGGGAATGAAGTGTTATTGTCAGGCTGGAGAAATAAACAGAGACATTTCTTCAGTCATGCCAATTTATGGAATCCATCAAGCAAGACTTGGGCCCATAGCACATAAAACATGATGAGTTCTTTATTACTGTTGATTATAAATTAAAAGTCAAACAAAGAACAAGAGCTTCCCACTTATATATGATAAGTGAGATGAAATGGCCTGTGGAAGAAGGACACAAGCGGTGTGACGCTGCTATTTTCCCCTCAGTGGAAGTCTTAAGGGGAGTGTGACAACAGATGGCCAAGAAGGAGGCTAACGGCAGATACCCTGAGTAATGATGATGGCTCCGGTGCCGTGCAAACAAGGTCAAAGCTTTTAGGAAAGAAGTCAAGTCAGGTAAACTCGAGTAAACATCAGATCTGAAGCTTTGGTGCTCATCTTTAAAACTTTCCTCAAACATCGTCTGCAAACATGAGAATAGGACGAAAGCAGAATCATAACGATTTTTCCTTCTGTACAGCACGCAGGCCACTGACAGGATTTACGCTGCAGCACAACATATTTGGACACTATAGTTCCCAGGATATCTGAAACTGGCTATTTTCAACCCAAAAATGCAGAGG
Organism: Gambusia affinis; assembly: GCF_019740435.1. Taxonomy (NCBI): domain Eukaryota; kingdom Metazoa; phylum Chordata; class Actinopteri; order Cyprinodontiformes; family Poeciliidae; genus Gambusia; species Gambusia affinis. The sequence continues at coordinate 26,841,139 of NC_057878.1, forward strand.
CTCGGTTGAAATCTGGCCCCATCGCGCACATTCTCACTTCCTCCATATCCTCTGTTTAAATCCTAACTGTATAATTTTAAGAAAGATTTAAAGCGGTGGTTCAAACTTCTCAGTTCTATTTCTCCCAATGCCTGCAAGTATTCATTTGGAGGCTTCGCTGAAATACGAGTAAAACCAACCCAGGAGGTAAAAGGCAGAAGAGTTGGACAGGACAGAAAATGTTTCTGTTTGGTCTGTAATAATTTAAAATGGTCAAAGTGGGTGACAGGATGCCTCAGGTTCAGCTTTTCAAACATCTACTGCGTGTTTTCAGACAAATTAAAGCACCTACACAACAAATGGCAGATGAAATTTGGCTGCAAATGTGTGCAAAACTTACCTGTATTCCTCTAATGTACAAAATAAAAAAACAATTTCACTATTCTGGTGTTTCTATTAAATAAGAAATGCAATTAAAATCTCATTAAAAAACATATTATACCACTTCCTGTCGTCTTTGTCGTTTCCAGCAGAAGTTGCATCAGGTTGTTGATCATGTGACTCTGAGATGCAACAAAAGTGTTTCCATGGAGGTTTTGTAAAAAATACACAAATCTGGTAGTTTTGCCAGAGAGTTTTTAAAACTACAGCAATGACAGAGAAGACTAGTCCAATTTGGAAGCAGCTTAGTTTACAGGCAGCAGTAATGAGTAAAGTATCTTACACAGCCCACAGCTAAACTCTGAACGTCATCGTTACACTTTACAACCACAAACTGCAACCAGCCCAGCAGAGAAAGAGAGTTTTATCCCACTGGAAGTTCACGGTGTCTTTTACTAATACATTAAATTTAATTTAAAGCAATAAAATATTTTAATACTGTAGGTGGAACCTTACAGTTTCCATTTGAAGATGTAAATTGTCTGTCTTTTGTTTGAAAGGATGGAATGGAATGGAAACACGTTTTTCACTTCACACGAGTCACATGACCACCAACAGGATGTTACTACTGCAGGAAATGACAAGATGACAGGAATGACAGTGCAGGACGTTTTTTCATGACTTGTGTGAATAAGCTTATTTAAGTGTGATTTTAAATGTGTTTTTTATTTATTTATTGGAGACACTGCCAATGCAAAATAGTGCTTTTTCATCATTAGCAGCAACTGACAACTTTTTGTGCACATTTGCAGCGGAAACTCAGTAAATCTGTCTGATCTGCTGGACATGCTGTCTGATTTATGTGAAAGGCTTTTCATACGTCTGCTCACTCGTGTCCGTTCAAACCTGACAAATTCCTGCAAATCACCAGCCACAGACTGAAACCGATTCCTAAACGAGTCAATAAAAATGGAAAAGAAAGCATCACAATGCTATCACACCGTCCACATTCTCAGGATTTCCTTGAAATATGAGGCTGAACCTGAGCGACAGAATCCATTACAGTAATAAATGTCTTCAGAACAGAACAGAGGCGCATGTGTTTTCCACTGAAAATATGGGAGGCTTTCGGCTATTAAGGACCTCAGGCCTCCCTCCAGTTTATGTATTGATTACAGTCATCTGTCTGTTTAATGATGTTTTAAGCAGGTCTTGTAATTGCTTTAAACGATGGCAAAAAAATTGTCCTGCATCTATAAAACTCTGCCTAACAGAAGTAAATAAATGTGCCGCTCGTTTTACTTCGGCGTGAAGCAGAATCCTGCCGGCTGGCCTTCCCGGCCGCCTGCACACGTTGCTCCAGCAGCGCAGCCCCACCGCAGAGCTTCACACCAAGGCTCCTGCGTAGTGACGGCCGCTGCAGCGTGAGTCAGAAGAAAAGGATGATGGCTGTGTAAATAAACGTCCAGCCGTAAACCGCAGGAATCACTGAGGAGAGTAAAACAAGAGAGGTAAAATCCGTGTTCTGTTAAATGTTGGGAAAAATAAATTCCATCTCCAAATGTTATTTTATGAAAGGAGTTAAATTAGGAGATTGTTTAGCCTCAGGCTGGTAATTTAGGTTTAGATTTCTGCTGTATAAGTTTCCCTGCGAATAAAAAATGATGGCCTGTCAGATGCAGCAGTGGACCTGGAAGCAGCACAGTTTTAGCAAAAGAAAGATTCTTTCATCCTAAAATCATTTATCTTGTGTGTAATGGCACACCACACATTAAATACTGAGATTCTCTCTGGAAGAACACATTAAACTGATTGTACTAGTTTACAGGAATACAGCTTTGCTCATTTATTTCATTTTTACCCAGCAAACAGATTCACCTCCAGGCAAGTTTGTTTGTATATTTATGTATTTATATGTTTCAGTGAGATTTAGTTTGCTTTTACCAAACCTAAATAAAATGTTCAATGTTTCATTACATTAAAATCCAGTTATGGAAAACTTAGTTTCAGTTTTTGAAAAAAGAAAGAAATTTGGATAATTGTCCAAAATTACATAAAAGGCAAAAGATTGTTAAAAGAAATTTTAAGTAGTAACTAACTGAACAGCATTTTTTTCTCTTGTATGTGACATTGAATTTAAAGTTTTGTCTGTTTTTCAGCAAAAAAAATAAAAATCCTTTAAATAGACCTGAAACCTATTTTACAATAAGCAGATTTGCTATAATTAATAGCTGGTGTGAAGTCAGGAAGTCTGCTTAAATTAAATCAAAAGGTTCATAAATAACATATAAATTAGTTAATGCGTACGAACTTAAGCAGGCAGGAAATGTTTTAGTTAAAATGTCCAAATGATTGTTTTAAAAATGATCATTTTAACAACAGGTGAGTTACAGCAGACATTTCTTCTGTTGTCTAATTAAAAGGTGAAATCTGAAAAACAGAAACCAAATTTCCTCTCCGTCTCCGTCCAGCGCCTCAGTGCCACGGTCTTCGTTAAGTCAAATTTGTGCTTTCCATTACTTCAACATTGGGAATCACTTCAGCCAGTTAATCAGCTGGAGCTCTGCTTCCAACTCTGCTCTCACAACTTTCCTGGATTGCTCAAGTTGGCAATTATTTTGCCGCTCTCCATTAAAAACTGCCAGGCTTTTCTGTTTAAGCTTCTGTAGAAATCCCTTTACATGCGTCTCCTTCACCGTAGAGCTCCACTAACACTGCGGAGAGCCTTTAATTACATGCTATATCTTACCCTGGGATCATGTGCTCTCTTTCTGGGACAAGAAAGCGGCTGCAGCCACCAGAAAGTTGTTTTTGGGAGTGAATTTTTTCCACGCCAGAAAGTGAAGACTTGAACATGTCACAGCTAATCTGGCTGTGTGGATGTCCCACGGTTAGCTCAGCGCGCTGCGTTCTGTCACTTCACTCAACGCCCGACGAGCCGAGGGGTCAGGCGCACTCTGTCGTTGTCTTTAATGAAGCAGCAGTTAATGGCCTTGGGGCCCAGGAGAGACTTGACACAAAGTGCCACGTCCTTTGACTTGGATTAGTCTTAATTACTGTTCCCCCCGGCAGATCAATGGAGTCGCAGCAAAACACATAGAGGCCACGCCGTGTCACACGCTGCTAAGATCCAAACACTTGTGAGGCCAAAGTTGGGTCTCACTCCATCAAGCCTGAGTCTAGACAACATGATGCTGAGAGCAAATATCAACGCTCCTTTATGATTTATTTTACTTTGAAAACGTCTTTGTAGTCTTTTCAGTCAACAAAAGATGTAAACATACCCACATGTTAGCCCTTCTAAGAGGGACAATTGGAAGAGAAGAAATGATCACCAGATGAAATCAGTGCTCTTTCATTTGCTCTTGTATTGAGTGTAGAGATGCAGAACACAGAAATCTCTTTTCATACAATTCTTAACTTTTCTAACTGCAAGTTATTGGTACATTTAGATAAAATCAAGTGTTTCACACTACAGTTATTTAACAATATTTAAACATTTCACTCTGGTACAGTCAGAACTAAATTAATAATGGAAAAAAATATAAACATTTCCAATCAAAATGATTAAAAACAGTACGTTACTTGTACTACTTCACAAAAAATCACAAGTTAAACAAATCAAATTGCCGGATGCCGAAGGGAACATGAGGCCGACTGCCGTTAGCAACAGAGCTAAGCTAGTTAGCCAAACACTCTTCACACATCACATTAAAGAAAGATAAACTAAACAATAGAATCTGATATTGACTAAGTCAAAATGAGTATACCCTGACACACGACATGTTTTTTCTCCTCACTATTTGAAGTTAAATCAGACCAAATATTTCTTATTTTAGCTTAGTTAGAATTACCAAAATTATTTCTATTTGCCAGAAAACTTGGCATGGACATTTTTTAGAGAATAGTTTGTTGTAAAAGTTTGCATGAATTTGGTCAGTTTCAGAGATAAATATCTTAAGCTGAATAACTTTGGTCAAAGCCTTTGGACTGCAGAGCAAAACAAAGTTTGGTTTGATTTAATTTCCTGCAGACAGTGAGAAAAACTGTGGATGTAAAAATCTGGTTTCAGCTGTAAGTGAAAGTGGAAGTTCCTCATTTGTCAGCTTCAGGGTTGTTGTTTGTAAGTATCTCCATCAATTACCGATAATCAGGGGCAAGTTTGGGTTGAAATTCAGCCCAAGAGTTTGGTTTGGAGAGTAATTTCTTCTGATGACACAATGGACAAAAGTGGAACCATAATTTTAAAACAGAAGAACTTTATTTGCCATAGAACACCGCTGCGATTTTTCAACAATCAAAACTACCGCTTGTGTATTTAATGGCAAAATTACAAATAAAAATCAGTCAACAGAGGTTTATTAAACAAGCAGCTTATAAAAATGAAAGCAAATATCAGGGAACAAAAAACAACCTCCAAAGCTAAACAGACCCATTACATCACAAAGGGAAATTAATCACTCTTAGATTGCTTTCAGATGTAGAAAGAGCCGACGTTTGGACCACAATCCTTTGCTCTTCTTGTGTAAAATTGACCTTTTGAGCCTTATGTAACGATATAAAATTATTTCATCATCAAAAACATAACTGGGGTGTTGCTTTGATGTTTTCCACATAGCAACCTTTCGCCCAGCCATTATATTTCTGTTTGCAGAATCCTGCTTCTACACCAGCTCCTTTCTACTCTAACAATCTGAAAATAATGTAGGTTTTATATAAAAGTAAAAAAATTATTCCAATAAGCCACTGGATCCTAACGGCTCTGCATGTTAATCTGTGAAGGAAAACGATGCAGTTTGGTTGTTTTGCCTCCTTTATGATTTCATCTCATGTAGGATGCATTCAGCAACGTTATGATGCATGACTCACCTATTTTCATCTTTTAGTTTTCAGAGTAGATCAATCTCAGCCTCTATGATGCCATCAGGAACAAAGTGTATAAAAGTGAAAGAATCACTTGAGCTTTGTTTGATGTTTTTTAAACAGAAGGCTTACATAATGTCAAACTTTCTCTTACAATCCAAATTACAAAGCATCTGTGATCGGCATCTTTTCAGGACCAGAACTCAGAACCTCCAGGTTAATTTCCTTTTTCATCTGCTTTTATAATCCCGTTCTCCCCGGATGTCCTGCTGGCCTCTTTTCAGCAGGACAGTGACTCTCTGATTAATGCTTTTGGCTGCGCTCTCTTCATTGGTTTTAATTAAAGCGCTAAGATGCAAACGTAAAGACAAGAATGTAAACCCAGGGCACAAACAGACACGACACCCACGGTGTCACACAAGATGAAGAATGGGACTTAATTAAGGAGTTGTAATTTACAAGATAAATACGAGTGAAGTGTTGCTTTATGGTGTAACAACATTAACCTGTGACCTCATTCGTACAGCGTTGGTTATTCAATTTGTTAAGCACATATAATAACATTAAAGACCAACACTTTCAGCTTTTGTCTATCAAGAGAAAGGAAACCGTTTGAACCACCCAGAGACGGGACACTTTTAAAAGCTTTTTAAAGACCCACTTCTCACTGACATTTAACTCAAGTGGCGTTTATTACTGTTTTTAGCCCCGTGGGTTTTAGCTTGTTGTATCTCTTCAGTCCACCTTTTATGGTTTTATTGGGAAATTATCTCAGTGCCTGGAGTTTTAATTTCACCAACAGGGACTGTCACTGTTCCTTCCCATCCCCTTTTCAACACCTCTGTTTTAGTTTTACAGATGATTTATTTGCAATTTTGTCATTTTGCCCCATTTTCTATTTTTGTTTAGTTGACATTGGAATTGTTTGAAATAAAATGCATGCAAATATAAAAATCAATATTACAAAAGATACCACATAAAGATAGTTACAAAGTCAGCCTTCTGTCATCTAAAAACATTTCCAGAATTAAAGGACTAATGACTCAGCAAGATCTAGAGAAACTCATTCATGTGTTTCTCTTAAGTGGCATTGATTACTGCAACAGCGTCTTCACAGATCTGACTAACATAAATTCAGTCCTCCGGCTGCAGCTGATCCAGAACGCTGCTGCTGGTGTTCTGACTAAAACCAGGAAGAACCCGGTTCTGAAGTCCATACGCTGAGAGAACAGACTTCAAAATACTGTTGTTACTTTATGAATCACTGAACGGCTCAGCAACAAAATGCGTTAAAGATCTGCTGTTGTCATAGCAACCTTTCAGACCTCTCAGGTCTTCTTCCTCTGGTTCTGGTTCTGCTCAGTTTAAATCCAGACTAAAAGCCACCTGTTTAGAGTTTCCTTCTTATGAATGTTTCCTTTCATAAGAAATGAAACATTGAAAAATGTTCTGATCTGCCACAAGACAAAATGTTACGTTTCAATGGTTGACTGTCTGATTTTACTGTATTTCTGTGTTTTTATGACGTAAAGCACTTTGAACTGCCTGGTTGCTGAAATGGTTGCCTCAAACAAACTTGATTGATTGATTGATTGATTGATTGATTGATTGATTGATTGATTGATTGATTGATTGATTGATTGATTGATTGATTGATTGATTGATTGAATATTGTTGCATTATAGCTTTTCTTGAGGAATTGTGGACTTTGTTGTTGGGCTGCCGTGTTGTGGTTGTTATTGTGGCTTTTGCATTTTGTTGACCTTTCTGGCCCAGAAGCAGAACTCAGATTCTCTCACCAACAGTTTCCAGTGATTTCTGGAGGCCAGCCTGCGTTCCTGGGTCAGGATGGATGCTTAGTCCCTTCAGTTAGTCCAAAGGGATGTACAAAGAAAACGTTCATGAAGGGACCAGAAGGAAACCTACCAACAGGCCCAAACTCTTCAACCGAGACAAGAAAAAACTTGCAAGCTCACAAACCCAGTTACATCTCGTGTGTCCTACATTATTTTTAAGGTATTGTTTTATCTTTTCAGGGTGAAATTATCTGAGCCTGTTTATCTTTCTTTGTAGTTTTTGCAGTTCTCACAATCACAAACTGCTAAGGTACAAAACATTCATATCTGGTTACAGTAAACATAACTTCTTCACTGTGCCCTCCTTTTTTGTCTCCTGGTGTTATGTCATCATATTCAAGGAGAGAATATTTATGTCCTCCTGTCTACCAGAAGGGATTTTAACCAGATGATCAATATATTTCACTTCTCCTGTCAGTGGACAGAATGTCATGATTGATCGGTGTGAAGTGAAGAAAGGACAGGAATCCAGATCCTTTGATTAACTTGTGACATGAAGCTTTTGAAAGAAAAGGTCACACGTCCTTGACATTAGGACAAGATCTGATGGAAAGAAAATGAAGCAGCTGAAAACTGAGTAACTACACAATATTAGGTGAGCGTGTTATTTTATAGACAAGGTAAAGCTACGCAGTATTTCTTATGTTGTAGGACTGGACTGAATTCATTCAGATAATATCAACAAGTGCTTTTTTCATTTTATTTACGTTGTTCTGCCTCATTGGTTCAAGTTCTCACACATCCAAACAGAAAAAATGATTTTAAGACCAAAAGTGTAAGGATTTGGTTGTTTCTGTGTCTCTGTGTTGTCCCATCTACCCCTTTATTAATTACACATGTTCCTTGTTTCCCCTGATTGTCTCCCTGCGTATTTAAACCCACCTGTGTTCCTTGTTCTTTGTTGAGTCCTTGTCTTGTCAAGCTGTCTCGTCGTCTCGTCTGCCGTCAGTTATCAGTGGTGTGAACCAGTTGCTACCAGTAGACGAGCTTTAGCCTTCCACTCATTCTGTGCTGCCTGGAAAGTTTCCATGTTTTTAAAAGGAATGAGAAAGCATAAAAGATTTAAGTGTTAAAATTGTATTTATCACAAGCATCAATATTTAAGACTAGGTTACATTGAAAACATTAAATGAATGAAATTACTTTATACAGTTATGGACCAAAAAGAGAGAGAAAAAAGAGAATTTCAGTAAACAACTGTTTTATGTACTTATATATGTAAAAATATATATATACACATTAGAGGCGACATAATTACCATAATCCAAACTGACCTAAAAGTTTAGTGTTGCATAAATATATGATTTCAACTGAACAAAAATGTAATACTTTTATACACCAAAATATTTTCACACTTTATCTAAAGCAATGTAATTGTTTTGCAAAAGCCTGAAAGGTTGTATGAATTTACGTTTATAGGAAAAGGTGTTCAACTTCTGTCAAGCTGAAACACCTGCGATGTTCCAACTTATTCCAGTCTTTGGAGTTTGCAGATGGGATTTTCAGAACAGCCGCCGGTGGAAGCGAAACGGAAACACCACTGAGTCGCTTTCTGAGTGAGACTGAAGCTGTTGGAGGAATAAGAAAGGTGATTGGATTGTGTGGTTGCACAGCATGTATCAATATCCAGAGGTAATGGGAAATTTCTTCCTCCTTCCATGCTGCACTTCCTGTGTCCATGGCTGATGATGATCACACAGAGGTCTTTGTTTGGAGGCCTCTGTGGTGGAAGTGAAATACAAAAAAATGCCAGTTCAAGGTCCTGGAGGATGAGAGAAGGTTTTTAACCAGGACTGGGAGTGTGTGTGTGGGGGGGGGTGTGTGTGCGTGTGTGTGTGGAGAGACAGAATCAGTGACAACAAAGAGAGTCCAGATCTACTGACAAAGAACTAGCCAGTAAAATTACCAAATTTTACCGGCTAAAAATGGTAGAAAGGATCAACAATTGAAAAACTAACGTGATGTACGACTTTGATTGTGTTATTCTGCACGTGTGAAAGTGTTTCTATATTGCATGATTTAGATCTGTGACCTTTAGAGGTCCTTTAGAAAGCAGAAGAGGAGGGAGGCTGGACTCACAGCCCACCTTATTGAAGAAGGAGGCTGACAAATGTGGCAGTGTTCACATGTAAGCTTCAATTAATCTCTCAAACGATGGAAGGCCTAATGGGAAATGGACTCGGGAGAGAACTCTGCTGCTTCCTGCATTTTTTTCCAGGACACCAGGAAAGAATGATGTCCCTTTGCAATCAGATAACTCCTCTTGCCTCTATTTTCTGACAAGAAACTAACTCTCCCTGTATTTCTCTCCCATCCTTTTTTACAACATGGCTGCTGTTTAATCTCACATGTGATAATTTAACTGAACTCTAGCAGGATTTTTTTTTATTTGGATTACAATATCAGCTTTTCCTGATGGAAGGCAAGTCACAGCATTACATATTTCTTGAAGTATTTCACTAATACGTAGAGAGTAGATGATATTTTTGAGAGTACCAGGGTGTACAGGCTATTTAAATGTCCCCGGATTAAAGGCAACAGTCTAAAAATAGTGAGCACTTAAAAGTTATCAATAAACGTTTTCAGAAAGAACTTAGCATCGTCAATCATCTTCAAGAGCTTTTTGGACTAACATCGCTTTGGAGAAATTTCTTCCCACTCATCTGTCCAGAGTTATTTCAGGTATTTGAGGAGTGAAAAGCTGTTTCTGTCAAAGCTTTCTGATGAAATGACTGCCCTGACATGTACTTAACTGTGTTTTCGTAGTCACATCAATGCTACAAAATGAAGAAACATCAATTCCCTATTTAATAAAAATGTTTTTCTCGTCTGAAACTTGGTCCATTGTGTGCTAGCTCTGCTAGCTTGAGGAGGAAAGTAGCTTGATAAATTTGACTGGCAGCCAGTCAGAAAAATGAACTTGGCAAATAATGTTTCAAGAAATTATTTTAACTTGTGTTTAATAAAAATGATCGGAAAACATTATGTAAAAACTGCATTACATTCAATTTTTTCTTCCCTCCAACTTTTTAGGACCTCCTGGTCTATAAGACAGTGAAATAGTTTTATTATAAAGTGACCTGTTTAAGCTACTTTTCTTTTAGTGATGAGTAAAACCACATCTGAGCACAATAATCTAAAAACAATGCGACCTGTAAGCACACAAACTGAAGCTGCAACGTTTGCAACTTTTGTCACCAATTATTGTTTCATAGTTCCTCGTTCCTTACATGGCAGTTTCACTTTCCACAGAGTGCTGCACCGCCTCTACAGCAGCTTCTTAACATTCGTAATAATCTCAAGTTTTCTCTCATTTTAGCTAACAGCGGTAGAAAAAACTAATTTGACATCCTGCTTGTAGGAGGAATGTGTTTGTAGGGAGAAAAAGGGGACACAGAAGTGGGTTACTGCCCATCCATATGGCTTACAGAGGGAAAATTCAATAATGTTGCCTCAGCAATCTACAATAACAAAAACCCTTGGAGTCAGCAACTCCTGTCTCCCAGGTCCAAAGAGGACTTTAGTATCAGTTCACTGGTCTGCTTGCACCTGCAACCTCCTCACTATCTCATTAAAGACAGAACTGATGCAACACAAAGAAACAAACCCTTCCTGAGGAAAGAGGTTCAGGTCTCCACACCAACACTCACAGCTTCAGCCTCTGCTGCACATTTGATCATATTTAGAAACATAAATGGAAAACATGGAACTTGAAAGTTTTGGGTGTTTTTTTTTTGGTTTTTTTTAAGGAGTTTATCTTCACTGAGGCCAGTTTCAGAAATGTCAGTCTGAAAAAAGCAGAAGAAAAGGCAGGACTGCTGAAGGCTGGCGGACGGCGCTGAGAATATGACTGTGACATTTGCTGACAAGTCGGGGCAAAGCGAAGCCTCTGCAAATCCACCTCTGGCAACACCTTCCTGACCTCCCACCCAAGACCTGATTTTCAAAAGGCCTCGGATTGTTTCTGGAGCGGGAACCTTTTTCTCGAGATCAAGGTCGGGTTAAATCTTTCTTCCTGACTTGCAGGTAGCTTCTTTGATACCGAGGTTTCTTTTTATTTATTCAGTTTTTTCAAAATGTCAGTCTGGTGCTTTTTGCACAGCACTTGTTTTTCTTCAAATTGGTTTTCAGCTGCAGCGCTGAGGGAAACGTATTCCCCCCTACAGATTTGTTTTGTTTGTTTTTCCATTTTGGTCAAATTTTAATGTTTCAGATCACCAAAACTATTTCTATTTTTAGACAAATACAACTGGAAATATGGGCATTTATAGGATCCTTATCAATTATCGTGATTTTTTTTTTTTTATCACAATAAGAATTTAGAATTCATTATCATGATAAATTTCAGTTTTTCATACATAAAAAGAAAACTGACAGTGTGATCCAAAATGTTCTTCTCCACCATTTGTTTATAAAAACAGTAAATTTGAAAATATGATTAAATGCAGCTATGGTGTACAGTTCAGGGATAAAGAAGCCAATTTGAAATGTGAATGTTTTTCAATGCTTGTTTTTGGTGCTATGGATGGTTTCCAATGCTGTGACCTAACAAAAATAAAGCAAGTTGTTTCTGGATGGCAAGTGAACAACAAAACACTTTTCTTTTCCAGCAGCCATTGTACAGCTGACCAATTGTCCAGGAGGTCGACTGGGGTTGCTAGGTAACGGCGCAGGGCCAGTCGAATGTGACATGATAATAGTGAGGTTTTTGAAATGGCTAATTTTCCAGACACCATAAAACATTTCAGTAACTTATTGCCAAAGGCAGCGATTTAACTGTTTTAGAGGCAGTAGAAGCCCCAATGAAAAATCTGCAAAGTATGAATTTTGCATTATGCTTCCTCTTAAACAAAGACACAATTGTATATTTCAATCAGCTCACGTTGCTTCGGCTTTTTTCCCTTAAAAAAGCCATTATTTGAAAACTGCTATTTGAACTTTCTAAGTTTGTCTTGGTCTGATTTTTTTTTTTTTTTTTTTAACATGACAAAAAAAGTAAACTGAAGAAATCTGAAGGGACAAAAACTACACAGCACTGTTGTTTTCAGTGACTTCTGGCATTTGTAGACACTTTTAAAGGTCGACTTAGAAAGCAGTAGTCCAAATTAGTCTGAAGACGTTGCAGCCTTAATTTGAGCCTGTGTAACTTCATCTCAAGAATTCACCAGGAAGTCCACCTAAAACTGAGGCGGCAGCCCAGTAGGCTGATTAGTGAAATTATCAAACCAACAAAGAAGCTGAACTCCTCCCAGAGACTTTAGTCTACCTGCTTTGTAATAAAATGCCTTCAGTCACTGACAACCTCATTGATATTCTGAGAGGAGAAGCTAAAGCATGCGAAGTAAACTGTTACGGCCTCCGTGTGTCTGCCGCAGCGCATGAAATGAGCAAACAAGGAGAAAAGTCATTGGACCATAAACATGAGGCTGCTTAAGGCTTTGTGTCAGCGTGACACCAGGGCCTCATCCACAAAGACATTTACATTTTTACAAGTTCGCTTTTACTGTAGCTGTGACGCTTTGATCCTAAAATCAGATTCAGTCGTTACAGGCTGGGAGTGAGCGCAGAGCAGAGGAGTGAACTCTGATTTCCTCAGAATGTCATAAATGTGGCAGAGGAGGAACAGACGATCTGGAAACACGCAGAAAAACAAAACAAAAAACAAACATGTTGTGAGAACTTTTTCATCCAGTCCTGGTGGGTTTTCATGTGGATAGTTTTCTTTATTCCACAGCTGATGGATCAATGTGATGGGAAACACTTGGGGATCTCTCTTTGTCCTTTTCCTCAAGTATTCTGCGGTTATTCAGCATCTCCACAGCTCACTAGCATTTACATCCTTCATTTGTGCACACCAGTGATGGGGGGGGAAATGGCTGTCTCTTTTGTTGTGGTGATTAGAGCCAGGCTTTAACAGCCCGAAAGTGAAAATCAGCTTAAAATTCCTTTTCATTGTTGATGAAGAAAACCATGTGTGTCCATCCTGATGGAGAACACCAGCTAACACAATGCAGGTGGTCCAATTAGCCGATAAAGATCAGGTGTCGAGGGGGAAGCAAAACATAAGATGAGTTGAAACAAAGCAGAGGACATGTCAACAGAAGTTCAACAAGCGTGTGGAGCACGAAACAGAAGCAATAAATCAATGGTAACCCAATATTGTTTTGACATTGCGAAATAGAAAATGCAAATTGTTAAAAAGAGCAAAAACCAGAAATATGCTAAAAAGCACAGCTATAAAAGCCATAAATCTCTCTTATGTTACAAAAATGAATCTCAGAGCTCAGATGTTGCAGTTTGTCTCTCCGGGTTCTGCTTCCTCCCACTGTCCAAAACCATGATTACCAGTTTACCTGGTCTCTATTATTTTCCCTTGGATATGAAACAATGGATGGATGTTGAACTATATCCCAAAACAAAAAAAACTTTCACTTTTTTATTTAAATTAAGAAAACAATATGACTGAAAGTGCTGCAATGAGCTACTACAGGCATAGAGTTTAATGTTCAATACGACTGAATTGATCAAATAAAAATCTGTTCATGAGGCCAAAGACTTGGACTAATAAATGCAAATTATATTGTTTAATCATTATGTTGTTGATAATTATATTTAAAAGTACCATGATAGGTATCTATCCATATAGCGCTGTAGCAGCATCCTTAAAGTTTGGTTGTATGTAAGGTCCATCCATTTTAAAGTCTCTGTTCTCCATTGTTTGCTAAAGGTTCTGCACTTTCACAACGCTAATGTGCAGAATGCTACGATTCTCCACCTCTGAACTGTAAAAAGCGACACCAAAGGACAGGATGTGTTCAAGTAGCATTTCTTCCATTTTTAATGTGTATATGAAGTTTAGGATACTTTGGGGTTTTTTTTTGTCTTTCCTATTTGCCCATTTTTTTATTTGATGCCTGTATTTGTCTGGTGGTGTTTTTCTTCCTAAAAATATTTAATAAATAAACTTCAAAAAACTTTTTAAAAAACATTATGATATTTTATTCAGCTGCAGTGATGATGATGAAGAAGTGGAATAAGTAAATAGTTCTCAACGCTGAACTTAGCTTGCATCAGTGTATGGAGGCGGGCTGTACAGTACGGTGTGTTAAAGTGCAGCTCGTAAACCGGACGTACAGCTCAGAATCAAAACAACTCCAAAATTATTCAACACTTTTTTTTTATTAAAGTCTTATTTTAAAATAAGTTGCTATATTGTGGTATAAGGATTTTATTAATTGATAAAGTCTAACCAGATCTCCAGTCACCTGGTCCAGGTGTGTTACTGCAGGTTTCTGAGCTGTAGCTCTCAATGACTTTGAACATCGAGAGCTACTTGATGTTCTCGAGTAGCTCTCCAGAACATCACACCTACAGGTGTAGAAGCCACCCCTGGAAGTACTGCAAAACAAACAAACAAACAAAAACATTTAAGGGGTAATTGTGTTTTTCTTAGTATTCCCATTGTGAAGCACCATTATAGGAACACTTTTGCTGTTCCTAAAGACTCTCTAAATACCCACATAGGTTCTCTGCAGATAAACTTTTTTATCTTTCACACCCAAATATTTTCTGTATGTACCCTCCCATAGATTTGGATTTTATTTTTTTAATTACCAGTTATTAATGCTGATAAAATCTTCTATTAGATTAGAGTTATTAGTCTAACTTTCTTTGTCACCTTAATACATTTTGCTGGATTATTTGAGAAATTATTGCAATAAATGATAACATTGTTGTTTTGAGACCATTTTCAACTTTTATGAAAATGACAGCATAATAATGCAAGTTAACCTGGAGCTGTTGCAATAAATTTAACTGGTTGATAAACTGTCCATGATATTACTGCATCAAAAAATAATATCAGGGATATGAGACAATGTTTGAGCAATATATTGATAATGGCATAATAATGCAAGTTTGCCCTCTCAAAAACTAATTAACTTTGTACAGAAAAACTCCACACCAGAGCTGGAAGACATTTTAAAAATCCAAAATAAAATACGACTGAAATCAATAAATAAAAAGAAAATAAAAGCGACACAACACTGGAACCATAAAACAAAATAGATTCTGATTAAACTAAACAAAATTGCCTTTCAAAAAAATCTTTGTCATAATAAAAACTGAGCTCTTTCATTTATCAGGAGATTTAATTGATGAACTGGTTATTATGACAGGCTTAAGTCTATCTTTCATTTATTTCTATTTGCCTTTTATTTCTTTTCTCAGCAGAACATTAATTCAAAGTTTGTTTGAATGTTGCTTAAGAAATATAACTGCACCATGTGATAAACACGTAATGCAGTTGATGGTGTTCTGAACATGTTGTTCACATCCAGTGTGTGAATTGTCCAGATTTCCTCTGTTTTCAGACAACACAGATTATCGTTTATCAATCAATCGATCAAGTTGATTCCTATTGCATATTTCAGCACAAGGCAGTTCAAAGTGCTTGACATCATGACAACATCATGAACACTTCATACAGTCAACAACAGTTTAGTGTGAAAGATTTAGACTTCAGTTTACGTTTTGAATTTTTGTACTTTAAAGATTAGCAAACCATTTACCAACCCGGCCTTTTTCATTCACCTTTGACAGAACTCGATATAAAATATTCAAAAGAAGCCAAGTTGAGCATGTTAGCAGGCAGGAGAGTCAGTGTGTTGAATTCAGCCTTAATCAGGTGAAATGCATAAAGGCTACACTAACTTGTGAAAGAGAAAATTCACTCCTCAGCTTCAGTTGGGTTTTTTTTTTCTATCCTCTGCACCAAAACTTCAAATTGATTCTGAATTCTCCACACACACTCAGGCCACCAGTGACCCCATTTCACAGGCAACCTGCAGAGTTACAGCACAGGGCAAGCAATGCGGCGTGTAACCTGGTTTCTCTGTGACTGCTCCTCCATTTGTCTGCCAGTTCTCCTCTTTCAGCAGGTGCATGCTGTCCTGTTCCCGCACGGCCCACTGCTGTGCGCTAAAACTGTCCGCGACATGCTTAGGCACTTCCTGCACCAGCAGCAACGGCACCTCCGCTGAGGCAAAGGCAATGTGTCAGAGCAGGAACGGCTCTCTTAGGACAGTATCACATATTCCAAGCACAGAAGCATTTTCCATCGAAACATTTCATTTCATTTGGAGAGGCCACCTTCTTGTTTGTTAGGGCAGGTGAATCAGCTCCAGATTGATGTGGAGAGTTACCAGGTGACAGCGGATGCCGGTTGTTGTTTTCTGGTCAAATTGCATTTGCTGTGACGACGTCGGCGCCGGGAGATGAGGTGTGGTGACCTCTGAGGATGATTAGAAAACATCATTATTTCCCAGCTGTGGGACACTAACTGCTTATGACCGCCGGTGATTCGTTCCGCCGCCGCGCCGCCCTCTCCCGGCGTCGGCGTCGCCTTGGCCACCGAAACAAGGTGTCATCCGCGTGGAAAAAATCCGCTTTGCCAATTTGTCCTCGGCCCCGATTTCAACTTCAGCTTTGATCAAGAGGCGAGGCTGCTGATGGGAGCAAAATGCTGCAACCTGAGCCGCCACTGGAATGTCTGTCAGACAGCCAAATGATTTGCTATGCAAACCATTATTCATATCTGACAACATGCCGAGTGGCTACTTTGGTATTAATGGACCCTCAAACTGGAAGGCTCTTATTGATGTTGACAGCCACACCTCCTAAACAGCACGCTCATCACGCCCGACTGTGACATGACTAATGAACGGAGGACTGATGGGCACAGAAAGCGCGGGCACATGGAGAAGTGGAGCAGCCTGGCACACCTGTAATTGAAACTATATTGTTAGTGTCAGTCACTGGCTTCTTGTGGACATTATTAGTGAAGGAGCTTCGTCAGAATCGGCTTCTCAAAGGCAATTGAATGGGACAAACAATGTATGGGAATAAAAATGAGCATGCTGCAACATTATCAAATAGAAAACACCATTAATTATGTAATTCTTTCAGATTAAGTGTGCACAAACAGAGGTTGAGTCGTGTTTTACTCATTTCTGGAAAAGAAAGTAATTTAATTTCACTTAAACTACAGAATATACCCTTTTTTACACATAGAGAAAAAAATCTGAACAAAATGGGCTTTACAGCTGAGGATAAAGTTAAGACATCCTACAACTCTAAGCTAGTCTTATTCCCTTCTTATACTATTATTAGAATTGGCATGATGCTCCCATGTGGAAGTAGAGCAAACCTCCTACAAACAGTGTTACAATGGCCGACATAGTGGACTTCAATGTGTTACCAAAGACATTTTTGATTCATTTTTGCCTTATAAGCCACCACTGAGGCAAAAAGAAATTTTCCAAAGAGGTTAACAGGAAACAACAGAGAAATCAACAATAAAGCCCAGAAGGAAAAATGATCAGGGACACAAAGTCTCATTGGATGCATTTTGCATGTACAAAATGGGGGAGTAATAACTTAAATAATACCGGCTTGTGAAAATCTGCTTTAAGGAAAATGCTTAAAACTAAACAGTAGCATGTTTAAATGTAAATACTGCAGTTACTGCAGCACGTTATCATGCTGCCATAGAGCTACCATTGGAATTTACACACATGAAAATCAAGCATAACTACCTTCACTTACTGAACTTTGATTTGACTATCAGTAAGTGTTGTTATGACAAAAATGGGATGTTTCCAACCAGTTGGAACTGGTTACCTTCGTGCAGCGGCGTGTACGTCCGGATGAATTGCAATTGCTGGTTGGCCAGTTGCTGAAAAACTCCCTGGCGTGATGGAGGATTGCTCTACGTGCACATGGGGGCAGAGCCAGCATCTTGTCAGTTGGGTTGTAGTTTGTTTTGTATTAGGGCTGTTTGTACTGATTGTATTTATTGATAATAATAGTGTAGTTAAGTCATTTTAACCCTGTTTTGTGCGACATATGTTTCTTTGTCCAAAGAAAATAGATTAAAAAAATAGACTTTTGACAAATTCTGGCACATTTACAGAATTATTTGCTGTGCATTGTCCTTGCCAAATAAAATAACAAATTAAGCCTAGAGTTTGCTTGCATGTGCTTGCGTGTGCAGTGATGGCTGTGTGGCTCCAGTCTCCCTACAGTATCTCACTGAGATCAGATATTGTTTTTAACATTTATTTTTCTTTTCTTTTCCTTTCCTTAATTCTTATCCAGCTCTTGGTGGATTTACTGGTGGGTTTTGGGTCATTGTCAGATTTCAGTTCTAATGCAGCTTTTATTTCTTTGCAGATAATCTCATTTTATTTGTCCAGTACTTTCTGGTCCACCATGAAGCTTTGTACTTCATACAGTTTGTATGATGTTCTTCCTCCTCTAGTGTCCAAATTTTAGACTCCTCTAAACAACCCTAACCTAGTAGTCCTGGACTTCTGTATATTTTCTGTTTCAAACTCGAGTCTGTCCTTCATGTATTTCTCAGATAATAAAGGTCTACTGTCATGAAAGTTAAACTTGTGCAGGAGATGGATAGATTTATAAATCTCTGTGGTACAGTAGCAGCTTTGTTCCTATTCACATAAGCTTCCAAAATTTGACTTAACAGTTTTTATATTGTTTTATTTTTTAATCTTGTCCTAATGGTATTTTTTTTTTTTTTTTTTTAATGGTTTTAAATATTTTGAAGTCTTGAGCATTGTGTAGCTCTGGATTAGCTAGGTATGGATATTTCTGGAAGACCCAAGTCCTGCATGTGAGCAGCCGAAAGGAGCGATCTTTTGGCAGTACAGACATATTTTACCTTAAACTGAGGAAATTTGTCATCTAAGCAGATCTTTGTTTCCTACTCATCAAAAGGAGCGGGCGGACTTTGTCCAAACGTTTCATTAGGATTCTTCCTCTCTCTGGTGGTTGAACAGGAACATCCACTTAAAAAAAAAGAGTTTTAAAAAAGTCTCCAGCTGGATGTGGTCATGCAAATGAACACAAGCCTCCTATTGGATCATTTCTTTCAGCTAGTTATTTGTCGAAATAACGTTGCAGTGAATGTGTGCAATCAAAGCTAAAGGCAGTCCAATGAAATCTTAGAGTGTGTGACTTTTTCATGCATCTCTTCAGATGTGGGAACGTTGTGGAATGACTCATGAAGAGCTGACATGTTGGACCCCACAAGCTGTTCTGGGACAGATGGAAAAAAACAACAGAATGAAAGATTGATGGGTGCGTCTTCAGTTAAAACACAGAAAAGCATCTTTTTGTCCTTAATGCTGACTCATCGCTCTTTGGGTGCACTTAAAAAAAAAAAAAGAAAAAACTTGAACGACCTAAATTACCATAAAAACGGCTTCCTTTCATGTTCTGGTGAAGAAGGATGAACCTCCAGATTTTAATGGCATCATCTTTGGAAAACAAAGATAGTGTGAGAAACAGCCTGGAGGTTTCTGTTACTTTATGTTTTTTAGTTTGTGGAAGGAGAGATATGACTTCAGCCTTTCTATTAATCTTTTCCTTCTCCCTCCAGGCGAGTGTGTAGGGCAAAAACTGCAAGGAAAAATCATCCTTTTCTTCTCCTTTTTTTTCTCTGTGCCCAACCAAGGTCAGCCGGAGCAGTGTGCAGAGCTTTAAACAAATTAATCCCTTACCTCTGGGGTTTGGGAACCATCTATCTGGGCTGTAATGTGATAAGGGCCACAGGATGGAGAAGAGGGATACAGCAGGTCCTCAGCTCGGCTAACACACTCTCATTTCATCGCCTGACACCGCTCCTCTCCCTATTACACCCACACCTCAACAGGCTCCGAGGTGACTGCGTCGCAGTTACAGGAAATAGGAAAATAGCTTATTCTTCCTGCTTATCAAAACCGCTCAGAAATAAGCAGATCTCCTGCAAATCCCTGCGGCGTAAGGGACTGCAGCACCTACACCAGCGTTGGCGCGGAGAGATCTGCTCACCTGCATTACAGCGGAAATCCGGCACTTACATGTAGGTTGCAAACAGCTGGGCTTGTGTGGAGAGTGTAGATTATGGCAGCTTCACATGTGAAGCTGCAGGCATTAAGGCAGCTTGAATAAAGCCCAGATTCCAGCACAGTTATTTGGGTCTGCACTCTGACACAATGACAGAAGACACTAAAGGAAAAAACGAAAGCTCAGCAGAATGAGAGAGAGAATAAGGTGATGTATGACCATATCAATGCCCTTATGACATTTCCATCAGCCTATAAAGACTTAATGGAGAATGCATTGTCGCTTGTGAAATACAAGGAGAAAGAGGAGGCAGAGAGAGACACTTTAAAACGGGCAAGATGGAGACTTGATGAAAGAGAAGGAGGCGAAGAAGGGGAGAGGTTTAGCAGCTTGTTGTCGGGTGAAATAGAAAAAGCACATCATCATAAAATCCTTAGAGGATGTGGTTACGCCTCCGTTTGTCCCGTTTGTCTCCTTCAATGGAAGGATCAGTGCCACTTTCTAAAACTTACATACAGTACATTTAAATGGCTGTTTCTTTCATTTGTCCTTAACTTATTTAAAGTTCAAAGGCTCTAGGACTCGTCAATGGACAAAACATTTAGTTGACATAGTTAGGGACATCATCAGCCAGCTATTTTAAAGGGACAGTATGTCAAGTGTCTGTGTTACCTGCCGTTGCTATAAAGAATGCTATATATAATTAGCATGACTTAAATCAAATTTGACCTTGTAATTTAACTCTTTGAAATTGGGCCTCTGTCTCTTGAAAAACTCCTTCTCTTTCTGAAACTTATAACTACATCCCTCCT
Source organism: Gambusia affinis (assembly GCF_019740435.1). Classification (NCBI taxonomy): domain Eukaryota; kingdom Metazoa; phylum Chordata; class Actinopteri; order Cyprinodontiformes; family Poeciliidae; genus Gambusia; species Gambusia affinis. The sequence goes on from NC_057878.1 coordinate 26,861,936, forward strand.
CTATTAACCTTTTAGCAACATTTTTCCAACGTTGCTCTGAGAAGTTGCTCCTATAATGAGCTCAGCAGATACTCACTTCCACCAGGTGTTTGCTAATTGCTGCTGGCTAGTCTGAAGGAACTGAGTGCAGGGCTGCTCTGATGCAAAAGCTTGGAAACTGCAGCTTAGAGGAGGATGTCTGTCCTTGGAGGCGGAGCTAAGTCCAACCAGGTGTTTTGCACAGCAAAGGTTGCCATGGAGATTAAGGGATTTCTCAAACATGCATGACAGAATCAAAGAAACCCTCCAGGTTTGTTTTAGATGATGGAATAACATGATGAAGTAAAACATCAATTTCATTCAAGTTCTGTTTATTCTCTTTTTTTATGTTCCTTTGTAACATCTTGTTTTCAGATTATAAATCACTCAAAATAGCTGAACAAAAACAGAACTACCCGGGTATCGTGCCACCTCAGACAGGAAATGGATGCAAATAAAAGCCATGGCAAATAAAAAGATCAGAAAAAGTCCATCTGAATCAATGAAAGTCTTACATTTAGACAAAATGAACACAGCAAAGCAAACAGAAACTCTGTCAGTGGCAATAAACACCAATTGACCTCAGTTTGATCTAAAACAGATGACAAATAATGACCCAAAAAAGCCTCGACGTAAGACAGCTGCTCTGGCAGAGCCGGTTGTCCACTAATCACAGGGCTGATGGTTCAGCCTCCGGTTTCTGGGCAACCCACCGAATCCAAAGTTGCTCCTAGCGGCAGATGGGCTCTTTTCAAGGGACACAGTTTGTAGACATTTTCTGTTACATCCTTTTTCCAAACTCAAAATTTCAGACTTCAGTGTCATTTTTAGTTAATTATATATATATATATATATATATATATATATATATATATATATATATATATATTTTGTTACGGCCCGGCTCAACTGGCTGCAACAAAAAATAGGGAGGACACGGCAACCAGCAACGTTTTTAAGCCCTTCAGAGGCATTTATTAAAAAAACAACAAATTGTCTAGGGGTAGAATGAGCGGAAGTCCAAGACGTGACCCTTCAGCTCCCCTCAGCCTGGTCCTTCTCCAGTCAAGGGACCCGGTTGGGTCCAACAGGTCTCGGCTCCCGCCAGATGTCCGGCTCTGCCGGCATCGCCTCCGAGTCCGGATCTCGTCTGCGCCTGTCGGCCAGCCAGCAACCTTTCTCATGAGTGGGACGGCGCTCCTTAAATATCATCCAGGAATCCAGAATTTAGACACACCTCCCACCATCTAGAACCTAATTAATAAACAGTTTACCTGCTACACAAACACAGGACCGCACAGCAGGGATGTCACTATATATATATATAATATCATCATCTATATATAAGTCATATTTAACGTGGACAGCATGTTGTATAACAATGAAATAGCCCTATCTACCTAGAAAATACATAATACTGCCTCTTTAAAATGCAAAGGATGTCATGAAAATTTCTGGAAAATGTGGAAGTAAGTCAGAAACCAAAGAGTTAGGGGTCATATTTCTGTACTATAGACTGAATAGATCAGATACTTACTTTCAATCATTGGTTGTTTGAATCGTCCCCAGGTAGGTTAGTTGGTTTTAAACATTTTGTCCATTCGAGTCACCTAACAAAGAAACAAAATGACCAGTGTCCCTGAAATGGTTCTAGTTTGATGAGCCCAGGGTGTGATGGTCTCTCAGGTGAGAGGTGTGCAGTTAGTCACGTCCCCAGAATGAACCGGTGGTGCGCTGACACACAGCCCTATCTTCCGATGTCTAGCAAGTTTCACACTTCCTGCCGCCATCGCTCATCAGCTGTGGGGAAAACTTGAAGCAGAGCAGGCTGTGAGATGTCACCAAGCCGCTGATGGATGCCAGACAGCTTGAAGCCGCGTCACTCCTGCTTAGTCCGCTGCGATTCCTCAGAGCTTCATCAATCTGCTGTTGCTTTGCTTTTCCTTTTCATTTGTGCAAAGATTATGGTGAAATATGAGGGTCTGAGCCCGTGTGGACAATTACAGACTGAGAGTCAGCATCTTTGTGTGAGCTTCTGTGAGTGAGACGGAAGAGTGGCGAGATGTGAAATGAAATTCACTTCAGCGTGCGGCAGATGGAACGATTCATCTTCTTGGGGTTTGAAGTGACAAAAATGAGAACTAATGAGGAAACAAGATCTGCATGTACAAATTGATTCAAAGGAAATTCACAGCGCGCACAAATTGAAGACTTCTTGTTTTTCTTTTTGCTTGCCACATGCTGCGTTGTTTACTAAAACTGCGTCCGTGTAGTCCGCGCACACAAACCTATGCAGCTACGGGTTGTATACTCTTATTCGTACACGCCGCCATGTGCCGACACGTCTCCCACCATCACGCCGCCTCGCTCCCAGGAAGTGATAATGAGCTCATGGGGAGACAGAGGGAATGGAGATGTTGTCGACGTTAGGGGAACATAAAGAAATATGGCGTACTCAGGGTATCGCAGCCATAAAGCAAAGACGTGGAAGCCATCACTCTTCTCTCTACAGTCATGCTGGGTATAAATCTCTTTCCTCCAGGGTTTTGAGAAGATGTCACCTGGAAAAAAGCAATGTCAAAACAATGTCACCTCAGCGGTTACTATGAAGGTCCCGTCTGCGAGAACAAGGAATGGGATGTTAGAAAAGAGAGAGTGGTTGCTCAAAGGACAAGTTTGGCTCTACTTTTAATGTATTATTTTCTGGAGAATACAGAAAATGTCCAACATGTTAAGACTCATTGCTCAATGCTGTTTGAAACAAGAAGTAAAACTGTCACCACCAAAACAAGGCAAACAAGAATCAACAAATCTGTACAAATACCGTCAGTTCAGTCGTGAGATTTCCTCGTTGCTACACATTCCTGAATCAACTTCAATTTTAGAATAAAATGGATGAGATCAGGGATGACAGCAATTCAGTCACTGAGTAAGAGACCAGATGAAATCCCAAAGTGGGATCAGTGGATGCTCTTCACAGAGTCAATAACTGCAGACCTTTGACTTCATGTGACCTTGAAGTTTACTCAACAAGGCCTTGCATCAAGTGCAATGCAAAGTGGAGGATGAAGTGGTGCAAAGCCTGTCGCCACCGGACTCTAGAGCAGTGGAGTGGAGACGTGTTCCTGGAATCACAAATCATGCTTCTGTCTGGAAATCCAATGGACACATCCAGTTAGACGGTCATCCAGAGAACAGCCCCTTCCAAACTGCATTGTGTCAAGTGTGCAGAATGAACTTTGGTGAGTTCTTCAGAGAAAGAGACTCTTAAAATCTCAGAAATACTAAGACATTTTATTTATTTTTTTAACAATTCATGTTCCAAACTTCCAGGGAAAAGATTGTAGTTCATCACAGCAGTTGAAAATCAAGTTACTCTAACTTAGACAGAGCACAATCAGCTCCAAATGCTAACGTTAATCATGTTTCCTCAGACATTAAATGCAATACGTTCAGCAGTGTGTAAAAGACTTTTCTGGAAGAGAGGACATCTTGATTACTTTGAAAACGTAGACAATAAAAGAGAAAATTAAACAGTCCTCCTCAATATAAGAGACAAAACTCAATTAATTCTGCTGATTTCCACGTCTGTTTTAATTATCACTGCATCAGCAATGATAGAAGATACATGACAGGCTTGCTGTGCAGGTGTGACCTCAGTCCGTCTTGTCTTTGTTTAATTACCGGCAGCATTTGCAGAGCTGTGACTGCTCATCTATTCCCTCACTCCCTCATCACCTCTCTTTTGCTGGTTTTGGCAGTAACTTTGCTGCAAGACTGCAGGGGGAAAGTGCCAAGGGGTGAAACGGGGCAGATGCGCATTTCAACACAAATAGCATACGGACATGCTGAATCCACACAAAGAAGACATAATTACTCTGGTGTGAACTTCCTGCACATCTGTTGGAGTCGAGGTAGAGTGATGCAAACACAGATTCTTCCATCTGATTAGATCCCTGCAGGAAACAGGAGAGGTTCCCTCTGCATTCTCAAGTTTCATTATTTAGCAAGCACACAAGAGAAAAGGTTTTAGTCACAATTCCAAAAACAAGGTGTGATGCTGAAAGTCATAGAGTCAACACACTGACTGGGTAAAAGCAGAATGGTGTGAGAAAACAAGAGTCACCCAGATGCAGCCATGGTAGCATTTCAAAGAAAACAACGTATTCAGGCAATTTACTACCAAAGACACATCATGAAACCACCTCAGAGAAAACTCAGACGTTACAGATTAATATTGAGATTTTATGACAGCATAACCCCAAAGGACTAAACAAGTATGGCTTGTTTGTAAGCGTTGAAGCAGGAAACCTTTTCTTTATTTTAAAGCAAAACTTATGATGCTGTCAGTTTCCATTAAGCTTCGAACTGAGCAATTTGGAATGAAGTTGCTCAATGGAAACACAACAATTTAAATAAAAAAGACTTGGGTTTTGATAGAAAGTTTTGCAGCAAGGAAGAGACAATTTTTCAGTGGTGGTTTCAAAATTAGTGCATTTTTCAAAACTGCAATGGAAACACTTTTTTCTCATCACAAGAGTCAAGTGATCAACAACAGGAAGCTACTACTGGTGGAAAATACGATGAAAATGACAGGAAGTGGTCTGAGGATCATGGCTCGTTATGTTTTTATGTTAACAGGCTTATTGACATTTGATTTTAATTGCGTTTCTCATCTGATTTGGTTGTATTTTTATTATTAAAAAAAATTACGAAATAAAAATTGTGCCTGGTGCACAAATTTGAATTCTTCATGCATTCTGACTTAAACCTGTATTATCAGTCTGCCCTGATAAAAAAATATCCCACAACATAAAGGAAGAGCCAGAAGGAGAAGGGTAGCTCTACCTTTCTTTCTCTTAAGACTCAAATAAGCTAAAAAGGTTGATGAGAATCTATTTTTTTTTTTCATTTCAAACCAGATTTAATGACAGTGGTTAGTCAGTGCAGGGCACACACTGTGCTCACACACACATCCTGAGACTTCTCATCTCCCACATTTAGACAAAAACACAAGTGAGTGTTATTTTACCTACAGCCACTTCAGAGTCCATTTAGGCAACAAGGCTGCTCCTATCCAACGTTTATCCTGGACTCTTTCAGCACGTTCCCCTTCCATTATTTTGGTCTGCTCTCTAAGAAGTAGCTGTTATCATCGGTTGCTATTGGAAACCACGTCCACAGATATTACCTCCTCAGATAGAAGGAGCAGCACGGATTTGATGCAAGGATCGAGAAGGTCTGGATTTCTTATTAGATTTTGGGCTTTTTATCCTGTGAGAAGAAAAGACAATCAGATGCAATCAGAGACAATAACTCATCACAGCTCAAAGGGCTGAGGATCATTTGAAAACAATTTTACACATATCAGTTTGACAACAGAAATGGATGCAAAATATGGAAAGCGGGAGTGAAAAGAAAAAGTTGCTGATACAATAAAAATGTGACATTTACGAAGCGCAAACCCTGCCCTCTGTTTCATTACCAAGTCATATTTGTCATGCATGGCCAGCTGTTTGCGAATCCGTGATCAAGTACGCAGATGTCAGCCTTTTCTTAAATTTAGATAAACCAACACAGCCTGAAAGAAAATCAGCATCCGTGGCTTCTGACTGTCGTCAAGAAGCGTCGAGAAACGAAAGAGGAAAACAGGGACAGAAAAGTGAATTCTAATCAGATGAAACAGAAGAGCAGAAGTGGTAATCAGCTACAAAGGCGGCAGACTCGGTGCATGCCGCATGCTAACACACACAAAGGAGCTCACTTACTAACACTACATACAATTTGCACATTTTACAGCTGGTCTGACAGGGATGAGCAGACATTTTTCTCCATGTCTTGGCTGCATCTCCACCAGTGAGAGTTTGACTTTCGACAGCCTGAATGTAAACTGGTTTCTGAACACTAGTTCACAACAGTTGCATTTGGTTTACTGTGCAGTGCTTGTCCTTCACTGAAACATGTGTCGATAGAGAGAACCCCGTGTTTCTTCTCAGAGATCTTAAGACGTGAAGACGCAGCAGAGTCCATCTGACATCACGGTTACTCATTAACTTCATCATGATGATAAAACACCATGACCTTTCTGTTCAGGCTGTAGCCACGCTGCAAAAACACAAACTGTTACCAAGTATTTTGGTCTAGTTTCTAGTGCAAATAACTTAGCATGCAAAACTAACTTAAAAATAAGCTTTCAGCAAAATACAAGAGCCAATAATTTTTAAATTATGTTGCTTTGGCAGATTTTATTCACATAAAACAGGAAAAAGGTCTTGTAAGTGAAAGAAAAAGATCTGCAGATGGAACTAGTATTTTTTTTATCTATAAGAATGATAGACATTTTTGCCTTAAAGTTACATTTAACATAAAATACCTGAAAAAAGATAAAACTATATGTTACACTGCAGGAAATGATGGGCCGAGTCACTCCTCGTGCAGCATATTTATTCAGTTTAAAACTGCAAACAGAAAATACAGCGGTTACAGTAGCGCTCCCAACATCTGCTGCAACAAGCTGTCCTCTCGGCAATGGCGTACTCCTACAGCCTGCCAGAGCGTCACCCGCTGTTACATGTGGTACTACAACAAATACACATGCTCTCTACTGACATCACTGTACATCTATATCCAACATACTTTCATTAACTCAACTGAACTCGAACAATACATAGGTTTAAAACACATTTTACGGCCCTATTAAGCAGACCCACCGAGCCCACATAAGCGCGAGCCGTTAGCCTCGCTACTTTAGCCTGGTGCTAACTCCTGCTTTATACTTAGCTCGGTAATGCAGCTATACTGAAGCGCCTTTATTGTGTTATTCCGTACCCATCGAAGGCTACTGGCGTTATGAGCTACACATTCTAATACTCAGCTTACCTGCAAACAGAAAATACAGCGGTTACAGTAGCGCTCCCAACATCTGCTGCAACAAGCTGTCCTCTCGGCAATGGCGTACTCCTACAGCCTGCCAGAGCGTCACCCGCTGTTACATGTGGTACTGAGCGCCCTCCGATGGCGAAACCCAAACATTGTTCACTCTAATAAACATTGTTGAATCTAATAAATTCTAACAGACTGAGTGATCATCACCAAAAACAAAAAGTGGGGGGGCTAGTTTCATGACTCACTTTCATAGTGAGTCATGAAATACAAGAGCCAATACAAGAGCCAATAATTTTTAAATTATGTTGCTTTGGCAGATTTTATTCACATAAAACAGGAAAAAGGTCTTGTAAGTGAAAGAAAAAGATCTGCAGATGGAACTAGTATTTTTTTTATCTATAAGAATGATAGACATTTTTGCCTTAAAGTTACATTTAACATAAAATACCTGAAAAAAGATAAAACTATACAAGAAGTATATCTGTCTAGAAATACTTACAATACAATATGGTATTGTAATAAACAATACAATTGTTTATTAACAACTCAAGACCCTGTAATAATATTTCTTGAGAGTGGAATTGGTCTTGTGTGAAAGAATAAAACCTAATCAGAGCCGTAAATAAGTTTAGGAGGAGCTAAAGTGTCTCAGGGTTTTGCTTATGATTAGGAGGAATATTGAGCATGCAAAATGTTACATCGGTAACCTCATCTATAGTCATGAGCTCTGGGTTGTGACCAAAAGAACGGATACAAGTAGCCGACGTGTTTCCCCTCAAAGTGTCTGGGCTCCAATGCTGGAGAAAGAACTCAAACTCTGTACTAAAGAAAAAGTACAAATACAGACAAAAACGTTCTCTAGTAAAAGTTAAAGTTATTGTCAAATTCTCCTTTAATTTGTGCAGTCTCCCTGCTTGAAAAGGAATGGATACATCTATAATATGCAGATTTATTTTTTAATCAACTGGATTCCAATCAAAGAACCAAGCCGTTGTCATTTTCTTTCTCCTTTTATTTATCAGCATGTCAGGACATTTCTCTTACAGTTGGTTCAGAAGCTGGTAAAAAAAACATTAAACAACCACAAAAGAAGAAAAATTTAATACATTTTACTAACATGTACTATTTAAGTTTACATAAATTAATTTTTTTCAGACTGCAAAGAAAATATTAAAACAAACCACTGAGTCAACCAGAGTAACGAAGTGCCACGAAGTAAACGTCAGATTTTTACTTTTGTGTTGAAAGTTAATTTTTTTATATGTATTTCCCACCAATTACAAAATCATTTTTACTTTTCTGTAAAATTCACCAACTGCACAATTTTTTAACTAGTATTTTTAAAAAAGCAAAAGAAATCTCATTGGTTTTTTTTTAACAATAACAATCTGTTGCTAAGAGATGAATGCATTTTCTGGTAACCAGGTGCCACCAGGTAAACGTTTGAGTTTTACTTTTGCAGAATTTATCAACTGTAAATTTCTCAAGTCTAAACAGAGATAAGCAGCATTTCAAAAGAGTTTATGTTTTATAAACAATAATATTGTTATTAATTTGGTGTTAAGAGATTAGTAGTTTTTCTGTTGTCGAAGTGCCACGAAGTAAACATCAGATTTTTTTCTTTTGTGTTGAATGTCTGTTTTTGAATATATTTCCCACCAATGACAAAGAAACATTTTCACTTTTCTGTAAAATCCACCAACTGCACAATTTTTAAGTAATAACTCAAAAGAGCAGAAGAAATCTCATGTTTTTGAACAATAACAATCTGTTGCTAAGAGATGAGCTCGTTTTCTGGTAACCAAGTGCTAGAAAGCAAACATCTGATTTTTACTTTTGCTAAATTTACCAACCGTAAATTTCTTCTGTCTAAGCACATAAACAGTATTTCAAAAGAGCTTATGTTTTATGCACAATAATAGTCCATATTTTTTATCTGGTAACAAACTTCCACGAAGTAAACATCAAATATTTACTTTTGTGTTGAATTTTAGAAGACATTTACCAACAATGACAAAAAAAAAAATAACATTTTTACTTTTCTGTAAAATTCACAAACTGCACATTTTTCAAGTACTTCAAAAGAGCAGAAGAAATCTCATGTTTTTGAACAACAACAATCTGTTGCTAAGGGATGTTGAAACCTAGTTACACAAAGTACACATCTGACTTTTACTTTTGCAAAATTTGTTGTTGAAAGATAAACTTAAATTCTCTAACTTTGAAGTGCAATATTTCAAATTCATATTTACATTTCATATGTCTACTTTTGATATCATAAATTTTTTATTTTTCAAATATATAAATACATTAAAGTTATTCATTTACCTAATTTAAATTATTTAATGTTTAATTGTTAACTTCATCAAACCCATCAGTTAAGAAAAAAATCACAATAAAACAATTATTCCAACCATTAAAAGTATTCTAATAAATCATTGTCCGTCCCTCTTTATGATCCGTGTAATACAACCACTGTTCCACCCATGTTTGATTGTCCTAGTTACATTTATCCGATTACATATACTTGAGTAACATTTTCACAAGCTGTACTTTTTACTTTTACTTGAGTGATTTTATTATGAAGTATCGCTACTCTTTTTTGAGTAAAATTTCTGGATGCTTTACCTACTGATTGAAAAACAAACATGTTTGTTTTTCATTTTAACATATTTAATATGTTAAAACATACTACATATAAATATTTCAAATTATGCTAGAAAAACACAGGCTTTCATAGACCTCCTATTGTTGTGACTGTATAAGTTTTTGATAACTTTACTGTATTTATGGTAATAATTCAAAATGTATTTAGTCTGAAATTGCTCAGTGTGACCGGTGAACTTCTGCGTTGTGTGTGGTGATCAGACAAACCACAAAACTCCGAATCAGGGTTTGGAGGCGGTCTCCGTTTATTCAGCCTGTCAATCGGGAGACATTAGCATTAGCACATAGCATGTGCTCTAGTTCGCCAACCCGATCTATACAAAACAACAGTATTAACATGCATCAGATGTTATAAAGGCGTAATAGCAACTCAACTGAAAATAGTTGCTATTAATACAGGCGGAAAAATAAACATTCGAACAATATAAATGAAAGGAATACAACGGATTATAAAACTTGCCTCTCCCCAGTGGAACAAGTAACAAAAGGGAAGAGGAAATTAATAACAGAGTATTTATAATGGTCCTGGAGGACCCCGAACAAAAGAAAAAGAAAGAAGGGCGGAGCTGGAGGACCAAACCCCTTATAGCAGACACAGAGGAACACAAGGATAGACAAATATAAGAGGACAAATAAAGAAAACATTTTGTGGAAATATATAACTAACAATATAAACCCAGTTACATCAGCTCAGTATAAAACCATTTGATTGTAAACATTATTCTTTCCTTAATGTTTGCTGATAAACCTCTAAACTAAAACTTTTATTAGTTCGTCATATTTTTGGTTAAAACGTATTCTTTATTTTTATGTAATGCAAATATATATATATATATATATATATATATATATATTTTCTTCCTCTCTTCAGTAAAACATGTTGAACTACCCAACCTTTTCTATCAGTACTTTGTTTTCTCAAATATCCATTGTGTAAATTTATATTAATTATTAAAAGTCAGAGATTCACTAAAATCAGATAGCTTAGTCCTTAAAATAAAAACACATTTAAGCTTCTAGAAATGTTTTCTTAAGCATGTCACCCACGAAGGAAAAGAAATAACTCAACCGTCTAACAAAAGTGATATGATCAGTCTGAAAGTTGCATTCTTAAATGAGCAGGAGGGAGTCTCAGGAGCTTTCAGCAGTTTGATAACCACATGCTGGGATTTCAGCTCCACTTAGCTCGCTTCACACTCGGCACATCAGAGCCGCGCTTTTATCTCCATAAAATGTGCTACAACTCAAACTCTTCCTGCGATAACTGCAAGGCGATGCCATGAATTTATAGAGCTCTGAGCAGGAACATTTTACCTTTGTCCTCCAAATCTGGGAGAAGCTCCAGAGGAATAACAATGAGAGCCGCGATCCTAAACGCTGCTGGTTGTATCATCAGTCGAGCCGTCATGGGGATCATTCAGAACCTCGTGTCTCAGCTTGATTTTATTAGCATAAAACTCATTACTTTAATCATCTTTGGCTATTTTCTGCAAACTCAGTATTGGGTTTAAACAAAGCAGGAAAACTGCCTGGTTGTGACATTCTGCTAGCTGTTGCTCACAGGCATCTTGATTTAAAGGGATAGTTTGGGGTTTTGAAGTGCGGTTCTGTTAGATCATGAGCATGTTGTGACTCTGGGTGGTTGTTGTTGTTGTTGTTTTCCGATCACTTCCATGCTGCTGATCCATTTTGTGAGGGGAAATGCTGCCGGGTGCAGATGATAGACCCAACTGGGGTCATTGTGCAGATAATGTATCTTGGTTCAGCTCCCAACAAACCTGCCATCGACCACTTTCTTTCAGGGTTCAGTGGAGGGGTTTGGTTTCCTCCTCAGGTAAAAGTTTACAGTCCATCTTAATCTTTAGTGAAATGAAGATAAAACAGAAATAATAGGGTTTTGAGCCAAGGAAGAAAGATTAAAAGTCAGCATCAAGTAACTTTTCTCCAAAACAGGAGCTTGTTTTATATCAGTAGGTTTTTAGTAATGGTGGAAAAAGTGAAACTTATTATAATAAACCAATTGGGTTGGGAACCTGTGAACTATAATACACATAAACAGTAAAATAAATAAACTAATAAATTTGGTGTCTCTCACATATAGAACTTGTGATCTGACAAAATCAGAAAATTGAATTATTTCTAAATTTCAACAAAAATTTCTAAATTTCATTTTAACAAAACTGCTTCACGAACAAAAAATTGCTACGACTTAAATATAAATATTTTTAACAGGTCGATCATTCAGAGAAGGCCAAAGCCAGTTTGTGAAGAGGAAATGCATGCTAAAAAAATCATCACAGAAAGAGTTGTAGTTCTTGTAGCGACGGTGAATTCTTAACGTTTCACAGCACGTGGCAGCTGTTGGGTGGTTTTCCTTGAACAATCTCCACAGACAGACATGCTGGAAAATTTTCCCGTCCGGTCCAGAATCCCATCATGTCTTTCAGTTCAGGTGGTTTGGCTTTTGAAGAGAACAAAACCACAATCACATTTTCATATCTGTTTTACCATACAGTCATAAATCCACAACATAGTTCAGGAATTTTGTTTTTCCACTTTAATTGCAAGTCAATTTTGATAGAAAGACCCAAGTCCCAAAAATGTTATACATCTTTTCTGAGAGATTTACATTGTGATTAGCTGAAGCAACTAATGGTAATAAGTATGCCGTATCAATATATACAAGTGGAATTTTGGAAAACAAATGAAGGTCTTGTGACGGTGCGGTTGGAGGTTGGAGGAGTTAGCAATGGCGGTTAGCCACTCTAACCCAAAACAGCAGGACGCACTGTTGAAGTTTTCCACACCGTCACTTTATTGTCACTTCGTCCATGTAAAGCCAGATCTCCACGGTATTAACATTACAGTCTCATACATGAGAAAAGAAACGATAGTTTACCGCTCTGCACCTCATCATCACCGATGATCTCCTCTACACAACGTGGAAGACTAGTTCTTACTCTGTACAACAGTACAATAGAAAAAGGGAATAGGCGCCCCCTTGTGGTAATACCTACTCATGTCTAGGAACTAAGCAGTTACAGTCTTTATAATAAATGCTTCTGAACAGAATTTACCATAAATAAAGTTGTCATTTACCTGCTCATTTCCATGTGGATGGATGGCTCAGTTTGAGGTACACTACAAAATTTTGATAACAGAATTTATTAGCAGACTTCTATGATCAACATATTCAAAACATTTGGCATTATGGCTACAATTTACAATTAACCCTGGCATTCTGGTTGATGAGGTCTCCTCTTCCTCCTCTTCATGGTCTTTCTGTCAGGATCTGGGTTGATGTAAGTCACAGGTTACATCTAAAACCTGCAGGTTTTAGATGTGCCACAGGTACAAAACACTGGAATGAAATGGTTTAATTACCTCCTCCTTGTGTAGATCAGTTCACCAGAGCCTTGCTAATGACCTAATTATTCTATTCAGGTGCTGCAGCAGAAGCACATCTAAAAGTTGCAGGACATCGGCCCTTGAGGACTGACAATAAATGTATTAATTCAATCATAAATCAAGTCAAGGAACAATACAGAATGGTGTTGTGGTTATAATTAAGGTCGGAAGTGTTCAAAACCCCTCTTTGAAGCATACAGGGCAGCCATATTACCTTACTACATTAGCAGAAGCCTCTCATGGAAAATTATGATTTTACCAAGACTGCCTGTCTCAGTCTCACCTAAGACGACATATTGTAACGATTCTAGGTTTTAGTTCTGCTGGGGTCCATATGGTTATGTGTATTTGTTATAAGTTTGATCCTTATTGTTTTGTGTAGAGTGTTTTGGGTTTCCCCTGTCTGACTCTGCTGACTCCCTCTCACACGTGATAGGCCTGTCACGCCATCTGGGCGGAGGATCAGTGGAGCGGCAGTACCAGGACCGGAAGTGGAGAGAGTTCAGAGTTGGGTTAGCAGTGAAGCCATCAGTTGAGTGTACCAGTTTGTTAGAGGCATGAGCTGCAGGAATAGCAGCTCGTACTTATTCTGACTGACCCTGTTTGGCAGGATTACATCTGCGGTGTTGGCATCATTACAATATAAACAACCTGGAAAGTCGCCACCCATCACGTGAAATTACTGCAAATATCTGAAATTAGATAAAGTTGAAAAGTGTCTTTCAAACATCCACTTTGGCCATTTTATAGTTCTGTCAAATAGTCTTTAGGTTTGGGAATAAAAGATCACCTCCTGTTGACAAACTGTGGAACAGGCTTGTGTTTTTGTTTTTTATGCATTATGTCTTTTAAAACATTTATAGCTTTGCACATTATTAAATAAAACTTGATTCATTCTGAATCAAAAAGACTTTTGATCAATGCTTTGTTTTCTCTTGTCTCATACTTTGTGTTTGCGAGTAAAGCTACAGCCATATCTTCCCTGTTATTCTCCTTATGAGATGAAGTTGAAGCTGCAGCTGATGACTGTTTGATCCTGAGTCCACAGAGCGTCCGCGGAGCAGCAGGTATATCTCAGAGATTGTTTTCTCTCGGATTAACCCATTTACCCCGCTGTGACACATGCGGCCTAGTTTAAACCCTTGTCAAACACAGCATTTACCGCCGTGTTTCCACTCGCTCTGCGCTCTTTCTGAACTACTTCCACGGTCTCATCAAGCCACATAAATCTCCAGATTTTCTTCAGGTACTTCTTAGAGTCAGTCAAACAACAACAATGGTGCCGTTATAAATCTTTCGCCTTAGACTGCGACTTTGATAGAGAGACCTAACAGAGGTTATTTAGCTGACTGCTGCTTCGGGGACTCTGCTGACATGGGGCTCCTTTAGGCAAACACTGACTGTGTTTTTATGGCCTGGACAGGTGTGACTGGTACACTTTATATCTTCCATTTACTCCATCAGGTTGGTTTCCTTCCAGGAAGGAGCTGAAAGTGAGACTAAACAATGCTGGTCAGCCAGATGTGGAACATTTTAGTCTTTTTAAATACAACTGGGGTTACCTTAAACATACATTTGTTATTCTCTTTGTTTCATTCACTTTGTTTTATTCTTTCATTATAGAAATCATTAAGGTTGTTGGATATTTTCATCATGTGGAATATTTTTCTGTAATTTTAAATCTGAATTGGGTTTCACTGACTTTTGGTTGAGTTAAGGGAGGGGCGTCAAACTAATTTTTATGTTGGGCCAAATCAAGACTCTCTTAAAGGGCCGGTTTTGCCAGAATGTATTAACAAAACCAGTGAACAAGCTTTAAAATGTTAATCAATTCTTAATTTATTAATATCAATTTTAAGAAAGGTTGGTCATTATATTGACCATCTTTTCACATTGGTCATTCCCTCCAGGGTTTTACAATTGGCTTTGTGATTATTTGCAGTACAAATTAAAGTGCTTGTCTTACTAATTTAGAAACATTTGCGATAACTGCGCATATGTATGACAGTAAATGCAACATTTTCTTCCCCACCATATGGATAATGGACTATAACTTGACATCAGTTAAAGCTGAGGGAGCTGTTTAGTTTAGTCAGGAAGTTGGCATCACTTAAACCCGATGATTTTTATCATGATTGCCAAAAAATCTGTAATAAACTCACAATTATGCATTTGTGCAATAAAGTGTGAGAATTTGTTGATTTTGTGTGAATTTCCACAACAATTCACAAAAAACTGGAAGAACTAACTGATGTAATCTGGCAATAAGTAGATAAAAACAGCTTTGATTTGATTGATAAAACAATATTTTATCTTGACGGTACTATTTATGCATCCCTCTAAAGTCTAGCAGGCCACATAAAAAACGATGGCGGGCCAGATTTGGCCCCCAGGCCTCGAGTTTAACACATCTGAGTAAGGCTTCACTCATCTATTTGCAGTTCAATATTGGTGGATTTTTCTTTTTGTTGAACGTATCTCATTATAATTTGCAGAAAATTCACCTTTCACTGATTTCTTTCATAAATCATGTTTAACATACTTGGAGGAAAATCCGTAAGAAGAAGCTGAAATAAATCAGCAGCACAAAG
The DNA here is from genome assembly GCF_019740435.1 of Gambusia affinis. Taxonomy (NCBI): domain Eukaryota; kingdom Metazoa; phylum Chordata; class Actinopteri; order Cyprinodontiformes; family Poeciliidae; genus Gambusia; species Gambusia affinis. The sequence continues at coordinate 26,877,505 of NC_057878.1, forward strand.
CTATCCGACACACTATTGGATAGCAATTCATCTCCTGCCTAAAACAATGGCCTAAGCCATGTTTTTTTTTTTTCCCAAAAGCAGTTTTGGCAAAAAATGGCGATGACTATAGATATTAGCTTCTACTGCTAAAACTGTTTCCACTGCGTGTTTTAATTATGGTATATTTGGTGTTTAAACTGTAAAAGTGGGGATGTGCTGTGGTGGCGCAGGGGTTAAGCACAACCCATATAAGGAGGCCTTGGTCCTCGACGTGGCCGTCGCAGGTTCGATTCCCGGCCCGGCGAGCTTTGCCGCATGTCTTCCCCCTTCTCTCATTACCCACTTTCCTGTTAATTAACTTTCAAATGAAAGCCACCAGAGCCAATAAAACCTTTAAAAAAAGTAAAAACTTTAAAAGTGGCAGTTATAAGCGTTTCTGGACCGTTTCTCAAGTATTTCTGGAGGTTGTGGTCGCGTCGCTGTAATTTCGTATACAACATTTTCAAGATATTTCTATCTCAATAATAGCCTATGGGTTCAACTTGAAAAAGATTTAACAACTATTCTTATTCCCATTCCCATTAAATCTAAGCTGCACGTTCTTTGCAGTTTGCAGTTGTCATTTAAACAGAGGCTGAAACTCCATATAATGAAGAGATGAGTAACATCCAAAATAAAAACTTCAGACTCTTCTAAGATGATGTATCCTTGAATTGTTATGAATTCAACTTGAATGAAATGATTCAACAGATGGAATATGAACTGGGAGATGCTTATTTCTTTCAGACTCTCATTCAAAAACAACTCCTTCAGCGTACACTCCATTGTTCTGCCCCTACCCTTACGCCTAATTGGATGCCTTTGATACTGTATGAACAGAGAGAGGGACCCAGTTGGTGTGGATCCTCTAATGGACCCTCCAGTGGCTCTCACATTGATAAGTCTCTCTGTGAAGACTGGCTCCGCATGCGCCATCATACAAAAGGCAATCTAACACAAGTGGAAGAAAAACTAAAAAAAATTAGAGTTGATTTATAATATTGGATGCTACCAAGGCTGCCCAACATCTGATGACCAGAATCCAACTGGAAAACAAATTATGCTAATATAGACAATTACTTCAGGAGCCCTCCTAGTGGGTGTTTACATTTCAGTCAAAACTTCTATGTTTGGGTCACATCAACTCTTCTATCGTTGAAGAGGCTCTCTGAATAACTTACAAGTTTAGATTTCAGGAGTTATTTGCAGTGTTACAGGTTCGTCATTAGCTAGTATTTGGTTTGGTAGCCGGATTTAAGAGGTAGAGCAGAGACTGTCTCTAAATCCTCAGCAGGCGATGAAGGGTCTGCTCTCGCTGTGGCCTCTTCGGGTGCCAAGTGCTTGTCCAGTGAAACAGGTTCTGTACCCCTCTTCAGGCGCCCCCCAACCGCGTCCACCATACCTCCTCACGCAACACTCCTGTGAGCTGCAGAGGGGGAAGCAGCGCCGGCGAAGAGCGCTGTTGACATTCTCTGAAATTGCCTGAAAGCATTTTTCTTTCTCTAGGAGGTGGAAGAGGAAGGCTTCAACTGTGAGATGGGGTGAAAAAAAGCTGAAGAAAGACACCATGTAGGAGAAAAACACCAAAAAAGTGGAAGGAGGCATCATTTTTATGTAGTGTACATGAAAAGTACTGTCAAGGTTAGAAAATGGAAAACAAAAATACATTTGTTTATGTCACATTGTTACAGTTCCCAAAATGTATTGTTGCCTCTTTAATCAAACACATAAAACCACCAACCTTTAATCAGAAACTATTGCAATGTTCTCTAGATTTGTGAAGCATGTTTCACAGGGGTTGAACATCAATAAAATTAACAAAGAATTAAAAAAGAATATATATGCAAAACTAGAAAATAATCATCAATTTTAGCTCACACAATATTTAGTAGATGCTAATGCTAAAGCATTAAAAAACTAACTTAAATTTTGAGCGGGCCTTGAAAGACAATACATTAGTATTGCATTTATATATTTTATTCTCTGCTGTCCCCCTTCAAAATAAGAGCATAAATATTAACTAACAACTTGAAGATTTTTTAACAGTCGATAAACAAAACATCAGCAGAGATGTTGAGCTTTCTTCAGCTAAAAGTCTTCAAAACAACCAAATAAATTAGCATTTAAAAATATGTTTTGGGGAAACTAACTGTGCTAAACCAGAAATGTGTTCTTCTAGTTGATTAGTAGAATTATGCCAACCACTGCTTCTGTAAAATGATGACTCTGTTTAAGGGTGAATACTACGGCAGCAGAAACTTTCAGGTCTTTTTCTTTTAGAGAAAAGAATATTTTTCCATCAAAGGGAAGTGTTTGGTGGTTGCTCTGTCTGCCTGTGGGCACAGTAATCTGGCTTTGTGGGGAAGGGTGTATATAATATGTATCCCTCATGCTTCAAAACTACCAGCATGAACTAAAGGTTGTGTCCTAACCAACAGAGTTTTTTCTTTTACTTATGCTGGTCGAGAGTCTGCTGCAAACAGCATAGGGGTGGGTTTGCAGGTAAAGCTGAGAGGAACCCCCAGATCCTATCTATCAGGTTCACCTCACTTTTAGACTTAGGTGAATAAATATTTTATCAGACCATTTATAATTATAACATTCAAGGTCATGGGTTTTCTTAAAAAGGCTTTTCACAAGGTCAAGGGGTGTGTTTATAGAAATATTTTATCTTTCTTCCAGAAATGGATTTGTGAGGTCAGACACTAATGTTGGTTTGAGATCAGAACTCTACTCACCATCCAAGTTCTTACACACCAAATCTGATCATGTCTTTATGGATCTTGTTTTGTTCAGTGATTCACAGTCAGGTTGGATCATCCCCAAACTGTTCTCCCAAAGTTGGGCTCATAAAATCGCCTGAAGGTGCTTGGTGTGCTTTTCACTGGACCTAAAGGCCAAACAGCTTTTCACCATATTCCAATCAGCACCAAACTTTACACTTCAGTTCATGCTGCCAAGTGATGTCGTCTTGTCAGCTACCAATGACAAGAACTTCATAACTCCAGAGAGCATATCTTCACAGCTCTGGAGTCCAGTGATGGCATGAAGCATTGCACCTGGTGATGTAAGGTTTCAAACCAACTGCTTGGCCATTAGAACCTCTTCCACAAAGCTCTTGAGGTAATCTGAAGGTCATTTGGAGTTTGAAAGTCTTCAGCTATTAACTCCCCTTACTGTGCATTCAATGACACAGAAGAGTGATTTTCTGTGGTCTACCACTTTACGGCTAAGTTGCTGTAATTTCCTTTCACTTCCAGTTTGTTACAATACCACTAACAGTTGAACAGGGGAATATTCAATCAGAAATTGTTCCAACTCCTCACAGTACCAAACTGGAATTTGCTGAGTCATCCCTTTTCAAACCAGCATGCACGCATAGGTACTGGAGTTTTGTATATTGGTGACCATGGACGTAATTGGATCACCTGACAACAGAAGCCTGCAAATATTGAGTTGGTTGCTAAAATGACACAAACAAAATAAAGTTGTAATATATTGAATTTTTTCAGCTGTTTGTCTCTTCAAACAACCTATTATATGGACTCAAGGGCAGAAATGATTAGTTTCATAGTGCGTCCCCCTTTAATACCAGTTTTCTGTCAGCATAAATGCTCTGCCATTGGTCTCTTTTCTTCTCTTACTCCCTTAATTGCCTCTGTGCCTTTCTATGTTGTTATTTCAAATGCGGCGGCTCAATCTCTTGTGAATATATCAAAACTGCATTATTACCTGGGTCAAGCCACGAGGTGCAGCTTAAACGATAAGCATGCAAATGAAGTGATGTTTTATTCCATTTTATAAGCATACAGTGCCTATAATGTCTGGTGCTTGAAGGACCCCGGGGCACCTGCAGCGTAACATCAATTACTCACAGAAAACGCAGATGATTGAACAGGTAGGAGGCAACAGAAGATGTTGAGTGAATTGGATGATGAGCGGACGTGATAATTTTAATAATTATGAAAGTGGGAATATTGGAGAAAAATTGGTAGCTGGCATGACAGACTTGTTTATTTGCTTGTGCTGAAACATATGTAAGAAATAAAGTTTAATTTCATTTCAAGGATGGAGCCACTAAAAAGCACCGAGTGTTGCTCAATGAATGAAGACCCTGCTGCAATGTAAAAAGGAGCGTAGATAAACTTTACAGGGTCTGGGTGAGGCCTTCAGGGACATACTAAGAATGTTTGAGTCACGGTGTGAGAGAGTTCCTGAGGGTTTTAGCAGACACAAAAGTTCTACATAGAGCTTGGAGGATTGTTGTTGTGACTTATCCATGACATAAGGCCCATGCATAACAATGTAGCTGGCATTGCTTCAAGCAAAATCCTGCAACGGTCTTGGCAGAGAGATTTTTATTCCCTCTCTTGCTCCAACCAAGAGGATCGAGGATGCTCTGATCACACTGTCATGCTCTCCAGGGGGTAATAGATACTCTGCCGTGCTCAAACGACATTCAACTGCTATTTTGGACTGAAGGTAAGAAGCTACACCAACTTGATGAGGGAGAAATAAAATTGCAGAAAACTCCGTCATCTCCATCCTGTCATACTGCTGATTACTTGATTATCACAGTATGATAATTCATAAAATTATCACATGAAGACAGAAAATATTGATGTTTATTATTCTCCAGAGCATGACTGAAACTGATAGTGAAGGCATAGAAACCTCCATTATAATAGATATAAACTGTGTTGCCTAAGTTAAGGGAAACAGATGGTGTGAAACTGATACATGTGACTGACAAAGCCAGTTGTCACAAACACTTTATCACGGTCGTGATGGAAAAGTTATCAAGCAAATTAGTTTTATATGTATATTATATATAGCCAGATTAGAATTTAAAACCTGCATTTTAGATCTATATTGGTTTAAAAAAATTAAGAACATAAAATATGGAATTGGGATATAAAAGTTAGAACGTAAGCAATCAGAGGTGGAGTATATTTTCATAACACATGGAAATTGTAGTGTGTAGAAAGTGTAAAAAAAGCTTTAAGATTATACAAATGAAAATGCAGTATGCTTAGAGATGGGAGTCTTTCCTGACTAAATAGCTTTATGAGACTTTCCACAGATTATCTGTCATATGCAATTCAGAAAAACTCATTGGCAGTGACTGTAAGCAGAATGAAGCAGCAGGGGGCAGATTGCTGGTGCATTAACTGTACTGTACAGTGATGGTAACGGATTAGCATAATTTCTTTCACATTAAGCAATAATTTTGAATACATTGTAGCCTGCTAATGGTAGCGATAATTAAGTACATTAAAATACTTAAGACCTCATGGTAATGAAAAAGAATCGTGGTGACATAATCAGTTGTGTAGAGGAATGAAAACAAACTGCTATAAGTAATAAAAACACAAAGTATAAAAATATGCACCCCGACATTATCTTTATTTTTCTATCCTTAATTTATTGTTGTAATAAGTTCATTAGTGTTATTTCAGTTGTTCAGTGCAAATCTATAAACAACAACTAGGGGGCGCGAATCGCATTGGTGCCAAAGAGAAGGTTGAGAACACAGAAGAAGAAAGTTAGCCGCTAAAGGAAGCTAAACGTTTGTGTCTCGTCTTTTTTACATCACAGGTCAGTAAACATGAATTTTGATGTGTAAATGTTGGTATTCTTTAAGAGTTGAAGAGGTTATTGAATCGAGAGTCAACTAGTGAGTCACTTTAGGCAGCTTTTGATTAGTATTGTGTAGAAAACGGGACATATTTCTGGAGGCTAATTAATGCTAATATTGTACATATGTGTTGAGAAACAGTTGGACTATTGAATTCACTTTGAATTTATTGTATTTTTCACTTTTTGAAACTGTAAAAGACATTTTCTGGTGTCTTTTCTTTATGGGTTATTGCAAAAAAACACAGAAACACTGATGTCAAACTCAGTGAGTAAATGGCTGCATAAAGAGAGTATTAACGGAGCAGTTTTGTAGTTTTTTGTGTAAGAGATAAAATACTGTAATTTTGTTAAAACAATGGATGCAGTTAAAAGCTACATTGCTTAAATATTAAAGTATATGTTGTGCAGAATAAAAATTGCAAAAGCTATTAAAATAGTTCAAAGCAAATCCATATATTTTTATTTTGACAGTTAAAAATACTCAAGGTCTGAGAAAAAGGGACAAGATATTTGAGTTAAAACTAATTGGTTTGGAGTTTGGAGAATTAAAAGCTATCTAAAATATTTTGTCATTCAATAAAATTCATGATGGAGCATAATAAAATAATTCTCGTTTGGTTTAAAGGGATATTACAGCCATTTGTGATGTACTAAATCTAAGATTTATCTGTTGAAGTTATACGGTGATACCTGAAGTATTTAATATGAAGTATTGCATATGTAGTGTTGTATATGGAGTACGGTCATTACACAGAAGAATAAACCTTCCAATTAGATGTTAAAGGAAGCTCAACGTGTCACATCTTTTCCATATCACAACGTCACACTTTGAGAGAACAGAAAGGCCACATTACTATTTAATTTTAGAGTGGATTTGATTAATTTGTGCCTTAATCGAACTCATTAAGGCACAAGTTCATTTTCCTAGAAAATCTGGTATGTTAATGGAGATGTGAATGCATAATGCGAACCAAAAGTGAACTTTGGTCCGCATACAAACTAGGGGTGTATAATTATATCGATTCTACGATACGTATCGATTTTGTCCATCTTTGGAAGGTATCAATTTTTCATCCGTGAGTATTGATACGTTAAACCATAGGGGTCCATGGGCTTATACCTTCTTTTTAACATGTCTGGTTTGTGACGGCGTAGCAGCAAGACTCCGCCTCCCCAAGTCTCGCTTTTAACTTGTGCTTAAAGTGCACATTCTAAATTACACACCAGTGTTTAAATTGTGTTAATAGGCCAAGTAAAACCGGAGTTATGCTAAAATAAGTAAACCATATTTTTCCAAATGTCAGAGAAATGACAAAAACCAGCTTTTCCGGGTATGTGAAAGGGAATGAGCTTCCAAACGTAAAAAACGAAACGCAACATTAGATTCCTTTGTTTTTGGAAATCTCAAATCTTCAATAAATAACAATGGGCTGTATTTTGTTGCTAAGAAACAAAGTAAAGTTGCGCAAGTAACCGTGTAAGGGAAGCAGAACAGAGTAGCAGCAAATACGAGGAGCACAAAATTAATGCAAAGTTTGGATATTGGAGCGACATGTGGCATCCACTTCGTAATTTGTTTTTAGCTTAGTGGTTCTAAAATATTTCAGAAAATCGTAAAAGTGCACCAAACCATATCGAATTGTATCGTTTGCCAAATATTGTGATGCATATCGTATTGTGATCAGAATATCATATATTGTATTGTATCATGAGGTTATTGTATTGCTACATCCCTAATACAAACCTTGGTCTTGGTTTGGTTGAAGTGAACTCTGGTGTGGTTTGAATGCATATGTGGATGCAATCCACATATGCATTCCAAAAGCAGAAAGTGGACTATAGTTCAAGGCATTCTGGGTACAACCAGAGCAAACCCGAGAGTCTAGTGCTAGCAGGAGAAATGATTTGTGATCTTTTACCAAAGACAAAAGAAAAACTCTACAACTGCTGTAATTTTTTGTTTTCATTTTGTGAAAATGGAAGTTACACTCACTCATGTCTTCTTCTGAGGTTTTTGTGTTTTTCAGCAGTTCTTGGTGCAGCGCCCCCACATTAACAGCTTTTTCAGTTAGCTTGGATCATTTGACACAATGCAATCTGAAAATGAATCGCAAGAGCTTAAAAAGTAACAAATATTCAAACTGAGTCTCCTGGACTTTCTGATGTGAAAACACACTTAGTAGGTGGCTACTGTGATCAGAGAGCATTGATGTTCACAAGTCGTGGTCAAATCAGAGGGTTTGATGAAGTGTTTGTATAAAGCTATATTTCTTTAAAGTACAACGGGCTCGTCGGATTGTTAGCTTGCTTTGTGGAAGCTACTGAAGTCCAGAGGATAGGCAGCAGAGACGGATGAAAGTACAGAACATAGGAAACTTTCCCCAAACACACCAACTGCATGTGAGGAAGAAGTGTTTTTTCACAACTGTCCTTTTCATCTCTCACACTTTCTCATCTCTTACTCTTTCTGCTCTCTCTTTCTCTTCATCTCACTCCAGGGAAGATGAAAGCGAGCGCTGCCACTGGCTGTGAACTCCCCTGGACATGAACATACTACTGCTTTTGTGTGTTTGTGTGTACTTTGGCTCATGCAGCTCAGATAACTTTTTGTTTGTTTCCATTTGTAACCAGAAAGTGGAAGACAGTAGAGCTATTCTATGCAACTACTGCAATATTCTCACTAGAGACATTTTTTTTTCTTCTCATCTCTAAATATTCCTGTTTAATCAAATTAAATCAGTTCTTATGTTTTGCTTTAGAATAATTTTTCTTCAGATTAATGTCATAAAAAGTGAAACATTTTCATCCTTTTCACAACATTACAGGGTTTAGGTTCATCATCTGTCAGGATTACAACACTGGAGTTTTATCTGCTGCACTTCAGTTCCTACCGTCAATCTCGCCCCAGGCTCTGCTGACGACACCTCGACTCCTGAGGAAAAACCACTAAAGATTTTATTCAAACCGCCTTTACACAGATCCAAAGGGGGATTCAGGTGAAGCAACACTCCTTAAACTTAGGTACGTACTTAACGTAACTTTTTAGTTGAAGAATGAATATTTTTCAGGCACTGTGAGTTTTGAAACCATATTTTTCACTTTAATTGTGGACCTAATCATTGTCTTTTTACAGAACTTTATTAGTTTTGGACTTTTGACCTTTAGTACATTATAAACAAACCGATACTCATTAAAAATTACGCTACATCACCACATCTTGGTTCTGTTTTCAAAGCTGACCTTACTAACCTAATTGGTATAATGTGTATAAATACATATATATGTATATGTGAACAAAATCACATGCGGAGTTCCTCAAGGTTCCATTCTCAAGCAGCTCCTTTGTCAATATCTACATACATGCTGCCCTGACTCAGTTTATGCTTTATTGATATTGTCTTTGACTTTCTCTCACTGTGGTTACATTCACAACACGAAGCTTTATGTTTCTTATTAATGTTGTATTACTCTCAAACCACTTAGCACCACTTGGCAGCATTTTTTTCCCTTTGATTTGGTACAGAAAATGCTGAAACTGAGTTCTTTTAAATCAAGGCTAGAAACTCACTTTAGAGTTGCCTTTGACTGTTTATGTGTAAAATTACCTTAAACATTTTTCATTTTATTCTGCAGTCCAATTTTACTTCCCTTTTTTGTTTTATACCAGTTTGAATATGAATGAACTTGCATCATCTTTGTGATAAACAGCATCATTGTTTTGTGTTGGTAACATTAGAGAGCAACACTTAGCTAGACTCGGTGAAGCTAAAACCTCCAGAAACGTCAGAAAACTAGGTGTAAAGATGGACTGTGAAAACATATTATTTATATTTTCAGTTTGATTTTCTTAAAGATGTCAGTAAAAACCACAAACAGTAAGCAGCTGCAGCTCATCCTAAATGTTGTTCTTGGATCTGACTCATTTATTTAAATATAAATCTGCACTTCCCTACATCTTTTCACAAAATTTCTAGATTATAATAAACATTTCTTTAAATAATGCTGTAATAATTGATGCTGTTGATATAAACTTGCTTTGCTTTTGAATTTAATTTCCAATTTTTAATTCGGACCCAGTCGTGTTAAGCAATCATTCAGTAGTTGTTTAGTTTTTTTAAATTGGCCTGTGTGTAATTTGAATGTCAAAAGCTTTCAATGTACTTTTTGTAAAAGTCTCGAGAGGTTTCTTTTTTCTTTTATTTTTAAATCCCTGGAAGCAACATTAAATTCAATATTGAAAAATTGAAAGAATATGGCACCATCACAAGTCTGCCAAGACAGAGCAGACCACCCAAACTCACAGAGCAGGAAAGGAGGGCCACAGGCCAAAGATAACCCTGAGGGAGCCGCAGAGCCCCACAGCAGAGATCGACGCGTCGGTCCACTGAACCACCGCACAGCGTACGGTCCAAAAAGCTGGACTTCATGGTAGAACGGCCAGAGAAAAAAAGACTTGGCTTAGGAACACTGATGGTATCGGATATTGGTGGCGTTGCTTTTACGCTTGGTGGGCGTGTGATATTACAAGCTGCATGGACTCTAGTGAAAACCAGATTTGCTGGTTTAAATGTTGAAAAGCAAATCTCTCTTTTCTGTTTTTTTAAAGTTGCATGATGGATGTCAAACAATGCAATGCTGAATCAAAGCCAACTGTTTAAAAAATAACGTCTGAGCATGTTTTAAAGTAAAAACAAATCAACATTGGTGTTTCCAACTGATGTAAATCTTAGATACACACAAAATTTGTAGTCCAAGAAACTAACTAAAGATCTGCTGAAATAGATAACAGTCCAAGTTTTTTTTTTATGAAAAACTTATGACGATATAAGCACTTCATATCAGTCAATATCAATAATTGTTATTGATGTGTTTTGTGTTAAATATCTGCAATTCCACCAATTTCTGGTATTTCAGATAACTGTTTATTTTTAAGCAGTTGTGAGGCGAAACCTTAAACTGCTGCTGCCCAAGTTACTCAGCAGGTTGTTGCTAGGTAACCGAAGTTTGCGGGGGTGGGGTGGGGGACACTTGAAGCTGCTTGTTGCCCAGAAACGTGTTTCTAGGTAACCAAAGAGTGAGATTCCATTCAGTTCGCTTAGCTAAAGCCTTTCCTCTGCTTACATCTCCCAGAATGCTGTGCGGTTCTGGATCAGAGTTCAGTGACTATTCTGTATATTGAATATTTAATAGTCTAGTAGATGTATCATCTATTGATATCAATCACGCATTTATCACAATATATATTGTTGGTTTTTTTGTGAGCTGTGCTTGCGTTTCTGTATGTAAGTTGGAAAGCAGTAAAAATATTTCAAAAAAGCAAAAAATAGATAAAATACTGCAAGAATTACACCTGAAAGGAGGAAAATGACAGTGTGAAACAACAGCATTTGTTTCGTGATGTAAATTCAGATTGAATATTTTTAGTTTGTTGATGTTTTATTTCCTTTCTGGAGAGCTTTTAAAAGGAGCGTGTTCGGAAAGTGTGGAGCTCTCTTGTGTTTTTAGGCCACTGCACTGAATGTGGGTCTAGCAGATGTAAGACTTGGGTGGGGTGGGTGGGTGGAGGTTCGGTGGGGTTGCAGCTGATGACTTCAGAATCAGAGCAAACAATGCAGCCCAGCTGCTTCTTCTGCTGAGCTGTGCAAATGTCACATACAGAAATAGAAAAGTTGAGCACGACGCTGTGGCTGCGCTGCAGAAAGCCACTTTCTCTGCAGGTGTAGAAAATCTGTGTTGGTGGCTGTGGAGCAAACGTGAAAAATGACCAAGGATTTCTTAAAAGCCCAAAGACGATCAGCCTCTAGAAACAAACTGTGTCGAAGATGTCACAATGTCAACAACAACTGAAAGGTATATCATTACCGTGCAGGTGCTGGTATCTTTAGAGTATTCCAGGTGAACTGAAACAAAATATTGTTTGCAGAAAATTTGTTCTGCTGGTTTTTTTTTTTTTTTTTTCAGTAGTTTCAGATTTTATTAACTAAAAAATGTGGTAGAAAAAACTGTTCTTGGTTATGTATTTGATGAAAATACATATTTATTAAAAATTGAAACACACCAAACACTTGGTTTGGCAGCAGAAGAAAGAAACGCATCATTTTACTTCAGCCAAAACTTACAGATGGAGTTAAATTATTCCAGGATTCCACTGTTTTTCTAGGTTATCCCTGTGAAGGGAGCAATTCAGCTAAGCAGGTTTTTACAGTTTTGTGTAAAAATGCAAATGGACTTCCTTTATGCAACTTAGCCTTCCTGACCACTTAAAGCAGATTTAAACTCTAAGTTACATTAAGGGTTTTCAACACAAGTTTACAACAACACAATCCCAAATCAGTGTGGAGCTTAGTGTCTTGCCCAGCCTTCAACTTCAATAAGTTAGCAAAGCAAGAATCTAACAACTTTCCGATTTGTAGACAGATACTTTGTTGAGCTAAAGACAGACCAGTTGCTTCTTGCTAGTAGCTGTAAACATGTTTTTGATTATGAATTTAAACTTAGAACATTAGTAAGAATTAAACATTTCAAGCTAAGACATTAATCTGGAAGGCTCCTGAAGTCGGACGTCCAGCTGGAAACGTGCAGCGTGGTTGAAGCGTTTTGAGCGTTTGATGCGTGGACTTCCAACTCAAGCGGTCAATGCTGGAGTTGGAAGATCTGAACTTTCACCAAACTTTCACTTTCATCAAGGGGCGTCAATGCACACCGTTATCAACCGTCACTGCTTGTTCGACAGAAACTGAACACAAAATGTTTAGCAGAGACATCCGAGCTGATTGCATAAGCTTTCACTACATAATATTTTGGTGCCACTTTCTCAATTTCATTTACCATTGTACAAAGAGACCGACAACGGCTCGTCCCAGCGCACATCTGTAGCGTTTTTGACTCGTTTGACCTGCGTATAGACCAAAATGTCGTGTCTCACTTCAAAGTTGAAGTGTCAGACGAGTTTTTCACACGTAAATGCCTTCAGTGTGAACGCAGCATTAAAGGTTGAGGAAACCTCAGTGATTGATTCTCTCTTGTCACTTTAAGATGGAGATTTTTCTGAATTTTCCATAGAGCTTGTCTGATATTTTCTTAAGAAAATGCAGCTTGGGACAATGATGACCAATCACACATGATTGGTCATCAAGGTGCTCCATTTATTTTCCAGGCTGCTGATTGGCTATACCCTTAGGAGCAGATATACTGTATGTATAACCTTCTTAAGTAATGTTGAGATGGTTTCCACTGTCCATATTAATGTACATAAAGGAATATTTGGTGTTTGTACGATAAAAATGGCAGCTACTCTATGAATACTGGGTGTCCATTGTATCAAAATTTTTCTTAAAATTGTCAGTAGTTGAAGAAGATCACAGCATAAAGTGGTAATAGGTTTTATGGATAATTTACTAAGGGCTAAAATGTGGTGCGTCACTTCAGGCCTTCTTGAAGTAAGATCAAAACTTGTAAAAAGTAGTATTTTAGGTTTTTATTTATTTCTTCAATTCATGCTTTCTGAACTGTTCTCATGAACTGAAACACATGTCTAAGGAAGGTTGTGTTCTGTTCACAAGTTGTAAGTTTCAGAGGGAACTAAAAACAGTCACTCATTTTTATGCGTTTGGCTCTTGTGTTTTTGGGTTTCTGTGTTTTAGGTTTTCTGTAATTTGAGGGTCTGTCAACAGAAACCAGTTGACAGATGATAATCCCTGACTATTTGGCTATTTTAAAGCTTTTTAAACACAGTTTTGAAGGTTTTAGCCAGACTCTGATGACTAAAATTAAATCTTGTATATATAGGCTTTCTGTTTAGTTTGTTGCGGTTTTCCACACTTTATTTCCTCCACTATGATTTGATTGGCGTCCTTAATGTGGACCTTGCAAGTTTGCACTCTCAGTTGTAATGCAGATGTCATTAGTTTTCTCTGCCATTACTGGATTTTTAATCACAGTTCCCATAGTCTCTCTACATTAAGCTTTTTCCCTGCTGAATATGAACAAAACGCTGTAAATGAAGTCTTTTCTTCAGGTTTCTGACCTTTGAGACCGTTTTGGTTCCACATCAAAGAGCTTTTAAATTCTTCCGATTCTTGTGGGACTTTGCCAGTCAAAATTGTTTAGCTGATCATTTTCCAGGGATTAGGGGAATTTTTTCTGCCTAATGTGAATTTTAGTCTCCTTTTAATCAGCGGGTAGAAGGAACAATCACTTACATCCCTGAGCTGGGGAGCGCCGCTTCTCCACCAGGCCACAGCGTACTGCTTATTTATCCAGCATCTGAGGCTCTCGAGGTTTATTTTATCAGAGTGAAACTCCAGTATCTGCCCAGATTTCTGTGGGGTGGTGTGCCTCATCTGGCCTCTTTGTTTTGCAGCAGATGTGGAGAAGTGGATGGGAGATGGTGTGAGTGCAGGGCAACCAGGGGAAAGAATCTGCCCACTGAGGCCTTTATAGTGGAAATGTTTCAGCCTTGAAGTAATTGGATCGCTAAAATGCTTGCTGACAGATACATGAGTAAAAAACCCACGGAGCTTGGCGAATTTAATACTTTTGAAAAACAAAACTTCTTCGGTTGTATATGTATTGGGTTCCATATGTTTGTCTTGTTTCATTAAGTTTATAAGCCAGCGAAATGATTGGTTGAAATGAGAAAACATGTGCTACATTCAGAGGTTTTACACAATTATTCACCGGGGCACAAGTGCACGGACTGAAGCCGTATTTGTTGATGGATTTAAAAGGAACAAACTGTAACCATTATGTCAGTTAAACTGACAGTGGGAGTTTATTCTCATGGCTCATTTCCTGACATGTCTGGAACGTTTTGCATGTTGGTTGTGTCAAAGGTCGTGGATCTTCCCTGGTGTAGCTTTGTTAGACAGATCTGCACATATGTAGGTAATCCAGTTCTGCTGTGGTCAATCAAAAATCTGAATTCAATATTCATAACGTTTTTATTCAGAACACAAATCCAAATTTGCACGTTTTATTTTGAAAAATGTCTCTCTGAACATTCTCAGGCTTACAGAACGCCTATCAGAGCAAGACCTAGAGAAACTGCTGCTGATTTTTAAATTGTGGAGGACCAAGAATCAAACATGCAGAACCAACATGTAACAGTTATGGGCTAGGCAGCTAACTGCGGCTACCAAAGCAGCATCAGAAGAGTGTTCTTTTAGGAGCCCGAGGTGTGGAGAAAACAGGAGGCAGTGTTTTTAGTTTTGGTGAATATATATTAAGTGATTTGAATAAAACAACAATTACAACAACACAATGAGACAAGACAATTGACCCAGAATAAATTAATTGCAAAATCATTAAGTTCAGAGTTCTTTTCCTTAGCTCGCCATCTTCAAATCCTGATGAGGATCTGATCCAACCGGGAAAAAAAAAACCCGACCTAAAAGGTCAGAAAATCCATTAAGCATTTTATCAAAATAACAATTATGTACAAACATAATACAAAAAAAAAAAAATTCAATTTAAACATTTAATTTGTGCAAATTAAACGTAACAATTAGATTTCTAATAATTAGACAAACATTTAAATAATTAGGTTAAATTAACCATAATTTAAATAAAGTAAAACAAAAAATATCAATCATGATTCAAGTTAATCAATTCAAAGTTAAAGTCAAAGTCAAAGTCAAAGTCAAAGTGCACTTCCAAAATATCAATCAAGGAAAATAAATTACTTCTCAAATACTCAAGCAGAGTGAGGGAAAGAAAAAACATAAGTAAATACCTAAGTTTATTGCGCAATATCATATTTAAGTGTAGCTACATTCTGTTCTGATAAATTTTATTTTAAAACTTCATTGCCTCAGCATCAATATAAACGTGTCAGAACATACACAAAATTCAGCAACAGATTACCTTATCAAGAGAGTGGGCACGCCCAGCCACAATCAGCTGTGCCAGAACCCCGGTGACATCCAGGTAACAACGCCAATAATTCTAATAAAACAACGCTCCAATGAGCAATCAAACCAAAGTTTCACATGTAAAAGCAACACTGCTTTCAGATAATAAACTCACCAGGCAATCAAATCAGTGGACTTAAAGATTTTGATGACTCCGTGAAGAAGACGCCAACAACAAGCCACAACCACAGTGGAAACAGGTGAGGATCTTTAAACTGCGCGCTGGAGGCGTGGCTTTAAATAAGCTAGCGGAGTTTGGGGCAAACAGGAAGTGGGCCCGCAAAAATAAAAGTCCATTACTAATTGCAGGTTACAGGTTCCCCCTAAACTCATGCGGCCTCAGACATGCAACCGGCTGGTGACACACCACACTGTCACATGATGTAGAGGTCACAGAGGTCTCATCCAGTTCCAGAGCAGATGTAAAGACTGTACTGAGTCCTTGAAACAGGGTTTGGATGCTCTGCAGAAGTGGATGCCCAAGTGTTGAATACTGCAGACGAGTTGGTGGGTGACGTGTTCTAGTAGAGCGTCTGACAGATGGTTCAGGATCTGGGCTGGAGAGTTTTACAGCAGAAGAATCACTTAACATGCTGGATTGTCCTGGATAGGATGCAGATTCTGGGTGAGGAGAGACAGGTCCTGATTGAGAGGAGGAGTTGTCCCCAAGAGGCTCTGAGTCAGCAGAATCTGTTTCATCTTCAGCCGTTCGTTCCAGGTCGAGTTCAGCAATAGGTTCAGGTCCAGACTCCACTTCCTTTTCCTCACCAACCTTCTCTTCTAAAGAGCTCTGGGGATGCTGGCCAGGCGAATCCACAGGTATAGGAGCGATGGTAGATGCAGGAGCAGGTAAGTCAACCTCAGTTGTAACTCTGGTGACATAGGAGCTGGAGTAATCAGATAAATCAGGTAAGAACAGTTCTTCATTTTCAGGGTCTAAAAGATCTACATTTTCTGAAGTCACGGGTGCAATCGCTGTTTTCTTCCTCTGTTCTGGTTTAGAAGCTGGGGACAGGTAGCCACAAGGCAACAGCAGGTCACGGTGGAGAGTCCTGATGGGACGATCTTTGCCTTCTGGTTTAACGGTGTATACTGGAAGAGTGCCGGCTTTCTTCTGAATAATATACACGTCTGATTCCCACCGGTCTGCGAGCTTGTGCTTGCCTCGTAGTTTTTGGCGTTTCTAACCAGAACTCTATCTCCAACTGAGAGTTCTGCAGCTGTGACTTGCTTGTCAAATCTGAGTTTGTTCTTCCACATGACTTTCTCAGAGTTTTCAGTTGCAATTTTATAACTTTCTTTGAGGTGTGACTTGAGCTTTTCAACATACTGTGAATGAGATGTAGATGGTTGTTCAGACACAGGCAATCCAAAAGCTAAGTCAACAGGAAGGCGGGGTTGCCGACCAAACATCAGTTCATATGGGGAGTATCCAGTGACATCATTTCGGGTACAGTTGTAAGCGTGTACCAATGGCTTCACAAAATCTTTCCAGTGAATTTTATCTTCTTCTTGCAGAGTACCCAACATGTTTAAAAGGGTTCGGTTGAATCGCTCCACAGGATTTCCACGGGGATGATAAGGTGTGGTCCTAATCTTTTTGATTCCTGTGATCTGACAGAGCTCTTTGATTGTGTGTGATTCAAAATCAGTCCCTTGGTCACTATGGAGACGCTCTGGCATTCCATAATGGACAAGAAAATTCTCCCATAACACTTTTGCTACAGTTTTAGCTCTTTGGTTTGGGGTTGGCACTGCAACAGCATATTTTGTGAAATGATCGGTTATCACTAGAATATTTTTTGTGTTGCTCCGGTCTGGTTCTATTGAAAGAAAGTCCATGCAGACAAGTTCGAGTGGTCTTGAAGTTTTAATATTAACAAGTGGTGCAGCTTTCTCAGGTTGTGCTTTTCTTCGAATGCATCTTTCACAGTTCTTGAGTTTGCTACAAACATCACTTGCCATTCGTGGCCAGAAGAACCGTGATCTGATGAGGTCCAGAGTTCTTTCTGTGCCCAAATGGCCCATCTGGTCATGCAGCTGGTTGAGGACCTCAGCCCGCCATTCCTCTGGAAGTACAAGTTGGTAAGTAAGCTCACCTCCAATATTCCTTCTCCTGACGAGAACATTATTATGGAGCTCCAAGCGTGTAAGCTCTCGCAGAAGTAGTGGCAGATCGGGGAGCTGTTCCCTCAGAAATGGCGGTGGGTTTTCCCCTCGTTCCATTTGAGCGATGATGTGCTGAATGACTGGATCGGCTCTTTGTTTATCAGCAATTTCACCTTCAGAGAAAGATGGCACAACAAGTGAAGAGAACTGTACATCATTAACAAAACTGTCTGGTAGACTGTCAGTGTTAATGGAGAGGGTTTGCACAAGAGCAACAACCTGGTCCAGGTTGGGTGAGCTGTACACCAGTTGTCTATCACATATCGCTTGGACTGAGTGCTGGTCAATGGAAATACAGGATGGATGTTCCAGATGTTGTTCAGTAAACTTCAATATTCTTTCTTTCTCCTTAACGGATAAAGGATCAGCCACCTGTTCAGCATGAGGTCGGAGACAGACCATCAGCATCTGCATTTAACCTGCCAGCCCGATAAATGATCTTAAAAGTAAAAGTTGAAAGAGCAGAAAGCCATCTATAGCTTGTAGCATCCAATTTAGCAGAAGTTAGCAGATATGTCAATGGGTTGCTATCGGTAACCACAGTGAAATCAGATCCATACAGGTAGTCATAGAATTTTTCCGTCACTGCCCATTTGAGGGCTAAAAACTCAAGTTTATGGGCAGGATATCGACTTTCACTGCGGGACAGACCTCTGCTAGCATATGCAATCACCCTGTTCCGCCCATCATGTTCTTGGTACAAGACTGCACCAAGGCCAGTAGAGCTAGCATCTGTGTGTAATATGTAGGGTTTACCTGGGTCTGCAAATGCAAGAACTGGTGCTGTACTAAGCTTCTGGATTACTTCTTCAAAGGCCTGCTGGCAAGCAGTTGTCCAACGAGAAGCAAATGGTTCTTTGGGGTCAAGGTAATGTTGCGACTTCATCTGTTTTGAATTTTTCCGACAGGGTGGATATCCAGCTGTTAACTCGTTGAGAGGTTTGACCACTGATGAGAACCCTTCCACAAACCGGCGATAATACCCTGCGAAACCAAGGAATGATCTAAGCTCTTTTAAATTCTGAGGAACTGGCCAAGATGTTAATGTGGAAATCTTGTCTGGATCCGTCTCCACTCTCCTTGAAACTACATGTCCAAGGTAGCGAACAGATGTCTGAAAGAAAACACACTTTTCAACTGACAGCTTCAATCCAAATTCTCTCAAGCGTTGAAGAACTTTCTTCAACCGAATTGTGCTCCTCTAGAGTTGGTGCAAACACTATTAAATCGTCAATGAAAACAAGCACTTCTTTTAAATTCATGTCTCCCATGCACCGCTCCATGAGGCGTTGAAAGGTGCTAGGAGCATTGGTTACACCTTGAGGCATGCGGTTAAATTCATAAAATCCAAGTGGACAGACAAATGCAGTTTTATTTTTGTCTGATTCATTCATCTCAATTTGGTAGTAACCAGATTTTAAATCCAAAGTGGAGAACCATGTTGAGCCAGACAGTGCTGAAAATGTGTCCTCCAGCTTTGGCAAAGCATATGCATCCCTAATGGTCTGTGCATTCAACTTCCTGTAATCAATACAGAGCCGCACAGCACCATTTTTCTTCCGCACTACAACTATGGGGGAAGCAAAAGGTGAGTTGGATTCACGTATAACACCAGACTGCAACAGTTCTTGAATGTGTTTACGTACAGCATCCACATCTAGGGGGTGAATGGGTCTTGGTCGCTGTTTAAAAGCAGTGGGATCCGACAGCTTGATCTCATGCTTGACCTTATCTGTACGACCAAAATCAAGATCATGCTTTGAAAAAACATCTGACATACTGTCGAGCATGATTGTTATACGTTGCTTCCATTCAGTTGAGAGCGGAGAGTCTCCAAAATTGTAGTTCAACTTAGTTGGATTTAGCTCTGAACTATGGGAAGGTTGATGCACACTCTGTTCTTTATAAAGTATGGTTTGGATTGTACTGACTTCAGCGATGGCGGCTCTAGCTGGAATCACAATGTCATGGTCAGATTCATTAGTGATCACCACTGGCAGAGAAGCAGGCTGTACAGGAGGTAGATCAAAAAGGCTAGACTTTACCATTAAACCACCAGGTAGAGAAAAGGAGGTTGGATGCTGAATAATTACTTCTTTTTCACCTTGCAGTAATGGGCATATAAGAAGAGCATCCAACACAGCAGTTCTCTGAGCAGGAACAACCTGGGGGATAGATGACTGCATTTTTAGAATGCCATGATAGTCATCAGTTGTTAATTTGTGCCTTATCTCCAAAATTTTATGCACTGCTCTATATCCAAAAGGCACAGGATGGAACTCAGACTGTGACTGACAGCACTGGTTATACACAACATCCAAGGTATTTGTGCCAATCAGAACAGGGGGTTGAGATGATCGCAGGTCTGGAACAACCAAGGCCAAGGTGTTTATGTCCATCTCTTCTCCTGTGAACTCAGAGGGAAATGTCAAACAGAGTTCCACATATCCAATATAAGGCACCCTCTGACCATTTGCACCTTCTACCTCCAAAAGATCATTTATGGGTTTTATTTCATGATCCGATAGATGGGTGTTATAGAAGGAATGTGAAATTGTGGTGACTTGGGAACCTGTGTCTAAGAGGCAATGAAAATTGATCTCTTTAATCTTCACCTCGCCAGTACTCCTTGTGCCCACTAACCCTTTAGGTAATGGAAAATAAGAAGATGAGTCTTGAATGGGGGGACATTCATTGGTTGCAGCTCCCACTTGTCCCTCAGTAAGAACTGCTTCTAGTTTGATGATTTACTTTTCTCCCAGGACTGCTGTTTGTGTTTAAGCTGGCGACGTTTTTCTTCAACCAAGCTGGAATTTGGCTGACTGGAACAGTTGGGAGCAATGTGACCATCCTGTCCACACTTAAAGCAGAACCAGGGCTTTGGCCTACTACTAGTTTGGCCAGATTTTAGTTTCTGTTTTTTCAGCTGATTTTCTGGTTTAACAGAATTAGAGACCTTAGACAGCAACGCTGCCATTTGACTCTGCAGCTTCAGCATTTGCTTTCGCAAGTCGTCAAGAGAGTCTGATGGATGGCCACATGAACATGCACTAGTAGTGTGAGCTTGTACATTGACACGATGCTTGACTGATGGAATATGTTTTTTCATTAACATCTCTTTTGCCAACTGCCTATCTTCTTCTGTTCTAAGTGTTAATAAAAGCTCAGAGAAAGGAGGTGGTTGATCTTTTTTCTTTTCTAGTCGCAGTTTGTTTATCATACTATTATCCCAGCAACCTCTACAAAATTGTTTTAACAAATATTTGTCCATTTCAGTGGCTGGAATCCCACCACGCTTCACCACTGTGCTGAGAGCCAATTGGAGTCTCTGCAGATAAGAAGAAGGTCGTTCTCCATGGTCCTGAAGTGTGTTTAAAAATTTTGCAAACAATTCTTCTCCATCCTCAACAGTAGCATATGCAGAATCGAGTACCTGCAAAATGTGGCAGGCAGGGCATCAGGCCCCAAACCCTTCACTAGGTCAGCAGCTGGAGGAGTAAACCTTCCAAAATGCGCCTTGTAACATGTAAGGGTGCAAGACTTGGATCTGCATTTAAAAGTTCTATTTGAGACCTCCAGGATTCATAATCTGCCTCATGCTGAGGTTTTGGAAGTCTTCCTGAAAAGGTACGTAGTCTAAATGAAGACAGAGGTTGAAGATTTACATCATCTCTGCGCACAATGTGTTCCACAACAACCCTTTGGACCCCAGAAGGATTCAGATCATTCCCCGAAAGTAAAAAACTTGTAAAAACATTTGTAGTTGGATTTGGTTGAGTTTGTGGTCCTTGCTGGTAGGTGGTGGACTGATCTGATTGATTTGAGGGAAGAGTAGGTGGCGGAGTCTGACTAGACTCTCTTTCAGTGGTAAGTACTTCAACAATATCCTCCTCCTCATCATCCCCTTCATCATCTTTATCAGGCTTCCCTCCAGTAGCTGCTATTCCTAAATGAGCACTTATTTGTTCAAAAACTCCTTTCAAAACATCATCAAATGATTGTCCACTCTGCTGGGAAATACGTTTCAGTTCATGAAGGTAATCGGGAGGTAGAGTTGTGTCCACTGTGGCTGTGGCAGGGCACTCTCTTGAAAGTAATTTAACAACAAATATAACATCTTCTGTAACCTGAGATGGATAAACATATGGCAAAAGCGATTTTAGCTTTTCCAAATCTGCAGAATTACTGAATTCAACGGCCAGGTTTTTATAAAATGGATTCTCACGTGCAGTAACAGTAAAAACCTTAATTCCACCATAACCACGTAAATAATTGATGATCTCATCATCTGCTTGAGTGTTCGTTACACCACTAATGATGACAGAATTTGCAACATTGATACCAATTTGGTCAAAGAAATCCATATTTCAATACAAACCACAAAACACATCCACCAAAACATTCACAGTATCAGGCTCCTGGCTAGCTCGCCAACAATGTAACAGTTATGGGCTAGGCAGCTAACTGCGGCTACCAAAGCAGCATCAGAAGAGTGTTCTTTTAGGAGCCCGAGGTGTGGAGAAAACAGGAGGCAGTGTTTTTAGTTTTGGTGAATATATATTAAGTGATTTGAATAAAACAACAATTACAACAACACAATGAGACAAGACAATTGACCCAGAATAAATTAATTGCAAAATCATTAAGTTCAGAGTTCTTTTCCTTAGCTCGCCATCTTCAAATCCTGATGAGGATCTGATCCAACCGGAAAAAAAAAAACCCGACCTAAAAGGTCAGAAAATCCATTAAGCATTTTATCAAAATAACAATTATGTACAAACATAATACAAAAAAAAAATAATTCAATTTAAACATTTAATTTGTGCAAATTAAACGTAACAATTAGATTTCTAATAATTAGACAAACATTTAAATAATTAGGTTAAATTAACCATAATTTAAATAAAGTAAAACAAAAAATATCAATCATGATTCAAGTTAATCAATTCAAAGTTAAAGTCAAAGTCAAAGTCAAAGTCAAAGTGCACTTCCAAAATATCAATCAAGGAAAATAAATTACTTCTCAAATACTCAAGCAGAGTGAGGGAAAGAAAAAACATAAGTAAATACCTAAGTTTATTGCGCAATATCATATTTAAGTGTAGCTACATTCTGTTCTGATAAATTTTATTTTAAAACTTCATTGCCTCAGCATCAATATAAACGTGTCAGAACGTACACAAAATTCAGCAACAGATTACCTTATCAAGAGAGTGGGCACGCCCAGCCACAATCAGCTGTGCCAGAACCCCGGTGACATCCAGGTAACAACGCCAATAATTCTAATAAAACAACGCTCCAATGAGCAATCAAACCAAAGTTTCACATGTAAAAGCAACACTGCTTTCAGATAATAAACTCACCAGGCAATCAAATCAGTGGACTTAAAGATTTTGATGACTCCGTGAAGAAGACGCCAACAACAAGCCACAACCACAGTGGAAACAGGTGAGGATCTTTAAACTGCGCGCTGGAGGCGTGGCTTTAAATAAGCTAGCGGAGTTTGGGGCAAACAGGAAGTGGGCCCGCAAAAATAAAAGTCCATTACTAATTGCAGGTTACAAACATTTAGCTTTATAACTTACTAATGGAGACCAAACTTAGAAAATACTATTTACTTAGAAATCCAGAATAATTGGAATATTTTAAAGTGTATTTTTTCTTTTATTGTTCTTGTGTTGTTTTTATTTTAATTCATGTGAAGCACTTTGGGCTGTCTTGTTGCTGAAAAAGGGCTCTATAAATAAAACTATCTTTATTTGGCTGCTAACATTCACAGTAACACTGTCTGCACGTAAATTTGAATTGCAAAAGCAAATTTGCTTAATGAAAACATGCTGATTTAAAAAAAAAATAAAAATTTTGATGAAGTTTATGAAGCGGTGTGTTTTTTTTTTTTTTTAGTCGTATTGAAATTTGCTTACAGCAGTTTGCATACAACAGCAATGTGTTGTCCGACTCCACCAGAGGTCTATCAGCGTCATCCAGTTCATCAACGGTTGAGTTTGTCATTCGAAAGTGTTAAATCCGTAGCTCTTCTGTAAAATCACAGAATGAAATTTTTCCAAATACGTATCCATTCCAAATAAGGCGCTGATGTCTTCTCTGCTGGCTTATGATGAGCATTAGTGCCGTTTGCATCCTTCACTCCATCATATTTGGTGTCTTACTCTCGTATATCTGTGATTTTAGTTGCATGCTTGTGGTTGTCGACATTAATGCCACATTGAAAAGTTTTGCGCACATTTATAATGGAAACGCAGCTTCTAGTTTGTATAAAACTATCTCAGTTGATACTAAAAATAGAAAAAGAAATGATACAGATTAAAGTGCTTAGGAATACACAGATTTCTAAGTTAAGGCGTAGTGTATTAATAATATCTCAAATTATTGTTTAGAGTGCACTATGTGTTGATTGTTATATCCCAGCTAAGATATTAGGTCTCAATGTTCATAAACAGATTATAGTGGCCAAGACATTAAAGTATCAGAGGGTGTTGGAAGCAATAATATTACAATTTTCTAATAATATATTAAGCATTAGTTACTGAAGTCAAAGGCTAAAGTGGCTTTGCTTATTTAGGCTTTGCTTGTTGTTAGTGTTTTTAAAATTTATATGATGTGAGTAAACATCATACAAGCGCTAAAATACAAAAACTGTGTTGCTGTTACAGTTGGATAAAAGCAACAGGAGTGTTTCAGAGTTCAGTTGAGATGAGAGCTGCTACCAGCAGCCAATACAAATCAAATTTAGAGTTTACTCCCCTTAGCTTACAACAATGGGTCAGTCGATGTCTGATCTGACTCCACAAATATTCAGATGCAGAAAGATGGAGGAACAAGGACGGCCTCCAGTCCGTAGACACACGCATCGTATCTAGCATGGTACTGTCGCATTGAAAGACGGGACAGCATGTCACTAACTGGGCGCTGTGCTGCCAGTGTCTCATGAATCACCACCAGGGGTGACCTGGTGTCACACTCAAAGGCTTCCCATCATATAAAGCCAGGAGGAACGCTGGCATGTCGCTGTGCATCACTGGCAGGAGAAGTGTTGTCACCTGTTTGGTCTGTCATACGAACCATATGATCTGGTTTGTATGGTTAAAACTGATTGGTATCACCCCTCCATACCTTCACTCACTCATCAATATTCTCCAATTATTAGTACTTATTACACAAAATCTTTGTTTCATTTTTGCTGCACTTAATAATTGAACAACTTGCAAAAAACTAAAACTCTGTACGCTAACTTCAATATTAACCTTTATCAACTCAATAAAAACTATGGTACACGATCAATGTAGCTGATTTAAGAACTGTTGGTTCATCATGTACTTTGTTTAGTCAGTACGAATGTGGTTGTATTTTTATTTTATGAGATCCTTTCTGCCCACAGAAATCCCTTTTTACAACTCTTTGAAGAACCTTGAATTCATATGAGTTGCAATAATATTAAATTTTTCTCTTGGATCAATAAAGTGTCTTTGATATGAGTTGGATTTGAATGTACAGAACATTATGTGCACACTTTTATACCTCACCCACATTTCTGGGGTAAAAGCCTCCAAAAAACTGGTTTTTAATAATAAAATACAGTTTTCAAAGAAATTAAAAATTATGAATGAACTTGATGACTTTTTTAATTTACTGAGATGTACCTGTAGTTTTTGGTCTTGTTTTCTGGTCTACTGTAATATAATCAGCTGCACAATGCAAAAACACAAGATCTTAATGTTCTAGTGCAAATATTGAAGTATAATTGAAATATGACAAAACTAACTTAGAAGTAACTTTTTAGCAAGGCATAGAAGTTTGTATTAAGTAAATAATTATTTATTATTGATTAGAAATGACTAGTTCCACATGCAGGTTATTTAAAACAAGACATTTTCCCATGTTATAACTCAATTAATCTGCCAGTATGTTTTTGCAGTGCATTCTGAGAAAATACAGAACATATTTTTGTTGTTTTTCTGAAAACCTTTTTGTTGTTGTAATTATTTTTAGCTCTCTGACTTTTCACAATTGCAGCTTCCAGTTTCTCTAAAGAAAACAAATGTCTCTGGATTATATCACAGTCCAGCTTTCACCTTTTCCTGAAGGCTGATGACTCTTGGTTATTGCTCTTTCTACATCCCCGTCTGAGCTGTTGTTTGATTACAGGAGCGCTGCAGGTTGATGATGCAGCTCCGACCGTTCAGACGTCCTGATTGGTATCAGAGTCCCACGGTTCAGCTGCAAAGTGGTGGTGGTTGACGGAGAGCGTTCAAGTGCAAATACATTGTCATCATAAGTAATTCAACATCTCTTTTGTGACATAAGTCAGAGCACTTAGACAAATAGCGACAGAAATACCTGGTATTGTGTTTTTCTGGGATACATGACTGAAGAAATGTTTATTTTTTTATCCTTTTTCTGCTTCTTGTTCCTGCATTTGTTCTCGTCTGTCCCCAATTAATTTCTAACTCCTCCTTTTGTCACATATGGGCTGGTTAAGTCTTTGATCTGTATTAGCAAAGTGTTAAATCTGTTTGATCTCTTCGATTAGCCCCCAACGTGGCGTCTAGACACAGAGAGCAGCGGGTGAGGAGCAGTCCTTCGTCGCCATGCGCCCTGAAGCGCTGTGTGCTTTAAAACACAAAGAGATTAGAATGAGGAGGAGTATTGCACTTCTCCATTCAAATAAAACATTTAACGTTAGCTGGCTATCAAAGTTACACGTCCTAAGATGAGCAGTGGAAAGTTTCAGTTGCTTCATTATTGCTTTTATGTTGCTTTACTCTGTATTTTTGTTCATCGGTTTCAATGACGCTTTTCATCGGAGGAGATGCTTCAGCGAAACCTAGAAAGTAATGCGGTTCAGTGAGTCGGAGCGTGATTTCACCTTGTTGGAGCTTTTCAAAAAACTGCGACCATCTTCCTACAGTTAGTGGAAAGATTCTGTTAACAGAAATATAATCCAACCTTCATCATACATTATAGCAGAAACATAATTCATAAAGAAGCCGACATTTTAAACAAAATAGTTGCCCTTCATTTGACTGAATTGGTATTTATTTATGTTTTACAGAGTTTAAGCAATTACAGTTTATGTTTTTGTGCCATTTATACAGATTTTTGTGTGAATTTATTTTCTGGGTTTGTAGTTTGGTTCATTTATTTGTTCTTAATTTTTCTTACATCAACCTGGTTTTTTATCTACTTTATTTTAGTCAGTTTTTATATATATATATATATATTTATGATATCAATACTAGGTCATAAGTATTGAACCGATGCTAGCCTAGTGAAGAATTATTGACTTAAAACAATTTTATCTTGCTAGAAAAATTATACCACCAAATCACAAAAATTGACTAGGTATTTTTTGTTTAGTTTCTAATTCTAATGCCAAGATATTTACACTACAAACTAACCAAAAACATTTTTGGTGAAATTTTGTGTTTTTGTTTAAGATTCTTGAAAATGTAGATTCGTTATGAGTTTGAAGGAGTTCAGTTTGGCTGCGTTTCTCTTCTCTACAGTTTCTCCTGACATATTCTAGTTATTTAGATTTATTCTCATGTTTAAATGCAAGCAGGGGAAAAACAATTCCCAGTAGTTGTAGCTGCGATCCTGTTACTGTACCTCCCATGCTGAGAGCGGCCGCTCCCACTGATCTCCCCCATCTTAACGGGTTTTAGCCCCTCACAGCTTGAGGGCTTTGCTGCATTTCAGTGAAAAACAGCAAGTCCTTCAATCAGGGCGAACAGTAAGCAGCCGGGGCAAAAACAAAGTGTCAAGCAGTGGAGAAGAGCCGACTGAATACTTTATGACTCGCAGAAAGAGCAGCAGCAGCAGGTTCCCACCGCCGCAGTAACAACTGTGAAGAATCTAATTCCTCCTGCCTCTCCCGCTCAGACTGGAGGATTAAAGTCGGAGAGGCTCTGCCGGCTACCCGCTGCTCCCAGTCCGGCTCTCCCACTGGACCCCACCATACAGGAGCCATTCAGAGGGTGGCCCTCCCTAAAGCCTGACTTATGCCCACGATGCCATTTAAGCGACAACAATTCTCTCTAAACTCCCTCTGTATCTCTCCTTCTAACCACATTTTTCGCCCTTTTCTTCGTCTTTTTTATTACATCTAATCAGGATGACACGTCTCACCTTATTCATGCTGCCTTTGTGCTGCATCTTCAGTGTTTACATTCGTGTGGTGCCTCCTCCCTGCTGGGGCATTGATGTGGCATTATGCAGCCGGGGACAGGAGAGGCACCGACTAAAAAGATGAGTTCTGAATGTGCTTAACGCAGGCGAGAGCCCGCAGGAGCACAGCTCGTCCCCCTGAGCTCCTCTTTTTGTGCCGTGCTCCTGATGGGAGCAGACTGGGTGAGAGCGAGGAGAGATTAAAGGTGCTCTGTGTGCTTTCAGACAGTTTGTGTTGGATTTGGCAGTCAACAGCATCCCCACAGGTCATTCCCAGAGCTGAACACAACCCACGATCAGAGATGGATCCTTTTTTTTTTTTTTTTTCACATAGCTGCCGGCCCCTACGGTCGAATACTACTGGGCTGAAGTGACATGTCCCAGTTACTCCAGTTAGACTCTGCCTGTGTTCCTTCGTGGACTGATTGACATGTTGGATACGAAGCAGGGCCCATGAGGTGGCTGGTAATTTACCATCACTGCCACATCGGTCTCACAATGCACTTCTATTCTGGTATTTCTTTGATTTATGCTCATTGCTGCACCAGAATTAATGTTGAAACCCAAAAATGATATAAAAAATAAAAAACTGAGAGCAGGCTGGGGTTCAGAAAAGCATGCTGAAGTCTTAATAAGTCAAGTTGATTTGGGTTTTTTGACTTGGCTTAAAGTAACTCGGTTTTTTGGCTGTTTTGCAGTTTTCAGACACTGAGTTTGTTCCAGATTTGTGCCGCATAGAAGCTAATTGCTGTTTGGTTCTGATGCAGAGCAGAAACCAGAAGACCTGACAGGTTCTGGAAGGTTGATCCAACAACAGAGGATCTTTTAACGTTTTGTGGTGCCAATCCATTTAGTGATTTATAAACCAACATTTTTTAAAGTCTATTCTCTGAGCTACAGGGAGCCAGTGTAGGGACTTTAGAACTGGAGTAAGGTGCCCTTTCTTCCTGGTTTTAGTCAGAACACCAGCAGCAGTGTTTTGGATCAACTGCAGCTGGAGGATGGATTTTCATTTAGGCAGACCTGTGAAGAAACTGTTGCAGTAATCAGTCTGACTAAAGATAAACGCATGGATGAGTTTCTCTAGATCCTGGAAATGTTCTTCAGGTGATAGAAGGCCGACTTTGTAATTGTCTTTATGTGGCTCTGAACGTTACGGTCTTAGTCCATCACAGTGCAGGAGAGAAGAGGTCTCTCTGCTCATCCACTGAGTCGTTGGCTTCACCGTAACAAATTTAAATCTTTCCATTTTAGTGCTTTTTGAACCGTTTAAAATGTTTCAGGGCATCATTTATTCATGAGATGCTTGTACCGATGCCTCCTTCCGCCATCCGACCAAAGATGTGGAGTAAAAGTAACAGATAGGAGCAAGAAAAAAGAGCCTAGCAGGAAAATAAATACTCTGGATGCAGGGAAAAATCATGTGCTGCTAATGGAAGGTACACCGAGGTGATTTCAAAACACTTTCTCCCTCCATTTCTGTGATGGCCACACAAACTCTAGAGGAGTAAATAATGTGTGGAAATAAAAGCTGGCTAAAAATACAGTTGTAGAAATGTCCTGAGAAGAGTTGTTTTTCCATTTGTCCGATTGCGTGTATGTATTATTTATTTCTGACAAAATGTGAGCAAGGAGAGGAGTAGCAGAGGCAGCAGCAAAAGAACCAGAAAAACTCCCAGAAAAAGCTTTTTAAGTTTCACAAAGTCTGGGAAAAGGAGGTCAGCTCTGTTGCAAACTTGATGGACTCAAAAACTCAAAATGTATTTGTATTTAATTCCATGCAGGTTATTCTTAAATTTGTAAATTTGTAATTTTATTATTTATGTTTGTTTTTTGAGTATTTAAAAGTAGAATAGTGATTATTGATGTGGAAACAAGCTTTTTAGGAGATGGTTGAGGTTCTTTTATCATTTTCACACTGACGACATTTTGTAATCCAGTTCTGACAAAGTAACTCATCACCTGTAAAGTTTCGAGATGTAAAGACTCAACATTTTCACCGCTTCCCGTTTTAGCCCACTGAAATTCCAGATGTCAGGGAATCTTTTTCCAAAGTGTGATTTGAAATGAGATTCTCACAGTTCTCATGCAGACGGCTGCCGTTTGTGGAGAGTTTATTCGTTTAAAACATATGCGGTCTGCCGTCTCTCATGTTTCATGTGCTTTGCTCCTAAACCTGCTGCTCTTGCCAAGCAACAAAGGCTGATTTCCACTCAAATTTGTCTGTGACACTTTGAAAAAGTGGAGCCATTTATCAACCTGTCTCACAAAGACTGGAGGTGGAACTGTTGGGGAATCTGCTGCTCCCATAGAGCATGTTGAGAGTATTCTGCATCTTTCTGCACTGCCATTCACACTCCTAATTAAATGCGAGACGTGTGTGTGAACACTTTACAGTTTGAGCAACATTATTGTCGCAAAATCACAAGACGAAGGAAGCAAAGAAAAGAAAGCACAGCTAATAGCAACGGCGTTTTGTGGAGGATTGACTGTGGAGAATCTGTTTGGATGTGGAGTGATTGTGATGTGATGCACTTCGCTGACTCAGACTTTAGTTAGAACCTTTTCTTCAGACTCTTCCAACGAAACACTCATTTCCGATGATGTAAACGCTAAATAAACCTTTCAGAAACTATCGGATATGTTTTTGGTTTAGTTCATGGAAGTGTTACAAATCTGATTTTTGGAGGGTTGTAAAGATGGAAAATGGGACATTCAGATTGAAGTGAACAAAATAAAATTCAGGTTACATTTGACATATTTCATCCGACACCTATGACATATTTTAAGCGATGGGCCAGCACAAAAAAGCACAATTTTGAAGTGTACAGAAAATCATACATAATTCATAAATGCTATTTACATTTATGATGAATGTAAATAAATATTCAGAAGTCACACAGTTAACAGTCAAACTGTGTAATTTAATCTCAGTATAAATTTAGGCGTTTTATAAAGAGGCAGCATTAGAAAATAAACATTATCATGAAGACCAGATAACCAAGTTTCTGCAGGTTTCACCAACTCAAATTTAATACCTTTTGTAGGCCAAGATGAACAAAATTTAAGAAAAGTATGACAAGATGAATGTAGCAGCATGAGTTTTACGACAGAAGTGAACTAGTGTCGGTGATGAACATCATCCAGCAAAGTAGTGATAAATCTACATTTGCCCCTTGATGGACACAAACAAGCCAGCTAACTAGCAAGAGTATATTAGCAGCTAGTTAGCAGTAACCTCAACAGAAAGATGGCAGATTGTGGCTCAAATGTTTTCCTGAAAGACAAGTTGCACAAGAAAGGGATTAAATAGTCCTGTCAAATTTAAGACCAATGATTAACATATCTAAGGTCAGTTTAAATTTTCCAATGAATTTCAGACATTTTAAGGCCTTACATTTAGAAACGTGAATTTAATACTTTTTAAGGGTGCTGTGAAATCTTTTAGCAAGGCAACTGCAATCTACATCAAATTAAGAATCTGGTAAGACTTAAAGAAGAATGAGCAGCAATTTTCTAAATAATCCCAGTTGGTGGAGAAAAACACAAAAAGACTTTCAGCTGTAAAGTGATTCTGCAGCGTTTCAATCTCACTTCTTCTAACTTTTTCTTGGTCTATCAAATAAAATCCCAGAAACAAAAACTGCAGTTTGTGTTTTAGCAGTATGAATAATTTAACAAGAGATTTGTACACTGATAAAAATAACTAAAATACAAAATGTTACAGAAAAGCATGCAAATCGTGAAATGTTTCATGAGTTAATTTATTGCCCTACTCACCACCTTCCTATGAAACTAAATACAAAGTGCAACAGGTTCCCATTTCCAAGACTGGGATGAAGTTTTTAAGAAATACTGGACCAGAAATACGGATGGACAGGTCCAAGTTTGGTACGCGTTAGGAGGATTTAACCCGGTCCCAGTGCTGTAATTTCTTTTACTCAATCTGCCACAACTGTGACTGGAGGCTTCGTTAAAGGGTCAGAGATCTGAGATTAACAGAAAAGTGAAGGGGGAGGATTGCATGTAACCCCCCTCGGTCTCACCATCCATAAACTAGCGCCAGCTGTTGCCTCATGCTAAACCCGGCTTAGGAGAAACAGACCTAAAAGGCCTCATTACGAGCTGCTGCACGGTGAACCTACAGCGCCCCCATCGGCTCTGGTGGAGCGCAGACATTGCAGCCCAGAGTTGCATTTCGATTAAACTCCTGAGACACAAATCCCGCTGACGAACAGTGTGAGCACAGTCAGTTCTCATCAGTCGGACGTGGGCAGCTCAGATGAACCGAACACACAGCAAAAGTGGGATTTAATTTCTAATGAAGCGACGCTGAAAGGTTTAAAACGATCAATTAAAAATACTGTGACATGATAAGAGCATCACTGTGTTTTGATCTAGAAAGTAGGACATCTTACAAATGGTACTCAAATTGAAATTTTGTTGGTACATGTAGAATCTTGTTTTAGTGGCACTGGGTATTTCCAGGGATTTAGGCTGTCACATTTTTTTCACGAGTCTTCTTGTAATCCCAGACTAACTTCACAATGTTTGTATCAGAGGGGGTTAGTGTGGAAGAGGATTAGGGGCACTGGTAAAAAAAACAAAAAACCTAATAAAAATAAGATGTTTTTTTTAGAATTCTGGCTTTGATCTCAAAATTCTGACTTTAAAATCTGAATTATGACTTTAATTTCAGATTTTTTCCTTCAGGATTTTGACTTTCATGTCAGAACTTTAATTTTAATCTCAGAATTTTAATCTCAAATTTCCTTCTTTTTTTATTAGAATTCTGATTCTATTCTTAGATTAAAGTTGAAATTCTGAGACTGAGGTCAGAATTCAGGTTTATTCATTTCGCTCTTTTCAGAGACCCTAATTGTCTTGTATAGGTTAGACCATCAGTCTGCAAGAATAAAAAGTGGAGAGACAGAACCTGGAGGAAAAAGCACTTTACCCAGTTGGGAGTAAAAGCTCTACATGGAGAGGTTGGGCCGCCGCTGGATAGGACCGACGATCAGAAAGCATGTGACAGTTTGGGGGTGAGGAAAAGGCCTGTGGGATAGACGCATCCCGAGTTCAGGCAGGGGTTAGTGTGGCAGGAGGCAGGAGCCGCTGACTCTGCTCCGCCATCATGGCCGCCACCTTCGTCAGTTCGCCAACGCCGTCTCATAAATCGCCATCCATAAACTCTCTGTGAACCCGGACGAGTTTGACGTCGTCCTCAAGGGGTTGGGAGGTTTTTAGGTTATAATCGCCCCAAAAACTCAAGGTGAACCAGAGGTCACACCAACCTGAAACATCCAGTCTCTCAGACTGAGTCCGTTTCACAAATCTCTGAAATAACTGATGAAACATAAAACAGATTATTAGTATTTATTTATATAATCACATTAACTACATTTGGTATATATGATTGTTTTATAAAATCTAAAGATATTCAAAGTAAAATGGTCAATATGTAACCACTATATACATACACGCAAATATAAACATATTTCAATGAATGAATATTTAGGCATTTGTGATTTTCTTTTTCATTTTGGACACAAAAATCTCAATTTCACACAATTCTAGATGTGTTTAAAATATATTAATATATTTTTTAATATTTGGAATAAAATGTACATTGCAGAAAGCAGTGAGTAAATAAAATTGATCATAGTAAACATTATTGTGAAAATATACAATAACATTTTTTATTGTAAATAAAGTACAGATTTTAAAAAATGCATATTAAATATATATAACCGCTTTTTACACACATACATATTATTACTTAGTAAACAAAGAACAATCAGTAAAAAGCACATACACTTTTTTAATTTAATTTTTTAAATAATTTTTTTCCTGAATAACTACAACACAAAATATTAAAAATTATTTGTGTATGTATTTTTCTATTTAAACAATTACAAACAATTTATTTTATTTTGTCAAAAAATTTAAAAATGCTTTTGAGAAGCTTCACTAATTTTTACGTTAATTATAGTTATGTAAACTTAATTTTCTGTTTTGAAATCAGATGACATTTATAATTATATCAAATTATTAAAACAGAATGTTTTATGGTTTATTTCTGGAAATGTTTTTATGAAAGTAATAAAAACAAAACATTACTAAAAAACACATAAGCTTTGCTTTTTCAGAATCCAACTTGCAGAATTTGGGTGAAATAATGTGATAATTAAAGCCTTTAAACATTTGGATTTGTTGAACGCAGCGAGGTGGTGGTGGTGGGGGTTGGAGTGTTTTTGGAACGCTGATGATTCCCTGATTTTAGCTTCAATAATCTCCTGAATACGGAGCAGCGGCCTCGTCCAATCACGCGGCTCGTCTGCTCTGCTCCCACAGATACAAGCGAGTTCACGTCGAGTTCATCATGGCCGCCGCCCTGGTGAAAGATCGACTGAATCCCACCGCGCTGCGTTGACCCCGCTGAACCGTTCTGTTTCGTTTCTCGGCTCGTTTCTGTTGCTTCTTCGTACCTGTTGACATGAAAAACGTTGCTGTAGGCGTCTGGATCGTTTTCTGCCTCCCACACATCTCACCACTTCTTCCTCTTTTGCTTATCTCTCAGTCTCCTCTTCCTGATCCATTAAAAATACTTCCACACTCAGAAGCAGGCAGTTTGTGAATCCCTGGCGGAGTAATCTGTGTGTCCTGCTTTGGGATGCAGAGTTTGACTGGACGCCATCAGCAGGGCGCCCAGCGAGCATCCTGCTTTAAATTAGAGCCATCAATCAGAACAGTCCTACATTGCACGCCACAGGAGACAATCATATTCCACAGCGACCCCTCTGTGACCTCTGGACGATGTGGGAACATGTGAAGTGGCAGCAGGACAGGGGACCTGCATGGACAGCGTCTCCGTCCCCTGAGAGCTTTAAACGCCCGACACCTTGGAGGCAAGCGGCCATGAAGGAGACATGGCCGCTTGCCTCCATAAAGGAGACACAGGTCTCTGTGTGACCTTTCACCTCTCTGTGTGTCGAGGCGGGACCGTGGCACCGTCTCCAAACCGAGCCGCCATGCGTTGTCGTGACATCATCAGGGACTGATTGAATTTAGAAAGTTTTTCCCTTCTGAACACTTTCACGCTTCATTAACAAACACCTTTAGGCGTAATCTGTGCAAGATGTCCGACTCTTCTGGAACATCCAATTATCTCGCAGTAATAAAGAACAGTACTTATTTATTAGTTTCATTCATTTACAATTTAATATGAGCAAATAAACAAAAGTCTTGAATGAAAAGTAGTTGGAAGAAAAACCTCCTATATAGTCTTTACATAACTAAGAATTGCTGATTTAAATCATGATCAAAAAGTAGATTTTTAAGTGAAAAATGTATTTTAGATTAAACTGTCTGTTTATTCTGGGCTGTGTTTATAAAGCAAGAAAAATATATTTGAGTCCAGAGGAAAAAATATTGACAAATAGCAAATGATTTCATGCCTCACTAACAAACACCTTAGAGTGTAATCTGTGTAAGAAGCTTCAACCTCGTTTTACAAGTACATAAAAAACAGGAACACCCAAATATCAAGCATTTATATTTAATTAATTTACAGTTTAACATGAACTTGTATGTTGATGTAAACTAAAGTTTTGAGTGAAAAAGAGAAGCTCCAAGAAAAAAAATACTTCTACAGTCTCAACTAAGTATTACTGACTTAAATTATTATCAGAAGCTTATTTTTAAACAATAAGTTTCTTTTGGGTAGAACTGTCTGATTATTCATGGCTACATTTTGAAAGAGAACAGAGGTAAAAATGTTGAAAAACAGCAAACGCTTTCATGCTTCTTTAATAAACACCTTTGAGTGTAATTTGTTCAAACATGAAAAAATAAACTGGAACGCTCAAATATGAAGCAGCATAAAGAATTTATTTCCTTCATTTACAGTTTAAGATGAACATGTAACATGTTGATATAAACAACAGTTTTGAATTAAAGTTAGAAGAAAAAGTCCTGTACAGTTTAAGCAACTAAGCAGTGCTTACTTAAATTATGATTTTTTTTAAATGATATATTTATTTTGGATATAACTTTCTCATAATTCAGGGCTGTGTTTACTTAGCAAGAAAAATACATTGTTGATAAAACGTAGAACAGAGGTAAAAATATTGCAAAATAACATTTTAAAATACATTTCTGACTACGTCTGTAATTTGAAATTGGATCATTTGTAATAATAAAATAAAATAACTTGGAACTTTTATTTTTTAGGAGCTCAGATTGTCTACCTAGACTCATTCAGCAGAAAAAGTAATATTAAAACAAATATAATTTGTATTCCTGCCAAAATTCCCCCAAACATACCTTAGGAATAACTAGAATTTTAAGCAGCAGAAATACATACAGCCTTTGCCCTCAGTCCATGTATTTTTAATTATGTGTTGATTTGTATGTGTATTCCTCACATTCATTTCCTGTTTCTAAAAAAAAAAAAAAAAAAAAAAAAAAGAATAAATAAATTTTCCTAGATTGACAGAAAGTTTCCCCAACACAAAACTCCAGACTCTTCACATAGTTGCATAAAATTCAGATTCATGCGTCGTTTAAAGAAGCAACGATTTCAGGCAACAGCAACATCAAACTTCTGAAAAGTTTGAGCTGCGATCTCGTTCACAGCTGATAAAATCCCGCAGGATGTTAAAGGAAATCGAATCTGACTGAGAATCACTGTTCGCCACAAACAAACCAGGAGAATGAATCGTATCTGACAGTGTTCGTTCATGATATGGAAGTAATTCACGTCTCAATAGGAGCCCAACTTTTCCACCAAAGTATCGTGTGCTTGAGTGGAGAATCTCAATAGAGTTTAATGAGTGATTTTCAGTAAGTATGTGGGCCGACAGGGCTGATGGAGACGCCATTGTCTTTATTTCTGAGGATTCTGTCATCAGATCTGTATCAAGGTGGACGACGAGTTCGCTGCAGCGCCAGGCTGCTATGTAGGTTAGCGCCACAAAAGCTCTTTAATCCAGAGTGGAAATAAATAAATAAAAGTGTTTGGGGAAAGGTGAATGCTCGGTCAGCTTGTCTCCTCAACCCCGCCCAACCCACAAC
Organism: Gambusia affinis; assembly: GCF_019740435.1. Classification (NCBI taxonomy): domain Eukaryota; kingdom Metazoa; phylum Chordata; class Actinopteri; order Cyprinodontiformes; family Poeciliidae; genus Gambusia; species Gambusia affinis. The sequence continues at coordinate 26,914,509 of NC_057878.1, forward strand.
ACACACACACACACACACACGCTGCTTTGGTTGTGTCATAACCGAGTGCCGCCATTAGGCCTCTGCTGATTTTAATGTGGAACGAGTGTGCCGTCTACCGAACAAACCGGGCGCCGATGGGAAGCCGCGAGCCGAACGGCCTCCTGATACCCGCAAATTCAAAAAGTAGAAACGCAAACGTGGGTCCGATCTGCCGACCCCGGGATCAACGCATCACAAAGGTCACGGTAAAAAAAATCAGAAAAATGACAAGCAAGTTTGAATCCAGGCCACATGCCAGAGCACATTAATAATTAATGAGACTCATGAAACAAATTATTCTACTGAAGGAAGTGCCAGAAAACTGAATTACAATTTTTTACTTAAAATATTTTATATTTTATTTTACTAAATGTTATTTTATATTTTACAGAAAATCAGATATGCACGAATAAATTTTATTGCAAACGACTGAAATACTAGTCATGATACATTTTGTTGGATACATATCTATATATATATCTATCTATCTATCTATATATATATATATATATATATATATATATATATATATATATATCTATCTATCTATCTATATATATATATATATATATAGATATAATTGATTTTAGTTATATTTAAAAGTATTTTTTAATTTGAACATGATAGATATAATTCAGTTGTGTTTTTATCTTGTTTTAAATTAAATTGAAACTAGTTTAAATAAAAACAAAAAAGATAAAATGTAAATTTTGAAGAATTTAGGTTTATTTCATTTGTGCTGAATATTTTTATTTTCTTTAATATTCTGCATATTTGATCTTCTTCTGTGGTTTGCTGATGTGTAACTCGGGTAGATTTGAATATTAAAAATGCCTTCCCGCTTCTTAATTTTTTATTTATTTTTTTTTTCTTTTTTTTTTTTTTTACAAATTTCAAAGTTCACCCTGCAGGAAAATCAGAGCTGACAGTTTTGTAAATCACAGCATATGTGTGGAGGAAAACCTAAGCTGGCGGCGCTCATTCTGCACCACATTCCACGCCGTCCAGCAGCCATACGTCTCTCAGGCTCTGCTCTTTCTCTGCAATCACAGTTTGGAGCCGAATACCAAAGGTGAATTTTTATAGGCGTCTACCTGTAGAGTCTCTGGTCTAGTCCAAACACGGCGCAGGGCCAGAGGCCGTCGTTGGTGTGGCGAACGACACCAACGACTTCGGGAAAGTACCGGAGTCAGAGAACGAACCGCTGGGGAAATGCAGAGCTGCTGTCTGCCAGCTGAAATGCAACCCGCCGCACTCTGAGTGCTTTCCCTTCTCTACACACGGCTCTTCAAGTCCCCCAAAACCCACGGCAGCCGTGGCACAGAGAAACGTCCACAGGTGCATTTGATTTGTGCGATTGTTCCTCCTCTGCTGCCGTGTTCAGCACAACTTTGTCTCTGTGACCTCGCGGCGACCCGACACTCCAACAGAGAGTTTAGAGCTGGGAAAGAATAAAAGACACAAATGTGCAACTTTTTTTTCTCCATTTGAGTTTCTTTTTCTTCTGCCTGAAAGATAAATGTTTAATTCAAGGTGACATTTAAGTGCGCAGCGTGTACACAAGCTGCGTTTATAAATAAATGTAAGGTCAGAGCAGCATCAGGAAACACACAACATCTATAAAACTGCCTGTAATAATTCATGGAGATGTTTATTAAAGCAAAAATTAAGATGCAATTAATTTTCTCTTATAGTATATTATTTTTATTTAAATCCATGCAACATTTATTTCTTATTTATATTTTATTTTATTATGGAACATATCGGTTTATGTTTTAAGAATATTTCTGTTTACAATTCCAGATTTTATTATTATTCAGGTTTACTGTGTATTATCTTAAAATTTTATTAATTGTAGTAATTTCACATTTCTTCTACATTATTTCCTCGTTAATCAAATCCACACAATTACATTTCTAAAGTTGCATTTTCTCTACAATTGATTGATTTTTTTTTCTCACTTTTAATTACGATCAATATTTACTTTCTGTTTATTTGTTAATTAAATCATTTTATTATGCTTCTCTGACTGATTTCTAACCTCTGTCTTGCCTTTTCTGTCACACTTGAGAGAAAGAAAGTGATCGAAAAATTAAATTTAACTAACGGGAAAACACAAAGTTTAGAATGGTGATCTTATGTTTTATCCATCTCATTTTAAAATGTCAAAACTCCCAAAAACATTTACCTGAAAATTCCCTAAGCATTGATATCAATTTTATTTTATCCAATAAATTAAAAAATACTTCTCCCAAACTTAGAGCAAGTAAATATATCAAGATTTGACTTGTCCACATTTTAGCTTAATTTGATTTTGTCTCACCTGCAGCTACACTCTGTTAATGTTTAATCATAGAAGAAAGGCACAAATTATCCATTTCTTTCATTTTTCTTTATCTTGAATTTGAAAATACCTATATGTCAATGTTAAGTTAATATTTTAGCGTTACATTTGTGTAAAAAAAAAAAAAAAAATGTTGAAAACATAATTCAATGACATTGTTGGTGCATAGATTGAACCTCTCAATTACAATTAATGATACTCTGAACTCCTTTAAAATTCTCCTAAAATATATAAACATAAATACCTTTTGTTCATATTGGATACATATAAAGTAAAACATAAGATAAAGCAACGCTCACAAGTTAAAACAGATCAAGAAAACGTTCAATTGAAACTGCAAACAGCCACAAATAAACTAAGCTTTAAATTTAAACTTAATCTCATCATGTTATGAATACATATTCCCATTTTTTACTTTTAATTATGGATCATTTTTTATACTTTTTAAGAGGGATTTCTTTCATTTTATTTTCCACATTTGCTGCAGATATTTTTATTTTTCACTCTTGTATTAGTGTTAAGTTTAAAATCGCAGTAGATAGATGCTCTAAATTAGATCTGAATAAAGTAAATATCAGTAGTTTTAGTTTGCAAAGTTATACTTTCAGAATTTGTCAAGTATTTTTGCATGATTTACATCACTGTAAAACATAACTTACAATGAGCATAATAAAATAAAGCATAATAAACTGAGATGACTTTATAATGCGACTCTGTGCTGAAATACTGGACATGATTAGAGTTAACCATGAAGGCGTTGTGGGGCATTTCTGATGCAGATGACATGGAAATTGTGTCCAGGCTGTTTTATAACACTGCATTTCTATTTTTCATGTCTAATTACATTATTTACCCTGTTTGTGCTTTTTACAGTGGACCGCACCTCATGCTAAACCGAGTAAACAAGTCCGAACGCTCGCAGTGACCAGACTCAGCTTCACCTGGTTATATAACGGGAATGCGTCCATACAGACTAAAACCAAAGAAAGTTGGACGTCTTTAGAAAAACACTGGCCTACAGCTGAAGGGCCGCCGCTCTCTGCAGCACACGCTGCCCTACATACTCTGACTGAACTTCCCTCCCCATGCTTAGTGCGTCTTCCTCCAAATATAATAGAAAAATGAATCCATGCTAATGGCCAGAGGTTATATTTTCCACGCTGTCTCTGCGCAGCTCTGCAGAAACACAATAGCATGCAATCATGTAGGTAGGGCTCCATTTGCCTGATGATAATTGCCAACCTTTGCTCATCAGGATGCTCGATTGGCTCACCCGCAGCACGGATCATGTTCTGCTGCTGACAAACATCTGACTTCTGACCTCAGCTTCTATCCACCCTCTCATCTTCTTCTGGTGGTGACTAATGGTGAATCATAATGACGGTCTGCAAAAGGCTGAAATTTAAGCGTTAGGGCTCCGTTTGTGTGTAACCACGTTTTCCCAAGGTTAAATAAAGTTTGGCTGAACTTCAAAGCAGTTCTGATGGTAACGTTAGCAGCAAAAGGAGGAGAAAAATCTGGAGTTTGATCATTGAAAAATTATACATTTCATGTTTAGGTTACTCAAAAAATAGTGTGTAAGCATGAAGGAATCTGAAAAATAATATTGCCATACATTTACACGTGTTGTTTTGTGATTGTTTATTGTCTTAAGATTATATGAAATTCTGAAGTTGCAGTGATGAGAAACAATCAGAGCTTTACACGAGTCACTTGAGGTTCAATTGGTACTCTGCGTTTTTATTTTCTTTAAAAAGAAAAAGTCGCATTTCTATATTCTGAAACGTCTTTAGCGACTTATCCAGCTGGATAGAGGAGCGGATAAACCGAGGGGGAAAAAAAAGAGGAGGAACGGACTCCAAAGTTCACTGCAGAAAATAGGTCAGCCGGTGTTAATGTGCTTGAACTTTTGACCTGACGGGAGTGCAGCTAGTAGCTGAACAACAGACTCCTCTGACTGCTGGAAACCGACCACCGTCTCCTGATGCAGAATTAAAGATTCTGCTTTAATTTCAGTGAGGAACTGGCGAAAAAGCGGCGGAGTCACCGGGACGCGGAAAGGAATCCACAAGAAGCTTGTCGGTATTTACTTTGTATTTTCAAAGCTAAATGTTCCATAATCTCTTTCAGATTTTCTGTCGTAACCCAAATATTTTTTTTTTCTCCCCCTTCGGTTGTTTGCGTCATGTCTTTACGCCGCCTCTGACCTCATTTCTGTCTGCAGAAAACCTCCATTTAACAGGGCAAGCGGCTGCTCTCTGTTGTGTACACAAGAAACAAGATGGCGGCGTACGGTACCTTACGTTCTGTTCGTCTCTTTCACTTTGCTTTGCTTTTCATTAAGGCCGCCAGGTTGCTGTTTCTGTCCGTCTGCGAGTTTTTAACTCCACGCCTTTTTCCAGATTGTTGGACATTTCTCTGCAACAACAACATCGAAATGACGATAATGAAAACCCAGCCGTACAGCAAATGAAATAATCTGACAAAAATGAGCTCTGGTAGCGTGTTCCTCTCCTGTGTTTCTCTCCCTGTGATTTTTTTATTTTTTTTTTTGCCTTTTCCAACCCCCTGTTCTCTCTGCAGCAGGGCTCATAATATCAGATTGCACAGCCGGTCTTCGCCAAATGTGAATTTTATACTCTAGTGAACACAGGCTTTACACTTTCATTAGCTCACATTCTCCTCAGCAGTGCAAATGTCATGTCGCTGGTTGGGGAGAGGGGGAAGGGAGTGAGTTTTCACTGCCCCTCAGATGGCGGCGCAGGACTTCAGGGCGGGACGGGGAAAGCATCCGGATCGGACGTTTCCCCCCCAGGGTACGGAGGTTGCAGCCCAGCCGTTCAGAAAGGGACAGCTAATTCAGAATCTACCTCACTGAACACGTATGGACGATGTACAAACTATGAAAGCATGCAGAAATACCAAACTGTTGTTGTGACAGGATAAATTTCTGTTCACGGATCATGCGTGTGTCACGAACAAATTATATTAGTGCTGAGGACTTGATGCAGACCTTATTATTGGACTAATGTTCTCCTTGGGAGACGTTTACTTTTGTATGAAAGGGTGAGGAATATTACTGAGGAAAATTAATTCATAAGTTTGGAGCTTTAATACATATGAAATACGGAGAAGCTTCAAGGTTCATCTGGTGGTTTTCACATAGACCTGAATCATCAAGCATTTACTTGAGTAGCAGCTGTACAACAACATGAAGTAGGCAAAAAGAAATGAAAAAGCTCCAAGTCATGCTCCAAGCTAAAGAAACTAGAGAACAGATGAGGAGTCTAACCAGTGACATTTAAGTCTGGGAAAAGGTTTCAAAGCCATTTTTAAAGTTTAGGAACTCCACTGAATTGAAGTAAAAGATGATATCTGCAAAAGGAGAAATTATTGAAGTACGATCAACATTTTAAGGCCAGAATTTCTCCACAGCGATGTTAAAGAATCATAAGCTGTGTTTCAACTGCAAATGTGTGCAAAACTTTGCTGAAGTTCTGCTTAAGTCATGAAAACACTATTTCAACATTGCAGTGTTCCCATCAAATAAAAAATGAATAAGTTATTAAAAGCATGCCGCGCCTTCGTCAGCCTTCAGCCACTTCCTGTTGTCTTCATCATTTCCACCAGTAGTAACATCCGGGTTGTTGTTCATATGACTCGTGTTTCTGTTGCAGTTTTGTGAATACGCTGTTTTCAATAAAGCCAAAAAACCGCCTCCTAGCACAAAAACGTTTTAGAGATAAACATGAGTTTTTTAAGCAAATTAATTTTGGTAATTGCAGTTTGCGCCTTTATATTTTCATGTAACAGTTGTGAAAGCTTGATGTTGCTACCAGTAGCATTTGACGTTTACAGTTAATTTTTCAAACAGGTTGGTTTGGACAACGTTTTCTTCCCCAAATAAATAAAATCATCCTCTGAAAATAGCAGCTTGTGTTCAGTCAGGTAACTGTTTGATAATAAAACTGGTTTGATTTTCTAAAAATAAAATAAAAAAAAGCAAAAATAGAAAGAATGTGAACTGGACTTTTTCTTACTTTACAACAGTCAACATACTTTTCAATAATTAATCTAATAATTAAGGAACCTTTTCAAACAATTTTATTTTTTCCTTAAATATATCTAAATATGTCTACTTAAGTTTTAGATTTGCTCATGGCACCAAGCTCCATATTTCTGAATAATTTAGTTTAAACTTGTTTTGCTAAATTAACACTAAAGATTGATGCGCTTTTTACACCTTAATAATTCATAATGCCATTTCATTTTTATGCTGCTGGTAAGACATTTGTTATGAATGTAAGGGAACATCTAATTACAGTCTGAATCCAGACACTCTCCCAGCCGACAGCACTAATTAAATTGCACACTCACTTCTGTTTTGTATTTCTCATTCAGTCAGACGATTTGTTGAGGAACGGAGAACATCCAGCTGCCAAAATTAAACTAACCAAGCAACTCATACTTTGCAATGTGTGACAAATTGTGTTCTGTACCGCTCCATGAAAAACAACCTATGAATGTATAATAAATATTACATAAATCTGTGGGCACTGAATCAGGACAGGGTGCCCACATCTGAACCTTTCATCGACTAAATTTTTATTTTAACCAATAAGAACTGGAGGACAGCCAGCTATATTTCCACTTCTGTCTAATTTCTCCCTCATTTTTATACTATTAATTTCAGTTATATAACGAATATAAATATCAATCAACTTTCACCAATTAGTTTAACTTTAAGACCATTTCTTTACCAAAAGTCGTTATTACCTAAAGAGTTCCTGTTTATGTAAATTATTGGAAAACATCTAATTTAAGTTGCAGACTAAACTCTGAACCTTTAAGAAAATTTGCTGTGGTTTTGTTGGTTTCACTTTCTATGCACCACAAATCTGGAACAAACGTCCAAAAAACTGCAAAACAGCCGAAACACTGAGTTCTTTTAAATATGAAACCCTTCGATGTTCATCTCAGGTCCAGTAGGCTGACTTTCACCACAGACACATTCAGGTTTATAATATAATAGATAACCCTAAACACACTCCCAATGAGAAGTTAGCAGCAGGTAATATTTGTAAAATTAAACAGCTAAACATTAATTATAATAACGCATACAAAACATATCAAAATTTCTCATGAAACACTGCAAATGATTAAATTAGTCTAAAATTTAATATTTGTAAAGAAGACACCTGATCCTGTTACAAACCAAAGTTTCAAACGGCAACAGAAAAAGGGGGCTGGTTACTATGGTAACCACCAACTGTCAAGAGCAGCTAACAGAATTTTGAACCAATTTTGACAAACTTCACGTCTTGTTGAGATCAAATGGTTGATGGTTGAAAATGGGAACCGTTGATGTTTGTTGTTTCACTTTAAGAACAAACCAATCTGCGTTTGGTTTGGTGGTCGATGGATAAATACCAGGGCAAAACAGAAACAATCGTTTCTGATCAGTTTGAACATTTTGGGGGAAAACCGTAAAAGATAATTCTGCCTTTTTCTGTGCCGGAGTGAATGTTTGATTTAGAGAAATATTTACTATGTCCAGCTTTGCAAATGCTGCTTTCAATCCCTGACCAAGCAAGCCTAAATAAATGGGAAAATTTAATTATTTTTACCTAATGAAGCAATGCAGATCCATCTGAAACAATTTCACTCATAGTTACACAGCTTATCTCAATCCTGATTGTGGTGAAACGGGACAGTAAAGCTTCGGCGTTTCTGCGTCGGCTCATTAAAACCCGCTTTGCCCTCTGGAATAGTCTCTTTTATTGGCTCTATTTTCATATGTTTCCTGCCTAAAATGCTTACTTCTGTAAATGCGTTGAAATGTAATGATAATTTCAAAAGTGAAGTTTGCGGATCGTCGAACGGAGGAACGGCAGAGAGGAATGCAAATGGTTTGTGTCAGTGCTGCCCCAGAGAGATGAAAGCAAATGCTGGATGTGTCCGAAACCATTAGGGTAAGAGGCGCCGTTCGCCCCGGACCCCCCCACCTCCACCCATTCCACCGCCAACACCGCCCGGTCCGCTCCACTCCGCCCGACATGCACCGACACAAAATAGTGCCTTACACAGAGCTGGCCTTGTCACTTCAGAGAATTAACTTCCACACACTGCAAAAACACAAAATCCTACCAAGGGTTTTTGGTCTAGTTTTTAGTGCAACTTTCTCGGCTCACTTGGAATAAGACAAAACTAACTTGCATGTAAATTTTCAGCAAGATACAAGGGTTTGTTTTAAGTCAATAACTCCTTAGTTTTGATGAAAGTAATGGTTTGATTGAGAGGTAAATTCACTTTTAACATGGAGAAAACTGTCTTGTTGGAATTGGTATTTCTCTCCAATATATTGATTTAAAACAAGTCCTTTTATGTTGCTGTAAAGTCACCTTCGTCTTATTTCAAGTGAGCTAAGATATTGGCAGTAGAAATTAGAGCAGAAGTTCTTGGCAGTATTGTGTGTTGTTGCGGCTCTGAGGAAGTGCAGCGTTTGGTATTTGTGTGACTTTTTGCACCGCCATGTTTCCAATTAGCCGCCCGCTGGACTGTGGCGGCGAGGGGATGATCTAACGAGATGGTGACATCTCCTGGGGGAGCCAGTGGCTGACGGCGGCGGGTTTTCATCGCTGACCTCTCCTGCATGCAAACACGCTTCGACAGGAAAACCTCCCGAATATTGTGACATGGGAGGTTTGAGGTCTGCTGGGGCGAGACAGATATTAGCCACTTTTTGGTTAAGGTTTGTGTCCTTCTGATTCCGTTGTTGTTGTTCCTCGCTCGATGAAGTAGAAAGAGGAGCAGGTTCATGCAGAGGACAGCGGTTACAGATGGAGATGGAAACATCTTCAGGGCACAGGCTGACCCGTCACTGTCGGTTCCCTGAAGTGGATCCGATGAGTGAGTGAGTGAGTGAGTGCGGCCGTCCTTCTTTCTTCCGACTAAAACTTTCCCCTCTCTGCGTCACCGTGGGTTCCTTGTTGCTCGTTCCCGGCCTCGCCGGATCGGGATTGGCCCCGCCCATTACGCCACCCCTTCCCCACTGCCGCCGCACACACAAACACACACAGTCCATTGTCAGCAGTGCCGAAAGCAGATTTGCTCTTTAAACTAATGGCCCGTTATGTGAAACAGACCTGATTACTGCCTGACAGAAGGAATTAAGGCCATGCAGCGCCAAACGAGCGCGCAGCATTCATGACCTGGCACAACCACTTAGAGGGAATTTTTATTTATCCTGTGCCTAGTAAACATGAATTCAACAAAAGGAAACAATAAACTTGACTTTTGTGCTTTGTCATATCGATTCGACTTCTTCTAAAGGATCGGCTGTAATTTAACAAATTAAGAATGACAAACAGAGACGAGGGGAAGATGGACGTTTTCCATAAAATTCAGCCCATGAAACGCGCAGGGGGATTTTATCTGCTTCCTCTGATCTTAACCTTTGTGTAAAACAAGGGCAAACCGGACATTTTAGCTTTTAGCTTTAAATTATCTTCATCTAAGTAATGGGAACGAGGTTAGTCTCCAAAAGGACACTTTCATGTCTCACTTTTTGTTTTTTTGTTGTCTTTTTTGAGATGAGATGTTAAAATAATTTTTATTTTTGTATGATTGATTAGGAGGTTGTGACTGACATTGACTGAATTGAACTGAACTTATTCTTCATCAAAAATACTGTTTGTTTTATTATTATTGATTTAAATAAAATTGAATTACAAACATTGTAAAAAATATATTAATTCAACATCAGTAAATTATAAATTCCCTCATTCTTTGAATCCCTACATTTTGAGTTTTCCCAAATTTCCAAATGAAAATATAATTTCTTTTTACTCATTTTTTTATGTTCTAAAGAAAAATTTACACCAAGTTTCCACTCAAATTCCTGAACTTAACTCTTATTAAAACATAATGAACTCACAACCACTAATGACTGTAAACTTTTCTGCACTTTCACCCAAGACAAAATACCAGCGAAGTTCAAAAAACTACATTGTGATTAATTTTGTTTTTTTGACTTGTGAATAGAAACATTTGAAAACAGTCAAACAAAAATCCTCAATTATTAATCTGTTAACTCAAGTATAATGTCTTTATTACCTGAGGGCAGATTTGACTTCCTGGTGCAAAATTCAATTTATTTTCTATTTTTAAATACTTTTTTAAGGAGTTTATTTTAGGGTATCTGATTTTTAGCTTTCAGAAAATGGGATAAAGAATAAACCCTGAAAACGGCAACATAATTTTCATATTCTATTTTCCTTGTTTTATTTTGTTTTTCAAATTTAGACACTTTTTTGACAGCTATCTAATTTAATAACCAATTCTCATTTATCAGAAACTAAACATTAACAAGTAGCAGCTACTTTTTCCTCTAAATGGCTCAAACTTTTCCACATTTTTTGTAGCTTTCAGTTACTAATTTTTTTACCTGCTGTAAAAATTTATTAATTATTTTTTTATATTAAGCTACGTATATTTTTATTTTAATATTTGTTTTTTCTTAAATCACAATCTAAATACCGTGGAGTAATTTTAGTCTCTTTGCTCATTCTGGCTAATATTTATGAAACTTTGTTATAAATTAAAAATTTCACAAACAATAAAGTTTTTACAGCTCATAATTTCTTCTTATAGAACGTCTCAATTGTTTGTTTATCTGCCAGTACACTGGAGTTTTTTGTTAAACATTTTTCTAAAATTAAATCCTCTGTTTGCATCTTTTATTCATACTGTAAAAAAAAGAATTGTGACAAGACTTCAGTTGGTTAAATTAATTGCATGCATTTAATATTTAACGTCATTTATGGAGTAATTTGTTCACAACAGGGACTCTGCTACAGAGATGTGCAAATTAATTTCAGTATTGGTTTACTTTATCAACATCTGAGACTTAATGATTATATAAATATTTACGTAATGCAATATAGATTTTTCAAACTTGTAAAAAATTGGTTTTTAATTATTTTTATTACAAAAATTTTCCTATATCTCTCATTAACAATTCAAACCGATTTGTAATCGTTCACAGCTGCTTTCTTTAGGGTTTGTTTGGACAAACTAACAGAATTAAAATAAAGATTTGATGTCAGTTTGCTGATTTAAATGTAATAATACAGAATGAATTATGATTCTTTTAGTACTTTTTGGTACTCGTTTTATTTAACTAACCTTGTATCTTGCTGCCATTATTAACCAGGAATAATTATTTAGGTGCCAATTTTGAGATTTTACTGCCACACACATTTCATTTTCTCTGACAATAACCTCAGAAGAAAGTAAATACCAAAACAATGAGTGATAATGTAAACCATGTGGTCACTGTTGAGTACAAAATATGTGAATGTTTGATATTGTAAGACAGAAAAAGGGTTGTGGTCCGTACTCCGACAGATGGTTTATTTTCAAACAGCACCGTAGAACCGTCACCAGATCGGGTCCAGTCTTGTGCAGGGAGAGCGAGTCGTGGCCCGCTGTGGGGAAGCCCACCATCCCCCTCTCAGGTGGAGCCGCTCCACATTCAAAGAGTTGTGGGTCACATTCTGTCGTCCCTCATCTGTCAGCGACCACCAGCTCCAGCGGAGGGGGGAGCGAAGATGCTGGGCTGAGGTTGGCAGGAGGGCAGTCATGTGGCCCCAAACACCCAACCACGGCTTGGCGACCTCGCAGATCTGCAGGTGTTGAAGTGGAAGCAATGTGACTTTCAGCTGACCCGCAGACTCAAGCGAAGTGATTCTGAGGTTTTCTTTCACAAGGTGCCATTGAAACGCGGTGAATTAGTAGCAAATACCTCAGATTCTTTCACATGAGTCTGAATGTGAAGCAAGACAGAAACAACATATAAGGAAGCGAAATATAAACGATCAAATTTCTTGATGTAGTTTCATCCTTTGTTGCAATGGCATCTGTCCTTTCAATTTTCTAATTGTTTCCAATTTTTTTAAAAAAGAGTAAATTTCCTGCCAAAATGTTACGCACATATAAAACGTCCTGAAATGTATCTCACATGAATCATATTTCACAAAATGATTTCATCTCGCATACGAAACACTGTGCAATCTTTCTGCCTACAACAAAGTATTATCTTGGATAAATGAGGTAATTTCCCCTCCTAAGCAGCAGGGGGAGCCGTCGAGACAACTGAAAGGTTCTTTGTACTATTAAATTTCAAAATAAATTTCATCTTGCCTGTAAGCAGAGACATCAAATTTTTATCATAATCTACAGGCGAAAAAACAAAATGAGTTTTATCTGTAAAATGATTGATACTCTTTACTGTCGGCAAAATGGTAAAATGTGTTCAAATTCATTAAAGGACATGGCGACCGTAGATCCTGTCGCCTAGCAACCATGACAGCGCTAAACACAAGCTCCTAAAAATAAAGCTTGAAGTCTTGTGTATTCTTATGTTTTGTACATGAGGACAGTTTGTACAAATTAAAACATAATGAATTTATACTTTTCATGGGTTGATTAACAAAAAAAAGGACACAACAGATTCCAAAGTCTTGTCTTTTTCTTCCACATCCTGGTGGAAGAACTTTGGATCTTTCTACTTCGTCTTTGGACAATTGCAACACATGGATTCTGTTCTTTTTCTGCGTTGTTTTGTAGATTTGCTGCTGTATTTGGATCAACGTCCTGTTGATGGCCCAGTTTCAGCTGCCTCTGATTTTATACGTTGCTTTGCAAAGGAGTTTTTGGATTACTCAGTGACCGCTCGGTGCCTGGTCATCCACCAGCAACTTCAACTCTTCCATCGATTTTAACATTTACCACCTAAACTAAACTGTAGACTGAGTCTGAAATGGAGCCTCAGCTTACATCTGGACTGCATGGTTCCTTAAGAAACATTGAAATCTATTGTGTGTTTTTGTTCTCTTGGGGTTCGGATTTAAATAATTTAATAATCTGGTGAAGACACTTTTATTACGCGGCTTTATTTAAAACCCTGGAATTAAAACAGGTTGGTCTTTCATTTTACTGTGGCTGAACACGAGGTCACGTTACAAGAGAAAACAGAGAAGCTCTGACGGTCGGGTGGCAGCTTCAGGGCCCAACTGAATGTGAGCTCTGTTATAAAAATATTTCAGGCGTGAGTTCGGGTTTCATTTGCTTTCATAGCACGCCTTTCCATACACTATCACTCCAGTTTCACTGGAAAGTTTTGCTATGTCTACTTCAGGCGGGATTATTTGTTTTACTGCTTGCTTGCTTTTGGTGCTGCTAATGAGGAAACCCGAGCTTCTCCTACTGATGTACGCACTGTACGGTGAGAAGTGTCGTTAAATAATAAATTCAAAATAAATCGCGGCTGAGCTGAGAACCCCCCATGAAGAAGATGTTGGGGTTTGATGCAGAAGCTGTAATCTGTGATGTCTAATGCAAAAAAGCTCTAAATCAGATGGAAAAGAAGCAAAAAGCTCTGATGTTTTTAAAGCTGCGTTAGTAAAATCAGAAAATATGTTGGATAAAAAGTGTGTGTCATAACTGGAAGAATAAAACGCATCTGTGTGTAAGAAATTGGAAGAAAAATAAGTTAAATCTTTAAAAATTTGGTCCAAATTCTTTAATATATTATATGAAACAAACCAAAAATGATTAAAAATGTTTTTTTGCGACATTAGAATCATTCTGTAGTAATTTGGATTAGTCTCCAAAGTTCCTTATTAATTTTTAACATTTTTAAAGTAGAATCAGGCATTTCCTTTCTACATTTTTCTGTATTTTACCTGTATTGCCTCCTTCAGCCTGTAAATCTGAATCATAACTCCAGATTATTCATAAAAATCCACCTAGTTGTACATTTTCAATGGCTGCCAAGCAGAGTTGAGGAAAGTTGTAAATATTAGCTTCTGCAGTCGTTCTTAGACGTTTTCCACCGGGCATATTAATGCATATTAATTTATATTTGGTGTTTTAACTATTAAAATAAGCAGATGTAAAGGTTTTTAGGAATCCATGGATATTCCCTGACCTTGTTCTGCCTGATAGGTTTGCTCACTTTAAGTATTTAAAATCAGCAGATTTCCATCTTAAATTGCTATAAAAATGTAAAAAAAACCCCCACAAAAATAGAAAATATTACAACTACAACCACAAATATCTCAAAATCATCTGCAGAAGTATCAAAAAGTCTTTTCTTTTAATCTATAAAGTTATATAATGTCACAGTATTTAAATGCCTGCATCACAGAAGTGTTAAAGTAACATTAAATTATGACCCAAACGTGGCGTCAGCAGCTGGAGCCGTTTTACCAGCGGTGGTGGTAAAACGGGTTTCTTCACATGGAACAAGCTCTGAGCTTTCTGAGTGCAATAGAGAAGGTCAAATTTTCAACTAATGTTTGATTTTAAAGCTTCTAGTTGTGTGAAATAAACACCCATTGGACAAAGTTGTGCAAACAATCATTAAAGGATTTTATTGGACATGGTGTTTAAATTAATTAAATGTAATTACCTCTGGGCATAAAAATATGTCTTGTTTGTTTTACACTTTTAATGTGGTTGTGGGTTAAAAAAAATCTTGTTTACTCTTCAAAACCCTCAAATAAAACTGACCATAAAATTTTAAATTGCTGTTTTGCTCCTTCAGAGAGCCACACTTACGAGGCCGATGTTGCCGCTTTATGGTTGTCCTTTAGTTCTGAGTCTAATTAGGTTAAATAATCACACCTCCGCCCTCGCTGCCGGATCTCACGGCAAACACCTTAAAGCTGCTGCAGTTGTCACCACATCCAGGCTGCGCTGGAAAAACGCTCTGCAGGAAAGTCTGCCATGTTCAGAGTTTCTGTTCATGCTGTGAAACGGCCAAAACAGTCAAATTAAGGACACAAAGTGTTTCATTTACTAATGTTTTTCATTAGCTGAAACGTGAACCTGGAGAACGATAGAAACAAAACTTGGGATCAAACTTTCTGTCAACATATATTGAGATTATTAAATGAGAAAAAAAATGAGTATAAGTGTTTTGATGGAGAAGTTATTTCAGGTTGGGACACCAGCTGTCAGCTGGAGAAGCGTTTCAGCGGACTGAAGTTTGTGTGAATTATGTTTGACAGACGGCCTGACGGGAAGAACGGGAATGGAGGATTATATGACAGAGAATTTCATAAATATGGAATAAATTTATCGAAAAAACGAATGCAACACAGCTCTCTAAAATAATTCCAATATTCTTTTTGTTTTTGTGTTTTTCTAACGCAAGTCATTTCAGCGTTGATGAGCGTTCTCAGGCTGTCCGAAGCGAAGACGTTTTCAGACAGGAAGTCTCTTTCCAGGCTTCATCCTGCTAATTAAAAGCTCCATGTGCCGAGTAAAGGGTGGCGGCAGCTGGCCCTGTAAGCCGCTGCAGAGGCAAGGTCAAAAAATACATGAAAGTGCGTCTGTTGAAGCAACAACCGACCATCGCTCTAGACATTTACCGTCCTGTAAAACACAAATGTTAAATAGAAATCTTTTAAAAAACTCAATTTACGGCGCGGTTTTACAGCCACAGACAGCAGAGATACCGCAACACGACACAGATAGCAGGAAGACTTTTAACCTTTGAAAATGGACATTTTTATAAGTGCATGACAGAGTGTGCTTATTTGTTGATATTAAAAAGTTAAGTTCCTGTAATGTTCTTGTTTGCTGGAGATTTTGCCAACAGATAAAGAAGCGTTAGCTGCAGGGCATGCTGTGCAGAACACAGAAAAACCGAACTAATTTCCACCGTGACGGATCTACGGCAGTCCGATTTCTGTTTAAGGACTCGGATACAAACCCAACCGCGGTCGGGGAAGAAAGAAAACCTCTTAAAACTCTTATCTTTCTCTCTGTAATTCTTCAAGATAGGAGAGATCCTGCTGAGATAACAACAACCAAGCCATTACCACTGTGGCAATGCATAAAAATATATTTTTTACTTACCTGGTGAAATGAAAAAGAAAGGTTCAGTAAAACTGCAGTTCCAGGAATCTTTATAATAACACTTTCTCCTTTTCTACTGATGCGTACATTAAAGTTGGCTTCATATGTTTTTAATTTCTTGTTCTTTTTGAGCTTTCATAAATATGTTTGTTGTGACTCAGTTCTACCTACTTAAACTGAACCAATTTGAACTGCAGTGAAAGAACCTTTAAGATTTGTAGACATGAAAAGCTTCGATATATTTGTGTAAATGTCATCAATGCTTTGAGATTTTACACGTAGCTTCATTTAAGGACTAAATCTCTGACTTCTTTGCATGTGGTTGTTGATTTCAAGTATTCAGATTTTAGCTGCAAATGCGATTATATCTCCAGATCTGTAGGGCTTGATTTTGTAATTTTGAATTTCTTAACTGTGGGACCGTCTCTCTGTCTGTGTACAGACATTTTCTTGCCGTCCATCGTCTTCACTGCATATTCCAGTTGTAACACCAGTGACCACCAGCTGGATTCCCAGTTATCGCTTTCTGGTAAAACTGAGACTTTTTGAAACGGTCCTTTCTGTTGAGACGCTTCTCATTAATCAAACATCAATGTTTTTGAACAGTTTATAATTTTTGATTTGTGGTATATGTTAATAATAAGAAGGGTGTTTTCACACTTGGTTGACTCTCTTCATTTGGAGACAGAAACTCCAACATTTGTTGCATTTCTAGCTGCTGTAGTTCTCTTTCTCACTGCACTGAGTCAAACCAACCAAACCCTTTAAGAACCCTGTTCCCCTCCTGGCCAGTGGGGGCGCTGCACCAAGAACCACTGTAGGAAATGACATGAAAACACACTGAGCCAGATTATAGTCATTTCTCCTGCTAGCGTTACGACTAGTACATTTGTTTTGGTTGTATTTACCCAGAATGCCTTGTGTTGTAGTTCACTTCCTGCTTTTGGAGCGGTCTCTGATCTGCATGCCGTTCACATTTGCATTTGAACCGCATCAGAGTTATGAATGCGTTTGCACATTCATAACTCTCCAAATGAACCGGACTTTCTTGGAAAACGAACTACAGTTCAAATAAAGTGAACTAAACAAGGCTGGTATGAATGCACACTTATAAATAACTGATGCCTCCTTGTCTTGGGTTGATGTTTGTTTTTTATGAAGGTTTAACCGAGCAGCAGACGTGTTAAAGTTGAAAGGTCAGGAGTCATACCTTGTTGTTAACCCATTTGCAGGCCAGGCTCCTTGTTCTCCGAGTATGACAAGGTTTTTAGTGCTAATTTTGTGGTCATGACATGTGAATCGTTTAATTTTAAAGCAGTGTAGTTCTCCACTGGAGGAGAGGAATGATCCATTTGCTCTGGGTTTCCAGTTTCTGCTCCTGGTCTTTCTGCCGCTGTTTACAGAAATAACCAAGTGAGGCTCAGCAAACAAACAATTCAACAGAAAAGCGGAAAATAACCATAACATCCGCGTTCTGTGTGTTTCTGCTCTCTGCTAAATTAAACATGTTTAATGCTGCACGGCCAAAATAAGCATTATATAGCATATTCACTTTTTTCTGCTCTGTCATT
This sequence comes from Gambusia affinis, assembly GCF_019740435.1. Classification (NCBI taxonomy): domain Eukaryota; kingdom Metazoa; phylum Chordata; class Actinopteri; order Cyprinodontiformes; family Poeciliidae; genus Gambusia; species Gambusia affinis. The sequence goes on from NC_057878.1 coordinate 26,932,374, forward strand.
GTGGTCTCTGAAAATAACATAAAGAGGCAACAAGAATTTGCCTGGCTCTGTCAAGTCTGGTTCAGTCTGCAGCCTGGCTCTCAGGACACTTTGCTGACCTCTTGCAAGCGGCCAAACGTTTGGGCCCGGCTGCTGCAGAACTGAAACTTTCTCCCAGCAACACAGAATATTTTAATCTACAACATGCAAGTTATGGCTAATCATGAATAACAAATCTGTCAAGAGCTTTTCTCACATTATTCCGAAGCATGTCAGATTTATCAACCTTTTTAATTTATTTTGTAAACTAACTATGCAGAGATTATTTTTCACCCTCTGATGGATGACATAAAGACTATACAGTCTTCCATGAGTGGGTTTTTTTGGACCTGTGTTTTTATGCCACTTTTGTCATTGTGATTCAAAATGATGTTTATGTGATACTTTCTGCTGTGTTTTATTTCACACAAGTATTATTTCATGTTTGAAATATTTTCATTTTTCACTTTTTTAAGCATTTTAGAAGAAATTGTAGAACATTTGTGACGATTTGTAGAACATTTTTTAAAACGAAATGACAACAACAGCAATGTTGGAACAATGTCAGTGTCCATTATGTGTGCATGTGTGAGTGTTGGAAGGGAAGGAGGAGGAAGGAGAATGTTTCTTGAAATTAGCTAGCTAACCAAGCTAGTTAACATCTGTAACGTCTGTATTCTGTTGTGCTGTGTGTGTCATGCATGTGGAGGTGTGTATGTATGTGTATTTATCCATCCATCCATCCATCGATTCATCCATCTTCTTCCGTTTATCCGGGTCGGGTCGCAGGGGTAGCAGCTTCAGAAGGGAGGCCCAGTCTTCCCTCCCCAGTCTCTTCTTCCAGCTCCTCCAGGCGTTCCCAGGCCAGCCGAGAGACATAGACCCTCCAGCGTGTCCTGGGTTTCCCCGGGACAGGCTGGGACCTGAACGCCTCCCGGTGGGACCTGAACACCTCCCGGTGGGACCTGAACGCCTCACCAGGGAGGCGTCCAGGAGGCATCCTGACCAGATGCCTGAGTCTCAACTGGCTCCTCTCGATGTGAAGGAGCAGCGGCTCTACTCTGAGTCCCTCCCAGATGACTGAGCTTCTCTCTCAAAGGGAGAGTCCGGGCCCAGGTTACATTATTTTGATACCAATAAAAGTGACTAAGAACTATTTTTTTTACATCTTTTTAAGTAACTTTAGGTTTGGCTGTGACTACATACACAGCTAAAGAAAAAAAATTAAATACGCTTCTAAAGGAGACCAGTTACTTAAATAACTTCTCTATCGTACACACAGCGACATTTCATCATATTTTCAAATTTATTGATATTTATTGATTAAAAAAAATGTGGAGAAAATGGTAAAACTAATAATACAGACAGTTTGGAAGAATTTAAACGTCATTAATTGTAATTTACCATGACGATAAATCAAAATTCTTATCTTGATAAGACATTTATCATGATAAACGATAGGATAAAAACCCAGCCTTTGGTTGTTCCACATATACTTAATGATGATCTTTCTTTGGTTTGCAGCTGCAGTTTGTTTAAAAACCAGGTTTTTAAACAAACTTTGGTATAAAAGTTTGGGATAGATTGGTTTAGTGAATGAATGTGTCCATTCATTTACTCTTACACGCAATCTGCTTTTAGCAGGTTTATTATTAAACCCTGAATGCTGTAGGAATATAGGCAGCTGTGTTATTCGTAAAACAGGAAATCCAGGAAATGCACAAATTTGAGTCTGGAAAGGTGTGAAATATTTAACCCTTCACCGTCAGGCGAAAATGTTCTGACACCCGACGTGTGTTGGGTTCTTCCAAAGACTTGGCAGGTTTTCTATGAGGGTTTCTACAAAATTATTCAAGCTAAACAAAAGGGAAAAACAAACAGAAACGTCTGTTGGGTAAATGGACTACAAATGTGACTGACCTTTGAATACTAATGTATTTATTTTTTTACTCTTTCTGATGAAAGGTGGGTGAAACCTTAAAAGCCGCCTCATCCAGTTGTAGTTTTTTCACCCGTGACGGATGCAGTCTGAGTTCTCCCGCTGTTCCTGACTCCAAACATCGCTGTGCAACACAAATCTCTTCCCACCCACTTCCTTCACCTGTGAGCAAACGTTGCTGATTCAGCCGCAGGTCCAGGCTGACTGAACACTTACCTTGGCCTTCGCTGGCCGTCTCTCTCAGGTCAGTGCTTTACACATGGTGACATCTTCTGCAGCTATTCTCTCCGCCTGACTGGAGAACCAAAAGGATGGACCTTAGTGGACAACCTTTATTCCACAAAGCTAGGTGTATTTCTGACACTGCAAAGACAAAATCCTACCAAATAGTTTTGGTGAGATCTTAATACACTTTAAATAAAAGGAGCTATGAAGTTATTGATGTGAAACAAGCTCCTATATCTTGCTGAAAAGTTACTTTTCAGTTAGTTTTGTCTTCTATCAGGTTTTCTAAGATATTTGCACTACAAACTAGACAAAACTACTTGGTAAGATTTTGTTTTTGCAGTGTAGGAAGTGTTTCACTTTAAAATAAAGAAAACAGTTAAAACAGAGAGGCCTTTTGTTGCTCAACAGACACAAGAAAACACAAAGTGGAAATATAAATAAAAATAAACCTGCACAAAAATGAGCAAAAGCATCAGAACTGAGCATCATCATGTGCTGTGTGAATGTAGCAGGTCTTGAAAATTGTCCCACCTTAAGGAAAACACAGAAAACTAATGTTCACCTCAGCATCGTTCTCTCTCAGGTTTCTCAACTTATTAGTTGTTTTTTTTTCACCATTAAAATAATTTGAAGCATGTTGTTGCATTTATGGTACCTCAGACCTGACCTGAGACGTGTTGTTCAGTCACATTCCTGATGTTTCAGTGAACTGGATCTCATATTTTAAAACTGGGCGTTTCCCAGAATGTTGTCTGTTTTTCTGCTGCTTTTCTTTTTCAACCACAGAAAGCTTTATTTACACACTTTGTGTGTGCCTCTGCATAAAAACAAGAATTGCTGAAGTTTAACTTTGATATTTTCACCAGTTCTGATTAATAATTGTCCCACAAATTTTACCATACCCTGGAAAATATGAGCTGCATTCCCTTTCTTTGTCACTGCTCCCATAAATGCAGAAATGTAATGAAAGCTGCAGAAATGTAATGAAAGCTGCAGCAACAGATGAGATTTGCTCTAAAGTCAGTCACTCAGGCAGATCCCTTCAGCTCCAAACAGCTGAGTCTGGTCTGTTCGTACTTTTTTTACTGCATAATAAATAACTTTAATAAATGATTTAACGTCTTTGACTTTTCCTCACACTTTTGTCTTTTCCCCCACATATGGAAGCACAAACGTGCATGTTTCATCTGTAGCCCTGAGACTCCTTCAAGCAATTTACGGCAACACTCTGTGCTTCATTACGGGTGACAGATTTATTACCCCCGGCTGGAACTTCCACCAAATCTCAAGTTAGCCTTCGTTTGCTGCACAACACAAAGTTTCACCGTCGGGTTTCAGAGCCACTCCTTTCTTCAAAAGCCTTCCCTGCAGTTGGGAAAAAAGTCTAAACTTTTACAGCCTTTTGAATTAAAGAAGCTGTGTTGCTTTAAATGTCTATCCACTCTTGGAAGTTTTGCTTTGGGGCGTTGAGTGAGTGTTGTTAAAAACAGAGCAGATGACAAAGTTCCTGCCACTGGGAATGCATTTATTTCTGTCTCATTTACTGATTAAACTGTAACTTAATTCATTTCTTCTGAGTCTAAGAGAAAACTTTCTGTTCATGTTCTGCTAAATGAGTCTTTTGGAAACAAAATGAACAAATAAGCAAAGTAAGAGTTTGTATTTAATCTTCTACGAACGGCTAAAACCCAAAATCTTACCAAAAGTATTTCTGGTTTAATTTCTAGTGCAAATATCTTAGTGTAGCTGAAATAACTTATTCAAGATATAAGAGCTGGTTTTAAATTAATAATTCCTTAATATTGGTGAAGAAGTACTAGTTTGATTGGCAGATTATTTCACTTATAACAAGACATTTTTATCTTGTTATAAATGAAATAATCTGCCAGTCGAATTTTTCACCAATATTAAAGCATTACTTACTAAAAACTAAAAACTAAAAACTAGCTCTTACATCTTGCAGAAAAGTTACTTGTAAGCTGGTTTTGTATTTCAAGTATTCTAAGAAACTAGACCAGAAATATTTGGTAATATTTCATGTTTTTGCAGTGAATATATTAAAAATGTAGTCACTAAAATTAAACCTATATCCACAGAGGAAGACTCAAAGCTTCAACTTCTCCTCATCCTAATAGACAAAATGTGAAACACATTAATGATTTCTATGATATTACAAAGTAAATCTTCTAAAACCACCTGCAGTTTGATGGTATTTTATTACCTTTGCTTAGAAAAGGTAATAAAATATGTTGTTTCATCATAAAACGAACCACAGAGCTGTGAAGAGGGAGCCTCTCTTCTCACATTACTTATTAAAACATGAACTGCTGTATCTAGTAATTTATAAATAATTATAAAACCAGTTTCAGCCAAAAGTGTCTAGTTGATGTAGCTGAGTTTGTCTTTTAAGACTAAAACCTAGAGAAACTCTAAATCCATGCATTTATCTTCAGTTGCATTGATTACTGCCACAGTGTCCTCAAAGGTCTGACTAACAAAAAACACATTAAAGATCTGCTGTTGTATCAACCTTCTGATCTGCTCTGCAGAACCAGAACCAGAACCAAACATAGAAAAGCAGCGTTCAGCTTCTATGCACCTCAAATCTGGAACAAGCCTCCAGAAAACTGCAAAACAGCCGAAACACTGAGCTCCTGTAAATCCGGACTAAGAACCCTCCAGCTGCTGAATCGTAATGAACGGAACATTGACCAACATGTTGCCACCTTATGAGAATAATAGCATAAATCAGTTTTTGCCAAAAGTGATTTTTCTTCCAAAAGTAAAAGTTTGAATCAGTTTTTGCCAAAAAAAGAAAAAGCTTTTGGAAAAAAGAGAGAGAGAGAGAGACTGTTATTATTTTAGGAATTATTTGATTCTTTGGTGATTTGATGATGGTCTTTGAGAAAATGTAATGTTTGTTACTAGTTTCACAATTGTTGACTGTATTTTTATGATGTTTCTATGATGTAAGGCACTTTGTTGCTGAAGTTCAAAGTACAAATAAACTTGATTGATTTTCTCATCTCCCTGGAAAAATCCAAACCCAGAGAAAACTGTCTCCTTCCCAGTTTTCGCCCAAATCATTTTCGTTAAATGATCGCGTTTCTCAGCAGCGATGATGTCAGAGTGAACATTTCCCTCCTGGACGGAGGAGCGGCGGCTGGACCGCCATCTGAAGGCGGCGCTGTGAGCGGTCCATTACTGCTCAGGTCACGGCTGTCAGAAACATTAGCTCAGAACGGGCAGATAAAAGCCAAAGCAGTAAGGACAAACAAATCGGAGCAGGCAACGCGGAGATGGGACCTGCAGATGTGCCGGTGCTCCCATTCCAGACATAAAAGCTGCCGTCATGTCCAGATCGAATTACGCTGCTCGTTTACGCAGCAGAACCAGAGCTGCCTTTTTATTGGGCCAGGCGAGGGCAGTTGGACAAAGATCCACATTATCGTGTCTGAGCTTCACATGAACAGCAGATGCTCAGCAAGGTGAGACTTTACACGGTCCAGTAATTCCTAAAGCCGTCCATCAGTGTCCGAACCGCTCAGATTTCCTCCTGCTGCCGCGTTTCCGTCCCGTTTTAGGATCGTGGAGGGAAAGCAGGTGTTTGAATAATCCCTGCTCTGCTCCTGTTTTATAGAAAGTCTCACTGTGATGCTGCCTCAAAGCGGGTAATCGAAAAACATCAGAAACAGTCAGCTTGTGACATTTAACATTCTCCTTGAAGGTTTCTGTTCTTCCCTTTTAGAACCATGAGCTGCTTCATGTTTTATTGGGATTTTGACGTGATAGACCTACACCAGTTGGACAGACCTGCTTACAATAAAAACTTGATTATCTTAATTATAATTTTATGATCTAATTTTGAAGACTCAAAACCAGTTTATGATGGACACACAAGGTCACATAACGCTGCATTCAGCATCCACTGGTCAAGAGTCACACTGTGTTAACTTTAAGAAGAAATATTTAAAGGTTTTTGAGCTCTATATCATGTTGTAATGTTATTCCCTCATCCAAAACAAACCTGGAGTGTTGATTTGATTCTTTCACGCATATTTGAGAAATCCTTCAGTCTCCATGGCAACCATTCAGCTATGCAAGACGCCTTGTTGGACCTAGCCCCGCCTTCAAGACGCAGTTCCTCCTGTAAGCTGCAGCTTCTGAGCTCCTTCAGACTAGCCAGCAGCAATTAGCAATCACCTGGTCGGTCTGCTGAGCTCATTGTAGCAGCTACCTTACAGTGAAACGCTGGTTAAAAAAAAAAAAAAAAAAAAAAAAAAGAAAAACTTTGTTGAAGTGTTAACAGAGGAGCCATGTTGAAGGCAGAGTTTCAGACAAAGCAGGAATTTTTAAAGAGACAGAGGCCCAATTTCAATGTGCTAAATCAGGAGGTCAAATTTCTAATGTATTAATTAATTTATTTATTTATAGCATTTTTTATAACATGTCACGTGACTTCATGTTAAGTTCTTCACACAGAGATGTAAGTAAAACACCTGATCTTACCTGCCTTGGTGAACTGGGAGAAAATCAGAGGGAGCTTTGTTTATCACCAGTTTGATTACTGTTACTTGGATGTAACTTCTCACTTGAAGGTATTTCTAACTAAAACAGTCAGCATGTTGTCACAGGCTGACCAACAAATGGGAGCAAAGAAAGTCTAGAAGTGGCAGAGAAAGGCAGAGGGCAAATAAAACTTTAATCTGCGTTCACACCTACCCTGTTTAATCCGCTTTAATCCGACTCCAGTTTGTTTGTCTAGGAAGTCCGGTTCATTTGGGACCTACAAACCTCGGCCTCGGGTCAGTTGAAGTGAATACTGGTGCGGCCCAAATGCAAATGCAGTCCAGAGACCGCTCCAAAAGCAGGAAGTGGACTACAGCACAAGGCATTCTGGGTAAATACAGCCTAAGCAAAGATGCGTGTCTGGCGCCAGCAGCGGAAAATCCTACGACCTCTAAAATGTGACACTTCTCCATCCGAGTTTACATTTCATGAAGAGGGAAGTTGAGCTCTGTGTCTTGTTCAAATTTCTGATTTTTAAAACGTATCAGATAATAACCCAATACAGCCGATGTTAACAAGACAAAATATGGAGATATTCAGGGAAACAGTTGGTGAAGCACTCTTGAAGAAATGCCAAAAATTAGAGGTAAAGTGATAAAGTAAGATAAGTCCTGGCGTTCCTTGCAGACTGTGGGGGGAAGGACGGTGGCGTCTCTTTAAATAGGCCCAGTGTGAGTCACGGCGCAGAGAAATCGACTCTCTGGTAACGGCTGGGCTGGACGGGACGATCCAAACTGTCTTGGTTCTTCCTGCTCGTAGCTTTGTGGCTTATTAGGAAAAATGGGTGTAAAAAGTGAAGCTGCCAGCAGCTGATGACAGGAGACGTCTGGAGAAATTAATGAGGTCGGCCACTCCAATCGGTTAACGGTATCATTTCTCTGTGGGTGGGCCGGGCAGTTGTCTGCTGCAGGGGACGAGCACATGACATTCACCTCATTAACTTGTGCCACTGGTGACGATCCAGACATTTACCGGCGTGGTGAGAAGGCCTGCCGAAGACGTCGGTCACTTGGGCTGGTCTTAAAGCCGTCATTAGGAGGGAGTCTGTCGGCTGGTTTCTTTCCGTTCTGTCAGATTATGATTGTTTTTCTCATCTGCTCTTTGCTCTCTTAGCAGCAGATTATCAAGTCACTGTGTTAGCTGAGGAGGCGTGCAGACAGGGAGGTGACATTTGCATCACTGTGGTGAGAGAAGGAGCACTACGTCAACGTATTTTTACTCAAGTAAAAGTAAAGAAAAAAATAGCTATACAAGAAATTACTGATGAGTAAAAAGTCAAGGGATAATCAAATTATCAGTCATTTAATATCTAAAAACTACATCAGCAGACGGAACAAAATATAAAGTTAAGTGGAAATTGTGGTATTTTAAGGAGATAAATTACAGTAATTCATAGAAATAATAAATAACACAATCAGTTGAAGTTAAATGTTTCCAAATCAGTTTCTTTCAATAAAGATTGCAGATGTGTGTCAGAGTCTGGTGGATTTTGAAGTGCAGGAACATTTCTGAATGTTTGTTCTTCATTCAGAAAATCCAGACATTTTACTCAAGTAATATTGGAGATACTTTCAGATAATATTACTCAAGTAAAAGTAATTAAATGTAACTAATTACTACCCAACTCTGAAAAAACCCAGTTTTCTATAAAAGGTTTTGGTGCCAGAATGAGGCATTTGTATTTTGGTTTGTAATGTGGCGGTGCAGGATTAAATGGGGTTAATGGTGGCGGCCATCTTTACAACTCTTTGAAACATTGGTTTAAAACTAAGACGAGATTTTTCTCATATTCAGATGAATTCGCCCATTTTAAGTCTTTATTCTAACCTCATGTTTTTGTGTTTGTTTGGATTTTTTTCTGCTCTCTTATTATTTCTGCTTCTTGTTTCAGTCAGCAAAAGAAACTAGTGATATTGCTAACTGGCAGATTTGCAAGCATGTTGTTTAATATGCACTACATAGATAAATGAAAATGAAAAAGTATGTACTCTGAAGTTTCATTTTGAGTATTATTTGTATGATTATTTTGTGTTTTTATGATGCAAAGCACTTTGAATGATTAAAGTTCAAAATGCTGTAAAAATATCAGCCTAGAATAAAATAGGAGAGGAATATTTTCTATCGTCCCACAGAGGGGAAATGTTGGTGTCCAAACCGACCCAAACAGAAACAGAGGGTGGTCCAGTTATTAAACTAAATGTTGTTTAGCTAAAAGAAAAAAGCAAATAAAAGTTGAAATGCAGAGATCAGGATTAGTAAAGTAATGTTGCTTTAAAATAAGTATGTTGCAACTTTGTTTATTTAAAAAAAACAGCTGAAAATGCGTTAATGCCTATTCAGTTGTAATTCCTGGGATTACCCTTCACAATGGATTTGTTGCTCAGTCGATTGTGGCGTTTAACAATGCTAAGTGTTTCCACAGCCGTGTGACTCTGCATCCTCCTTCCTTCATTAATTGGCTCATTGAAGGAGCAGATCATTTCCCCGCCGCAGCGCCGCCGCCATCGCTGCACCGCCGCCATCGCTGCACCGCCGCCATCGCTGCACCTATCCTGCTGCTCTGCCAGGTCCCTGCTTATCTGACAAGCCCCCAGCATCATAAAGCTGATTGGAGTGGCAGACCTGCGCTCCTCAGCACTGGAGATGGCTCCTTTAGTGGCCATAAATGACAGGCTGACTGACAGCCTTGGATTTAACCCTAATTACACCTGGGAAAGCAGAGCCAAAACAGAGCATTTATAAAGGAAAGCCTCGCTCCGCACAGAGTTCCTGCCTGTCCTCCTGCAGCTTCTCTCTGGCTCTTCTCTTTCTGGCCTCTTGGTTTTTAAACAGCGTGGAAAATTAAGACAACGGTTTTCACAGAAATTAATCAACGCCACGAGCAAACGCACCGCGAAAACACCAAATCTCACCAAGTAATTTCGGTTTCTAGTGAAAATATCTTAGTATAAATGTTTTTTTTGTAATATAGAAATCATTGATTTCTATATAATCTATTAGGATGTGAAGATGTTGAAGTTTGTGTGTGAGCTGGGATTCCCAACATCTCAATCTTCTGGATAATAATTTTAATTTTGGTGACTAATTTTTTAATGCGTTCACTGCAAAAACATTAAATATTACCAAGTAAGATTAGTCGAATTTCTAGTGCAAATATCTTGGTATATTTTAAATAAGTCACAACTAACTTATGTGAAAGTTTTCAGGCAGATAGAAGAGCTGGTTTCTAGTCAATAATTCCTTCATTTTGACAAACAAGTGCTACATCCATTAGCAGATAATTTCACTTATAATGTGGGAGAAATTTTTTCTTATTAGTAAAATTTTCTGCCAGTAGAACTGGAACATTCTCACCAATATTAAGGAATTATATCTTGCTGAAAATTCACCTTTGAATAAGTTTTGTCTTATTTAAAGTGTACTTATATATTTGCAGTAGAAATTAGATTTTGTGTTTTTGCAGTGTGAAAAAGTTTCGGTTCATGAAACCAAATTATTGAAGTGAACTTTTGATCAGAGGTTTTCTTCTTCTTTCCCTCTAGTTACTGCTAATAAATCTAAAACTAAATCGGTTGCAGAAAATCTGCAACTGTAGAGATGAATGAGATGCAAACATAATGTGTAATATTCCACCTCTTCCCTCTTTCACCACGCTGGATTCTCTGTCTGTAGTTTGCTCTTTCTGATAGTTTGTCCGTTTCTAACTGAACCTGCATGGAGATCACAGCCTGGTGGTTTTATTGAACAGTATCTCCTCATCGTTCTTTTTATTGACCGTCAGCCCACCCTGCCTGCCTAAAACCTGCTGCAACCCATTTGTCTTCATGTTCACAGTTATTCTCATGCACTCTTTGGACAGAAATGCTTTCTGTGAGTTCAGCTCAAACATGCCAACCCATCTGCAGAACCAAGATGTGAGGTTTGAGCAAATGGACTTTCTGTCAATCTAAGAGCTAATCTGGAACAAACTTGTGTTTGTGTAAAGCAGCCAGGACAGAAACCTTTCCTCTAAGTCAGAGGTTTTGGTTCTCAGAGGGAACAAATGGTGGAATGCTCTCAGACTCAGGTGTTTGTCAGATTATTATTAGATATCAGAATGTTGTTTGTTGTTGTGGGTTCTCGGATTTAGTTTTCTCTCTTTTGCAGGTTAAGAGGCAGACTGTGATCTTTCTGCTTCTTTCTCTCTTCTACTCATGTGTCCTTCAGCCTTTCTCCTTTTCTTTTCTCTCTGTTTCCGTTACCAGTGGGGAATCGCGGTGAAAGAAAATCATTTGGGCTTCAGGTTGACTCTCTTGAGATCCACACTGCTGGACAGGAAAAGCTAAAAAAAAAGACTATCTTGATGTTGTTGTTCCTAAATGATCACAGAATAGCAATCCTCTTTATGCGCGTTTGTGGCTTTACAGTTGGGCAGAGATGTTGGAGTAGGGGATATGATTCTTGCCCATTATGATCAATGACAGAGACAGTTTGAACTTCCTCCATTTCCTCTGCATCCAGGGGTTATAATTGAGGGATGATTTGATGCTAATGCCTGTAAAAATAAAACCTGGTTGCCATGTTTGTGCATGATAGCAATCCTTCCAGCTGCACAGCATCCAAAACCAGAGGGAGTAATATTCCCAACATTCAACACCTCAAACAAAAGAAACCAATCTGAACTAACGTAACAGAACCACTCCAACATCCTGCCACTATGAGCGCCGTAATTCTGGATTACCACTTCCAACCTTTACCTACCGTCATGAAGACGAGGATCTTCAACAAAAGAAGAAGATCCTGACCAGATCTTAGCCTGATGTTCACCAAAACAGAAGACGGAAGGTTTGATGCTAGAAGTTTAAGATCGGACGCCACTGGGTGTTTAACATGGAATAATAAAGAAGTATATTTTCACACGTGTAATACACCGTTAGTCTGCTGTCCTTCAGAGACAAGATGAGGAATGTCTTCTTCCAGAGGGAGGCCCGTCAAAACCATTGAATGAAATATCCCGTCTGGCCCTGGAGCACCTGGGGATTCCTGGGGAGTGGATGGAAAACGCCACTGCACAGAAAGACGATGTTTAGGTTTCACACTGAGGTCTAATCCATCTGTGGTTTGGGATAAGCATGGGTGGAAAAAATACACATTCTACATGGTACTGCACATGTACGGACACATGTACATACCATGTGAGTCCTGGAAATAAGCTCTGCTAGAGGACACGGAGTTCACTCTGCTACAAACAGAGAGGCTCGTGTCAAATCTCCTCTAAAGTTATGAATGACGCCTTAATGGCAAAGTAAATTGTCTGAGGAGAAAAATCAATTTAGAAAATTGCTTGAATTCTTGCAGGCCTGTTCCATCGTCATTAAGAGGTCACACTGAAACGAGGGGATGAGATGAATATCTCCTTGTAGTCTGCGGGCAAGTGCACAACATTTCCAGCCACGTCTGAAGACTTATTCATTCTGTCTCTGTTCCAGTGACTCTTTTAAAGCCATTGTCCAACAGGAGAATGAGTTTAATCAATGAGTGACTCCCAGGAGAAATTCACTACATGTCAGATTTCCCAACGCTAATGAATTCTGTCTCTTATTTCAATTCAGCTGTTCTTTCCTAAACAAAAAAGCAGCTTTTTTTTGCATCTGATATTAACAGATTTCAGATTGCATGCATTGGCATAAAGTGACGGTACATGGCTTCGATATGCCATGATGGCGGAGGAGTGAACAGATGTTGCTGTTATCTTTAGTCAAGATGTGCACAAGCCATGAATTCATATCTCAGTTGCTCCCTCCTCTTTTCCTCCAGGCTTTGTCGCCCAACAACAGCTTAAATTAGATCACTGTCCAGTGTTTTGCTCTGGTGATTAGCTCATAAGCTACTGCAGGCGCCCATGTTCACTGAGGCAGAAGCGGAACAAGATACAGTGGAGAGTGACTGGCTGTCATGCACAAGTCCTCCAATAGCCATCTGTTTCAGGATGTAAAATCACTCGGTGTGAGGATACCGCATTTCCCCTGGGAAACATATTCAGCCGGAGAGGAAGCACAAAACTCCTTTTGCTGCACACCTTTAGCTGGCTGTACATTACACAGAGCTGTGGAAACTATCTGCCTCCTTAAAGATTTATTTTGAGTAATCACAAAAAGCAGTTTTCAAATTGTAGCTATTAATTGAAGCAAATAACTTGAGATTAGCTCATAAACTACTGCAGGCGGCCATGTTCACTGAGGCATCAGAGGAACAGCGGAGAGTGAAAAGCTGTGAAAAAGATTAAATGAGAAGAAAAAATAAACTAATTATTGACATTATCAGTCTTTCTAAGGGTTTGAGACTCCAGTAAAAAATAATTATTCACACAGAGAAAAATCAGATCGATCAGAATCATCCAGGAGGTTACAAACGAACTTTAGACAACATCTTAAAGTCTGCAGCCTTCCCTGAGTTCTGGTCAGTATGAGTCAGCAAAAACAAAGAGACAGAGTGAATGTAGGTGTAAAACTGAGAAAAAACACAATTTCATTATCCAATAGTCAAACGCACCAGTAGAGGAGTTCGCGGAAATTTTAGGAGCCATAAATTCTTCTCTAAAACTCTGAAGAGGAATGTCTGGCCAACACTTTGTGAGTTTAAGCCAAAGAGAATCATCTCAAGCATTAAAGCAAATCCACCTCTGAGTGGTCGTCAAAAGGCAAGTAAAGGTTTTGGAGTGGCCTAGTCCAAGATGCTCTGGCATGTCCTTGAACAGGCTCAAAAATCCCCCTGAATGATCAAATAAATTTAATTATCCAAAGATTATTTGCTAATTTTCATAAACAACTGATTGTAATTGTTTTTAGCAGGAGAAGCACAAACTATTTAACAAAGGGGCCACATTTGTTGGGCAGCTTTTTTCTCTCCTCGTTACTTACAACAATATAAAAATAACATGATTCAAAATAATAATACTTTAAAATATTAAAACCAGAAAACAGTAAAAATAAATATTAAAACCAATTAATTGAATTTTGGAGGCTCTGGCAACAGAAACAAACGTTTGGTTTTATCTTTTTATTTACTTCTGATTTCAGCTCAATGTATTTTAATGAACTTTTTTTGCACTAATTGTTACTGGGGATCATTTATTTCATTCTAATATTTGTTTTCCATCTTCAAGGCCTTAAATCTTTGTGAAACTCAGTATTTACAGACAGCAGATTTCACCCGCTGTATTCACCACATGTGCAGCGTTAACATGTTGCGTTTACATGTTGTGTTCACGTGTTGTGTTCACGTGTTGCGTTCACATGTTGCGTTCACATGTTGCGTTCACATGTTGTGTTCACGTGTTGCGTTTACATGTTGTGTTCACGTGTTGTGTTCACGTGTTGCGTTCACATGTTGCGTTCACATGTTGCGTTTACATGTTGTGTTCACGTGTTGTGTTCACGTGTTGCGTTCACATGTTGCGTTCACATGTTGCGTTCACATGTTGCGTTCACATGTTGCATTCCCGTGTTGCGTTCACATGTTGCATTCCCGTGTTGCGTTCACATGTTGCGTTCACGTGTTGTGTTCCTGTGTTGCGTTCCCGTGTTGTGTTCACATGTTGCGTTCACATGTTGCGTTCACATGTTGCGTTCCCATGTTGCGTTCACATGTTGCGTTCACATGTTGCGTTCACATGTTACGTTCCCATGTTGCGTTCACATGTTGCGTTCACATGTTGCGTTCACATGTTCGTTCACATGTTGCGTTCACATGTTGCATTCCCGTGTTGCGTTCACATGTTGCGTTCACATGTTGCATTCACATGTTGCATTCCCGTGTTGCGTTCACATGTTGCGTTCACATGTTCGTTCACATGTTGCGTTCACATGTTGCATTCCCGTGTTGCGTTCACATGTTGCGTTCACATGTTGCGTTCACATGTTGCATTCCCGTGTTGTGTTCACATGTTGCGTTCACATGTTGCATTCCCGTGTTGTGTTCACATGTTGCATTCCCGTGTTGTGTTCACATGTTGCGTTCACGTGTTGTGTTCCCGTGTTGTGTTCCCGTGTTGTGTTCACATGTTGTGTTCACATGTTGCGTTCACATGTTGCGTTCACATGTTCGTTCACATGTTGCGTTCACATGTTGCATTCCCGTGTTGCGTTCACATGTTGCGTTCACATGTTGCATTCACATGTTGCATTCCCGTGTTGCGTTCACATGTTGCGTTCACATGTTCGTTCACATGTTGCGTTCACATGTTGCATTCCCGTGTTGCGTTCACATGTTGCGTTTACATGTTGCGTTCACATGTTGTGTTCACATGTTGCGTTCACATGTTGCATTCCCGTGTTGTGTTCACATGTTGCATTCCCGTGTTGTGTTCACATGTTGCGTTCACGTGTTGTGTTCCCGTGTTGTGTTCCCGTGTTGTGTTCACATGTTGTGTTCACATGTTGCGTTCACGTGTTGTGTTCCCGTGTTGTGTTCACATGTTGCGTTCACATGTTGCATTCCCGTGTTGTGTTCACATGTTGCATTCCCGTGTTGTGTTCACATGTTGCGTTCACGTGTTGTGTTCCCGTGTTGTGTTCCCGTGTTGTGTTCACATGTTGTGTTCACATGTTGTGTTCACATGTTGCGTTCCCGTGTTGTGTTCACATGTTGCGTTCACATGTTGCGTTCCCATGTTGTGTTCACATGTTGTGTTCACATGTTGTGTTCACATGTTGTGTTCACATGTTGTGTTCCCGTGTTGTGTTCCCGTGTTGTGTTCACATGTTGCGTTCACATGTTGCGTTCACATGTTGCGTTCACATGTTGTATTCCCATGTTGCGTTCACATGTTGTGTTCCCATGTTGTCAGACTGCGGTGGCAGCGACATCTGAGTCTGACCGAAGGCAGGAAAGCGGCTGATGAAGGTGTGAAAATAAACATTCTCAGGTTTTGAAGGGGACGTGTTGTTTTTCGGTGGATTCCCTCAGAGAAAGAACGAGCCTCCCGATGCGCCGCTGCACTGTGACTAACAGGAAGGTTTAGTTACTGGGTGTTTGCTTTCATACGCTGACGACAGAGTCTCTCTGTGGGCCGCCATGAATATTGATCAGAGGTGTGAGGCAGTGGGTTTGTGGGTTTGTGGGTTTGTGTGGGCATGAATGATGGCTGCATGTTAGCTGTGGATGAGGTTTTATTTGTTTAATTAGGATCTGCTTGTGCTGTTTTCAGTTTTGATGAGCCAGTCTGCTGGGAGCTATCATTAAAAACCTAATCAAAGCAATAAATCAGGGTTAATTTACTTTCTCAGTAGTTTATTATCAGGTATTCCCACAGATGTTTAAAAATGTTTGGATTCTGTGATTTATGATCTACAGGAATGCAAATTTAGAGAAAGAAAATGGAAAGTTTTTTGGTAAATTAATTTCTCCTGTCAAAGAAAGCGTTGATGAATAACGGAGCCGTGTCCAGCGCCACGTTATGTCGGGTTTTATTTTCCACGTCTACCTTCACAAGTTTTAAAGCAAAATTGTCCAACTTACACAGATAGTTGCATCCCTTTCAGAAACCAGATTTTTATTTACCCTCTGAAAAGACAACCATTTATTTTAACTGACTTTAAATCAGACTTCACTTTCCTGGTTTTGTGACAGGATAACCAAGAATAGTATTTCTGCTTCTTAAATGCCAGAAATATAGAGAGTTTTTAGAAATCTTTTCTTTCTTTCAATTCAGAAGATTAAAAGCATTCGGTTTAAACTTCAGAGCTTCGTTAAGCTAAGTTAAATCTGAGCATATGAAGGGACGACTGTGGATTTATTTCAAGGCAAATCTGTTGCTTCCATTTATGACAACAGGACAGAAATCAAAGGAAATCAGAAGGTGAAATGTGGACCTCAAGTCCTACAGTAAAGATATCAGAAGGTTCTTCATTAATCTGTTCAAACAATGCAGTCTCTCACTCGTCCCTAAATGTGACCAAACAGTCACGTTTTTGGATTGCTGCAGGAAGCCAGAGTTCCCCAACAAAACGTCGTGCAGAGTAAAGATGTATTACATCGACCGCTAGGCGGTGAAGTTACGTTCTATCATTTCAACTTCTCAGTCGATAAAAAATCAGCTGCTTCTCACTGGGGAAGTGGTAAAAACTCAAACTACCCCCAGTTACACTTTATAAGTCCGACTTTGTGTTTCAATATGGCTGCTCCTCGCATCAACAATAAGCTGTGATGGAAGTTTATTTCATCTGTAAGAGTGCGTCTAAAGTTAATGTTGCATGTAGTGCCTCCCACTCTGGACTGAACAAACTAAAAGTGTCGTTTGCAAAGCTTAAAGCGATGCTTACAGCGGGTATTGAAGACAACATGGATTTAACATTTTGCCATGTTAAATCCTGACATCTCAGGCTTTGCTAAGGGGAAACGTCACGTAACTGGAACGTAGAGAAGCAGTTTAGTTAGCATCATTAACTAAACGAGATGAAAGTGATGGAGGTTTCTTCATTCAGTTGATTGTCATCCTCCAGTAGAAAACTGTTACCAACAGGGAAACTCCAGACGTTTTTCCTTCTTCCTTCATAAGAAGAGTTTTCAACATGGCCGCTGCACATCAAGCTGACATTACTCCCTATAATAATGGCTAACACAGTCTGTGCTTGTTCCTCAGTGTTTTGCCCTCTGTTATGTGGAGAAAATGCAGGGAAACCTAAAGATTATCATGTTGTCAACTTTGTTGGTCCGTCTGGAACAGCTCAGTTTCTCCAAAGTGAAAGTTCTGGAGGTGTGGGCCGGTTCCTGTCAGCACCAACTATTACATGCACATGTGTAATGGTGCCATCCTGCGTGGGTGTTTGAGCTCTGAATGCAGGCATTGCAATGATAGTCATCAATAACGGCCCGGCTTGCATGGTGACCCGCGTACCCAGGCAGACCCATTAGAAATACATCAACCTACCTTCTAACAGCTCCCCAGCTTGTTATTTCCTCCCCTGGGCCTCCATGCAGCACGCAGGGCTAAGGGCAGCTGGAGTCCCATATATATCTGCTCTGGGAGGTGGAGTCTGAAGGTGACAGGAAAAGTCTCCATCCCTCCAAAGTGGCTCAAGGTTGCAGCTCAACCCCGAGGCCTCGGAGAGAAAAGGAAAGGACAAAATGACGGCGTTCGAATTAAACGACCTGCTCCTGAAGTAACTCAAAGGAGACCTGGCTGCTGAAATTACAGGATCATCTCATATTTTCATCAAGCTTTTTACTTTGGACAGAATATACATTGGTGAATCACTGGTGGTATTATGGATTTTAACACGACCTGCCTCTGTGAGCACAGATGGACTTTTGATAACACTTTTAAGGATTCTAATCATTTGTTCCTCAAAATTCATCATTTCCAAAGTTTGGGGGTCAAGTTAAGACAAGCAGTGACTCAAGACAGAATAAAACCAGTTTGTGACACCAGTTGTCCATGTCTGATGTTGACATTTTATCAGTTTGTCCCAACTCTAAATCCAAAGGTCTGTATTGGCCTTTCATTAATCAATCGATCGAGTTTGTGTACATAAACTTCTCATGGTCAAAAAACATTTTTATTTCTTCTCGGTGTTCTTTGTTCCTCTGTTCTTCATTAGTAGTTATTTTATGAACCTCCTACAGAATCTTAAAGTTTTGTATTGAAACTCATTTCCCAGAAATGGGTTTTATCCAAAGGAAAGTGAATTTTACAGACGGTGACCTGCTGTGTCAGTGATGACTTTGGATCTATTTTGTTAATTGAAAACAGTTTCTGTTCTCTGACAGAATATTTCCTTTGGGTTTCAGTGTTTTGATAAAGTTAATGTTTGCAGAATAAAATGAAAAGAGGAGTTAATGTAATTATCAAAATGTGTTTTAGAGGGAAAAAAATAACATCGGTGTACTGCAATGTTAAGAGTTTAGAAAAAATAGATGCTTGTTCACAGTTTTAAACTAATTTTAAATGATGAAAACTTATTTCTCTTCAGGAAACCCTAAAATAATGTTTGCATATTGGAACATTTTTAATTAGCCACAAGTGGTTTCAGTTTGATCTGTTAAGATTCAGACTCAGCTCCTCGAATTTGGACAACTGCTCAGTTAATTTTAATTTTAACGTTTATTTATTCACATATAAATAATTCCTCTGTTAATTTAGACTGCACATTCATATCCAAGCCCTCCAATAGTAATAAAAATTTTATATTTTACTAACTTTGACAGTCGTTGTTGTCATTATTTTTACAGAATGATGCAGAATAATTAATTACATTTCCTGGTTAGTTAAGAAAATTTACTGAATAACAAAATCTCATTTTTAATGAATCAAATTGAGTCATTTCAGATCGAAGCTTGAACTGAAGTGAGAGCGCTAAAGCATTTTGTCGCCACCAGCGCTGAGCTTGCAGCAGAAAAGACGAACATTGGGACTGAAAGATGTTCAGCAAAATAAAGATAAAAAGATGAAACCTTCTCTTGTTTTTGGAGAATCTGGAGAAAGAGAAGAAGAGTTGAGATTGAGTTGAGTTTGACCTTATTGATGAAACAATAAACAAAGTTTCACACAAACAAAATCAACTTAAATCAAAAGAACAGTAGTAAAATATATTTACATGTTCAAAAAACTGGATTGAATTATGAACTTATTTTACACCCACCCCTCTTACATCTGTAGCACCATCCAATAAATAAATCCAATAGTCATATTAACTTGGTTTTAACAGTCTTGGTATTTTCTATGTCCATATCTATAACTAGTACAGTACATTCATAACTGCATGCACATAAAAGCAAGCATCATTTTAACATGTTAAAAAATGATTCCTAAATGAATATACCATATTTTACCAATCCAATAATGGTAACAAGGACCTTGGAGTCGAGTCACTCCAGTGGGGGATGAGAGAACAGCAACCCACAATTAGGTGAAGCTCTGTGGATGTTTCTGCATAGAAGAGAACCAGAAGTCTTAACAAACTGACTTCAAGGTAAATTAAAGCAGATATTTTGAACTAATGCTTTGGTTATTAATCCCAGTGAAAACACCAACTGAGATCAACCCAATCATTCAGAAAGTTAGTAACAGTTTCATCCAGAATTTCATGCAAGACCAAAGAAATTCAACATCTCTGTCAGATCCAAAGCCTGTGGCCAGAGCTGAGCTGCAGCTTCGACTGTAAACCAATTATTAAAGTAGAAATGAGTAAATAAAAAGAGCTACAGTGAGTTACTCCGACAAACCGGCCTCACTGGTGATGGTTTATGAAACTGACTGCTGAATGCATTATTCTGATCTGAATTATTCCCTAATATCCTGAGCTCTTCCAGAGTGTCAGTGGCTTCACATCGTTAGGAGAAACAAACAAATCAGCGTACATTATCATGTTGCTTCAGGGAGCGCTCAGTGTGGCAAACGTCTCCGTTTATCTGCAGAATTAAATGTTCCTGTAAAAGAGCCGGCAGCAGAGATTACATTAATGTCTGCATCACTCTGTGTCTGCCTATACATAAAGAATAAAAATACATAAAGAATAAAAATTAAAAAACACAGGTGAGACAGTTGTTAATGAAAACAAATTGTAGAGGAAAAACTTTCTGATTTTTATCAATTTTGTTGCTCTTTTTCTAAATAAATTATGAGAGAATTTTATAATTTCTGGATTATTTTGACTCTTTATTTCTTTATCCAAATGAAAAATGTCAAACATGCTAATTAAATTCCTAACAAAATAGCAGAAATCTAAACATTGCCACTGATTTACAGAGATGTATTTAACATTTGTACATTTATGACATTCATAAATACTGTAAATTTCATAATCATTTCGATACTGATAACACAGTGGAACCTCACAGTTCATCATTTGTAGATTTTTCACAGGAATGTTCTTCCAAATGAAATGTAACTCAAATTTTTTAAACGCCTGCAGATGCTGTGGACAGGAAAGATCTCCTGTAGAAGTCTGTGTTCCAACGGCCCTGAAGAAACCTCTCACACAGTTTCATGAAGATGTTCAGAAAATTCTCAAAAATGAAATTGATGAAAAAAAAACAAAAAACCTGAAAGCCAGTAAAGTCAAACTGTGTTTTCCTTCTAATAAACCATTTAAAACGTGAAAACTTTAATTGCTTCCAGTTTGTTAAACCAGTGGTTCCCAAAGATTTTCTTCTGAGCCCCCCTATGGATTACAATAAAATCCCCCCAAAAAGAAAGAAAAGAATCAACTGGACCACACATCGTTCAACCAGACAGAAACTTTTACTCATATTTTGTTTTCAAACTGCACTGAAGTTTAATTTACAAACTACAAACCATCTTTACAGTGAAACACGTTTCTGTTTCTGTTTTTGTTTTTCATTCATCCATACCGCTTCCTGTGTTAAACCAAATTAGTCGGGACATTAAAATCAAATTAAATCATACGTCCATTGTCCATATCCACTTATCCTTTCAGAGTTGTGGTGACGGGGACAAGAGGTGAAGTGCATTCTGGGAAACTTTACGAGTCTTTCAAGGACAACATGTACTAAGTGCTGCAAAAACAAAGTCTTACTAAGTGCTTTTGGTCTAGTTTCCACTGCAAATATCTTAGTACACTTGAAATAAGACAAAACTTATCCAAGGTCGCTTTTCAGCAAGATATAAGAGTTAGTTTTAAATGACTTATAAAACAAACAAACGTATTCACGTGTGATTTTAATTGCGTTTCCGGTTTAATGGAAACAGAAATTATGTTTTATGTTGACAGTTTTATATGCATTTGTAATAAAAACACAGCTAGTTTGTCTCTGCGTAGAAAATTTGAATAATAAAGAGCTTAATCCAGTGTTTCATAACCAGAATTAGTCAGATTGTATGTGTAATTGAATTGAAATCATGTGTTTTTGCAAATTGCCGCTAAATTTAACCTAGAAGGAGTTATTGCTCCTGAGAAATCCTTGTTCCACCCGTCTGTCTCTGTCTTGCTTGAAGACTTTTCAGCAGTGGTCGATAAGTTAAGGACAGTCAGCATTCTGTCCTTTACGTTTGTTTTATTGGCCATAGCTCTAGTTAGAGACAGCAGCTAATTGGTCTGTAAGGGATGAGGTAAGGCATGATGCGTCGACCGGTTTTCTGGAGATCCATAATTGGGATGCCGAGCGCGTCGGGTGAGGATACGCGGCTCGGCTTTGCCATTCTCTAAGTATGAAATGTTTTATTTACGAGCTTGGCAGCTTGCAGATAAACAGATTCATCATTATGGGGGATGTCAAGGGGACCCGGATCACACTATCGGATGATGCATTTCAAAAGCAATAACAAACTCTGTGGTGGCTGTAAAGTCAGTTTCTCAAGCTTCTATAGATGGCAGCGCATGAAGTGGAGCAAAGTCATGTGGTCAGGCAGTAATAATGATGTGCTGTTTGTTGGTCACAGAGGACCGCGGGTTAAAATAAAAACAGACAACAGGAATAAACAAGCTCTTTTCTGAC
Source organism: Gambusia affinis (assembly GCF_019740435.1). Taxonomy (NCBI): domain Eukaryota; kingdom Metazoa; phylum Chordata; class Actinopteri; order Cyprinodontiformes; family Poeciliidae; genus Gambusia; species Gambusia affinis. The sequence continues at coordinate 26,954,563 of NC_057878.1, forward strand.
GCTTCCTGTTTGTCTGTTTACGTCCAGCAACAACAACTGTTTACAGACAGACTAAAGTAATTGGTTGTTGTCCGTCCCCTGCTTTACGTTTATCTGAATTCAAATGGATTGCATTATGTGAGATAGAAGATAGCAGAAAGCTGTTTTTATCCCAACAGAGTCCGCATGAAACAGCAATATCTGGAAATCAGACTGATGCTCCCTGGAACGGTGATAAGCAAAGAAGATGCCAAACACATTAGAGGCACATTGTGGAGCGCTCCATCTGAGGAATGAATACGCTTCACAGGGGCATGATGGGATGTTTTCTACTCTCAGTGGCATCAAGCTTGCTGTGGACAGAGAACATGTTGGTGTTAGCTCCAGTGGAGATAAAAGACGGCCATCACTGATCAAAATGAAAAGGTGTTCTGGTGTTTCAATGTCATTGGAACCAAATAATATTTTCTTAAAGAGGCAGAATTATATTTTCCAGACACATAGATCCATTTTGCAGCCTAATCAGGTAACTATGCCAGCTGCAGCTGCTATAAAAATGCCTGACCTTTGTTTGACCTGTCCGTAAGTCTGTGCAACTCTCAAAACACACGACGGCCGACCAACAGCTTGGAGCTTCACAAAGTGTCTCCATTTTATCCTCCAGGTCGCCATGTTGCTTCTAACAGCAGTGTTTCTTACTTCTAAACATGTTCTGAAGTGTTGAACACTGCCCCCTAGAGTCCAGGAGAAAATGTGTCGGCCTGATTCTTCTTGTCTATTGGACCAATGTTTATTGTTTTTTCTCTTGGACTTATTTCATCTTAGTGTAACTCTGACAACCTAAAATGTCTTCCTGGCTCTTATATGTGTGGCCATGAAGGTCACGCCCTCTCTCCATGATTAGCCTCCATATTTATTGTGTTTTTACTTCGCTAGCATGAAAACTGACTTTTCTGATTATGTTTCAGAATAAGTTTAATGTTTTAATAAACAGGATTGGCTACATTGTTTTGTTGTTTTCAAATGAAAAAAAAAAAAAATTATTCCAAAGTCAGAAAAAAGAATTTGGGGAAAAGAGGAGACATAAATGAACTTTGTCATGCTCACTGTAGAGCATAAATAAAGCATCCTTACACACAGCAGCCGCTCTCTCTCACACACGCACACACACACACACACACACACACACACACACACACGCTCTGTTGTCACATCCTCTGACAGCAGCAGCCATAAATGCTTGATGTTATGTGCAAGTGAGAACATGAGGATTAGCTTTTAGCAGAGGTGCAACCGAATCGGACAAGACAGCAGCGAGCGGAGAACAGCGAACAGCACGACTCCCGACGGGCGGCGCTGAGGGCGGGGTCACACCGAGCCGCCGCCGCCCACACAGGAACGCTTACACACAACGCCACCACAGCTTAAGCTGCCGATGAATTACTTAAATCGTCACAGTTCACATTTTTCAACTTGAAATATTTAGCAGCTCCCTGATAAACTCAGACCACAGAAAACACACATGAATCCCGGCGAGGTGCAAATAAAGGCCACACAGATGATGCACGAGAAAAAGTCTTTAAAGCTGGATCATTTTTTCTTTTTATTGCTTCATATTTAATTGTACTTATGTACAACAGATTGCTAAGAAATGTGCAAAGAGTTAAAATGCTGCGCAACCTAACTGTTGCCAGAAGAAGATTGTAAACTGTGGTTTCTCAAACTCCAGTCTGAGTTTGAGAAAGAACAATATTAGACATTTCAGTTTTTATAGACAGAGTAACCAGTACTGCAACTCCAGCATTTTACCAGTCGTCTTTGTGGAAACACTGGGATGCAAGTCTTTTATACGTTTTTTACATTTATTTGTCGTAGTTGTATCTCATGTTTTTGTTTGCTATGTTTATATTTGTCACCAGTTTGTTGAATAAATCGACCAATAGCTGCATTTCCATCACAAAATTTGTGAAAAACTTTGTCAATATTTTCCTAATGTCACAAAAAGTAAAATATTCACAACTACTGTGTTTCCATTAGAATTAGAATTTCCTAATTGTCATTGTAGAAGAAAGCACAATGACGTTTAAAAACTCTCAAAGGCATTTAATTAATAGTGTGGCACCAATGTTATATAAAAACAACATAATATGAAAACAGAAACAGCTGGAATGTTATATAAGAAACGCCATTAAAATCACAGTTTGTCATGTGATAAATCATTGAAAAATACGCCGCGCCATTTTCCTCCAACTGCTTCCTGTGATCATGTGACTCAGAAAAAACTGCTTCCTTTGCAGTTTTTCAACATAAACCGATTTCAGGAAAAAAAAACACCTCATCCAAAACTTATGGAAAAAGGAGAGTTTCTGTGAAGTGTATCAAGTTATACTGTCGACAGAAACGCAGCTACTTTTACTACAGCGCAGGGCATTCTGGGTAAATACAACCAAAACAAACATGCTAGTCTAATGCTAGTGGGAATTTATTTTTAATTTCTTTTACCAAAGACATGAGAGAAATCCTACAACCCCTAAAATCTTCCACCATGCAGTGGTACAAGTCCCAAACTGCAGGCCTGATAAGAATTTGAGAGGACAGATTAGTTGATGTGAACCTCCAGGCGAACATGTTGTGCAGTCAGACGCGCTGAGCTGCTAACACAAACAGGACATCTTCAAACGGAGTCATTCAGTGTTTGCCACGGTTATGTTTCTTCATCTAACAGCTGTGATGATGAGTAGAAACCGTCTGGATGAAGACGTGGATCTGGAGGAAGGAAAGCAGATTGTGTCCCCAGGTCAGAGCCGGCGCTCGTCTGCGTTCTCCTCAGCAGGGTTTCAAGTCAAAGCAGCCGTACCCTGCAGAGATTAGACAAATTAAAGCAGCACTTAAAGTATATGGACCTGATTAGCCCCCGTAATGAAATCAGGCCTGACACGGCGGTTCTCCTTTTGCACACACTTGTATTCACTTTGCCTCTGATCTCGCTTTGCTCTCCATTCCAGCCCACAAAGCTCCATTCTGAGTTTCTCCCTCTCTCTCTCTCTTTCTCTCCTCCTCTTTTCATTTTCTCGCCCTGCAGGCGTGAGCCACCTCTTCGTCTCCGACCCCCTCCGCTGTAACTCCCTTCTTCTTTTTCTCTTTCTTTTTCCCCGCTGTCTTCTCATTTCTGGAGTAAGTGTGCTCCCTAGTGTTGCATCCATCAGAGAGAGTCCAACAGAGGAGAGAGGCTGAAATGCAACAGGGAGGTTCAGACTTTGGTCTTACTGATAGAAAATCAGTTACTGTCTTACTAACAGGCTTGTTTCTTTGCAAAATATCAATTCTGATTAACTTTGTACAATATATCTATAAATATACACTGGGTTTGTTCTCCTTTGATGTGTATATTAAGAAGGTGGACACGTCATCCACAGCAGTAAATAATTAAATCATAAATTGTTGCATCATTAACTCTGTGGTTCAACATGAAATATAAAAAATGAAAGTGAAATAATTTAAATGAAAAGCTGAAGAGTGGTCACTGCTTTTTAAATCTAAAAATAAAAGTTAAGACAAAAAGTAGCTTGAGAAAGAGAAACCAGGAGAAACAACATAATTAAACTTCTGTACGTTTATCAGTTCCTCCAGGATTCAAGATTATTTTTACCATTAAAACATTGAGTTTGTGTTGCTACTTCAGATATATTTGTGAGGAATTATGCAATATTTACACTTATTTTTGTTAAATGCGACTTTCTGTTACCACATCAATCATGGACTGTAACTGGAGGCAGCGGTCTGTTATACTGCCACCTGCAGGTGGGAGTAGGCATCACTTCAACTGAATGTTTCTGATCAGCTTTGCAAAAAAATTGCAGTAAACTCACAATTATGCCTTAGCTCAAAAAAGCTGGATCTGATGATTAAAGAAATGAAGGGACTGATTTATGGCAACAATTATCGAAACTTAACTTCAACTTTAGAAAAACCACAAACCCCACACACACACACACACACACATATTTATATATAGTCTGAAAACCTAACTCCATTCTGTAATTCAAAAAGTTTGTCTTTACATGAATTTATCAGTCAAAGCATTTTGTTCCTCTGTCTTTAAAAATATCCCAAATCATCAACCCTCCACCACCGTGCTTGTCAGTTGGCATGAGTGTAGATGTGCCATCTTATCCAGGTAAAACTTGGTAAATCTTGGTCAAGCTGCCATATTTCAGAACTTTTGTTTATTTCTTTTGTTTATTCCCTTCACCGTATCACTGTGTTAACACACCTGCAAGTTCTTCAGCAACAATCAGCCAAAAATCCTTTAGTGGAGCTGGTCTGGTAATGAGTTCAAATTGATGAAGTTTAATGGATACTTGTGCCTACATCTTGTTATTAGTCAAAGCTACTGAATGTTTTGGCAAAGTCAATCCAAAAACTCAAAGAAAAATCCCTAAAGTTCTCCAGTTCAGGAAGATTTTTCTTTGAGAATCTTGCCAAATCAAGACCAGTTGGTTTATGTCTTTCACTCTCCCTGGAAAAAGATTTTTTTTTATCATAAGGGACTTCCTTGAAAAATTAAAAATGACAGTAAACTGTGGTTGAGGAGAGCAGAAAACCCTTCCAAGTGCCAATTTCAGAGCTAAAGTGTAACACATGCATAACTGTGCCATGTTTGCATGGAAATATGTGTTGAAGGGGGCAGCGGAGGGCAACACGTCGTTATGCAGCGGAGATGGAGGTACCAACAGGAAGCACTAACTGCTTCTGCAAAGGCACGAACACAGCTCCACAAACCAATCTCATCCTACTTTCTCATGAATGCGTTCGCTCAATCATGCACACACGAGCAACATCAGCTGCGTGAAATGACTGTGAGTCACGTTGCAATCCAACACCATTCAGACCCACAGCTGCACTTATGCTGAAAAGCAGTCTGTCGTCAAGCCCTTTTATTTGACAGCTGTTCCAAAAAGACTCCAGTCTTATCTATTGCTTTTATATTATCAACATGCTCTTTATTTTCAACGCGCTTTAACACTTGGAGGGCTTAAAGGATAAGGGAAATAGCGTATCAGTTACTCAAGCTCTGTGAAAATGCATGTAATGCTCTCCATAACCTCATTGTTAATGGAAACAAATCCAAGAGCCACCGCAGCGACGGCGACACGTCCCCATAACTTTTATGGAGTGACGGTTATTTCCATGCCGGCGCTCTGCAGCTTCCTTCTCCTCTGATTTTAATTTTGACCTTTCAGTAAATTCACACCCATTTCTACTGCAGCCACTGGTCAGAGAGAGAGGGAGGAAGGGAGGGAGAGACGTCTCAAACATTTTCAATTGAAAGGTTGTAATTGAAGGAGTGCCTGGAGCAGCGAGGAGAAATTATAGGATGTTCATTTTTTATGTTGATACCCCTGAGAAAGGCAGAGATAAGAAGCGTGTGAGGACATCCTGCATGGCGGATAAAAGAAGAAAGCAGCAGGTCCAGTTCGCTCCATTAAAGCTACACAGAACAGTATGCACACAACTCAATGTGGTGCTCTGTTGTAGTTTTCATCCACCACAAATTGATGGTGTTGCGAAGGGGACCAGGAGCAACTTTATTGCCTTCTGCAATTAAAAAACCCACCAATAGAGCGTCGGTCTCTCCTTCCTGTTGCCACACAGGAGTAATTTGAGAAAGTTAACCTGGAGGCTGTCCTTTAACAAGCTCTCCCTGATCACCACATAGTGCACAACTCTGGAGGCCGCTGGCTGAAAGCCGTCTGAGAAACACACACCGACACATTCCAGTCTGAAACCCTGACAGTTCACCAACCGTCCACAGAAACTGGGTTCGAAAAACTCATGTGACCAGCTGCTCAGAGCTGGTACAGGTTCTCTGGATGTTCTTGTAAAATGAAAAAGTTCTGCAACTCTTTGGGGATAAAATGTAACTTTGTTCAACACTGTGCACAGAGTTGAACATTTCCCCAGTCATTTGTCTCCACAGTTAAGAATAATACAAATCTATCAAGGGAATTATGCACAGGTATGAAATGAAAGTGTTAGAAAAAATTACGACGGTTATGATTTGGTGAGCTGTTCAAAATGCACATTGTTTCTCTTTTTTATTTCCACCAATTATTGACTAATAATTAGAAGGAACTGATGTTAGAAGAAAATGCAGTTTTCCTTCTAACATCTCCTGCAGTTTTAAAGAACAGCAGCAGGTGTTTTAATCAATACCCACCTGTAACTCTGTGACAAAATTTATCTCCTTTCATAATTTGGCTCTAGATGAGACAGATTGGGCCCCTTTTCTACATTTAGATCATTTTCTACATTTAAGATGAGACACAGATAAATTTAATGTCCAACTGTCGTTTAGCAAGCAGTCTTGTAATCTAGGGTTGCATTCACACCAGTCCTGTTTAATCCGCTTTAACACTTGGAGTGTTAAAGGGAATCTTTTTTTTTTTACCAAAGAGAAATCCTACATCCCCTAAAATCTGACATTTCTGTTTCCATTTCATGAAGAAGGACGTTGCTCTCAGTGACTTCTTCAGAGGTTTTTGGGTTGTGTCCTTCACTGATTCTTGGTGCAGCGCCCCCACAGGTGAATTGGGGAACAAGTTGCTCAAAGCGATTGCTTGGTTTGACACAATGCAGTGAGAAAGAGAAAAACAGCAGCAGGAAATGGGACAAATGTTGAACTTTGGTTCCCAATCAAACTGAATCCAACCTGAAAGTTGAGGGTTTGATTCCTCCAAGGCCAAATTCTTAACTTGAAGTTGCAGAGGTTTTGGTGAATGAAATATTGAAAGTGTGGTTGGTATATTATTGAAGCTAATTGGCTTCTACCTGAAGATCCATGTCTGATTCTTACTGATCCAAACCTTCTAACATCCTTTGGTCTTTACAGTAAATCATCTTCCTCTCTGCATATAAATGTTGTTTAAAACTGAGAAACTTAAATGTAATAATTAAGGCTAAGAGCTGCAGTGTATTCTGCAGGCAGCTGGTTCAGTTTGGGCCTATATGATTGTCAGCTGGCACTCAAGATGACTACTCAATAAAATAACTCATGAGATGCATGTTTGTGTGGTTTTGTTGACCAGTTTGCTCTTTTTTTCCTGCTGTATCGGTACCACCTCGTCAGAGGAAATGTTCTCCAGAAATGGAGCCAAAAAAAGGAGGAGAGAAAGGGCAACTTCCAGCAGAGAAAGGGAGAATAAAAAGGGAAATTTTGCATAAAAAGCAAGAAGGGCACTCCAGGCAGAATGACTTGTCAATTTGATTTGCAATTACTCCCCCCACCTCTTCTTGTTCAGCCAGTGTTTGAAGTTGATTGGCCTCCTGGAGGAGAAAGTCCTGAAAAGGCCCTGACTGATACTGACCTCCAGGCGAGCGCTGTTCGACCTGGGAACCCATCAGTCATGCAATCCATCCTTGTCAGACATCAGACAGCAGATGTCGCTTCCTGTTGGCTCCATCTAACCCATCAACCCTTGACCCTGCCAGCACATGGACTGAAACTTATTCAGAAGCCTAAATGAAACACACAAACGTCCCAAAGACATGAGCGTTCACGCCCACATGTTTGCACGGTGGGACAGAAACCGCACACATTCTTTGGATGTCTCTTCACAGCGAAACAGACAACCGTCCCCTTAACACCCCTTCATCAAGCAGCTGCCTTAAAGACAAATCTAATTAACCTGCTGCAGACAAGCCCCATAATGCAATAGAAACTTAAGCCCAGAGATCACCGCTGATGGAGAACTAATGCCATCCCTGCAGCCCAGCAGATGACCAGGGTGTGTATTTAAAAGGGAAGATTTGATTATCTTGTGTTTGTAATTGGCTAATGTGTGAAATTGGAAAGAATGTGAGACGCCAAGAGGGGATATATACGGAGAGGAGTCCGTCCCCCCTGCAGCTAATACCAAACCAGAAGCACAACAGCAGCAGGACAAACGGCTCTATTGTTGTCAATAAGAAAGCCTGTCAACACTATCATAAATACCAACTGTAGTGAGCCGTGGCAGCCTGATATTAATCAGTAAGAAATGTTTCTGACACCTTTTGTTTTGATTTTGTCTACAAGCGTCATGCCAATAAAATCCCTTTGGAAGTGAAAGGGAATATTGAATGGAAGAGCTGAGAGGCAGATGGGAAATTGAATGAATTCTTACTGCCTTTTCAATCTCAACTGTCTCCAACTATTTTCTCCCCCAAGAGCCTTAATTCCCCCCAGTCAATATTAATCTCTTGGCGGTGACGTTTGCAACACCGTGTTTAGATTAGATTTCTTGATTTGCTTCACAATCGGCGGCGGCGGCGGGCTGTCCTTTCACTTTTCTTTTTCTTTCACAACTTTTAGATTAAATCGCCTCCTGTAGCAGAGCTACAGTGGATCCCTGGTTTTCTTCATCAGCAGAGAGAAATAATGAGCTGACAGAAAGATGGAGTCAATCAAGCATGAGTGTGAAAAAGAAAAGGTGCATAATTCATTCACTGTGAGGCCAGGCCAGGTCACTTGTAGCTGCACAGTTTAATTCAAGTTGCTCTAAATGAAATAAAGACACAGATTTAACAAAGATTAAACATGAAGTATAAATCTGACACCAGCAGTTAAAGAGGATTGACCTTTTAAAGATTAAGATGAAATTAATTCTTCTTAAAATTACAAATATTGGCAAAGGCACAAAGTATTTGTCTTTCATTTTCCATTATTCTTGTTTTGTTTTTTTTTAAATCCATAGTAAAGAGGATCACACATTATCAGTAGCTTGTGCAAAAACAAAACTTTCATTAGACTTGGCTGAATAAAACGTGTCTGATTGTTGGGAATAAATAGGATAAAAACCGAGCAGAAAAACGGAGAATGGAAATTTAAGATATTGTCTTTCTGTCTTTTAATACATCACCTGTTTTTTTGTTTGTTTGTTTTCTTGTTCAAATATGCAGTATTCATATGTCTATTTAATAAACCCTGGAGGGGAGTTGAGATATTTTATGATGAGCTGCACCCGACGAAACACAAAATTATTAACTAAATACAGAAAAGGCTGAAACATGTTATTGATTTACACATTTATATCTAATCTGTTCCTGAAAAGGCTTAATATCCTCATTACAATAAATAAAATCAAGCAACAACAATAGACACATTGTGTTTTTAGAAACCACTATACATTTAATAATTTTGTTTAAAAGAAACATTTCTTCCCACTAATGTCGGGCTGACAGTATAACGACATCACCGCTTGTTGAATGATATTTTTCATCTGTATTGTTCCATGACTCCCAGTATAAGTCCAGTTAAGCTTTTATGTTACAGTGTAGTGAGACAATAAAAGGCTCTTACAGCGGCGCGATTGGGAAAATGCATGCATCAGCCTTTATGCACTTGAGGAAAATAACCCACATCGTCATAACGACAGGAAAACGCCCATTCATCAAAATGAGCAACGGTGTAATTTTTTCGCTCATCAAGCACCACTGGCCCTTTGGACGGGCGACTTTATTACAGATGGCACTTTAGTGAGCAGGCGAGAGTTATGGCCGATACCAGGCTGTTCGCGTTAATGTAGAAGATCATCCAGCCGCTCCAGATGAGCTCAGCAGGGGGCTGGGATCCATGAAAAGGTGGGAAATAATGTGATCTGACTGTAAAAACTGAGGAAATATCAAACTTTATTTACAAACAAACAAATGAATAAAGTAACTGCAAACATGTTGAAATGATTCTATGAAGAAAATTGTCTTGTTGGTGTGAAATATATTTAATTTGATAACAACTTTTAGTCAAATGTTTAAATCTTCAGTGTTTTAGACAAATTTTTTATTAAATTTCATTTTCTAGTTTCAAGTTTAGATCACCATTTTTCACATTTCTCAGAGGTTAGTTGACTTTACTACCAACAACATGTTTTAAATACACTCTTCTTTGTAAAAGTTTTTTATCTGTATTTTTCTTTTAATGATTTGGACAAATACTTTAAAAGTTGTTTGAAACACTAGTAGAAATGATTTCTGTTTATGATGTAAAAAATTTGTTCAAATCTTGTTAAACAAAAATGGAAATAAAGACTAAATCAGAAACTATGTGTTGAATGTTTGGCTCTGAATAAAATGAAAGAGAAATAAAGAAACTTAACATCCTGAGTTAATTCAAATCATTTCTTTCTAGTAGCAGTTTTGTGATTGTTCATGTAAAAACTGGTGTTTCATGTTTGTTTTAAAAAAAAAAAAAAAGAAATCAAAATAACACTCCACCATAAATTCGTGACTCAAAGTTTCAGAGTTTTTACTCTTTCCTCCTCCTGTCTGTGATAAACCCCCTCAGTGTGTTAAACATGGATCTTCCATACGGTAAAAGTGTCATTTGGAGCATTTTTTTAATTTAGAAAATCCGATATTCTCTTATCAAAATCTTAAACTGAAATAAACAGAATTCACATTTTTATATGTTGCCACAATCATAAGTAACAACCATTGTGAAATATGGCTGAAATGATAAATAATATTTATTATTATTAGATAATAATATAATAATGTGGCTTAAATAATAACACATACTTAAATTTAAACAGGCCAGCATTTTATAAATTTAACGTTTTTTTGCTTTACATCATGTTATAATGTTATTCCCTCATCAAAAACACACCTGGAGTTCATAAGACAGCTGGGTGGACTTAGCTCCGCCTTCGTGGTGAAGCTCCTCCCCCTTCAAAGTAGCTAGCAGCAATTAGCAAACACCTGCTGGAGCTGTGGGTCATTGTTTGAGCTACTTTGTGGATGAAAATGTTGCTAAAGGGTTCATAGAGGAGCCATGTTGTGACGACTTCCTGTAGGAGGAGTTTCAGAAAGAGCAGGAGTTTTTAAAGAGACAGAGGCCCAATTTCAAAGTCAAATTTATTTGATATTTGGTAATACAGCAATTAAATAGTAACTTGATTAAGCTATAAAATGGCACTTTGTGCCTGTAAAATACAGAACACCAACCGTTTTATGAGAATTACGTTACAGTTTCATTTCACACCTGGGGAAACAATTACTTGACTAACCAGAAATGTAAATCCACTGAACCGTCGCCCCACAGTGGGACAGTCAGCGGTGTAATCATCACAGAGATAGACAGGAATATGGAAAAGGGCTGGCTAATGTGCTGCAGGTGTTTCTCAGGTTGGGAAAAAAAAAAAAAAAAAACGCTGACAGACGAGGTAACAAAATCATTTTTCCCTTTCTGCACACAGCTTCAGTCACACGATGCATAAACACAGGAGCGCATGCAGCAATTTTCTCCTTCAATCTGCCGTCCATTCAGAGCAGCAGTGGTGTGCCAGTGTGTGGGGTTTAAAATAATGGCTCGCCCGGTTGGTGGCGGTGGGGGGGCTGACAGGCCGCCTCCCACGTATTAGAGTAGTACAAGCACACTGATGAGGCCTGCTGAGAGACTGGCGAGTCGCCTCCTCTGGGTGAACGGGCTGCAAAGCGGCTTGATGAGACGGGATGTTATTCGTGGCTCCTGACGGCGTTCCAACGCACATTTCTCCATTTCACATTTAACTCTCATGTTTTCCCAAATTGGGCTGATGGAGGTGGGACAGGAAGCTCAGGGGTTGGCCTACAGCAGATGGCAATACGTTGGAAATCTGACCGGGTTCTGGAAATCTATCAGAGACTCCTGCTGCAGGAGGCGCGTTCATAAACTCAAAACTTTCATGCTGTAAAGACATAAAACCTTTAAAAAGTTCTACGTTTACTGTCCTGTTGCCTGTGACCTTCTTCCTCGATCGTTTTACCCAATCAGACAAACACACCGCTCACTCCAAATGTGAAATTAAGGACTTATAAAACATTTACTTTTTGTGTTAGAGGTTGTAAATTAAAGAAATAAGATTAAGGATTTGAACAGCAAGAAGGTTGGAAGGTAGCATAAACTACAGAAAGATGGATTTAATAACTGCTCCATAGCGCCCCCTATGTTTCTGATCTTTCAACTACTTTCACCCAGAGGTTTGAAAAGTGTGTAAAAACACTTCAAGAGGGACTGAAAGCCGTTTGGAGGAGTTGGTTAGACCCAACAGGAGGCTGTATTAGGACGACACCAAGAAAATAAAAACTAAATTATGTCAAAAGAATGATACGACTTTATTCTCATAATTTTAAGACTTTAATTTTCTAATATCATCACTTTATTCTAATGTTGCCCAAGGGGAACATTCAGATTGTTTAATACAAAAAGAAAAAATAAATGACATATGAACAGTTTTAGTGAGATTTTTATGTTAAGAAATTAAAAAATATATTTTAAACGTTTAGAAAAGGGGATAAAAATGTGAAATCAGAGGATTTTTAGTTACATTTATCTTTGTGCAACTTTATTCTGGTGATATTGTGACTTTATTCTCATAGTTTTATGTTTTTATTATTATTTTTGGCTTATTTTTAATACTCCATCGTACTTGTGCTGCATCAAAGACAATCAATTTTAAAGTGAGATTTTCTCAAACAGTCTGAACACAAACTAACTTTTCCACATGAAACTATTACAAATGGGAGGAGATGCACATCTAGTCCTTACAGACAGGATGTGACTTATGATTGGTTACTGAAAACAGGAAGTGAATAGATTGAATTTAGTTGCAGCGTTTCAACTGTTCTCAACTCTAGAAAACAGAAACTCTTTGGGTTTGCAACTGTCAGCTGAGGGACTGAAACAAGTTGCAGAAGCGTTTCCAGCTTCTTTATTTCGTTTTTTTTTTTTTTTTATCTCATTTCTCATTTACTGCACATTAATCAGTTTTTATAGCTGCCCAAATCCCCCTCATGATAAAGTCAAAACACTGGGAAGATGGAGGCAGCCGGAGTGTGTGAACGTTGACAGCACTCAGGCTCACACTCTGATGTAAAAGTTATAAACAGGAACCAGAGAAATATTACTCCGGTAATTGCTAATGGCTGCATGGATTCTGTCGTCCAGAGAGTCTGCAAGGACGGCTGGAAAACGGCCAACTGAGCACCGAATGTGAAAAACTGAAAGTTTCTATCCAGCTCATATTTGTTTGTATTTTGTCTAGACTTTCTGTCAACACGGAGACAAACAAGACAAACAATCATACATAAGATCAAGTCAGGGACATGAATTAACATTCATGTTTTTGGACTTTGAGAGGAAGTGGTTTGGATGAAAACCATGAATGGATGCAGAGAAGATCAAACTCCATGCAGAACCTTCTTGCTACAAGGCTAATATTTTCTTCCAACAATAAATTAATCTAGCAAAAACCTGCTTTAGATTAATGCTAATTGAGCTAAAAGTGTAATAGTTACTCCATAAAAACTATAAACATGTTATTTGTGTGGAAGAGGATAAGAGCCAAGTACTTTCTATTTTTCTGAGAATTTAGATTTTATTCCTCAGAATTTATTTTTCTTCTTTTAGAATTATGACTGTTATTTTCAGCAGAATTATAACTTTGTTCTCAAAACTGATCTCAGAAAATTAAAGTCAGAATTTTATTTATTTTCTGTGCTCCTGTTCCTGTAAACCTGAAAGTTTCAGACAGTAAGAATAATCAGAGGTTTCAACAAAATGAGGCTCAATGGAAGAAATTAGAGAAAGAATGTGATTTTTTTTCTTCTTACTCAATAAAAATCAACCTGATTTGATCACAAACTGAATCATCTGCTTTATCTTTGGTAAATACAGAAAATCTACAAATGTGGCAAATTTATCTCTTCAATCTGCTGCTAGAATCAGAAGATTATTGCTGCTGTTGATTTATTAATTTAAAGGTTTCCCTGCCAGTGAGAAAGCTGTACTGAACCACAGTAATATTTTAAAACAGAGAAAATGCACTGAAAAAGATTTCTTACTCCTTACTTCAATATTAATGGTGCAAGATTTTAGATATGGTTAACCTGGACGTCTATCTTGATCTAAAACTACAGATATTATGGATAAAATAGACGTTTCTGTTTCTAGATATGATAAAACAGATCTGATACAGCTTTGTGCTCAGACAGTCAGACGTTACAAACATGCATAATTGTTCTTCTTGGTGCAAAATGTTGGTTTCACCATTTTAACACAATTTAAAAATATCCTACAATAAGATATAAGAAGCAAACTCGATCAAACCACCAAATGTTTTCTCCTGGAAGACGCTGAGATGAAAAACAAGATATTCCAGGGTGGGCGACGTCCACGGCTGTAGTTATCAAGTCTAGAATATTCATCAGCTATAGTTCATGTTATTCCATGTCTGTCAGTAAGTTTCATCTAATTCTCAAAGATTTTGACCAATGGAAAGACTGTAACTCCATTCAAAGTGTTAGCCATTTTAGTAGAAGCCATTTTGTGTTTGTTAAACGGCTGCAACATCTTTAGTGAAACTTTTTTGAAAGGACTCAATCTTTACTGGACAGAAACTGGAGTAACCATGAAGTTTGGTCTGGAATGTGTTAGTAAAACCGTTGGAGTTTAAGGTGTAGAACCATGAAAATCCTGCAAAGAACGGAGAGATAATCGGTGAGCCGCGGAGACGCCGGCGACATCAAACCGTCGTGAAGATGTGACGACGCAGTCAGGAACGAAAAGCTTTGGTGTTTTTTCAGGGACGGGTCACAAGAAGTTCAGGGCGCATTTGGCCTGGCTCAGATCATGGGGGTGAAGTTTTATTTGAGCCAGAGCGGTTGGCTCTAAGGGTGGAAACACTAATCTGTCACGCCCTCAATACAAAAGGCCATATCGAAATCCTTTCATGTCTCATTCGGTTCTGCAGTCTCACGCCTGTTGGCTAATGGGTTAATCAGCTTTCATTTCGCCCTCGAATTTGTGAAAACGTATAAAGAGGACAAGCTTGACCCTGGCAAGCGAAGGCTGAGGTGTAAACATCAGCTGGCAGGACGTCCGCACAACAAACAGAGCTTTCATGACAAAGCCATGAGACAGGAGAGGAAGCCGACAAACATCGGTCATCACCAGGTTTCTGGGTCAATCTCAACTTAATACTGACTTATTCGGCTCAATGTATTTTGTCAACAATTGTGATAAAAGGCTTTTGGGCGGAGCATTCTTTCACGTGTGTAGATGCGAATCATTATCCCACATTTCAGCCATGTTGGGTTCATTTAGAGTTCACTAATGAAGAGTGCAATTAGATTATGAGCCAAAAAAAGCCGATATCGCCTGCAAGGCTGGTCTGGTTGGCCCCCAGTAAATATCACATCTTATCTCGCTCCAATTAAGAGCATAAAGTCACGACAAAATCTCCACTTTTCACGGTGAGTTCCTATATTTAAATCAACAGAAGACTGACACAGCAGCATAAGTTTTACCGACTCGTGTTATTTGTGTTATTTATCAGCAAAATTTGGCAAAAACATCTTTTTGCTTTAAAAAATATAAAAAATCTCTGGTGTGTTTTATTCAAATGTTTGACTGAAACTGTGTGGGGTTCCTCAAGGCTCATACCACTTTTATTAATATTTATTTTCTCAGATTATGAAGTGAAAGATTATTTTTTAAAAAGTATTTTGCACAACCTTCTATTTTTGTATCCATAAGTGGAAATGTCAGCATTTCTCCCAGTTCAAGATACCTACATTTTCATTTTCACTCTATTTTCAGAGTCCAATCGTGTTAAAAACTTTACTAGAATAAAATATTTCATAGAAAAATAAGAAGCCTATTTTAATGGTAAAGTTTCTCAAAAACAAAGATGTTCCTATAAAACTGATACAAAAATCCCTTGATAACGTACTGACTCCCTCTTTGTAAATGTATCTAAGTTTGTTCATTTGTTACATTCAATCAAATTAAGTTACTTTTCTTCAACATGACAACTCAATAAACTTAATTTATTAAAAGTTAATAAAAGTTGGATCACTTGTTTTCTTTTTTAAGTGCAGAAAGTTTAACATGCACATCCAGAATGATTTTATCAGCTCAATTTTAACTTGATTTAGGTATTTTTTTTAGGTATGTTCCTTTATTACTTACATTTTTACAATTTTAGCGTGTTTTTTGTTTTAGATTAAACAATCTTCACCTTTATTTCCCTGTACATCACTTTAACTGCCTTGCAATTTAAATAATAATAGTTTGCCTCTCCTTACATGTATGTTTGTGTGTCTTGTTGACGTATTTCCAATATTTAGTCCTCTTTCGGATCAATAATAATTTTGCAAATACAAAGTCTTACAAAAGAAACCATTTTAAAAGTATCTGATTCCACATGGCGCTCCAGTTGCAGGAAGTCATTGCAATGAGCTCCACCGGCTTTGAGACGCTGGTAAAAAATTTATCAGCAAAGAGAAAACGGCCAAAGTGTTCCTGTCAGAGCCGCAGCGGCCCTGTCGCCGTCTTGTCACTCACACTATCCCACAGCAGGGCCAGGAACGGCTCGGAGAGAGAGGAGAGGAGCCCTTCACATTCATTATTTAGCACAATAACACTGAAGAGGAAACTTATTGTAAGGGAGAATCCGACTGCAAGTTCTTTAAACATGGAGGCTGACATGAATGTTTTACAGGACGGTTCATTCATTCAGTTTTGGTTCAGGAGCAACAGAAGCAAGAACAGGTAGGATGGATGTGGACAGATTTTTAATTTCTATGTTAGCATGTGAGGTCAATCTGTTACAAATCCACATTTTAAATTTGGTTCATTTTTAGGTGCAGAATAAAAATAAAAAAAAAGTCAAATTATTGTATTTGTTATGTTTACATAAACTGGGTAATGATAATTCAACAGAAGATGCCATTTTAAAAAAATGTATTCAATTGTTGCTGAACAATAATCAACTCTGGTGTTTCTGACAACTTTTGCTGCCATTTAAACCGTCCAGGTTTCAGTGGAGCCAGAACCACTATGGAGCGCCGTAACATGCGACAGCTGCCGTTAACTGCTTGTGTAAGGAAAAAATTCAGTTTTGCATCAGTTTGAAAAGCTAATAAATAGATTTATAAACACAAAAATGAATGACATAATGCGAGTTTGTTGTATAAATGCCTGATATAGTTCCAGTCAGACAGTTTTTACATTAATTACCATTTTCTCAGTTTCAGTCTGGGTTATGTCGTTGTTTTTAGTTAACTCTGATGACTTCATCGTTTGCCTAAAAGCTGTTTGGTTAAATGCACTCACGCGATGAAGTCATCTTTTTACACAAACAACTCTTGTCAAAAACTGACATGCTGGAGACAAATGCGGACACGTTTAACAAGCCGACACTTTTCCACCCATCGCGTTGGCATCAGCACTCTGAGCTCTTGTTCCTCTTCCATCATTAATCTGCTCTTTCTTTCTTCTTCTTCTTTTTTTCGAAGCTCTCCGACTTCACATGTGAGCCGTCAGGCTCGTCGGCGCTTCCACTAATCCCCCCATTTTAATGCTTGTCCACTTTGGGCTCGGCCACATTAAACCAATGATTAATGATGTATTGATTGGGCTGTTTTGTAGCAGAGAGCCAAGGTGCTGAGTTGACAGCACACTTGCTTATCTGAGCCACCCAGCTTGCCAGAGGAGAATGTTTCCTGCAGGGAAATAAAAGCCTGGTACATTCCTGAGAGCCGAGGCACATTTGTACCACTTTTGTTTTCCAGCCATGCAAAAAAAATAAAAAATAAATCTCCTAGTGCAACTCTAATTTGTTGATGTGATGGATATGCCACACTGTCAAATAAAATTCATTCTTCCTGTATTTATCTGCTGTGCTTTTCATGCTAATTTTATATTAAACTAAAAAGATGAAACATTGGGAAGGAAAAAGAACTTTTTTTCTCTCTAAAGGATTGATTAAAAACCAAATGGAAAACCCTTCAATTAGTTTTTATTAAATTTAGAATTCCTTTTGATAGATTTCTTAATTTTTCGAACTCAAGAAAAGTTAAGTCCAAATCAAAGAAACATTTGTAAAATCAAACAAACAAGAAAAACCTGCCTCAGCTGGCTGAAATCAAGCTGAAGTAACTCACAGTTCATAACTGTTACACAGGAACTAGCATTAGCTTGGAGTAAATAAAATCTAATTTTGGTTCATATAGAACCAAAATAGTCTGGTTAACTTTGTGCATTAATTTTAAGTGCACAAAAGCACTTTATCAAGTTTTATTTATTTATTATTGTGTTTTTATGGCTGTATTTATTATTATTCTTTAACATCAACCTGCCAGTGGTATTACAGATGGAAATTAGCCACCTGGGTGTAATCTCAGGTATTTACATGTTTATGTTTATTCATACATAATGTCTCATTTTTAAAAATAAACATGAGCTTGAAAATCTGCCCTGTTTTCCCAACACTATAATAGCCTTTTTGACGTGTTTAGCAGGTTTGGTAATATTCAATTTTCACATAATTCAAGAAAATAAGTTTAGGAATTCTGAATAATCCCAAATCCTGTTACAAAGATGCACATAACTTTGTACATTTTCCACTAATGCTGAAAAAACACAACATCACAATTAACAAAACATGCGGCGCCATGATCCTCCAACCACTTCCTGTTTGTCTTCTTTGTCTTTTCCACCAGTAGTAACATCCGGTTGTTGATCATGTGGCTCGTGTGATGAAAAAAAGTGTTTCCACCATGTTTGACAGCTGACTTATAGTTCTTAGATCTGAAACAATTGTTCTGTTGATCTCCCACAATGGCTCTTAATAACTTTGGTTTAAAATGATGAAGAATTAGTCAGTGGTGAGAAAAGTGTTTCCATTGAAAATTTTGTGAAACCAATTAATTTTTACACAGCTGAAAAACCCCATCCCATCCAACCCTGAAACTGACGTGTTTCCATCACGCATATTTACTTTCATCACTACAATTTGCACAATTTCATGGTTTCAGCTCCTGCAGTGGTCAATTTATTGCCACTATTTCACTTGTGTTTGACCAAAAGTGCCAGAAATAAAACACACAAACACACCAGGGTCTGGCAGTTGTGATAAATTCAGTAACGCTGGCTCATATATTTGTCCTAATTGGAGGCTCGTCAGCCCTTCCCACTCCTCATTACAGCGTAAAGATCGTCCTGTCCTCTCTTGACCCTTATCATTTCACGTTTTTAGCGGGGTGAAGAAAATGACCTGCATGCTGATGACATTTCCATCTGATAATGTTCCCTTTCAGTGCTATCTTCCCCCAATTGCACTTAAAAAAGGGTCTGATGTTCTATTTCCATTACATTTTTGTTCTCCACTTCTATTCACCCACTTTCTATTTGTCTGAGTCACACTTGCTTTCCCGTTGCACACCCCCTTTCTCTTTCATGAACCAAGTGAGTTTTTTCTGCAGCAATCTATTACCTCCCTCACATCCTGCTCTTTTTCTGGCCCACAGTCTGAACACGGTGCCGTCTCCTGTCTCACCTTGTATTTCACTCCGTTTCTGCCGCCGTCCTCCTTACCCTTCCTACTCCGCGTCCGACGTCGCACTTCCTCCAGTCTCTTCACCTGTGATTTGCTTTTCCTTATCTCAGATTCCCCCTCTGATTGGCAGATAAGTATCATTTTGGAGGGCCTCCACAAGTCGCTGCCTTCTCATTTCCCGGCGGAAATGGCTTTTTCTGCCCATTTGCACTGTCAGTGATCATACGGAGCGTTTCTCTGTATAAAGCATTGATTCCCATCTTCTCGGCGGATACAGTAAAGGAGGTGGGACAGTTTCAAAAGGCACCTTTTAAAGATGGAGTTCTTAAAATACCATCTTCCTCTCAGGAAAGTGGGGCTTTGACTTTGGTTTAGAAACAGAAAAGTCAGTCATCATCTGGATGAAGCTTGATGCTCAAAGAAGCAATGGGGGGAAATGGAGGAAGTATTTTTCTACCAGAACTCACCCAATAATCATGTTTTTATCATTTTGTTTCTCAGTAACCAGGGAACTGTAAGATTGGATCAGAAAACCTGTTCTTAACACTCTAGAAGAGTCTTAATTCACATTAGATAATATGATTATTTAGATTTTTTTGTTGAATAAAACAAATACAACAAACATAACTCTTACGTATATGGAAGTGACTTAAATCTGGATATAAATATGACCATTAGGAGGCAGCATGGCTTCCTAATGGCCATGTTATAGGATCATTAGTATGTGTAAAATTTGCATCAACAGGCATTAGAGGTAAACACACATCTAACGTTGTGATTTCAGGTGAATTTGTTAAAATATACCTTAACAATGTTAATTCAAAGCTTCATCTCCTGGTTGAACATTTGTTGGGAAAACTCTGGACTGATTGATGTTAGCAAAGGGATGAACTCCAGTATGAAAAATGAATTTATTTCTAAGTGAGGAGTGCGACCTTACTTCAGGTGACTTCATAAATTATCTTCTCTTAGCATCCTCTGTCCATTTCAGGCACAACAGTCTTCTGCAATCAGTCTTTAGATTTTCATACATTTATTCCCACACCGTGGATCTTCACTCATTTACTTTCTCTGGAACATCATAATGAAATAATTTACAAATTTGCTTTTTTTTCCCCCTAAAATGTTATAAAAAAAATGCAATGTAGGAACCTTGACACGCTATTGGCTGGATATTTCAAAGCAGCCAATCCAGAGGATGCATTCGTTTTCTTTGCCAGTGATTGGCTAAGTGGAGCTCAGATAGTCAGACCAGGAGGTCAAACTCATTTTCCTTTTTTTGATAGAAAAAATCACAGATTTTGTGGTGCTAATGTAAAAATATTTGTTAGGAATTTTTCTGATATTTGCTCTAATGTATGATGCTAAATGTGACTTTTTATTATTCTCTGTATTGATCATAGATTACAACTTGACATCAGGTCCGGCTGAGGCAGCAGTCACTTAAACACGTTTTTGTTCAATTTTAGAAAAAATTGCTGTAAAGTTTGTGTGAGTTTTGCGTGAATTTTACAGATGTGTGAAAAGTGGAGGGACTTATTGCTGTAATTTGGAGTCTAGAGGTCCACGGCGAGCCAGATTGAGTTTGACACATGTTCGATTATTGACGCTAGTTAGTACTGTAGTGCTCAGAAAATTCATTATTAATGCATATTAATGTATATTTGGTGTTGGAACTATGAACAGAGGAAGTTACAGGTGTGTTTAGAGGATGGTTGAAGTCCTTAGCACTCGCTAACGTTCGGGGTTTACTGTTTTCACGTTCTTAACAAAGATGTTGATCCAACACATTTCCAGTAAAGATCGCTGCAGTTTGGTCTGTTGGGATTCTTTTTTCGCCTGAAAGACGTTGCTGTCCCCTGGCTCTTCCTGTCCTCAATTTAAGAATCCGAGTCCTCGCAGTTCTCTGCCCCTGCTGACCCAAAGCTGTGAATCCTGTCAGCTTTCCAAATGTTGCTGTTAAGCGCCAAGCTCCATGTTTCAGGCTAATGCCCGCTCAGGGCCTGGCTGCCGGCCGCCCCACCCCGGGCGCGCTCAGGAGGGGAAAGTAAGTCATCGTCCATCCTACATCTGCAGAGCCGCCAAATCCACTGAGATGACAGGACGTGACAGACAGGAAGAGACGGAGATTTAGGAAGATGGGGGATATGAAACCGAGTAGAAACAGAATAAGGCCAGGGAGATGAAAGCACGGAGAAAAGGAGAGGCAGACAGCTCAGTCAAAGGGAAGGGGAAAAAACGATAGATGACAGAACTTGTTGAAAAGGCAGACAAGAGAATAAGATCAAGAAAAGGGAAAGAGAGAGAAGAGGGTAAGGGGGTTATCTGTTATTTCATAACAGACCAGGTCTGATGGTTGCACTGTGTGCTGCTATCATCAGTGCAACACTTTACTGGATGTTTGCTTCCTACAGCCTAACAGACTGAGAGGATGTGAAAAGAAACAACAAATTATTTTTATGTATCAACATTCTTATCACTTTACCAAAAATAATTGTACAATTAAAGTCACTTTTAAGAGTTGAAAGTAATGAGATGAATGTGTTTTTAACTAAACCAGTTAAAAACTGGCCTCCAGTTGGACAATCACTGCATCGGTGATCACCTGTCACCTGGAAACAAGTTATTTAAACCAAAAGAGCCCAACAGGGACCAGGAGTTTCTCCTTTTCTCTACAATCATGTGTCATGATTAGCATGATTATTGACATTTTCTTTTGCTTCTACAAACCCATATCCAAACAACCTGGAACTGGAATTTAACCCACAACCTGCACAGTGAGAAGCTTCAGAGGCAGAAAAGCAAAGACTCAATCTCTGTAACGTTTATTTAGACCACCGTTATAGTCAGAGCCTCTGATGGGTAACTATAGCTTCTTGTGTGTTTTTCATGTTTTCTGTGAATAAACAAACCAAACCGCCATGGTGGAAGGATGAAAAACACGTAAACATATGAAAGTGAACTCCGTTATGTCTGTGTTCAGAATCCTCTGATGCTGTTTGAGGACAAGAAGAAGAACGAGACCAACAGGTGGGTGTGAGGATTTAATCTCCCAGTTTGTGTTGAACAGTGTTGGGTAAGTTACTTTAAAAATGTAATCCGTTACAGTTACAAGTTACCTTGTTTAAAATGTAATTGTAGTGTAACTTTTTCGATTACTTTTAAAAAGTAATGTAACTAATTACTTTTGATTACTTTTTGATTACTTTGAGGTTTTAATGAGTATTGACCCATGTTCAACATTTTATTTTTCTTAGTGCACTGCAGGTTAGTGCACCGCCACAGGCAGTGCAATAATATGATTCTGCATTATCTGTTTCTCTCAGGTTAGGGAACTGCTAGCATTAGCCTTTTAGCTTAAATAAGCTATTACCTATTTTTCTGACTTAATAGCCATGGTTAGTATACTGAATGGAGTAAGTAAATTATAGAGAACATTCTAATGATACCCCACATGCTGCTGAAAGCATTTAGGCTTACATTAGCATTTTGGCTAATTTCAGCTTATAGACTCATTTTAACAGACTCAATGGTGCACGTCCAGCTTACTTAACATACTTGTGACTTTCCAGAAGCTAATGACTACTATTCAGCTAAGTTAGCATTGATGCTAATTTTTAGCATCAGAACCCTGGGTCCAAACCGACGGCCACACTTTGGCAGGCCCCAGTTAAATTTCTTCAGGAATTTTCTAGTTTACCTTATGTTCATGAAAATCATAACACTAGCACATTGCATACAATGTCTGATGGGAAAGAACAGATTCCAACGTTTGTCATGCATCAACACCAAACAGTCAAATATTCGTAAAACATTTTTATATTCACAGATGTAAATGTAAAGCAGTGCATAAATGTTACAGAAGAGGGTACTATTGTTTTCTGTAATTGCTGGTATTACCACAATTCCGAGATGTTTGTCCTGCCGGGCAGTGGTCCCCAACCACCGGGCCGCGGACCGGTACCGGTCCGTGGACCAATTGGTACCGGGCCGCGCAAGAAATAATAAAATATGTCCGTTCTATGTAGTGAGTCTGGTGGAGCTTTTATTTTTAAAATCGTACACGGATGCGAGGGTTGAGTCTTGCGCCAGCTCGACGATCCTCTGCGCATGCAACCCCCCCGACGATCCTCTGCGCATGCCCCCGGTCCGCGGAAATTTACGAAGGCTTTGGCCGGTCCGCTGTAATAAAAAGGTTGGGGACCACTGCTGCCGGGGACACCGTAGTGCAGGGGATTTTTGCGCGCGAGCTGCTGTATTCCTTACAGTGTGTTTACTGCCTGTAAGGTAAGCAGCAGCTCCGCTAGCCCGGTGTAAAATATACATTGCGTTTGTATGCCGATCTTTTTTCTGTTTGTTCAGTGTGCCAGTTGGCTGCAGATTGCATCTTGTTTTGCACCGAACACACCCCACTTTCACGAAAAGTAACACAACGCAGAGCCCATAGGGTGTCTTCCACCAGCTGCAGGTCTGAAGAGGGAGAGCCTGGGTTACATAAATAAAATGCTCCTTTAATTTCCAGTGCTGGAAGGCTGTCATTTTTGATGCGCTGCTTGAGCTGAAATGGAACCGTCCGCTCGCTTGCTGTTCCTCCAGGAGGCTCCACCAGCACAGGATGGAACATCAGAGTGTCATTACGGCTATGATAGAGACGAGGAGCCGTAGCGGGAAACGGCGATAAAGAGCGCAAAGCAATAAAAATATCATTACATATTTCGCAAAGGTTTTTGTTGACATATTTTTTTAAATGTAACTAAATTTGTAATTCTTAATATTTTCGGAAGTAACTGTAACTGGATTACATATTTTCTCAATGTAACTGTAACGAATTACAGTTACTCTTTTTTTGTAATTAAATTACGTAATGTCGTTACATGTAATCCGTTACTACCCAACACTGGTGTTGAACTCCCTCTTTTCTCCCCAGGAGTTTTCACATTTTATTTTACCGTTAGTTTTTTACAGTGTGTTTGCTAGTTTTTATAAGTTAAGAATTGTTTTGTTTAGATTGGAGTTCGTATTTTTAGTTTTTCACACTTTGGTTCATGTTTGGGTGCAGAATTCAAGTCAGTCAAAGTTTTTCATTGTGATTATTTTTGTGTTTATTTATTTCAAACAGCTTTTAAAAAACTAGAGAACAAGCAATCAGTCGGAGAAAGCATGTGCATACATAACCAAAAATAAAGATTTTTGGACACTGTTTTAGTTCCATTTTGAGTTCATTCCATTTTTTGACAGTGATGCAAAATCTATTCAAAGTTGTTTCTGATGCTAGATGCTTTCCATTCGTTGGGTAATGAATACCCAACAGAGGAAACTATTCTCAAAAAGCAGATTGAATTTTTGTCGTTGACCAACCAGCTGAAGATTTCTCCCGACTTTGCCACCATTTTGCTGAGCAGCGTAGCGTAGCCGCCAGGAGGCTAAGTAAACACAAAACGGAGGACGTTACATCTCTAATTTCAGTATGTTTTAGTTTTATAAAAGCACAACATAGTTCCAGTTAGTTATAGTGAGAGTAACTGGTTACATTTACTCAATTACTCGAGTAAGTTTTTTTGAAAAAGTGTACATTTAGGAGTATTTTTTACCGCGCTGTAATTTTTACTTTTTACTTGAATAATGTTATCATGAAGTATTTTTAATGAAAGAAACTGATCTGGAAAAAAATATTCTTCATGATTTTGTTATTTATTTGTTATTTATATGAATTATTGTCATTTTAGTTCTTGAAACACCAAAATTTCCACTTAACTTTATATTTGGTCCATCTGATAATGTGTGTAATTTTTAAATATTAAATTATTGTTAATTTGATCAGTTAGTACTTGAGTTGACTTTTTACCAAATATTTTTTCTTGAGTAAAAATATATTGAAGTACTCTTACTTGAGTACTTTACTCTGGTTGTAGTTCTTCCCACTAGTTACCGTTTTTATTGATTTCAGTTAACAAAAAATTTTTCTCTGTTTCGGTTTTTGTTGTGTTTTTTTTAAAGTTGTAGTGAAAGATAATAACCTTTGTTGTAACATCCCTCAAACTGTTCTGTTGGTCCGTTTGGACCTTCTGACAAACCAAATCTGATTCATGTCTGCAGGATTTATTGTGAAAAGTGCAAAAATCTGCTTGGTTTTGCCTTCAAAGTTATGAAAACCTACATATCTGTATGTTTCATTGTAAAGCTTTTACGGCAGTTGACTTCTCTGAGTGCAACAAGGAAATCACTTCATAATGTTTCTATTAACTGAGCAGTTAAATCCACTTAGTCCTGCAGAAGGGGCAGTAAACATGTAAAGTGATTACATCAATGGGCCATTAAATTACAGCGCTTTATTAAAATGGAGCCTAATGTTTCTCAGCAAATGTTAGAAATTCACATGATGCGCTGATATTTCTGGCATTTAGAGGTAATATTTAATCAGACTGTAATTACGAAGAGAAAGTCAATGTTGTGGTCTTTGTGTAAGCGGAGATAAACTATCTGTCGATGCAGAAAGCGGGTGTGTTTAAAAAGTTCAAATCTCCGCCAGAAAAATGGCACCTATTGGTTTTTTTTCTACATGAATTTATCTTTTCATTCCTGATTAAGCATTTTCTGCTTTCACAGAAAAAAAAACAACCATACACATTCATGAGGTGAAGTTAGAAAGCCCAATTAACCCAACATGTCATGATTTTGGATTGTGGGGGGAAACTGGAAAGAACCCAAAGATGGACATTCAAACTGCAGACAAAGCAAATCCTCCAGGCAGCGTTTAACATCCACACCGACCAGAAAATGTACAGCCAACAAGAATAAAGCAAGTGGTTTCTGAATATTAGCTCAACAACATAACAGTTGTCTTTTCCAGCAGCCATTGTACATCACATACAGTGTTAAAACCAGCTGACCAAACGTGCTAGAGCTCAGCTTGGGTAGCTAGGTAACAGGCTGGTTTTCATTGGGGTTGCTAGGTAACGGTGCAGTATGACTCAACGATAGGAAGGTTTTGAAATGGCTCATTTTCCAGACACCATAAAACATTGATTTAGTGGATGGTTTTTCTAAGTGATTAGGTTGTTTGTAGAATCAGTAGACGACTAAATGGAAGTATAAAAACATACAAGAAATGAATTTTACATAATATAGGTTCCCCTTTCAGGAACTCTACTTATCAATGGGTTTTAGAAATGCCCTTAAAGATACGGCCACAAATCCTTCTGGCCAAAAAGCACAAAAAGAGATATTCTTATTGTGCAGATATACTTTAGATTTAAACATTCAGGACTTTCCTGATATTTTAGTTCTTTTTGTATTTTATAAGGAGGTTTTCAACCCAAGGCAGACTGACCAGTATTACTCAAATGTGGTGAAACCCTGTAAGAAAATTACAGTAAAGCACAGAATGTTACTTGGGCCAAATTATTTGCCTTGTCAGAGCACTCAAACAAATTAAGAAGTTGGAGAAGGGAGGGAATAAGGAGGCTGCTGTAAAGCATACTTCTCAGACAAATTTACAGTTGAGCTTCTCAGACAACGATACAGCCAATAAAGCAATTTTAACTGCAGCTGCCCACACTGAGCATTTGGAAATGTGTGATTGTAGCAGTTTTGCGGTCAGCGCGGGAGGGAAAGGTTACCGGAGCTGACATTAGCAGCCAAGAGGGAAACTGACAAACATTTAGATCGTATTTCAGTCAGTGAAGCGTAGAATGTGAAGTTGTAAAATCTTCCTAGTGGTCACCCCAGAGGAGAAGAGAAACTTTGGAGTGAAGAGAGAGAGAAGAAGCAAAAAGAGAAGATAAATTAGAGATGCTTGGTCATGTTTGGTGTAATGTGAAAGAAGCTAAATCAGCAGCAGTACTCCCTGATGGCACAGATGGAGGTGATGTACAGAACACTGCGGCCCACTTCTGAAATAAATTCTGGGGGTAAAATAGAAGACAGCTGCTATTTCTGAATGAGTTCACCAAATGGCAGAAAAGCAGAAACATTAGATTGCACACCAGTAAAGGTGTAAATCCACAAGGCTTAAAACAGCCTGATACTTAAGTATCAGTGGTAATAATGGAGATACTTAAACTGTTTTAGGCCTCAAAGCCACAAAAGGTTCTGGAAGGATTTCTGCTCCCTAACAACATTTGATCTCAGGTTCTGTCTGGGTTTGGAAACAAAACACAATATTAGCAGCAATGACATCAATCAATGACTTCCCTGAAGCCCTTGACACTAATCATCACTCTGCAGCACTTTCCACTGATGTGTCAAGAGAACTTGATGGGGTAAATCACTCAATGTAGCTAATGGCGTCCCTCAGGGCTCTGTCATTGGACTACTCCTGATCCTCAGTATCAATAATGTTGACAGCAGCGTCCCAACTGTAAATTTATACTTTCCTGCTGATAATGCAATTATGTGTTACTCAGAAACCAATCCAACTGTACTGAGCTTTTATTATTCTAAAATAAAATTTATGTAACTTAAATCTAATGTTAAACTAGGGGGGGAAAAAGCTAATGTTGCATAATCAACCATCAGTCACCTCAGTTAATGGTTGAGTTTGTTTCCCAATAGAAATATTTGGACTTTCTTTAGTTTGTGAAAAATGTTCTGTTACAAATACATTCTGTTTGTCTTCTGAGTCAAAAGAAGATGCTGGTACATTCAGGTCTGTATTCTATCATTATGTGATTAATGTGAACGTTTCTCAATGCCAAATTGTTGTAGATTATTATTCTGAAGCTTTTAGATTAGACATGAGATTAACACTTGTTTGTTTGTGTTGGATGGTTTGATTAGTCCAATCAAACCAGCACAAAATTCAAATATTTTTTGCTATTTGTACCAAACATTCATAAATGTTTAAATTAAATGTTAAATGAAAGTTAAAAAAAAAAGACAAAACTGTTATTTCTTGTCTATTGACAGTCTAACTGATCAAATTGATGCTGATAATAATAAAGTGTCACAAACAATGTCTTCAGTCAAATCAGTCTGTCCTTCCAACCCTTTCTTTGACCTTGAGAAGTTCCCTTGAACTTAGCTTAGATTTATGAGCTTTACAAAACATGGTCGTTACATTTTTGTGCACAAAATTGTTATTAGATAATGAAGTTTTAGTTGTTTTAGAGGCTCTTATCACTTTAAATCCAAATAAACTGCTGCTGGCCACACCCTAAAATTTTAACTTAAAACTGGCTGCATACAGATGCACAATTATACAATCCTATATCTTTGAAAAGCAGAAGTGGAGCCTCCTGCACAGCCAACAAGAATCAAGCAAGTGGTTTCTGGATGGTAGGTCAATAACTAAACTCTTTGTCTTTTCCAGAAGCTATTGTACAGCTGACCACACATGCTGGAGCTCAGCTGGGGTTGCTAGGTAACGGAAAGTTTTTAAAATGACTCATTTTCCAGACACCAAAAAACATCAGCTTACTGCCAATAAATGGCTGGATAGTCAAAACATCTAGAGCCAAGTTTGTCCCTTTGAGCATTTTCAAATCAAATTTGCCCAAATTCTTTTTGGTTTTTATCCACCAGTGAGGGTTGGACAGATTCTCTGATTATTTGAAGATGTTCTGAGTTTCCTGAACTTGATTTTGTCGGTTGTTATGAATGAATGTGAGAACGGCCTCCACCTCGGTGTTAAAGACGGACGTTTCCAGTGGACAGAGATGGACTTAGAGATCCAGATGTGTCAGAAAATGTTGGAGAGTTGGGCTGACTAATTACAGTAATGAATCTTAAAGTAAAATTGCAAAACAATAGAAGTGCAAACAAGCCCGATTAAACAAATATGTTTGTGGACATTATTTTTTTAACGTGAACATGGTGGAGAAGGTTTAATGCTGTAAGAAAGAGAGTAAAATATGGATGATGTTTCTAGACAAAGAGAACAAATGTCTGTGCAGCTACCTGATATCAACTCAAGCAAAACATCTCTGGAGATTTTTCCAACATAAATCTAACCTTGAATTATTTATTGCAATGCAATATTTGAAAACTTTACTCAAGAATTTACGCAAAAAAAAAGTACTTTTACTTCATGAACCAGCTCAGAAAAGAACACCTCTGTTTGCATCTCTGCTGTTTATTTTACAGCTAACTCATAACTGATAAGTCCTGTTGGTATTCCTGAGTCTTTTTCTGGGTCAGAACCAATAAATTCATTCTTTCCATTTAGAATCACAGCAGCTAGTTTTGTCGGATAAAAACTCTTTCCTCAATAAACTTTATCACAACCAAGAGGAAGACGGACCCAGTAAAGTCTGAGGTTTATAGAGCCGATACAAAGTAGATCAGTCTCTGGTGATTTAGAGCTTATTTACCTCCCTTTGCTAGCTGTTAGCTTACATCAGTGTTTCTCTTTAAAACTCCACAGCAAGATTAATGACTGACATGTTAGAAGATTGAGCCTTAAAGGTGGATCAGCACCAGGAGCTGAGGCAGAGCAGCGAGATGAAAACCATCTTCATCATACGTGGAATAAATAACATATTTATTCTCTCAGTTTGTTTGTAAATATTTGCATGCTTTTGAGTCAGGTGATTATAGTTTATCTATACAGATTGAATCAATCAACCAATCAGTCAGGTTTATTTGTGTAGCACCTTTCAGCAAGAAGGCAGGTTGAGATATTTTACATCATAAAAACATGAAAAAAAAGGTTATTAAAACATCACACAGTCACCGGCTGTGACAAACATACATCAATACCCGTCAAATATATTGATCAGTGATCAATGTACCAGTGATTATGGGTTTTGTGTTTTTAGTCTACCTTTGAAGACACTCGGTGTTTCTGCTGTTTTGCAGTTTTCTATAACTTTTTTTCCAGATTTGTGGTGCATAGAATCTGAATGCTGCTTCTCCGTGTTCTGGTTCTGGTTCTGGGGGTGCAGAGCAGAACCAGAACCAGAACCAGACGTCCTGAGAGCTCTGGCAGGTTGCTATGACAACAGCAGATCTTTGATGTATTTTGGTTCCGAGCCGTTCAGTTATTTGTTAAATCTTTTGCTTCTTGAGATGTTGGTAATTATGGAAATGAAAAACCTGCACTTGTCTTTATGTCTACATTTAAAAAAACTGCTTGGTTTCTGTTTTCATTTTAGCCAAAGTTCTGTCACTGCAAGAAAGTTCTGAGCATGTGTGGGCATTCAGACTTCTTAGTATCCAAATAAATGTAGGTAAAAAGGCAGATCAGCCATCATGCATTGCTCTCAGGTGTTGAGTAAAGTTCATATTGTGTTACCTTGTGACGCACCGCCTCCTGCCTACTTAACATTGGAGATAGGAAGCAGCATCCTGCAACGTTAAAGCACATATAGACAAAGGACTGGTGGTTTTAAAGCGCAGGAAAAAAATGCCAGCTTAGTTTGAATCACTACAGATCGACCCGACTACGTTATAAAGCTCACAGAAAGTAGGACGCTACAGAATGAGATGCTTTTTCTCACAGGCTGATCGCTGAACATCAGCCCTGAAGTCAGAGTCTGTATTGTGGGGATGAATGTCTGCTGAGGACTGTGCATGTTAAAGATGATAGTTTTATGTAAATACCACTCCAGCATGAGGGGAGAAAAGTATATTTTCCATAGCTATAGGGTTTTACCACCATGTTCAGTGAATAAGTCATACAGAGACAAGGACTATGAAGCAGCAGAGCAAATTTCCAGGTGCCCTGAAGACTAGCTGCATGTTTCTTCAGTTTCACTTTCAGTACAATATATTTTCACTCAGTTTCATGAGAGACAGTGAGTTATACTCAGGTATTACAGGATGAAGCTTTATCCCGTTGTTTCTACGGCTGCATCCTCCTCCTCCTAAGCTAATGCTATTGCCACTGGTACTGAATGTGAAACACCGGACCCTGAACTGCTGGTACCGGACCAATCACAGAGCTCCTATGGCCAACTCTGTCCTCTTCCTCCATTTGGTCCTCATCTTCATCACCTCTAGTGATTTCTACATTCTGATTGATTTCAATGAGCTCTGGTTCTGGTTCTGGTTAAAAAGGCTTATCTCTGCTTTAGCTGGATGGACCCAGAATGCATTGCAGTGTTAATAACATGGCGACACCCATGTGACAATATTTTACTAAAATCTATAAAAACTAAACAGCCTACAGTATTGTTACTGTATTGTGTTTACATCTAAAATAAATATTTCTCAAATAAAGTCTATTGTTACAACTAACCATGGATCCCTTTGAGCCCAGCTGTCGGTAACGGTGCTGTCAGAGTAATTTCCAGAATCGGAGAGTTTGCCAGATGATATGCAAATGAAGAAGCTGCCAATCAGCGTCCCCTGGTCCCACTTTCCTCTCGCTGCCTCACTAGCTGCAGCGGGACTTATTCAGTTGATTACTTTCCAGTGTCAGATGTTGTGATTAAGCCAAATCAAAAGATTGCAGACAAGGGAAACCATTTGGGAACTCAAGAGTACAAAGACGAACCAGAGCAGGAATTGGAAAGGAATCTGTGGAAACATAAACTGGGAACTGGAAAGCACAAAGAAGAATCATAGTGTGTGATGAACAGGAAGACAAAAGCAATGTGAAAAAGTACATTTAGGCAGGTTTTTATGGTGACTGGAGCAGTGATGCAGACGGCACCTTTTCAAGGCCTGTCAGCCTGGTGGCATTGGAAGCTGAAGTTATTTAGTTTGGTTGGACAGTTTGGGCCCTGCAGGAGAGGACAGGACGAGACGGTACCAGCACAACTGGCCCTGAAACTCAACGGACGGCTGAAATTTATCCTACCACTATAGAGCTGTCTCTCAGTTCCAGATATGTTTTGAGGATTTGCAGTTGTAAGCTGAAATGTGTAACTGCAGCGCTACTTGACATGTTATTGGCTGACATTTTCAAAACAGCCAATCCAGGAGCACCATTCATTTCCCTTGATGCTGATTGGCTGAAGCCACCAAAGCAGAAATAAGGAAGAATACAGATGCTATCTTTTGAGGTAAATGGTTTCCACTGTGTGTATTAATGCATATTTAGTGATATTTACTGTTTGAATTATTACAAAAGAGAAATTACAAATGTTTTTAAAGGGAGTCTGAAGAATTCACAGATTTTAGATATCATTATTATTTATTAACATAAATAATAATGTTATCATTTAAGCATTGTGCAAATTAGTAAAATTGGGCATATTTAGAGATAATCCTGACTACTGGGATAACAACAAAGTCTTCCAATATGTACTGGGTATGTGTTGAATATGCATCAGCAGGCATTGGTGGTATGTAGGCATTACTTAAGCTGTGATTTGAGATAGATTTAAGATTATAATCTATAAGGCTGTTGAGGGAAATACTGAATACATTTATTAACTTTATGTCAACATTTAAAAAAAGTTTTACATTTTGTACTCTGCATATAATGGGCACACCAGAGGTATTGCAATGTTCTAGTAAAATCTCAGATATTAGAGGGATGGAAATGCTGTAGAATAATTGAAGTTTATAAAATATTTTATGCTGTTGTGAAAGCATATTTTCCCCAGTAACTCAATTTCTGTCTCTTAAAAATTATTGTTGAATCTGTTGTGATATCAGGTGATTCTACAGTCTGACTGGATCCTTTTTGTTTTCTCCCGTCTCAGTTAAAACTAGCACTAGATTTGTTTTAACATTTCATACACGACAACTGGAACCAACTCATCGTACATTTTAACTCGCTTCTTTGCTCCTGAGTGAAACAGCTGTTATTTCACCACACTACACTTAAACAATACATTTAATACAGTGAAGCGATTTCCTCTCCACCTGCCCTGGCTCATTATCTGCACTCACTGCGGCTCACCTCAAACCCAGCATATGACATTAGGGCCGCATGCAGCCCACGCAGCAATTACCGCAACACGAGTCGTCCTTGGATTCTGGCATTTGGGTCGGATCAACACCAACTGATGCTGAAACTGAGCCGTTAAGTGGCCAAATGTTTGTGGAATGATACCATGCTGTATATACAGAAAACGCTGCAGATGATGGGTGAAAAGTGTTGCATGAAGTGAAAGAAAAGTCACATTTACAGTATGAACTATTTCATGCCAAAATTAAACAATTGAATCTACTTCAACAGATTCAGTCTAAATCCTGTGAAACATCACTTGTGAAGAACGAACCCTTTAACTATTCCAGTTTAGTCACTTACATGTTTTGGTGGAATAGAATCGAACACAAACCTCTAAAGATGCGGAAGATGTTGGAAAAACAGAAAAAAAAAAAACTTGATAGAAACTTTACACAAAATCTATTTATTTTTTAAAGTCACACAAAATTTACCAGACACATAAACATTTATTTCAGCCAAAACCAAACAATGTGGACAAGCTCAGTTTGAACTCATTTGTGGTAAAAGCCTCTTTAATGTTTACCTTAAAGTTAACTTATGAAACCTGATGAATTCAAACGTTCATCAGGTTTCTCTAAAGGCTCTTTGAGGAGACGGGTTTGTGTGTGTGAACGGTCAGAACTGAGCTGTTTCTGGTTATCACATGCCTGTAATTACAGAATATTTTGTTTCTTTGGATAATCCAGCATTGTCTGTAAGTATACAGCAGGAATCATGTTTAATTATTGTAATCATGGCTTTAGATCTTCACCAAAGAACTCCAAAATTTTTCACATCGTCCAGCTGTTTCTAAAGACTTTCAGACTCTCTTTATGAAAGCGTTTCATCACTGTATTTTAAACTTCCCGTCTCTTAAAGTGTTTATGTTTTTACATCCCAACATTTGGTCTTTGCATTTTTTTTCTAGGTTTTGTTTTAGAAGTGAGGAATGAAATATTTGAAATGGTGACATTCATGACTTTAGTTTCAGTAATCTCAATCAAACGCAGCCTCTCTGTTTTTCACACCTTTTTCCTCACATGTGCATAAATTGCTGCTGTGCTAGAAAATCTATTTCTACTAAAGCAAGTGGCTGATGCTGTTTTGGGCCAGTTTAGCTCCCGCCGTGGAGCCTGCGGGCTTGGAGTCTGCAGCGCAGCAGGTGGATACTGTTTGAGGAGGAAATGAAGGAAAGAGCCGGTCAGTCACACAACGAATATCACAATGCTCAGTATGAACAGAGCCTCATGTGGAACCCACTGAAGAGAGGAGAACACGCGATGCTGTGCATCTGTACGGCCAAAAGTTTTCTTTAAATTGAAAAAAAAAAACTGTAATCTTAAATTATAGCACAGTAGAAAACATGTTTTAAAAATGCACGATTAGAGAAAAGCTTTCTTTGATTTATTTGCATAAAGACGTGATGTTCAACCAGGGATATAATGGTGCAAATACATCAATCAGGTAATAAATTACCAGCAAACAAACTCTGAATAGACATGCTTTACCACTGAAGGAGCCCAACAAGATGCAAAGCATTCATACGATGAGCTACACCAGGGGTGTCAAACTCCAGTCCTCGTGGGCCGCAGTCCTGCAGTTTTTAGATGTGCCACAGGTACAAAACACTGGAATGAAATGACTTAATTACCTCCACCTTGTGTAGATCAGTTCTCCAGAGCCTTAATTATTCTATTCAGGTGTGGTGCAGCAGAGGCACATCTAAAAGTTGCAGGACTGCGGCCCTCGAGGACTGGAGTTTGACACCCCTGAGCTACACAGTTATCCCCACTCAGATCCCACAGACGAGGTTTCGAAAAGCAGCACCTCAGACTTCAGGTCTTCGTTTGAATACAAAAAACTGCTAATGGGGCCAGAAAATTCCACCCAAAACTTTTTGAGACGAATCTCAGTAATGAATTTTATTTATTTTTTTAAATATCAAAGATATTTCTACGTTCCAAAAGTCAAAACTTTGCAATAAGTAGAAACATTCTGAGATTATTCTAAGCATTTTGAGTTTCTTGAAGCAAATGTTTGACTTTTCAAGCTCAACATTTTCAGGTTTTTTTATTCTGAGATTAATCTAAAAATTTCTGATTTTTTTCCCTTTTGGATCTCAGAAATTTCCCAGTTTCATTCTAGGAAAAAGAGATTTATCTATAAAATATTGGACTTTTCAAACTCTGACATGTCCATTTTTTAATGTATGAGATTATTCTTAGATTTTCTGATTTCTGACTTTTCCTCAAATTTAAGACTAGGAGCTCAGAAATTTCTTTATTTTTTTAGAAAATATTTTAGATTAATCTCAGAATTTTTCTAGAAAATCTTTTATTTTTCAAACTCCAACATTTCCAAGTTTGTTTGTTTGTTTGCTAATTTTGAGAGTAACCTAAAAATGTTCTGAGTTTTTTTTCTGACAAATTTTAGACCATTAGAGCTAATAAGCTTTCGCAAAATATAATTTCTGAGTTTCACCAATAAAGATTTTTATATATGTAATCATGTTGTGCTCCTGAATGTATTTTTGTTCATGC
The DNA here is from genome assembly GCF_019740435.1 of Gambusia affinis. NCBI lineage: Eukaryota > Metazoa > Chordata > Actinopteri > Cyprinodontiformes > Poeciliidae > Gambusia > Gambusia affinis. Next base: position 26,990,259 of record NC_057878.1, read on the forward strand.
TTATCAAATCAGCTAATGATAAACAGTACAACTCTTTATCAAAAGAGTTTATTTCAGAAATTCTTGCAGGTTTTGGTGGGTCTGTATTAACTGGATTTTGGTCACATTAGAGACTTTATATTTTCCTGAATATCAAGAAGTAAAATACCTGAAAAGAAACCTTAACGTTACAGTCAGACATTACATTCAGTGACTATTAATACCCTGCCCTGAATCAAATGGTCTAAATAACTCTTTAAAAAATTCTCCAAAGGTTATTTTAGTGCTCAGCTTTTTCCCGGCCAGGTTAGTATCATCCAGTTCACTATGACATCACAGCTCTTCTTTCCATTTGGACGCCAATCGGCGTTATTTATTTCAAGGCTCACTGTTTGACATGGACTCCTTTGTTTACCCGGCGAAGGCGTCGACGTTGGATAGATCTCTGAGTGACGGAGAACCTCTGTAGGGCCGCGCGATTGGATAATAAATGTCACAGCGCGGGGCACGGCGAGGCCAGTGATTGGAGGCAGGAAGTCGGAGCGAGCCGACCTTCGCTGCTGCTGTACTGCATCTGTGGGGTAATGGAGAATGAAATGATGTCTGAGAGGTCAGCGCGGATTGAACGAGCAGAAATCAGAACCGATTCTGGGCTCAACCTGCTGAGGAGACAACACAGGGATGTTTTTGTCTTTAATGTCAGCCTCTTCATTTATTTAGTAACATGGAAGCCAAAACTATTGAAAAATATCAGCCTTCCTTCTGTACGCAGCTCAACATTCAGCTTTACCTGAAACCCTGAGGGAAACTTTTCCCACAGAGTGAATAAATGTAGAAATTTAAACTTGAGATTTACTAAGAAATGTTCATTTTTAGACGACGCCTTTCATTGAATATGAACTAACTGGTTGTAGGCTGAAGTGTTCATGGACTTAAAGGGGGTCTATTATGCAAAATCCATATTTTGCACATTTTTGTACGTCCATCAGGCTAAAAACAGCAGAAATGTAAAAAACAAACAAACAAAAAAAACATGAAGCTGTTTTTGGGCAATAAGTTAATGATTTTGTGATATCTGGAAAATCAGTATTTTCAAAAATGTGACAAATTTACAGTCTCTGCCCTGTCACCTAGCAACCCCAGCCAAGAGTAGCTGTTACTAAGCAACCCAAGCATGTTTGGTTTTACTGCTGCTGGAAACAACAAGTGTTTAGTTATTGACTTACCATCCGTAAACCAGTTGCTGCATTCATGTTGGTTGTGCAGGAGGCTCCACTAATGCTTTTCAAAGATGTGTGGTTGTGTAATTGCGCTTCTGTTTGCAGCCATTGTCACATGCGAGTGTAAATGTCAAATTTGGGGTCCAGAAGCAGCTTATTTAAAGTGACAGACGCCCTAAAACAGATAAAATCTCATCATGTAAGATTGATTTTGTGTAGAAAATGTAAATGAACATGTTTTATATAATCCTAACCTGTTCATTAAAGCATTTCTGCTAGTCTTGGTGTATTTGAACCATTATTTTTCAAGGATGGACTGACAGTTCCACAAATACCTGTAATGATTTACAGTAATAATACCAACTTTACTGAGGTCACTAAATAATAAATTGCTACTGATCACCTTACATCATTCCTCCTTCTCGCTCCGCTTGTTGTGACTGTATTAATTTAGCAGTCAGATACTCGGCGTGTGTGCAGATCTCCCGGTGGTCAGCTGTGTCAAAGTCGGGCCATTCTTTGCTTTCCCCATCACTGGCCCTCACCAATAAATTAGAGCTGCTCTCAAAGGAAAGTCCACACCTGGTAAATACTCTCCTCAACCTCTGCAAGAAACAAAGAGGGGATCCACAGAAGGAATATATGAGCATCGATCGGCCCTTGTGGCCACGTCTGGTCCACACAATAGCATGCTATTGATGTTGTGGAATTGCTTTTGAAGGCAGACAGATTGATATAATGGAATGGTGTGGGCCCCTTAAGGGCCGGGCTCCTGCTGCTCCAGTTTGATTGACTGACCTTGGGTCAATCTTTGCATTTGCATCCTCCCTGTTTGGTGTTTGTGCTCAGACACACAGAGTCCTTCGGGGCCGGAGGATGGAGTCTCTGTCCGAAAAGAGCCTCCAAACAGGAAATTGACCCTTATTACCCTCACAGTTGATTTTTACTGCAAACAGGTTAATGCGATTGATTTTGTGACTGCTGTAACCTGTAAAAAGGGATTCAGTGGCATCCGGAGTGGATTCAAGCAGCAGCTGAGCCTCTCTGGCTCTCCTTATGCTGGGCGACAGAAGTTATCGATGAAAAATAAACACCGACACACTGAAGGAGTCTCTGTTTCAGGATTGTTTCACAACTAATTCCAACTTCTTCCAAAACTTTTAAAGGAGACCCATTATGCAAAATTCTCTTTTGTACTTCAATTTGTATTTCTACTGCTCAAAAAATTACCCAGCTTTTTTTCTTTTTTTTCTTTGGCAATGAGTTAATATGCATTCTTTGTTAGTTGTGCAGGAGGCTCCACTTTTGCTTTTCAAAGATGTTTGATTGTATAATTGCGTAACTGTTTGCAGACTTTTCAGGTGTGAGTGTAAAAGTTGAGTTTTGTGGGCGTGGCCAGCAGCAGCTCATATGGATTTAAAGTGACAAATGCCCTAAAACAGTTTTATATTAAATTATCAGAGAATAATTTTGCATAAAAACATAAATGAAAATGTTTTGTAAAATTGTAATATATTCAAGGAAGCATAATAGGTCACATTTAAGACTTTAAGGTTTCAAAACAACAACAAAAATTCTTCTCAGCAATCTTTGCAGACAATTTCTTGTGAAAAGCAGAAACTGAAACTCTGGAAGTTAGTTAACCAACAGTGACACTGCAGAGCGTCAGTTTAAGGTTGAAAGCTAAGTCGTCTCTGCCTGATGGATTCTCCATGAGCCTGACTCTTCCTCTGGCTCTTCCTCTGACTCTTCCTCTGGCTCTTCCTCTGGCTCTTCCTCTGACTCTTCCTCTGACTCTTCCTCTGACTCTTCCTCTGACTCTTCCTCTGACTCTTCCTCTGGCTCTTCCTCTGACTCTTCCTCTGGCTCTTCCTCTGGCTCTTCCTCTGGCTCTTCCTCTGGCTCTTCCTCTGACTCTTCCTCTGGCTCTTCCTCTGACTCTTCCTCTGGCTCTTCCTCTGGCTCTTCCTCTGACTCTTCCTCTGGCTCTTCCTCTGGCTCTTCCTCTGACTCTTCCTCTGGCTCTTCCTCTGGCTCTTCCTCTGACTCTTCCTCTGGCTCTTCCTCTGGCTCTTCCTCTGACTCTTCCTCTGGCTCTTCCTCTGGCTCTTCCTCTGACTCTTCCTCTGGCTCTTCCTCTGGCTCTTCCTCTGACTCTTCCTCTGGCTCTTCCTCTGGCTCTTCCTCTGGCTCTTCCTCTGACTCTTCCTCTGACTCTTCCTCTGGCTCTTCCTCTGACTCTTCCTCTGACTCTTCCTCTGGCTCTTCCTCTGGCTCTTCCTCTGGCTCTTCCTCTGGCTCTTCCTCTGGCTCTTCCTCTGACTCTTCCTCTGGCTCTTCCTCTGACTCTTCCTCTGGCTCTTCCTCCCTGCTTCAGACCAGAAGTGGCTCCAGGTGTGCATCTGTCAGCTCCCACCTGCTCATCAGCTCCAGTCAACTCCAGCCATAAAAACCAGCCTCACTTCCAAACTTTGGCTGCGTCTCCCTTGTTAGACCCTCACCGGCTCTGAGTTGTGTGTACTTTTATTATTTACCTGCCAGAACCCACTTCCACATCTCCACACATAAATGTTTTAAATTATTGTCATACTTTGACCACATGAAAACCGTTTTAGGGAGGATAAGGAGTTTTATTTTAAACTTTAACCTCTAATGCTGCGTTCACACCAAACACGAGTCAAAAACGCCTCAGATGCTTCAAGTTCGTGTCGACTTTGAAGTCAGACACGCGACATTTTGCTCTAGACTCGCATGAGATGCATCAAAATCGCTCTTGGCAACTAAATCTTGAGAGGAGACTCCCTGTCAAACATGTCCCCCAAACTCTTTCACTGTTTGTTTAAAGTTTATTTAATGTGACTCGATGTTTTTGCTGGAAGGATTCGGATCGCTCAAAAATGGGAAAATATTTTCAAATAGTAAAAGTTCTAACTTACTCAACTTTCAAACTTCCTCGCTGATCCTCTTCCAAACAGGATCCTTTCTATTTCTGTCTCTATAGCCATAACTTGATTGGTCATAGATTAAAGAGCGACGATTAGATTATCCTCCATTTCTGAGATCACGTCAGAAAATGCACAACTACGTCACGTAGCAGAGTCTCTGATTGGTTGACGCTCTGCTTCGAGTGGCGAAACTAAAAGCTCAAAACGATTCAAATTGTGCAGCTTTAGACAAACTTTGAATGTAAACCAGACGTATTTGGTGAGAACAAACCACAAGGCAGAAGAGAAAGTACATTTATTTTTAGCTTGAACTGATTTTTTCTGTATTACTTGAACTTAATATAGATGATTTCATAATATAATTTTTAGTTGATCAGTTGGCCAGAAACTTTGCTTTCCCATTGTGGGACCTTCCTGGTTCATTCTTAGAAATACATCAACATATTATGGATTTAAAACAAAGATTTCTCAAAAACCAGTGAGGAATAAAAGCAGAAGATTCCCACCTGTCTGAATTAAACCGTGTTTAAAGCCGAAGCTGAACTTTGCCTAACTTGATCTTTTTTGTGTTTAGTATTTTTTCCAGGAGTTGTACGAAGTTAGTTCTAAAAGTGCTGACAGAGTTGATCTGGATTCCTGAACTTTGTTTTTAATTTCTGAACAGGATTAGGATGATGGAAGTGGAAACCCGTCCTAAAGCTCCCAGGCTGCAATAAGAACGGATCTTACGGCTCGTGTTATTACTCGAAAGCTTCCTCCTCTCCACGTCGGAGTTTCCAGCCGAGATGTTTCTGTCTGAGAAGCAAACAAAAGGAGTAACTCCAGAACAGGACTAATATCTTCAGCAGCAAACCGCCGCAGTAGGTGGTCTGTGTTTCTCCTTCCAAAATGAAAGGCCAGAATGAAAGCTCTGACCTTTTGCGTGGACATTGCTGGAACAGAGCTCATGTGATTGTTTTCAGCTTCAGGCGCCTCTTTTCTTGAACTCTGTGTATTTCCCAGCTTCTATTTTACTTTATTTACCCCTCTTGATCTCTTCTCATCCTCCTGTTTCTGTGACCAGGACCCGATGCTGCCGAAGAGCCGCTGGCGCCACTGAATCCTGGATTATGTTCCACTCCTCACGGCTCCATTCATTCCTGTCATCTTTTCCTATTTATCCTGTTGTACATGTGAGGAAAAACTAGTTGGTTTTTTTTATTATGCTGTTTTCTTCCCATGCTAAAGGCACCAACACACTTTTTCCCTGAACGCATGAGGACATACCTGAGCAATATTCCAGAGTTTGGGGGAAAGAAAGTTAATTATCATTTCAGGAGAAAAGTCTCTTTGGAACAAAGTGAAGTCGTCTCCGCAGAGTTTCATGGCATGAACTTTTCTCCCTCATGCTTTGTGACTAATTGCTTTTCTTTCATGTCAGAAAAATAAGAATGTTAAGGTTTTTGCTTTCCTGCGCTGGCAGCTGTAAAAACATTTGCTCTGGATGGTGTGACTGGGATATTGTGCAGAGAGAAGCGTTTAAATGTGCGTCAGTAAGTGTTACTTCTGTGGGGTTGGATTATTTGTTTTGTTGTGGCATTTCTAGAGCATCGCTGTGGATGTTTTTCACAGGACATTTTAAACAAACCTGACTGTATTCAGCGTCTATTAAATCTTAGCAAAACAAGGAGACGATGTTTGTTTCTTGAGTTTTTAAGATGCTAGTTTAGATTTTCAAGAAGTACTCATGTAGCTTTATTTTTTGCTAAAATCCCGTTTCTTTTTGCATGATCATTCCTGCTGCTAATTAAATACAAACAGTTTACAACCCCAAAGCAACCAACATGCGCAGAAGAAGAACGAAGACGTCACACAGCAGCGCTCCGTTTACAGAAATAATAACAGCCGTCGGCATCTACAGATCAACTTTAAAGTTTATTCAGCAATGGGAGCCGACAGGATCGTCACAACATCAGAACAAGATGAAGGAAGCTTAAAAAAAAATAAAGCACATCTAGTAGTAAAGTGTTTTGTGGATCATTGACTTCAGCAGATTCTCCTGTTTGGGTGTGAAGTCAGAACGGAGAGCGGTGGGATCACAACGTGAAGCGCTTCAGTTACAAACTCTTTTTGTAATTTCATCATTATAATCTTCAGCCATTGTTCATGTCCAGATTTACCGCGTCTGATTTCTTCTGGTGCAGAAATAGGATGCAGGTCTCACATCAGTGATGTGAAAGTCAGATAAAATGCAACATGGCCGATCAGACTGCAGCTCCTGTTTTTGTAAAGCTGTCATGAATTTACAGTCAATGTCTTAAACTCACCAGACATTCTGCTGCTGTATTAATGTAGACCCATGTTTTTAGATTGTTTTGTTTTTAGTTTGTTTAAAATAAAGGCTCATTTTCGGTGGTGGCAGCCATGTTTTTGGACCAGCTTCCTGTAGATCTTCATGTTGGTTTAATGTTTTTTGTTTGCTTTCTCTGGTTTGTGTGAATGTTTGCTTCAAAAACACCAAATCGTACCAAATATTTTCTGTCTAGCTTCTAGTGCAAATGTCTTTTATGGACTTTGTAAGTCCATAAATGAATCAGAATTAAAAGTTGATAACAGTGTCAGAGGACTGGCTGATGGTTTCTTGTGGATCTTCAGTCGGATGTAATTTCTGTAGAATCAGGAATGAGTTTGAGATTTTGCTGAATTACTGAGGGAGATTCATGGAGAAGAGAGAATTAAATCTTCATTTTTTCTTTTCCAAAGCTCCTCAGCTTCCTGCTGAGGAGTCGTGTTTACTGTGTGTCCAAAATAATTTAAAATCCTCACAAAATCATCATTTCCTTTTTGTTTATTCTGATTTTCTTTAACTCAGTTACACAAAAGGTAAGGAGAAACTTTGTGCTTTAATTGCATAATACTTTCCTGTACAACACTGTATTTTTTTCTTGCTTTATTTAATTATAATACAGCCAGAGCTTGCTTGGATAGAGTGGAGGATAGTGCTGCCATGGCAACTCCATGCCAGTGGCCATTTGGTCTCCAGATGTCTTTGAAATTGTCTGTCTGCATGCGCTTCAAACAGTGCATCACATGACTAACCCTCTGAAGTCTCCCTGGTCTTACCTCAGCCTTTCATCTCAGCCTAAATAAGTCTTTCCATTTACCCAACCAGAGCAGGCGAAGAGCAGGAAAATAATCCAGGCGTGCCGGACATTCACAACTGAAAAGAAAATGGAACGAAATGATGCATGACCATCTTTTGATTCAATTGCCTCATCAATTCACCCCTGACACACACAGACATGTTTCCATCGTGTTTTCCTGAACTTTCATCTCCGTTATTTGTCCGTTTTGCTTCACATGGGAGAATAGTGAAACTAAAAATCACAATAATATCACAATAATATCACCATAAATCATCGTTATGCTGTTAATCTGTTAAGTTTCTGACCTAAAGTTAATTAGTAAGCAGTCAAGGTGGAATTGAAACACTTAAAATAGTGTAAAAGGTTTTTAACTTACTACAGCAGTTGGATCTAAAAAATGAGAACTCGTCTATTATATAAATTAGTTTTGATATTTTAATCAAAGCTGCTTCACTGAAGCGCAGATTTTCTGGAAGTTTGTTTTTCTGTCTTCAGTTTCCTTTTTCATAAAACTTGGACACAAGCCAGTGAACTAGCAGAAATATCAGACGCACACCGAGTCGGCCTCAGAGCCACAGGAACGGGAAAACAACGCAGGTGGAACTGAGGTTCTCCTCTGTGACTGTAGGTGAAAATCCAAACAAATCTGCCTTTAATTGCAAAGTCCTGAGAAAAAAGCCCGTTCTGCAGCAGGCTGCTTCTCATTAGATGGAGCCAATGGGACTTAAATGGCAGGATTTGCCACACTGGGAAAGAGAATATAAATTGCAAAGCCCATTAAAACCAGTATGCCTCATTTGACTTGCAGCTTTGTCCATGGCTCACAAGGTTCGGTAATGATTATGGACACTCTGGCTTAGTGAGGATTTGTTGCATTGCATTGATAATGGCAGCCAAAAACAGCCATGTTCGATTAGTTATTTCCCCTTTTCTCCTTCTGTTAACTTTGACAACTTTCTGCTTTGGAGGCTGGAGCGTCATTTACAGATACCCTTGGGCTTCGTTCCTACCTGCGTGGCATGCAAAGGGTGTCGTATTGAACCTCACAGCTTGCAGCGGTTCGGGCTTATTATCGGCTGCCAGCTGGCTCAATGGAGAGTCCACTTCACCTCATAACACAGGCCTCATTCAGGTACAAATGTCCTTCAACGCAGAGATGATTCCACGCCATCTGCTCTCACTTACACTGATTTGTAGCTGTTTAGCATGAAGGCCTAATCGCAGTGTGACTTACAAGCACAAATGGGAATGCTGGAAATAAGGAAATGGAGAAAAGTGGGGGAATTTCCAACAAAACTAAAAATGCACAAGGAATAAAAGTAGATTTTTATGTATTTTAATGGGCTGTTAAAGGGAACGTATTTTGCAAAATTCACATTTTTTCACTTTTTTCTACATTTCTTTGGGCTTCTACTATTTCTAAAAACAATTAAAGTGATTTTAAAAAATCATTTAGCTTGTTCTTTTGGTATCTGGAAAATGAGCCATTCCAAAAACCTCCTGGATGTAATGCCACAAATTAGAAGGCGCTGCACTGTTACCTAGCAACCCCAGCAAAGCTAAGCCCATTACCTAGCAACCCAAGCTGAGCTCCAGCACGTTTTACCGCTGCATGCTCTGTACAATGGCTGCTGGAAAAGACAAGTGTTCTGTTGTTGACTGAAAACACTTGCTGTGTTCTTGCTGGTTGTGCAGGAGGCTCCACGTCTGCTTTTCAAAGATGTACGGTTGTATAATTGTGCATCTGCTTGAGTAACAGCTCATGGGCAGAACTGAGCAGATCAAAATTTCATCATCTAAGATCATTTTGTGCAAAAAACATCCTTTTAGTGCTCATAAATCTATCCTAACCTGTTCATGGAAGCGTATTGCTTCATCTGCAAAGTTTGGTAAAACAACAATTCTTACGTTCTGAGACGTACAACAATCTGAGAGGTTATCTCAAGGTCAAGGTTAAGATTAAATTCAATTTAAATTCAGATACTTTTTAGAGCAACCATTTCACAATACTGTGCAGAAGCCAAGATAAAATCTTTATTTTGGTAAAGCAGCGCTTCGTTTAATAATTTGGACAATTGGTTCTTAATTTACGTTGGTAAATTACTTTGGTTGCACATCTACACACTTTACATTTCTGTCTTTTTTTCCAAAACAACTCACAATCTTGCTATCAGTCATAAATCAGATTTTAGCTCCGATCTATAATTGAACTATTTTAGCACATGGATACGATTTGATCGAAACCATTTCACCTGGGAATGAATCATGAATGTATATATATATTTTACCAGCTTAAAGAAGATTTCCTTCCTGGATTTTTGAATTTTTAGGTCCATCCATCTTTTCTCTTCTTCATTGTACTTGAGGGTATCAGAGTAAAGGGGTCTGAAGGAAAATGCATGTCAACATTTTCAGATTTCTGTTTGCTAAAAGCAAAATTATTCTTCTTCCACTTCACAAATATGCATTAATTTAAGATGTGATGGATTTTGTGGTTGTAACGTGTCAAAATGTGTTAACACTTTCTTTTTAATAGTTAAATTTTTTTCCTCAAATGTTTTAAATTCCAAACATTATCATTTCATACAGTTTGAGCTGCTCTGATATCAATAAAAATGTTAACATGAGCAGAATAAGAGCTCATATTATCCTCCATGGAGAGTTACAAGCTCTAAAACAGACGGATGAGCTTTCAATTCACTGAATTGTCATAATGAACCTTGTAGCATGTGGCGTTTAGCAGCTCTGAGGAGGAAGTGAGGGGAAATAATCAGATCTATGGCTGCTCAGCGTTATCACATTGCTCTGACTGCAGGGAGAAAAGCATTTCCTAAACAAACAGGTTCAGTAATCAGCAGAAGTTTTGATTTAAAAGCTGCGTTATGTGGGGGTTGTTATTTAAAACCTCCATGTTTCCCTTTCCCATTGAAATGTTAACATCCAGAAGGAATCTATCGCTGGAAAAGCTGGTGATGCAATCCGAGGAAATCTACAATGCAGCTGTGATGATTGTATTTAAACCTGTTTTCTGCTGTAGGTTTCATTTTTCCTGCTTTATTTTTGTCTCTTTTTTTCCCCGATGGTTTGACAGAACTTGCCTCACTCGTCTTTAAAGGAAAACTCAGTGAAACACCTGACTGTGTTTCATTATTCAGAGGTTTGAAGCTGTAACCAGGTGTTAAAAGCTCAGCAGGACCTCATCAGAGCGCCGCTTTCTGACACGCTGAAGGAAATATTCTGCAGACTCTTTGTATTGACACAATCTTTGCTCTGCAATCCTGGGCCGCCCTACATAAAAATACTAATGCTCCAACACTTACCTTTATAGAAACTTGTTTTTTTTCCTCCAAACTGCAGATAGATCTTGGTTGCATGTGGTGCATTAGCCATTTCAGTCTCAATGCAAATGCAGCGTCTTTCATCCTGAGCAGCATTTCTGCAGAAATCAGACAGTCTGGTTTTTTTTCCCTGCTGTTCATGACTGCTTAATGCTCACACTGAAGAAAGAGGAAATATTTTAGTCGTGGACCATGTGGTTCCCATAAATACGTTGTTCCCAAGAACTATGAAGCAAAGACAAAGAAACACAGGAGAAAACTTCAATACTTCATGATAACCAGGAGAACCAGTCGCACCCAGATGAGAGTTTATAGCTTTCTGGATAAAATCTGAGTTAAAATAAGGACAGAATATAAGTTCACTCTTAAACACACTGCAAAAACACAAAATATTACCAAGTGTTTTGTCTAGTTTCTCATGCAAATATCTTAGTATACTTTAATTAAGACAAAACTAATTTTAAAGTAACTTATCAGCAAGATATAGAAGCTTGTTTTAAGATTTTACATCTTTTCTTTCCTTCTTTCATATTGGTGAAAATGTACCAGTTTTAGACATTTCACTTATAAAATGGAAAAAATGTTATAACTTCACTTACAACATGCCATTTCTCATGTAATAAATCATCCTAGTAATCATTCTTATTAATTTTTTGGCATTTTTATTCACTTTATACTCTCCACTGTTGTTTAAAATCCTCCTTTCCATCCACTTATCCTCCTCATCCTCCTCTTCATCCACATTATCTTTTTCATTCCTTCTTTAGCCTTTCCATCCCTTTATTCTCCTTGTCCTTTTTTCTTAACTCTTCCTCTCTAAAAGCCATTTTTATCGTCACAACCTGAATTCATCCCACTCATCCTCACCGTTCTCTGAAAACCCAACTCATCTTTTCCTCCTCATCCTATCATTTCTTATATAATTCTTCTTTGTTGTTTTTACAGCCCCAGTATCCTCTTTGTTCCTCATTTTAACTTATTTCAACCCTTTTATTCCTCTTTCCAACCCGGTTTCTCCCTCCAATTTATTTTTATGGTGTTTTTACATTTACATGAACAACTTTTTCATCTATAAAACATTTCTTCCCTCTCATCCTCCTCATTCCTCTTCCCAAATTTCTTCTTTCTCCTCATTTATGTTGCCTTTAAATCCCACTCCTCCTCCACTTTCCCCTTTAAGACCTTTTCTTTTACCCCATTAACTCATCCCATCTCTCTTTATGACCCATTTTTATTCCACTCATCGTCCTCGTCTCTTTTCAATCAAATAAAATAAAGAGTGACTATAAAAAACAATGATTGGTTTTCTATTATCACACAGACAGATGAGTTAACGTGTACATTGAGTCAGGAATGTGACCACAGCTAAAGTCATTACAGCTCATCATTTATGGGTCATTTTCTATTTGACAGCCCATAAATATATGTTTTTTATATCTGTGGGTGTTTAAAACCTCTTCATTAGTTCATTTATTCTCTAAACTCTCTTCACAGATGATGATTGCATGCTGGGAAGCCTCAAACCACAAACACATCAGGGCTCTTTAGAAATCAGCAGAGTCACTCCAGACACAAAGAAACAGCAGCCATTATGATCTAGTTAGCCATAAGCGGTATTTTTTCCGGTAGCAGGATGTTTATGCATCCATCATCCATCTATCTAATTGCGCCTGAGCGGCTCTGAGAAAGCTGTCACAGTCTCCGTCTCTATGGGACGCCACATGCGCAGCGATAACACACTCGCCAGCCGCACTGCAGGAACGCATTCAATCATAAAGTCATCAGATGAGACGGTGCATCCAGACAACAAGATTTATGAAATGGTCATTTTTATTAGTGCATTTCTTAAAATGTACAAGTCATATTTACATCAGGTCAAAATGACCAAAAACAAGCGGAAAAAAGGCAAAAAAAAAGAAACAAAAGATTGACTTTTAGACCTACATAACAACAAAGTAAGTTGCATTGCTTTTATTAAATGAGTAAAATAAATAATTTTATTGTTGGAAAGGGTTGTGTAAATTGTTGTAATTCCAAAACATCAATACTTTCTATTGTAAAATTTCTATTTTGACTGCCCCGATTAAAATTAAAAATCTTGAACCACCTGTGCCAATTTGTAATTATCTTGAATTGGAGTCACGTGTCACAAAATCAGCGCAGGGGCCGGAAAAAGGCCCACGGACCGCAGTTTGGACACCAGTGTTGTACCAGTCAGGACGCTGTCCCCTCCATGTTTTACACCCAGGCTGCAGGTTGTTGTTCATCTGACCCTGACAGCTCTGGTTGTCGGTGGCAGCGCGCGTCATACGGCAGCGCGCACGCGCCGCAGCCTGCCGGCGGCTCGTGCCCTGGAGGAAACCGGAATTATAAAGACATTATCACAGAACAAATGAGCTGCTCCCAGAGCGCGTGTGAGGTAATTTCTTTGGCACGGACGGAAATTAGAAACGATTCGTGGACACGGCCTCACCTTGTTATGCTAGCTGCGTTCACAGCTGATGAAGTGATGACACGGATTCCTGAGTGGGGGGAAGACATTAAGCAATCGGAGATTTCTTCCGTTATTTTTCTGTTTATTCTTCCTCGGAATGGTAATAGTGCTCATAAACATTTTCCGGTTAGAAATATGTGAAATTCATGCATGATATTATTGGTCCAGTTTCACCTGATGACATATGGTGAAGCTAAATTACTGATTCGTGAAGAGAAGAAAAACTCAACTTCAGTTTTTAGCTTAAGTTGATTTTACAAACACATTTCTGTGTTTCTGATGCAAGATATTTACAATTACACTATTAATGATTGAGTCCAAGCTACAGACTTTTTATTCCTTAGCATGAAGGTTGCAGATGTGGCTGTTGACAGGACAGTGAACATATGGTTTCTGATGAGCCGTCATGAACTCATGTATTATTAATCACTCTTTCCAGAAATGAGAAACAGCGTATGGATGTTTAAGCATCTCCAGATGAGAATCGAGGTGATGCTGAAGACTTTTATTACCTTCATGGTCCGTCTGTTACTGTAGAAAACAAAAAGGGCGAGTCAGATTTAGATTTATTACAATAACCCCACTAAACATCAGTTCAGTTCCCCAAACACTCAGAGGAAGAAACCCTGCAGAGAAAAGGAGAGTTCAGTTTTATTGTTTTTATCATGAAGAAAAAAACATTTAGAATTCAAAGGACGAATAAAACACTAAACTCCAGAGATTATTGGGACCTTAAGGGTAAAGTAGCTTGTTCTTAAAAAGCAGCTGACTTGGAAGACTTTATAAGTGGATGGACAGACGGATGGATGCTAACCTATCCGTTCCACCAGGATCCACCAGTGTTTATGTCCAGAATCGTCCTCCTGCCTCTGTTTGAATCATTTGCAGATAATTTGTCGATCAGCTCAGATCTGCAGTGATTGTCCCCTCAAGCACAACGACCCAGGTTTGGTTTTGTGCTAATTCAAAAGCCTTCACCAGCCGTTTTAATATTAATCCTTCATTACTGCGCATTGGTCTGATTATTGCTTTTGATTAAATCAACAAAGTGACTAATGAACATGACACAGTTCTTACTAAGTGGCTTTGTCTCAGGTGAAAGGACCTCACACCTGGCGGGACTCTGCTCACACCTGTGCACTAAAGAGCCAAGCAGATGGGAAACTCAGCTTCGATCTTATGTGACTAAAGTATAATAAACTAACGCAGCTTTTGATCACGTTGCTTCTTTTCTATGTCATTTTAGGAAAATTCTACATTTTTAAAGTCTTTGCAGATCAAACCATTTGTTCACTTCTTGGTTTTTGGTTTTTGGTTTCCATCAGGTTGATGAGGCCTGCACTACACGGCCTCATTACCTCGGTGAGTGAAAGAGTCAAACTGATTGTCTATATGAAACGTCATCCATATTTAATTCATTCGTTTTGTGTGAGAAAGAAAGTTTACTTTAAACTGGAACATTTCTGAAGACATTTGAATAGATAGTAGCATGTGTGTATCACAAATATGTGGACAGAGAGAGAAAAAAATTGTCTTTTTATTTGGTGTATTTAAAATCTGGTTTCAACTGTACCAGCTGACAGAAACAATATGAACCTTTTATCGAGTTGCCAAGGTCATAAAAATAATTAAGTTTAATACACTTCAACAAGAATATTTTTAAGGGAGGAAACCAGTAGGATTTAATCAAATTATTGTTGTTTTTTTTTTGTTTTTACAACAAATTACATTACAAAACAGCAATGCAAATGTCAAAACTAACACAACTGCTTTAAGATTTAATTGTCTGTGCAGCCAGATTTTATCACAAAAACACGGACGCACCCTCAAGAAGGGTTAAAAACACGAACAAAACGTAACAAAATCACTCATAAAGCAATGACTACATTTTTGATTTGTCTAAAACATACGATAAAACGTAGTACTTAGAAAGAAAACAGAGCTGATCCTGATACAAACCACAGTTTCAGACAGCAACAGAAAAAAAGGGGGGCGGAGCTGTTAGTTACCGGTTGCTATGGTAACCACCAACTGTCAAGAGCAGAGCGTAATGCAACAATAAATGTTTGGAGACACAACTTTTTGACTAAACAAATAAAATTCAAAGAATAAACACATTTTGTCAAACTTCATTTCTGTAGTACTGTTAAAATAAAACTGTTGCACTGATCTGTGAATATTATTGAACCACTAAGATTTAAGTAGTCTAACACAGTGGTTCCCAACCCCCGGGCCGAGGACCGGTACCGGTCCTTGGACCAATTGGTACCGAGCCTCACAAGAAATAATTAAATATTTCCGTTTTATGTATTATTTGAGTCTGGAGGATCTTTTACTGTGAAAATCCTTTAACCAGATTCTCTCAGTCACGTCTTGCGCTCCAACATTGAGCCCACAAGCAACAAAATGAGTAAGAAACAGATCAGATGTCTTTGGAAAGTTTCTTTGCGAAGGGAAAAGGCCCAGAGAAGAGACACTGGTTATCTGCCGTGACATGGTTAATGAGGGAATGAAACCTTGGTCTCTACGTGGAGAAGCACCCTGTGCATCAGCAACACTTTGGGTGTCGTCTCTCATCTCTCCCAGATGGGACTGTTTCTTTACAGACAAACAAGCTCAGGGCTCCCATTAGTCGTAATCGTGAGTTAAAATTTTTATGAAAATAAAATGTTAGTTTTTGTGGCGCATATCTATCTTATTTTGGAGGGATATGTTGTTAACATTACCATAGCGACCAGAGTCAACAGCGGGAACACCAAATGCAGAAGCATTATCTGACGGTTCTCCTCCCTTCCACTCTGGGCCGCAGTAAAATTGCTAAGTCTTGACCGGTCCGCGGTAATAAAACGGTTGGAGACCGCTGGTCTAACATGAGGAGTTTGTGGGTCTTTCTATTTTTCATCTTAAAGCAGCTCTGAGTTCTACTGGAAACAGAGTGCCACCTTATGATGGAGGAACCCATGTCAGGGTGCTGATTCCCTGAGTAAACATGGCCGATAAACAGCCATGAGGGATGTTCAGTGTGCCGAGTGAGAGTGATCATAAGCATGCCTCTCTTTCTTCCTGTCTGTCAGGATCCTGTCTGTCTTCCATCCTCAACTCCGTCTCTCTGACAGCGATATCGTTGTTTGAATCCCCTGACAGTGGCTGATACTGCAGAGGGTGAAAATGCCGAACAGATGTACCATCTGACCGTTTATGTTATGTTTTGTTTTTCTGAGGGAGATCATTCTGCTCTGAGAGTACGAGGTTGTAAAAATCCACAACTTTTACATTTTACATCCCTACAGGAAAATGTTGTATATGTGACACTATATGTGGAAAATAAGTGATTTAGTTTAATGCTACATGCTAGTCGCTCTACGTGACAGCCCTCATGCTAACGTTAGCCTAATTGAAATAAGTGATTTAGCTAATGTTTGCTGTATTAGCTACACTTAAGATACTGAATGGAGTAAGTCCTAATGCTAGTTATACTTCACATGCTAATGATAGCATTTTAGCTAACCTTTACTTTTAAGCTAGGAGTGTCCAAACATTTTAATTTTAATTTAAAGTGCTGGTGGGTCACAAAATTCATCAAATTAAAAATGGAAAAATTTGTTTGTAATCTTTTATTTTATTTCATTCGTTTGTTTTTGAAGCTCAACAAAAGATAAAAAAAATTCCCTGTATATCATTAAAGTTCCAAAATATTAAAAATGGCTTTGGACTGTTGCCTTCTTAGAAGAAAAACACTGTTTGGAAGTCATCAAAGGTTTTTATGTGAAGATGTTTTTGCCTCTTAACAAGAGGTGAAGACCGAATGATTCTGTTTGGTTTGGGGCCGAACAGAATCATTTCAACGGCCACAGAAGTTAATTTAAGCTAATTCCAGCATATTGTTTGCAATTTCAGTGCAGTAAGCCAATGTTAGCCAGCATGCTAGTTATACCTCAGAGATTTTTAGCTAACATTAGCATTGCTGCTAATGTTGGCTTACACATTATTATTTGCACAGTGAATGGAGAACATTTCAGGAAACTTTAGCATTGTTGCTAATTTTCAGCATCCGGATGCTGGATTCCAACCGATAGGCACAGTTTGGCACAATTCTTTCAGGTATTTTTTGGTTTTCCTAAATACAGTGCATCGCTTGCTAGTGACAGATGTTGCCTTGCGGACAGATAGAAGAAATTATTGAATGCAGGCTGAACTCCAGAAGGATTTTGGCTGAACAGGAAAACATCTATCCGCAGCAGTCTTGTGTACACAAAAATAAATCCCTCCTCTCTTGGAAAAAACCGGTTTAACTTTGGTTATGGAGCTGAAATCACTTGACAGCAGAAGTGTCACTGCTGGCAGATTCCCCTATATGCAGATACATTGTAGAAGTAGCTTTATTGTTATGTGCTCTTTTTTTTTCCTGCTGGCTCCCGTGCAGGAATATGCCAAAACTGCTGCGTGTCCCTCTATCAAAAGTCCATTTTCTTTGCGGAGGCTGTAAGTCTGACTTTTTTTCCTGCTCTGAGTGGAGGACCATCAGCAGCACTGAAGCCCCCTGTGCAACAAGACTCCCATTCTGTCTTCCTGCCTGCCAGAAAAGCCTCCTGCGAGAGGCATCACAGCTCTCTGTTTGATGAATATGAACTATTTGAACTCAGCTTGACATGCCGCTGCTGTCTTCGAGCACTCTGCCTTTCACACAGCGACAAATGTTAAAGCTACAAAAACCCACAGAGGAGTTCTTTCTTTTTTTTTTTTCTTGGTTTTTCAAGATCTGATGTTTTCATTCTCAGCTGAATGAAGCACCATAACTCTTATTATAAACTGGACATGTGTTTTAGCTAACGTAAAGTGTAATAATAGTCATTTTCAATTAGGATCAACTAACTGACTGATTTATACAAATTCTGAGGGGAATTCTCCCACCTGATATTCTGGTAGATTCGGTTCAGTTGGGATACCAAACTGCAGCATTTATTAGATTTTCAAACTAATTGAAAAACCTGTTCACTCCCTCACCTGTGGGGGCGCTGCACCAAGAACCACTGAAAGAAATGACACAAAATCCTCTGAAGACGCTGAGCGCAACCTCCCCCGTCACAGAATGTAAACAAAAATGGAGTGGCGTCAGATTTCATCAGTTGTTGCAGTCATTTTTCCCGCTAGCGCTAGGCTAACGCGTTTGATTTGATTGCATTTACCCAGAATGCTGTGTGCCGTAGTCCACTTCCTGCTGTTGATAAACCTCTGGTCCATTTGGCATTCATGTATGCATTCAAACCGCACCAGAGTTCACCAGAGCTTTCTTGGTCCGCATCAGCCAATTAGCATTCACACCTCCACAAACAAAGCGGACTTTCTAGACAAGTGGACTGGAGTTGGATAAATGTGAACTTAGGGTATGACCTCACAGCAGTACCTTAATAAAGTACTCATACTGCTTGAACTTTGCATTTTGCTGTTTTAGCCACAAACTACAATGTATTTTATAGGAATGGAAAGACTGAGATTGCACTGTTCCAACTGCTGAGAAAATCAGGTTTGGATGGTATTGGTCTGCTGTGTGAACATAGTCACAGTGCCCAGTTATGTCACATCACCTGAGAACCTTTAGGTCATATTTTGCCCTATTGTTTCTATAAGCTTAAAGTTGTTGTTGTCGCATCTTTGGACTTTCTGGGAGAACTTAGAAACCAAACAAAATCAAAAAGATGATTGAGGACCGCATGGGGCCCGGTCATGCAGCTGTTGCCTCTTTTTCCTCATCCTTACCTTTGGAAAGTGTGAAAAATCTGGTTATCTGCTGTTAAAGTGGGAAAAAAAGTGGTGCAGAAAGCAGCACATGTCGCTGTAAAATCTCTGCTGGACTTTCTGCATTAATGCTCCACAGAAGTGGAAATGAGTTTTGCCAAAGGCGCCGATGCTGCAGCAGCAGCAGCAGCAGCAGCAACGCTCCATCGGAGTCGGGCTTTGTGCAGATCTGAGCTTCTTTGAGCTTCACATCCCCAAGTGAAGCATCGACTCGTTTCTGAATCCAAGGCTGCATCCGCTTTTTCCACAAACCCAAGGCCGGCTTAATCAGTCCTATCAATACAAACCAAAGTTACAATATTCCTGTATTATCATGAACCGTCTATATCTGTCTTAGAGGAGGATCAGATCGTATTATAACATTTCATGCAGAAAACCTGCTTCTCCTGAAGGATTCATAGGATTATTCTTATCACTGTTTTCAATAATACTCCTCAGCTCTCAGAATGAGAATTATGGATGAAGTCAGTGGAGGATGTGTGTTTAATATTCAACATTATTGAGAAAGTAGCCAACCAGGTTTAAGCATCAGCTTAAAATGTGATCAATATTTTCACAGCTTTCCTCTGTAAAGTAGCTGGAAACTTTGGTTTCCATTTTGTCTTCAATGCCAGTCGACTGATTTATGAAGAACAGACTTGGAAGAAGCTGAAGTTTTTCGTAGTTGTGAAATAAGTGTGAGACGTTTTAAATAATCACCTGAACCTGGACGTGATTTGGTCTTTTGTTTTTCAGCTTTTAGTTCCTCTGGAGACGCTGCAGCGAAACAGGAAGGGAAAAGTTTGATGCTGTTTTTCAAGGTATTTTATGATTGAAATGGCTTATAAATGATCAGTTTGACCTCATGGATTACACTTTCTGTGAAGCAAAGTACAGAAACCTCTTCCTCTGTCTCGAAAATGTCCAAAGGACGGTGGATTTATAGAGCAGCCGGAGTGATGAATCACATGCAAACAGAAACCTGCAGAGTTTACTACAAACATCAGCAGCAGACATTTGACACTGACCAAAACCTTAGGAGGTTATGAAGAAAGTTCACCTCTAAATTGGTTAAAAAACTGAAAAATAAAGGAAAAGTGTTGTGGCATAACTTTAACCAGTCTACTGAATGACGCTCTTCTTTCCATCCACAAATCTCAGAAAAACTTCTAACCCCACATTATGTAACAATGCAATAAAGTCAGGATTTAAAATGTAATAAAACATTATTAAATCTGCATTATGTAATAATGGAAGCAAAATGTAATAAAAAATCCTTCAACTTTGAATAGTTTTGCCTTGACTGACATTAATACCGAAGGTTCTGAATATTTTACTGGCACACATTTGGTGAACTTAAGTGAAACATTTCCATTATTTCCCGTTTCGAGGAACATTCAAGAGGTCAGAGGTTACAAGTTAAATATTCATAAACATCTGATCACCTGAAAGATTAAAGTATGATTTCAACAAAAGATTCATTTCTTTTCATTTTATTGGAATTGTTAGGAATTATAATTAGGCCCGTCACAATCAGCAAAAAATAAATAAAAAATCAATTAATGGGATTTACAATGAATCAATAAATTATTTTTGCATGATTTGCTGTTTTTCTTTTGGTTTTTCTTCGTGCCAGAAACTGGATGATAAAAGTCTTCAGTTTGGTGCTTTGGTCTTTTTTTGAAGGACAATTTCGTTAACAGAGACTTCATAATTCACGTTGTTTTGTTTGTTTTGGATATTTAAAATGTTTTCCAGTTCCAGTGTTAACTGTTTGTTAGAATGTAAAGTTTTATTGATCTCCAGTAAAACCATTATATTACTGGAAAATGTTCTCAGAACAGCCGTTTTATCGTTTATCCCAATAACTTCTGTGGAAAATTTATCGTCCTGCAAAATTTGTTATCATGACAGGCAAAAAAATAAATAAATGAATTATCCCACCAGGAACTTTTTCAAAAATATCTATTTGTTTTTGTGAATTTATGCAGCAGGAATCTTGAATCTTTTCCGTCTCTTTCTCGCCCTTACCTCTCCTCTCCTTCATCGGTATCATCCTGAGTTATTTTGGCCTGGACGTCTAAAAAAAAAAGCCCACAGTGATGGCATCTTCATCTCACTTTCCACAGAGGTGCCCTTCCTCTAAAGGCTGGAAAATTCAGCCCTCTATCTGTTTCTTCCACTCAGATGTATTCGGATTCAACCTGCAGTGACAGACTCGCAGTGTGAGGTGAGTTATTGCATATTTCAGACTGTTGTCTCCCTGTCAGCTGGGATGATTCATGCCCCTGTTCTGTGAACGCTCCGTTTCTTTTCCCAACATTTAATGCTGACTCATGAACCTACAAACCATCAGCTGATCGGAAAACATGACGGCACACTTTTTAAATAAACTGACAGATGGAACTGAATCAGAGTCGATTAATTAGTTCATTAGGCTCAACAAGGTGAACGCTGCTGGTCTGCAGTAACTTAACTCAATCCTTCTGTCAGTGACTGTATTTGCAATAATATTCTTACCAACAAGATTTAAAGTATTTTTATGGATTTTTTTATGATATCAACCCAAACAAAACATTATTGTGGAATGTTAGGAAAATATTTCTCTTTTTAAAAACTTTATAAAAACTTTATTTGTCGAGTTTTTTTCACACAAACTAGTAATTTGACTTCAAGTCTCAATAAGGACATTACAAAAATAAATACACAAAAATGGCAATATGTTAAAAAAAAAAGTAGTTCTTTCTTGGAAATTTGTATTTTAAAACTGAGTTTTAGGGCCATACTAATAAAAAACAATAAAATTATTAAATTAAAAGATTCAAGTCATAAAATTACAAAATAAAATCCAAAAGATTTTATAGAAAAGTATATGAGAATAAAGTGGAAGCAATACAAGAAAAAAAATTATTATGAGAATAAAGTTATAATGTAAACAGAATAAAGTTGTTTTATGAGAAGAACAGCAAAAAAAAATTGCCTTACAACTGAATATCAACAGAATAACAGATTAATAGTCTGCAAAGGTAAATACTTTCTCATGATATTACAACTTTTTTCTCAAAATTTATTTTATTTTTCCATTTAAATTCAAAAATTAAGAAAAAAAAATTAAGAAAAATCAGAAAATAGTCAGAAAAACGCTTGCATGAGAATAACACGGAAACAATATGAGAAAAAATATATAAAATTGTTATGAGAATAAAGTCATAATGTTACCAGAATAAAGTAGTTTTACCATGAAAACTGCAACAAAAAAAATGTTGCCTTTCATCTGTGGTGAAATAACAGATTATTAGTCTGCAAAAGTAAATACTTTGTCATTATTTAATTTTCATCATTTTATTTAATTTTTTTTAATTTTATTTTATTTCATAATGTAGCCCTACCCTATTGCACCGTGGTAATATTTACTGTTTTCATTAAATAGGAAGAAAAGGTTAAATTGATGTAAATGTGTGTGGCATCCTGTTCAGTGTTTATCAGACAGAAAACCTGGGCCGAGTTTTTAAAATAAAAGCTATGCAGCCGTGTTTACACACACACTGTGAAAGTCTCAACAGTTTGTGTCCAGGATGTGTGGGGTCTGCAGAGAATTGTGGTTAGATTGAGCATGAGCTCCGGTGATTTGATGGAAAGAAAACATTTTTTAAACTGAAATCATCTTCATCAGGTTACGATGTGCAGATCTGATAAATGCTAAATTTATTGCTTCATTTGCTGCAGTGAGACTTTTGGCCACATGTTGTTATTTCAGCACCACAGATTTTTCACTGCGCTCCACCTGAGATGTGCTGATGTTAGTCCAAGTACAAGACAAACCCTCTGCACCAGCGTTTGTTTTTTCAGTTTTATTTATCCTGAAAAAGACCTTCAGAGCTTCCATTAGCCTCAGGAAGTTATTGCTGCTTCATATTTACAGACAAACCCTAAAAGCCTGTATTTACTTTTAAAGTCAACATTTCTGCCAAGAAAGAAATTTTACAATCACTTTCACGTTTACAGGCGGAGGGTTTAGGTTGCTCTTCCCTGATGAACTTGAACTTTTCCCCGAGCATCAAGTGAACTGATCAATATGCTGTCCAGAGTTCAGTCTTATTGCACATCTACTTTTACTCCAGATCCATCTTTTAAAAGAAAACTCTCGTCTTAACTGAACTGTTAAGAAATCCAAACACCACTTCCAATGATTTCATGTAAAAGAAGGAATGAAAATATTTTCAGCAGATTAGATTGTTTTACTAATTTAGCCCAGGGGTGTCCAAAGCGCGGCTCGGGGGCCATTTCCGGCCCTTTTCCTGATTCTGCGTTGATGCAGATGGAGATTTCTTTTCTTTAATTATTACTTAGAAAATTATTACAACACAAAGTAATTATCTTTCAACAACAATATTTTTACCTTTCTCTTTAATTTCATCAGCTGACCTCTACTCAGCAACAGACTTTATAAAACCCAAAGTTGGTTTTAAAAAAGTATTAAACCTCAGAAAGTATACAGAAATCGTTTTTAAAGAGACAGTAACCATAAGGCTGTTTATGTTGCTGAATGTTTCTCTTTATTTTCTTCATCTGAGACCAAAATAATTTGTCTTTCTTTAAATAATGTAGAAAAATTCAATAAGTTTTGGCTCTACTATGATTTAAACTTCCATTTTCTACAAAAATATCAACAAAAACTGACTTCTTTACTTGTTTAATTAGAATAACTTATGCTCAGTTTATTGTTGAGCAGGGAAAGAAATACTAAATATTTGTTTTTAATTTTGATTTGATGATTTTGGCCCTCATGACAAAACCACTGATTTTTATACCATTTAAGAAACTAAATGAAAATAGAGACAGTGGAGGAGTAAAATCTAATTCACCCTGTTTTTGTTGTAAAATAAAATCCAACCCAAATGTAGAAAAGCAACAAATTTCACAATGTTGCTGATCAAATGTTCAAACCAGCAGCAAACAGAAGTAAACATTAGATAGAATGAAAAAGAGCTTTTATGTTTTATGTTTGTTTTAAGTGGTAAGACTTCGTTTAGCTCTTATGAAAACGTAAAAGTTTCACCCTAACAGGAACATTTCTCATTTCATCAGTGAACCGACTCACTGCACAGAACTTTGCTGTAATTCATTCATCACAGCCTTTACCTTTGAAGTCGGCAGCAGTTTTTTAATTTGTCATCCTAAATTGCAATTTTTGACTTTTCTTTCTGCTTTTCCAGCTGTTGATCACAACAAGCAACGCCATTCCTCGTCGCTCCTCATGCAGCTGCTGGCGATGAGACGCTCTCCCAGGAAACCCTGAAGGTGAAACTTTCCAGCAGACGGTCCGGGTTGCTCTGTGCCAGCTCAGACTCCGTCTGGAAATCTGGTGTTTCTGCACCAACAACCCGTAAAGCAGAGGCGTCCAAACGGTTTGCAACGTGGCTCAAATTCCCACAGTTGAAAGTACTGGGGAGTGGCCATATTGTTTTTGCAGCTTAAAAAGCGAAATAATTTTGTTGTGACTATTTTTTAATCTTAACAAAAGTTGGACAGTTTCCTACCTTTTTGGGTAATTTTATTTCAGTGTATTTGTTCTAGAAAAGCTTTTATTCTAAAGAAGGCCTGCTTGTTAAAGAACTAAATTTGTCATTGAAATTCTCAAAATGGTAGAGAATGAATCCTCGAACTCCTGGACCACACAGTGTTGGTCCAGGAGCCACAAATGGCCCTCAGGCCACACTTTTGTACACCCCTGCCATTAAGCAACAACACCACCACACCTCATCATCTAATCAACCAAATCTTTGACTTTGTTTGAGCTTTACATCATGTTATGATGTTATTCTCTCATCTACATGTGTTGCCTTGATTCTTCCTTGTTTGAGAAATCATTTGATCTCCATGGCAACCATTCAGCTGTGCAAAACGCCTGGGCGGGCCTGGCTCCGCCTTTGAGAACAAAGCTCCTCCTAAAAGTTGCATTTTCAAATTTCTGAGGTTCCACATCACAGAGCAGCGCTGCCCGACTCAGCCCCTTCAGACTAGCCAGCAGCGCTTAGCAAACGCCTGGTGGAACTGAGCATCTGCTGAGCAACTTCTCAGTGAAACGCTGGTGAAAACGTTGTTTAGGGTTAATAGAGGAGCCATGTAGTTCTTTAGCATCTCAAGTGTAGGAAGACGTTCATATTAGAAGACTTTTGTGTTTTTGCAGTGCAGATCCCTCTGCTCTGTGAGGACTGTAAAACCTTTTACAGCGTTTTAGTCAAAGTTTTTATTTGTAACTTTCTAAATGTGTAGTTGTTGGTTTTGTTCACTGACAATGTGAAAAGTTGAACTTTCCATGAAAGAAGGTGAAATAATAATAACAGGGAACTAATAAAGCTTTGCAGCTCAGTGTGACTTAAAACTCAACTTTACAACCGACTGAACATTTCCCATGATGCTTAGCGGTATATATTTTTGCAGCGTGGTTGAGGTTGATAAAAACGCCTCAAAATGAAATTCTCTTCTCTCTGAGATATTTGCACTGACCCCGGACGGCCTTTGATTAGTGTTTTCTCCAGGACGGGTCCAGTTGCCCTTTCCTTTTATAATCCACTTTCACTCTGCACTCACAGAAATATTAATATTTCATAAAGACCAGTCGCAGGAATCCGAAGATGAATTCTGCACATGCAGAAGTCAAAATGCTCTCGTCAACCGTAAATTGGGCCGGTGATGTTTGAAATGCTCTTTTGGAGCCGAGGGTCCAGCCGGAGGCTTTTCACATTTTGTCTGTCAGAATGAATCCAGAACCAAACGGCTGCTGGTTTATTCAATATTTAACTTTCCATAAAGGCAATAAGATGCTTAAAAACAAAACCAGGTTGTTTGTTCACACAGGTTAAAATATGTCTCAACTTTCACCTTCATTCTGAACTATTTTATGGCATCATGTTTACAATCCAGATAATGTTTGGTGTGTTTGATATGGCATCAAATATTTATTTTTTTAACTTTATGAAGTTAAAACCTATCAGGCGTTGTTCATATTTTTATGTTACAATCTTACATTTTATGTATTTTGGGTGATTTTATTGGTTGGACAAACAACAACAACATAGTGTCTAATTTCCAAAAAAAAAAAGACCAGATCACATCACTGTAAAATCTGAATATTGTAGCACTGAAAAAATATGGATGAAACAACAAAAAAAATTTCCAGTTGAACTGAGAGCTGCTGTTTTCCACCAATGGATTCATTAACAAATTTTCAAACTTTCCTTTTTGTTGCTATGAAGCTAAATGTGTTAGTTTAGCACTATTAGCGCTACCAACCATCATAAAACAAACTTTGGACCCATTTACACTTTAAAAGTAAAGGTTTGTACAGTTTAATGTTTCTGTGTGCTTTGCATAAAGATGGACACGACTCAATGCAAATGTTTGACTTTTAAAACTCAGAAATTTTTTCGTTTTCTCTACATAATTTCTGAGATTAATCAAAAATGAATTTTTTTGGTGGAAATTTACTCCTATTTTTTTAATGTTGTACGATCCACTGGAAGAACTTAACAGCTTTGTTTCCCCGACAGAAGAATCCACAAATTGATTGAAATCAAAGCAAGCTGAACTTTCCAAATCGAAGCAAAGTTCATGTGGAAACACTCAAAAAATGGAAAACCGGACTGGAAACAGATGGAAAAACTGATTATTCCTGGTTTCACACCAAAGAGGAAAGAAGGAAGAGAAGATCTGTTGTTTGACTTTTGGCTGAAGCGAATCACATGTTGGTAAAATAATGAATCTCATTTCTAGAAATTCAAACACTTCCGAGGTTCAGATCTGCAGGAGAGTGTTATCGCCCTGCATGGGGCAGAATTAAAATAAATCAGCTAGCATGTTCAGAACCGACTAAATCCACCACATTCGGTCTCATTTACACATACGAGCCTGAAAACGGACCTGATCAGTCGGGGTGAGGAAATTACAGGTCCTGGCAAGGACGATCCGACATGAAGCGTCGGTTAACTCATCGTGCTAGATTAATTAAAATCACAGCTTGCTCTCCGGTTTAATCAAGCTATCACAATGCAGTAGATAAGAACCGGTGTTGAGCCAAAACGCTCCAGGTGGAACTCCGGTTCTGCAGGTTTCTCTCGTCTCTGAGCTGCCTGGCACCATAAGGGGCGCCTAAATAATGTTCTGCAGGTGTTTTTAATGCTCAGCCTGATTGGTGCAATTAGACTGACTGCAATTATTCAGTATAAAGCTCTGACTGTGAGACGGATGTTCCTATCGCTCCAGTTCTGGTATTTACATGAAGAATTTTGAGAGCAGAAAAACAGAACATGTTCTGGTTCCGCCCGGTCTGTGACTGGATGTGATCAAGCCAACCGTGTTGCAGAAGGAACATTGTTCACGGTTCAATGTTTTTTGGGGAATATTTTTACCCCAGGATTTTGTTAGAGGACATCAGCGAACAAACAAGATCATGAAGACTAAGAAACACTTTAATCAGATTGAGTTTCTTCTGGTTTAGGCTGGAAGGTAAGAAATGTGATGTTATGTTTCATAATATTTCTGTTAATTGTTCACAGCTTGTGAATTAGGTCATAAATTAACATAAACGTAATGGAGAGTTGACCCAACCCTTAAACGAAGCAGCATTGCAGTTTCATTCTGTTTGGTAGACTTTGTTTGTAGTCTTAAATTCACTTGTTTTCTTTTCGGTAGCATTTTGTTAGCAAAGGTAATTATTTCTATGTGCTCTAGATAATTTACAAGCTAATTATTTGCTTTAAGAGCCATTTTGTTAGTGTTTACAGAGGTCCAGTTTTAAAAACAACCCAGATGCTTTTTAGCAACAAGTTAAAGTTTTTCTGGTGTCTGTAAAACGAGTTGTTTCAAAAACTTCCCACTACGCCGTTACCTAGCAACGCTGGGCTCAGCTCAGCTCAGCCCGTCACCAAGCAACCATGGCAGAGGTTCAGTACATTTGGTTTTACTGCTGTATGCACAGCGCAATGGCTGCTGGAAGAGGAAACTGTTTTGCTGTTTACTTATCATCCAGAAACCACTTGCTGCATTCTTGTTGGTTGTGCAGGAGGCTCCACTTCTGCTTTTCAAAGATGTTTGGTTGTATAATTGTGCATCTGTTTGCAGCCATTTTCATGTTCGAGATCAAGAGTTGGAAGGGGGCGTGGCCAGCTGCAGCTCATTTGGATTTAAAGTAACAGATGCCATAAAACAGTTAAAATGACATTATCTAAGAATGATTTTGTGCTTCAATGCAATGAATATGTTTTGTATAGGCCACGTAGACCAAACCTAATCTATTAGGGGAGCATAATAATAGATCACCCTTAAAACCAGCATGCAAATAATGTCATTTAAATCTGTTTAGAGTAATAAGATTTAAACAGTCATATTATGTTTGATAAATGAAGATTTTAATCTGGTAAATCTCTAGAAACAGATAATCCTCGGTGAGAGCGACCAAGCTTTGTAAACATGCTAGTGAGACGCCAACATGGCAGGACGGTCAGAGGAAGACTCAGTCTGCTGCTGAACGGTGGAGCCGGAAAACCTGCCAAGTTGTTTCAGAAATCCTCAGCTTTCAAAAGATTAAGTGGATTAAAAACAGAACCGGGTTTTGTCCAAACAGCGGAGCTTCAAATGGGCGGCCCTCGCTCCCACAGTGTTTGGACAATGTCCCCGGGGACAAACCCGCCGCTGTCCGTTCCTCCCATTTCAAATAGGCTGCACAAGCAGAGCAAGCTTTTTAGGATCCTCGCTGTTTGTTACTGATCAGAGTCAAAATGCAAAACGTTTTCCAGTCCGCACTCCACCCTGGCAGAATCAGAAAACGGGTTGTGAGGTTTGATTTTCAAGGTTTCCAGGCCTGCGCTGATTCAGCCGATCACTCAGAGCGTTTAGTGACTCAGCCGCTCTCTAAGTGGCTGTTTATGATCCCCGGTGACTAATGATGCTGCAGAAACGTTCCCTCTGTTAGTCGCTGAATTCAGCTGATGAGTTTCTGAGTTTCCGCAGCATTTCGCGCCTCACAGATGTTTTCTCTTCTCCTTGTGACAAAGGCTTGATGGACTCCATCACCATAGTGACATGGAAGACGTTTCACTTGTGTTGTTGCTATAACAACCTTCGAGAGTGTTTATTTATGTGGCAAACGATATGAAAGCGACTCCAGAAAATTGATTATATGAATAAGTTGACTGTAGAACCATGTGCACAGCAATCAGATGGGATATATGTGGATGTAAAGTCGCTGCTTTCTCCCTCCGTTTCTCTTGTCTTCCTTCAACGTAGCGTTTCCTTTCTGCTGCTGTTCGCTGCAGCTAATTGAAGTGTTTGCATTGAGAGACCTGAGGAAGGGCTTCTTTAATGAAGTGTGATCTCATTAAAAGATACAGCAGCCACTGTGAGCACAGAGGGAAGAAGAAAACATGCGGGACAAAGGACAGGAGGCCACCGAGAGCAGCAGCGGATTGTTCTCCTCATAATGAAACGCCGATGTTAACAATGTAAAAATTAAGAAATTAAAATGTGAGGAATGAGCGCGCTCGTTTTAATCTGCATTAGGGTTATTGTCTTGCATGCTCAGGATGGGTGATGTCTGCATCTGATGATGCGTTCCACGCATCCTCTGAGTTCCTAAATCTTTAATCTGTAACTAAGGTTAGTTAGTTGCAGATAAACAAAGGGAAACAGCAGCAGCACTGGGTGAATTTTAGCAGCTCCAACCTGCTTTGTTTTAAATAAATAAATCTTGTTTACTGGCTACTGAAGTGTTGACTGGTAACTAATTGAAAATATTTTATCTTAATTGACTTATTCCAGTAGAGGTAAATAATTTGCACTCAAAACCAAATTTTCTTTTGGCCAATTAACGGCTGAAACTTGACAACATTATGTGGCTGATTTAGCTAATATCTAGCCAATTGGACTACCAAAAGCGTTAACGTTGAACTTAATATTTAGTTTCAAGCTAAATATTTTACTTGCTAATTAAATATTTGGTTGGAGCTAAGCAGTTAAATTACAAACTAGATCTTTAATTTATTTACTTTGATATTTAATTGTCAAAGTAAACATTTAGTCTACAAACTATATATCTATTTAGCTAGCAAGATGAGTAAGCTAAATATTTAGTTACAAGCTGAATATTTAACTCTCTAAACTGTTAAAATGCACATTAAGTAATTTATTTTGCTATCTAAATAGTTAGCTTGAGAACTAAATATTAAGTTTATTGGCTACATTCACAAATTACATATTTGGCTAGCAAGATAAATAAGCTAAATATTTTGCCTGCTAGCTAAATATTTAGATTGAAATTTACATAAATGATTATAAATGAATGAGTAACGTAGAAAATACAACTTTGGAAAATGAACGTCCATTTTTGTTCATTCTTGACTGTGCAACTTTACAAATTACCCAGTACACAAAGTCAAGAAAATATACATTTACTAAAAATAGGTCTCAAAATATCAGTGCTAAATGACCCTTGACCTTTGACAAACAAGGGTCATTGAGAGCCTTTGAATCTGTGGCGTCTAGCTGGTGGAATGGGCTTCAAACATGGCCGACATTTTTAAAATGAATGTATAAGCGTCGGGCATTGCAGGACCGCAGGCTTTGTAATGCATTATTTTTGTACCGTTGCTGTATTTGTTGTTGCGTTTAATTTGTACGTGTGTGTGTTTTATCATAACTCCGCCTCCTGGTGTTGAGATATAAAAGAGGTTTGAAGCTTTAGCTGAAGTGAAGCAGGATGTTATCTTCTTGTTGTATGTTGTTTTTAACTTTTTTTGTACAAGCACTTTGAATAGTCTTTGGCTGAAAGGTGCTATATAAATAAAGTTGCATTGCCGAAACTGAATCAACAAAATAATAAAGGTTAAAGAAACAATAACAAAGTAAATGATTGTTGGATACATGTGGGATATTTAATTCCTGACCCCGGACAGAAATAAGGGTTTCCATGTGTTTGAAAACCTTCCTTCATGACGGGGACAAATCCTGTCACCACCAGCACTACTTCCTGTCCCTGCCTGACCAAGCACTCACACATTCCGGCCTTCACGTGTCAGCGAGCCGACACTCGATCCTAATTGGCCACTTCTGCAGAGACGGTGTCGGTTCTCCTGACTGGGAGCGCTTAAATGCCACCTGTGAAACCCGAGATCCGTTTCTCCCTGGGTGGGGGATCAAAAACGGGCAAACGCAAACAACAAGCGCTCCGGTTTCGGCCCAGGCATGGCGGACGCGTCAGAAACCAACTCCGTTTTCTGTCCTGAGAAACTCGCTCCACTTCATCAAGCACTCCCCATTCCAGCCTGTCAGCGGACTGAGTGAGCCGGGAGCAGTTTGCGGTCCCACCTAAAGGCTCATACTTGCAGCGTAAATACTCGCAGGCTTTACGGTGCCCCTGATAATGATGTGGTTATGACTATCAGGGGAAATCCTGGTGAGTCCTGCTTTGGCTGAAGGTGTTAAAAGGCTGTAAGTGTCGAGATGAAAAGCTTGTCTGCACTTTGTTTCAACCACTTTCAAGAGCACATTTGGAAATATTTGAGAATCAGCTGTTTTTATGTGTGAATGTAATGTTTTAAATCCAGATACAAACAGTGACCCGAAAGTACCTGGCCATAAACTTATTCTATAAAAGTCGACTTGAGATTTTTGTTTCCCCATGTGGCTGAGAAAGCAACACTATTTCAAGTGTAGAGTCCTCATATCCAATTTCTCTCTTTTTCACACTTGATTCGAACTCAAAATCCTCCTCATGTTTCCCTGTTGAGTGGGTAAATTTAGGATACTGCCCACATGCAGAGCTCTAATTCCCACCGGTGCAGCAAGTGTTGCGTCAGGATCTCCACTTCACCCTAAACCTTTTTAAGCCGCCATCAAAGAAGTGAGTTTTCACTTGAGAAGTCTCGCAGCTCTCCCAGAGGGCTTCGAATGTGAGAACGACAAGGAAGTGTTGAGTTTTGTTGACAGTTTGAGTCAGAGACCGGCAAGCCGAGCTAAACATAGTGTTTCTGTTGACACCCAGCGATGATTATAGCACAACTCTGCTCAGCTGATAGACAGCAAAAGTTCACTTTAATTCAGACAAAAGTCTCATGTGGATTTTATTAGGGTCCAAATGCTTTTCTTTGTAACCTTAAAACTACAAACTACAGGTCACCTCTGAGGGAGAAGACATTTTGCTTTGCCATTAAAAGGGTTTTCATACCCGACAGTCCAGTAGACTCGGTTGGGGGACCAAAGTTGCAACATTTGTTACATTTCCAGCTGCTTTCACTCCTCAGTGTGTCAAACAAACCTGTTCCCCTCCTCGCCTGTGGGGGCGCTGCACCAAGAACCACTGAAGGAAACAACAAGAAAACCTCTGAAGGAGACACTGAGCGCAACTTAGTTCTTCACAAAATGTAAACAAAAGTGGAAATTTTAGCGGTTGTAGGATTTTTCATTCATCTTTGG
This sequence comes from Gambusia affinis, assembly GCF_019740435.1. NCBI lineage: Eukaryota > Metazoa > Chordata > Actinopteri > Cyprinodontiformes > Poeciliidae > Gambusia > Gambusia affinis. The sequence continues at coordinate 27,022,605 of NC_057878.1, forward strand.
TAAAAGACCATGAGGCATTTCTCCCACTAGCGCTAGGCTAGCATGTTTGTTTGGTTATGTTTACCCAGAGTGCCTTGCACTGAAGTTTGCTTCCTGCTTTTGGAGCGGTCATGGTGTTCACATATGCAATCGAACTGCACCAGAATTTGCTTCAACCGATCCGAGACCGAGGTTTGTGGGCCGAGCAGAGTTAAATTTTTTGGTCAGATTACGCAAACACACCTCCCAAAACGAACCGGACTTTCCAAGCAACTAAAATAAAGTCTAATTAAAGTAGACTAAACATGGCTGGTGTGAACGCACCACTAAAGTGCAACGTTCAGACAATAAATGATAGAGTTCTCTGTTAGCTAATCTTGTTTCACTTCTCCAAGGTAAATCATATCCTTCATCCAAAGTTTCCCTCTTCCTCACAACGTTCCCTAAGAAAGATTCAGAAGGACCAGAGTTCTGTTCATCTTATCAAGTAGTTTTGGTCTTATTTATAGTGCCAGTATCTTAGTACATGTGAAATAATACAAAACTAACTGAAAAATAGCTTTTCAGCAATAAATATGTGCCTAATATTGATGAAAAACTATAGATCATTTCACTTTTACACAGATATTTTCCACGTTTTTAGTGAAATAAACTCCCAGTGGAACTTATTTCATCTATTTTAAGAAATTATTTACTTAAAACAAGCTCTTATATCTAGCTGAGTAGTTACCGGTAAGTTAGTTTTCTCTTATTTCAAGTGTTTAAAATATTGGCGCCAGAAATCAGACCAGAAATATTTGATAAGGTTTTGTGTTTTTGTCTTCACAGTTCTGAGTTATAATCTGACATTTACATTCATTAATAAAAAAGATACATAAATAAAAAATTTTCTCCCTATTTGGAGTTAAATCAGACCAAACTTCTCTGTTTTTAGATCACTTACTAAAATTATTTGCTAAATGCAACAATAACGAGAGAAAGAAAATATTATTTATGTATTAGTGTCTTCAACATCAGAATAATTACTGTCTCTCTCAATAATGAGGGAAAGCCCAGATGATGATGATGTCATGACTTTGGAAGCTTCTGATAGGCTAACTGATGGACTGGAGATAAAATATGTCCTGTGGATAAATTTTAAGGTTCATCCATGTTTTTCATTCCTCGTGTCAGCGTGTTTCTTCTCTAAGTATTCGCCTTTTTCTCTCTAACCTAAAATCATTCAACATCTTTTTTTTTTTGCTTTATTTTTCTGCTCCGATTAAAGCAGTATAAATTGTAAACTTTGTGACAGTTGAGGCCAGAATGCAGCTGCTTCCTCTCCAAGCTTCACCGTTGATTAAAAGTGGAAGAGCTAATTTCAAAGATGGCCTGATCTCCTTCTGACGATCATCCAAACCGACCATAATCATGAAGATATGAGCCTCTTCAATTAATACTCGCACAAAGTGTAGATAAAATTTACATGATGCAAGTTTTATGAAATCTCAAGAACTTGCAACAATCAAAGATCGAAACAGCCCTGATGATTTTAGGAGTGATGCTGAAAGCCATTATATTAGTTTGAGCTGAAAGGAGCCGCGTCGTCCTCTAGATGTACCTGCAGAGACAAGGACAAATTAAACATTTACCTTAATGGAGGAGGAATAAAAGCAGGATGATCTGTGGCTGCAGTGAAAGAGGCATCCAACTTGATCTGACACAGTCCTTAAAAGAAAGCAGCTATAAAAAGATGATTATGAGGTGATGAGCGAGAAGCGGCTGGGAATAAAAGTTGAAAAGAAAAAGTGCTGCTTGGTCATTAGCTCTTTTCCTGAGAGCTTGTCACGCAGCATAAAATCATCTGAGGGAAGCAGCAGTTACAGGACATGGCGACGGTTTCCATTCAGGAAATCTCCCACAGATAAATAATGAATCAGGATGAATTATTAAATGATGCGTCCTCTCTTTGGGGCTCTTTCAGGTCGGTGCCTTGGCTTGATGAAACCGGCTGAATGAAGGAAGACGTTCAGACGCTGCTGAGAGGTCAGGTCGCTGTGTCATCTGATTCTCGCCTCGTTTAGGTTTTATTTGCGACGCCTTCGTATTCCTGAGCCTCCATCATCTACTACAAACTGGTCTCATCGTCACAAACGTCCTTCTTAGTGGGAACCTTGAAGGTTGGTGAATGATGTCTTCATTTTGCACCAGATGGCACCAAACACTGAATTACAGCACAATAATGTCTTAAAGGACTATTTTTATCACTTTAAATGTTGGTTTTTATTCCCCAAAGTGACTTTGAAGGCTGTGTCTTGATATAATGTTCATTAACAAATATCCGTAAAGTTTCTGCGCTGCAGTAAGTTTAAAATAATCAGTGTGATCCTTTCTCCTTTACAACAGATTTAGTTGTAAATCTTTCCTCCTTTAGCTCTTTTTTTATTTCTCAAGTTTCAACGTTACTTCCTCGACTCCCCTTTGAAAATTCATGACTTATATACGTTATTTTCCTCTTCAAAACACATTTTTTGACCCAGGCATTAAATGTTAATCCATACCAACGTGACAAAATGTCTTGTTATAAGTGAAATAATCTGCCAATGGAATAAGTTCATTTTTATCAAAATTAAGGATTATTCACTCTAAACAAGCTCTTGCATCTCGCTGAAATGTTTCCTCTTGTCTTAATTCAGGTGTGCTTGAGATATTTTAACTAGAAATTGACCAAAATGACTCTAAGATTTGGTGGTTTTGCCGTATGTATAATCTGGAAAATACGGTACCATTTGTTTTTGGTTCTTACTGGTTTCTGTGTCCATTTTTTGTGGCTTACAACTTGCAGCGTTCATCTGGTCAAAGTGTGAAGGGAAGTTTCTGAGCACCATGATGAGTCAGAGAAACAGATTTTCAAGATCAGATCACCACATTATTTTCAGGCGTGCATTATGGTGAGCAGGTTTGTGAAAAGCGCCCAGTCTGGACTGGGGGTGTAATTTTCCCACCTCCCAGTTCATGTCCAGACCCTTCAGCTGATTGTGAGGCATAATGAAAAAGTGTAGATCTGAGAATGAAGGGGATTTGATTTCTGAGTCGACCACTTCAAACCAGATCAACTCACGTTTCCTGTCTGCATGTAAACCAAATTCATTAATAAAAACACACCTTTCCTTCTGTGAGTTAATTGGGACAACCCAACCTGTGGGACAGTCTGTAGGGATAAAACTGAAGCTTTTTTAGGCTTTTCCTTACAGCTACTGCTAAAGTCCAGCTTTGCTCAGAATCTGAGATAAATAACCGTCCACTTTAAACAAAGAGGAAAATATTAATCAAACTTCTTTTACTGGCCAGACCCACTTCACCTCCAAAGTGAATTTCCTCCTTTGAGTGACAGTGACTCTGATGGAGAAGGAGCGGGAGGCCACAGAAGTGGAACGGGGAAATGGGTCACCTTCTCCGATGCTCCTCCACCTCATGAGTAATGTAGGAGAGCTGCTGAACACGCTGCGGCCTGACAGGCAAACAGAAGTCATATTCTTCCTCGGAGCAGCACGTAGATACCCAAACACACAAATATTGAAACACTGTGACCATACAGAGCATCAATTATTTCGTTTCCCTCAACCGTGGAAGAAAAATTATTATTCAGGCTGAGTTACACTTTGACCACATTTGTTTTTGCAGTGAGCCGTCCCACCCATGCTAATTCACCTGGAGAGCATTCAACTTTCCAAAGTGGACCTTAGAAACTGTTATAAAATTAATGGGCTAAATTAGCCCTGGGTTTCTCCCAAGCACATTTGTTCTGCTGCCGTCAAGCATATAGCTGTCTGGGACTGCTTGCGTTTTGAAATAGGTGCCAAACACGTTTTAAAGCAAATATCAAAGCCTGCTCTATGGCAACACGGTTAGCCGTCAGCAGCCTAATTAAAATGCTGCGTTTGCTTTGGAGAGAAAGATGCATACATCAAGGAAAAAAAAAAGAAGAAAGAAATCACTAAGCGCAGTAAGAAATACTGAGGTGCCTGGCAGCTTTGTAATGGTCTCACACTTGTTTGGCTACAAAGTCAATCCCCGATCAGCCAAAGTAAACTCCCCAAGGCCAGCCTCTTTCTTCTTACACCATCTCGGCTCTTGCTTCAGTTGCTGCAGCTGCATAATGACATCAGATTACTCAGAGATGTCTCACAACATGCCGCCGCAGCTGTTGTGTTTCTTCTGTAAAATATGCAAAAGAAACACTGGGAAGGTTTCGTTCGCTCAAGTATTTACAGCTTTGATGTTATCTCTGTGTGCACATACACGTTCTGTGTTCTGTTTTTAAACACAGATTTTTGCTTTAAAATTCATCTGGCAAGAAATTTCATGGAAAACTATTTGTTGATCCTCACACAAGAATGTCCATCTTCAAGAGGACATCATTTTTGGATTTTTAGCTGACAAAATGGTGCTGTGTTAAATTAAAACCTTACTTTTGACCAGGACCAGGCATTAATTTTGATCAATTAAGTACATAGAATTTAACATGCTAAAACTTTTAAGGGCATTAATAAAAAAAATTCTGCCAGGAACCTTTGTTTTCGCATGTTTCTGGCACTCCTGTAAATCTGATGCACAACCAACATCCACAAACAGCAATGGGTCACAAAGTCGCTTCTCTCTGCCCACTTGGGCTCAATTTTTTCTTCAAAAAACGATCTAGTGGGACGCTGGAAAATACTGCGTTTGTGTTGAAGTTGTGCTAACTAGAGTTAGCCTTTCAGTGAAGCTATTCAAGCCTAAAATAACATCTATGCTAAACTTTCTGTGGCTAGCACAGAAGTCCCCAATGCTAACGTCAGCGTCCACATTTCTACAAATGATCCATGAATGATCAGGAGGTTCTGAGACACCTGAAAGCTGAATGGATACAAAACACTTTGCACCAATCTGATGGTAAAATAAGCTAAACATCAGATTAAAAATGCTAAATGTATTTGTTTTTGAGCTCATTATTAGCTTAGTTTATAATTTAGCAGCCAATCCGGTGGTTGAGGTTGCTTATTCTGTTGAAATCTAGTTTTAGATTAAATGGGATTAAAAAGTTAAACCACTCATTTTGACCTTTGCCCTCTTCCCATTTCATCTGGTCATCTGAATATGTGATTCAGTCTCTTCAGTGAAGCCAAAACGAAGCATCGTTCTCAGAACAATAACCCAGTTTTCAGAAAAGGAGATGTTCACGAGCTTTTTGCCTGTTTGTACCGTTCTGTTAGATGAAATACTAGAATATGAAATACTAGTGTATTAGGACAGAAAAAAAAGTTTAAAATTTTCTAGAACAAAACTCAAATTTTGAATTTAATTTCAGAAATGTTTTAGAAAAAACGGGAAATCTTGAACTCCAAAAGTCCAAAGATTTCAGTTTGAAAAGTCTAAAATTTGCACAAAAAGGTCAGATATTTTAAGATTAACTTAAAAAAAAAAAAAAAAAAAAAAAAAAAAAAATTCAATCTTTTGAAAGTCAGAGATTTAGTACTTTTGAAACTTAGACATTTCCAAGATTTTCTTAGAACATTTCTGCGATTAATCCCAAAATTTTGGAGTTCCTCTTCAACTTTCCAAAAAAGAGTCAGGAAATTTCTGAGATTAATCCCAAAATTTCCGTGTTTCTCTTTCAACCTTCAACTTTTGGAGCTCAGAGATTCCCACATTTTTCTGGAATATTTGTGAATTAATCTCAACATTTCTGAGTTTTGTGGTGGAGAGTTGCTCCTCCTCTTTTCTATCTACAGCGGCTCTTATTCCACCATGTGAGCCTCCGTTTTGATTGCAGAAGATTTCACTACGCGTTAAAACCCCAAAAAGCAGCGATAAGGAAGACAGCGGGTGTTAGCTTCTGTGATAAAACAGTTTCCACTGTGCACAGTAATGCATGTTAAAGTGTATGTAGTGTTTGAACTATTAGTTTTAGAAAATGTGTTAAGTTTTATCCGATTTTAGCTCGTGGTCCCGGATCCCCGTAAACAACAGGAGTGAAATGTTTTGGCCCTGGCCGTTTCACGCTGTTAAGGTAACATTATCAATGCCATGTTCGGGTTTTCAAACTGGCTTCAAGGTGCAGCAAAAATCAAATACTGCACAATTATTTCATCACTCTTACAGCTCACTCACCGGTGATGCTCTGTTCCCTCCGGTCTTTGCTGCTCTTCCTTTTCCTGACAGCAGCGGACATTTTGACCCAACTGCAGGTCCAACAAAGGTTAACCTGGTTAAAACAGATACGAAAGCATCTACAGATTTGCATTGTTTCATGTTTAGTCTGTACATCAGTCAGGAAACGTCCCCTTCACCTGATTAAAATACCAATAAGTGAACTGATCAGTTGAGAAAATATGAACTGTAAAACTGTATTTTCTGACAGAACTTGACTCAGTTTCCTTATTGTATCAACTTTAACTGTCAAGTTCAAAACATTTAATAAAAACTATTTCTACAACTTCAACTTGCCTCACCTTTCCTTAGCAGTTTTACTAAACTAAAACTTATTGAAGAGAATTTAAAAATAAAATGCCTTAACTTATTTAATTGTTTTTACATTGTTACATCAAGTTGGCTTGACATAAAATCTTTAATCTTTTATTAAAGTAGTGACAAAGTTGCTCATTTTAACAAATGAATTTCTCACTAAGTCAACTTTATAATGTTTAATTTTTTATTCTGTGATTTTTGTTTTGGCAACTTTAAACATTTTATATTTTATTATAGATTATGTTAGTGAGTCTAAATGATAAATGCAAAGGAAATGTTTTGTCAATTTCTGTGCAAAAATATAATTTTACAGATTTCCACCAAACACAAATTCAGTTGTAACTTTTGAAAATTCATGCCTTCAAGTATATTTTATTTTTCAAATCACAAAATAAATGTTTGGATTTATTTTTTTAATGAAAATAAATAAACATTCTCAAATTATTTCAGAAAAATTATTTAAAAATGTATTTTCTGAAAACTTATTTCAGAAAAAAAACTTTTTCTAAATATTTTCTGAACTAAAATAATTTTTTTTTTTTTAAATCAACTCTAACTGCTGAAAAGAGAAAAAGGTTTTCAAACCTGTTAACTAAAACGTTGGTAGCAAGAATCCCTCTTTCTAAGTGTCTTAGAAACTTCAGTGTTTCCTTTTGATCAAATGTTTCAGTTGTTGAGTGTCTCATATGCTTATATAAGATTATTTTAATGAATAATACATGGAAAACAAACATTTAATTCACTTAATTAGATGGGATTCAGCCATGATTTATGATTTTCTTTATGAGAAAGGAAGTGTAAATGCTTAACGTTGCAACTTTGAAGCAGGACGATCCTTCTGATGAAATCATTTCCGAGACACAGAATAAAAGTTGTCCTTTTTATGTCAGTAATAAATGTTGCTGTCTATTTTATAGTCATTAAACCTCGATGATATCAGCTCTGAAGTCTCTCTCAGGACCTTCATCTCCAGCCAAACTCTCACTTTCTTCTGAGTGTCATTAGTCGGCCATCCTTCCTTCTCTCCTTGATGGCCCCATTTTATCTTAATGGTGCTTGGTGCAATGATACGGAGACTGTGATAGGATTATTAGCCACAATTAAGGACAGGGTGGCTAATGGCTTCCAACGAGGCATTAACTAGAGGAGCGGAGAAAGGAAGGAGCTGCGTTTGGAAGGGAGGGGAACATTGGCTCACTTTATCAACTGGATACTTTACATTTTAATGTTGATGTCTACAGATTTTTCTGTTTAGTTTTTCTTTATTTTGTTTCTTTATTTTTGACCCAACTGCTAACATTTGTAACAGCAAACTGTTTGGTTTCAGTCAGTTTTGATTTGATTTATTGCCTATTGGGACAGGCTTTTTATTGATCAGTGTTAGTTTTTCCCTGAGGTAATCTCGGGTTTAGTTTGAGATTTCCAGCTGTTTCACTTCTGACCACAGGTTTGTCACCATGGTAACCTGATCCGGAGAAGATTACATATCCGGACTGAAGATTAAAGGCGACTCATTGTGCTTCCCTGAACAGATTAGCATAGCTTTATGATCTATACCAAACATGTTCACTACATTTTTTTTTAAACCGTTGCTGGCCCCGCCCCCCCCCCCTTCTCCCCCCCAACCCAATGATGACATGGCCGTAAACAGATGCACAATTATGCCACTGTACGTCTTTGAAAAGCGTTAGTAGAGCCTCCTGCACAGCCAACGAGAATGCAACAAGTGGTTTCTGGATGGTAAGCCTACAACTAAACAGTTTTCTTTTCCAGAAACCAGCTGACCAAACATGCTGGAGCTCAGCTGGGGTTGCTAGGCAACGGCTCAGTGTGACTCAACAACCCAGGAGGATTTAGAAACAGCTCATTTTCCAGACAGTAAAAGAATTTGGGCTGTTTTTCAAAGCAGTAGAAGCCCACAAAAAGAATAAAACATGTAAAATGTACATTTACACACCTAAACTCACCTGATATTTTTTTGTATCTCTTCCAAACTGACTTAGACCTTTATGTTAAAAATCTGAAAACCTATGTTCAGAGACTGAGGTTTGTTTTTTGTCTTCAGTTGTTCTGGAACTTGTCAAATATGTGGAAAACGTATTGAAAACCTTTAACATTCTGTATTTTCTTCCTGGTAATTTCAGAAGGGATTATTTAGACTTCTAAGAGCTACTTAAGAAACCATAAACAATGAACATGAACCCCCAGTGGTAAGAGGATTATGTTTCCTTTTTTTATTTGCTAATCAGGTGACTCAGAACATTCATTATTTGCCAAATGACACAAGAAGACGAAGATGCTTTCAGTTGGATTCATATCCAAAGGAAATATTTGGAATGGCGCCTGCTCTGCGTTGTCTCACATTAGAATTAAGGTTTTAGTTTTAAAAACAGACTCTCAGAAGTTTGTTGTGAGACGCACAATGTGCTCTTTGTGCTGCAGGTTCCTTTGATGCCGAGACGGTTGGTGGAACGTTGAAGCCATTGACGGAGGTGACTGACACCTGAGTGTGATGTCTCTGAGGACGAAGCTGAACTGAGACGGCTGACTGACAGAATAAAGCAGAGATAAAAACACAGACAGTCTGCATACCTGGGCAGCAGGCATTTGCATTTGACATTTCAGGCCTTTCAAAGATTCTCTTAAGAGCTGAAAACTGTTGCATCGAGACGAGAAAGCTGTTCCGCCCAGAGTGAGTGCTGAGTTTACGTCCAGAAGTACAAAGATAATGTTGGTAATCAAGAGTTACTGCAGTTTCCTTTGTCTTCTGCTTGAGATCTACGGAAGACCAATAGTGCCAAAGAAAAAAAAAGAATTCTGACTTTTTTCCTGCACAATTCTGACTTTAAACTGAAATTTCTGGGTGTGCTGTGATGGCGCAGGGGAACAGCACAACCCATGTACTGAGGCTTTGGTCCTCGTGGTGATGGTGGTCTCAGGTTCGATTCCCGGCCTGGTGACATTTGCTGCCCGTCTTCCCTCTCTCGTTACCCACTTTCCTGTCAAACTACTTCCAAATAAAGGCCACTAGAGCCAACAAAACATAAAAAAAAAAAAACTAAAAAAACCCCTGAAATTTCTGACTTTAAGCTCCAAAATGTCACTCGTCTTTGCAGAATTCTAACTTTTTCTGTCACAATTCTGTCTTTAATCTTACAATTTTTGGATTAGGCCTAAAATCTAACTCTCAGAATTTTTACTTTTTCCGTCACAATAATCTCAAAATCCTCACTTTTTTTTCTAAAAATCCTGTCTTTTTTGTGAGCTTTTTCTCTAATTCTGACTTTTTTTTCTCAAATTTCGGACCATTTTTTTCCTCCGTATCCTAATTTTAAACTCAGACGACTAAAGTCAGAATTCCTTCTTTATTTCAGTGGCTCTAATCTTCTTCCGTAGAGACCGAACCAAGAAACAGGTTGGCCAAAATGAATTTTCTGTCAGGAATCAATGTTGACAGGAATTTGTTGTCTTTTATTTGGAAGAAGAGTTGCATGGTGGCTTCTGAGGGAAATATAAAACGTCTCCTGTAACAGCAGCAGTGAACTGAGCCGTCCATCCAGAGACTGATGGCTGCAGCAGCAGACGCTACCTGCAGATGAAGCGTTTTAAATCCAGTCAGCTGCCAGCGGGTCCAACCAGTTGGTCACAGTATGTGAGAGCAGCTAATTAAATCCTTTAAACTTCCTTAAAAAAAAAATTTAGTTATCTCTTGCTGACAGGTGGTGGCAACAAGTGAAGCCTTGAATTTCTGACTTTGGCAATCCGAGAGCGGGAGATGATGAAGACGCTCTGAATTCTTTTAGTTTCCTTGGAAAGCAGCAAGGAGATGAGAAAAGAAGGACAAGATTATTGTTTTGTTATTTTGAACAGACCCTTCTGGAAGCCAACTCAAGTTTTTGCCTTTTTTGTTCATTATTGTTATTTTAGTCTTTAAAATACCAAAATTTCCACTTAACTGTATTTTTCAGTCCATCTAATGATGTAATATTTAAATATTAAATGATTTATAATTTGATTAGTTACTCAGTACTTGGATAAACTATTTACTCTGTTACTCTTACCTGAGTAAAAACTTGTTGAAGCATTGCTGCTCTAAAGTTTTTGATTCTCTGGTCATAATAATAATAATTTGGCGTTACAAGCCTGAAGAAGCGGAAGCCGTTTACTTCCCAGTGAGATTCAGTTTCTTCACCTGGATGTTGGCTTCATGCTCTCTGCTTGTGAACAAATGTAAAAAGCGTGGCCGCTAATGTTTCAACAATGAAGCTGTTGACTCCACCTTTCCTGCGGGGTGGAGACGGAGCGGCCACCGCGCCGTTTCCCTCCTGAGCACACAGTGACTTTTGTTCTCAGAGAGAGGTTAGCCGACAGATTGAACGTCTGTTGAGTTCTCCTTTCTCCTCCTGGCTCTTGGTTCTCTTCCAGCCGCGTGTTGGCCAGAGTCTGTGGCAGCAGCCATTAGGATGAGGAATGACAGGGAATTCTGGGCCAACCTTCCGGCTTCGTGCAGAACACATTCTCGACTCGCGCAGCAACAGACGAGATGTTCTGTATAAGCAGATTCCTTATCGGTTTTGTCCTTTACGAACCAGACCATCAACTCCAAACTTTGACAGCTTAGATAAAGTTTGACCCACGTTGATCCAAACTTCTGTCTACAGAGCCAGAAGTAGAGATTCACTTCACAGCTGTTTCACCTCTGTGATGAATTATTTCCAGACCACAGTGATTCACCATAAAGCAGACAATGAATCCTCTCCGGCAGCCATGTCTCCGCTCTATAAGCTCAAGCGCTCGTTATGGAAATGAGATGCAACATTGCAAATCAGTCTTCAAATTGCAAATGAGGGGCTTTGAGGAGAATCTTTTCACATCTGTGACTCGGGAGGAAAGTTAACCCAGCTTTAAATGAGGTTAAATCTGCACAGAAACACAAAGATTCAGCATTCACCGGATGATACGGGAGTCGTTGGTTGAGTTGCTGCTATATTCTGACGCCGCCATTTTGTCTCAGAGCAGTTGGCATCGCATCATGAAACGGATGAAGGATTATTTTATGAGGCAGCGATCCAGCCAAGTTAATAACTGAGAGAATATCTCACGGCTTGCCAAAGTGGATGATCTGGCAGCAGGGAAGCATCCAACACGTCTTCCATCATCTTCTCACTGCGGAGGCCACAATCTGCAGATGTGTCCGGTGCCACTTCTAGCGGACATGGAGAAATGTTTTCCCTTTCTAAATCCGTCTGCGCAGAGTCCCAGCTGAGGGTGGAGGCATGGTTGATGCTAACACATGGTGCTGTGATCACTGGGACGGAGGATCAGGTGGCCCTGGCCACAGCTTAGAGACACCACATGGTTGTAACGGAGCTAAGGAGAGTCCCGGAGGATGTTCGCTCAGTTGGAGACGCTTTCCGGTTCATGAAGAGAAGCAAAGAAACACAACAACACGTCTCTGCTGCAGCGCTTTGAATGCATTACCTCAGGTTCTCCAACGTGAAAGGAATGGTTTCACTTATGAATTATCAGTCAATCAACCAAGTTTATTTGTTACATTTCACCAATAGGAAAGTTTTTTACACCATAAAAACACAAAAATCTTAAAAGACACCACACAGTAAACCAAGAGCATTACATTTAGTCAAATGTCAACGCTACATATTAAAATGTGTAGCGTTATTACGATTCAAAAGCAACTCTGAACAGCTGGGTTTTAGTCCAGGTTTAAAGGAAGTCAACGTTTCGGCTGTTTGACAGTTTTCTGGAAGTTTTTGTTCCAGGTTTGTGGTGCAGCGACGCCCCAGGAACTACTTCCTGCACCTCAGAGAGGACAGACTTTAAATTCCTGTTGTTAATTTGAAAATCACTGAATGGCTTAAAGATCTGCTGTTGACGTACCAACCTTCCAGACCTCTCAGGTCTTCTGGTTCTGCAGAACCAAACACGGAGAAGCAACCTTCAGCTTCTATGCACCACAAACCTGGAACAAACGTCCTGAAAACTGCAACTGAGGAAAACCGTAAGACGTTATGTTTTCCAGATCCCAACAAGTGGAGCCGAGCGCTTCATTTGACCCTCAGGTCATCTCCATAACGATATTTAGCAGCAATTAGCAACAAATGTCATAAACTGCACTTCCATTGACCACATGATTACGCAAACTGTAATTACAAATATAGATTTGTTTAACATTCAGGGGTTTGAACTTAGAAATCAAATTTTTTGATAAGTTTTGGCAATAGGATGAGTTGGTTTTTTCGGCTTCCTCAAAATTTGTTTTTACTTTCTTTGCGTCAGAGAAATCACGTGATCAACAACAGGATGTTACTTCTGTCAGAAACGACAAAGAAGACGACAGGAAGTGGTGGAGGGATGATGATGCTGCTCTTATTGCACCAACAAACTTATTCCTGTGTGAATTCAATTACATTTCTCGTTTAATTAAAACACTGCAATTGTAAAGTTGAATGGAAATCATCCAAATAAATGTCCAAGTAAACAAAATAATGATCCCTCAACACTCTTTGGAAACACCGGATTCCATTCAAACAAAAAGGAAACCATTTTCAGGCATAAATAACGTTAAAAAACTCAAATGACTGCTCCAAATTTTCATCACAAAAGCCTATTCTTATCCAAAATCAGCAGCTTAATGTAGATAGCCCTTTCTACAGCATTAACTTAATTAGCTGTTTCGACTGAGACTTATTAAAACACTTGGTGAACTGCGGCCAAGCTTCCTGAGTGGTAAAATGAAGAGGATACATTAATAAGTGTATTAAAAAATCCCAAGTGTCATATTGCTTTGGCACAGACCCATCTGAGATAATTAAAACAAAGAATCTAATGAGGTTGTTACTGACTGTTTATTAAAAGCTGGAGAAGCCGCAGATTTTTATTTGCAATTGCAAATTAAACCTCAATAATATCAGAGTGGAAACGTAGAGTAGAAATATTGGGTTTGCTTTTTAATAATCAGACATTTACTGTATTTAATTTCACTCAGGAATCACCAACATTAAATATGACTGATTTTAATCAACACATGCACAACTATAAATACATAGAAAAAATAGGACAGCAGAAGCAGAACATAACATTGAACAAAAACTATTTTAAAAGTTCTGCTCTTTATTATGCATCTGAAACCTAGAAAGTGAATTTAGCATACAATCAGGTGTAAACAAATAAAATATTAAGCTTTTTGTTCAAATGAAATGTTCACAAATGAACATGTAATGTTTTTGTTTTATAAATATCTGGAAAACAAAGTGATGTAATTCCAGCAATGCAACAAAAGATATCAGCTGTTTTATAGCTGAGAAAAAAAGTTGGGACGATGCATCACAACATGATTGAGATATCTCCAGACTCTGACATCAACCTGAGGAAACTGTCTGTGTGTGCAACTCACTTCAAATAACCCCACAGCATCATAACTGCTGCGTTTCCATCCAATTATCATGCAAATTTTAAGCACAAATTGAGAATTAAGCGTTTTCATCAATTTTTGGAGCAAAGCAACCGGGCTAACCAAAGCGTAATTTCATGAGACGCTAGCGCTAATCATGGCTGTAATAAACAGGAAGTAGCAGTTGCTAACTAGCATGTACCTCACATCTCTCAGAGTTCAGTGCCTCTGGTAAGGCACAGACCCATCAGTGGATGAGAAAATTCATTACATCTGAATTTATTCTGCAAATGTGTTTCCATCAAACCTTTTGTGCATTTTCAGAAAAACAAAAAAAAAACACCTCTAGTTAACATAAAAACTGAATTGTTTTAAATTCTGTTTTTTTTCGTCAACTTTTTTGTAATGTAATACTTTAAAAAGTGCACACAAAATGTTGATGGAAGCACGGCCACACAGATCGGTTTCAGCTTCTTATTTTTCTGTGTTTTTTCTGATGCATGGGAGCATTCATGGTGGATCCAGCTGCAGCAAAGCATTCTGGAACCATGCTTTGGTTTGAAGTAGCTCTAATATTCTACTAAAATCAGATTGTTTGATTAATCATACAAATAATTTACATTAGGAAAGTATTTGTTGGTTGCAGCTCCACACTGGAGCAGGTTTTACGCCAATCATCTAGCAAAGCTTAGATGATTGAAAACTCTGTAAAAATGCTAATCTTGCTTTAAAATGTGACTCTAAGGTCTTAAAATGCAGTAAATATAGCCTCAGATGATTCTCTAACCTAGCGGTTCACTAGCAGTATGATGTTTTTTGGGGGTTTTTTGAGTCATGGAACCAGTTTCTGGCCGCCTGGTAATTAAAACCATATTTGCAGCATTAGGAAGTAACGCCGCCAACAAGCGAAAACATTGATTTTTTTTTAAAACGTCATTCCCTCATCCCTAAAGTTTAGCAAACATACACAAAAATCTGATTTGAACTCTCTGTCTAAACAGATCGTGGTGCAGAAACACACATGGTCAGATAATGACGAGCGGACATGACGTTACCTCCCATCCATCTTCCTCACTCCTCTTCCTAGTTCTTCATGGCTCATCTGTGTCCCGCTCCCCTTGACCCCATCCTGTCACCTTCTCCCCGTGTCTTTCCACAGTCTGTTCTTCCAAACTCACAATGATCTATGTTTCTGATGCTGTGTGTGCTTGTTGTAGTTTCACCGCTAAGAAATGTGATGGGATTAACTGGTTCTCTGGAACCAATATGACGTTTAAATGCAGCTGTAATTCTGTGGATTAAAGAAAAAAAATAGCAATTTCCTGTGAACTTAGTTAAATAATTACGCCCTGTTTTCCTTCATCAAATGTCAGTTCTGAATTTTCTTCCAAATCTTTTTTTATGGATTCTGCAGGAATGGATGTTAAAACTTGAGAATTGGTAATGTTCTTGAATTTTAACTACTATTAAGTTAAACTGATGGAGGAATATTTCAAAACAGATCAGATTTGATCCCTTGAGATACTTTAGTCTATACACTGCAAAAAATCTTACCAAGTATTTTTGCTCTAGTTTCTTGTGCAAATATCTTAATTCACTTGAAATAAGACTAAAATAACTTACAATTATCTTTCCAGCAAGAAATATGAGCTTAATTTAAGTCAATCAAGAAAATATTCTGAATTATTTTCTTTGTCAATGAATCAAAGTGTGAGTCTTTTTGTTTCAAAGCCAGAAGCTCATAATATTTAATCAAAAACAATATTTCAATTCACCCTGAATCTCACCGGAGGAATAGAAATTTACTGTCAATGTCTGTTTACATTTGATCTCCAGTTTTTACCTCAGAATGAGGAAATATATTAATTTCCTCACACCGAACCTCAAAACTTAAAAGTACAACACGAAGTTAATTACATTTGGAAATGTCCAGATTGCAATCATTAACTGCACAAGTAGCAGAACGGGGAAGAAAAGCTTAGCAGCAAATGTTCGTTATACCCACCGGAACTAAATAAGAAAAACTCCTGAACGTTATTGAAAAAAAAATCTCAGTTCAAAGAAAGAGCCGAGGCATTTAAAATGAGACGCCAGGACTTTATCAGCAATTACGTTACTCGTCTCCAAATCACACTATCATCCTGCTTAATTGCACAAAAATTGGACACATAATAAAAAATAATTAAGCTGCCACTTTCCATCAAAGAAATTAATTAATAAACAGATAGAAAAAGACGTTTTCCAGGGTTTTTATGCCGAGCTGCGCTCATCTGCAGACATTCAGGACTGAATGGCATTCATTGTATTTCAGTCTTTTTAGATGTTTTTGGAGACCACCTGCTGCTCTCAATTAATTATTGATCAAGTATGTTTTCACAATTAAATCTTTGATACCTCGATATTCTTAAAGAATGTAATTTAACCAGTTTTCTTAATGATCTCTTAAATTTTAATCCTGTTAGAGCCATAAAAAGTGTGCAAGTCAACAGTGCAACCAACTGAATATTAAAGCCAGTAAGCCCAAAAGGTTTGTACTCTGACATAATTCAGATACTCTTCAAAATAAGAGTCTTGGGTTTGATTTTCCATAAAACATGCTCCCAAATCCTACTGAGATGAACAGAAACATATGGATGGGTTTAATTTTTTCAGACTTGCATTGATGCTACAAAATGGGCAAAATGGCTTAAAAATAAATTCTTCAATTGTTTTTATCCAAAAGTAAATTTTTGATTTTAATAGATTTTATTCTCAAAATAATTAAAAAAATTACAAATGGCTTTTATTTCAATCATGTATTCTCAGCATGTTTGGTCAGCTGGCTTTATTACCGCTGTACAATGGCTGCTGGAAAATAAAAATGCTTTGTTGTTGACACTTATCTTCATTCTTGTTGGTTGAACAGGAGGCTCCATTTCTGCTTTTCAAAGATGAACATTTGCGCATCTGTTTGTGGCCATTTTCACAGACGACTATAACAATCATTTTCTGCAGCTTGAACTCAAAAAACTCGTCTTCTCTGTGCCTTCCAGGTTAAAGTTGTTTGGTTTCCTCAAAGACCTCGAATCCCTGTAAGACCTCTGGTGGATTATCATCAGCTCAACGAACGTCCACTTCAGCTCTGATCCGCCCGGGTCTCCGTTCTCTGACTGATCTTCCTCTGCAACTCACTTTGGTCCATTGAAGACTAAACCACCTTTACTTATCCTCCCTGTTTAAGATTCATCTCCATATTTGTCCTTCGCTCTATTTGACCAATCCTCTTTTTCCTCTTGGCGCTGCTGAACCATGAACTCAGGAGCCGTCCTTAGTTTTGAGGTTTTTTTTGTAAATAATCTCCCTTTTACCTTTTTATGATTCATGTGGGTCGTGAAAATTGGCTAAGAACATGAAAGGAATAATTTAATATTTGAAACAAAAGAGATGATGTGATTAAAAATGAAACAATGATGTAATCTGCTATACAACACTGTTAAAAAATAAAGTTAAAGTCAATCAAGAAAATTCAATTCAAAATAGGCCTATTTAGGCCTATTTCAGTTTTCTGAAACAACTTTGTAGAAAACATTTTGTATCTTTGGTTTTCTGCGAATTAGAGACAAAAACCACAGAAGTTCAACCCATTAACTGTAAAAAAAACTCCCAGGCTTCAAACAGTCTGATCGATAATTTAATCAGCTCTATTGAGAGCAGACAAGAGTCCCACTCACAAAAGTTTTCAAAAACCTAATAGACAATAAGTATTGCAAATAAAAGACTGCAGGTTCTTCTTAAGAAATCAGCCAACTTGAAAATGGGAGCAGAAAACCTCTTTGTGCTGGAAATGTCAGAGTGTTCTTATGTTTTCAACCAGGTGCAAACGGGAGAGCTAATGCATTTCAAGGACAAACATGTATTATCAGCCCCTTGATGCAAAATTCAATTCAAAATAAAACTTTAGAAAGTTTTTGTGGTGTCTTTGACCAATTTATTCATCTTGTTGAAACATTTCACATTTAAAAAGAAAATCTGTTTTTGCCAAAATCTGAATGCATGATTTGTTCCTCTTCTAGCTTTATTGTTGCATGAAAACCTTTCAGGTCAGACTTCAGTTTGAGACGACAAAGTATTAAGATACGCAAAGAAAAAAAGAATTACGAGAATAAAGTCGTACAAGAGTAAAGTCGAAATAATACAAGTCGTAAAATTTTGATTTTATGAGTAAACTCACAATTTTGGGTCTTTATTCTGGTAATATTATGACTTTATTCTCATTTTACTATGACTTTATTCATACATCATTGACTTTATTCTCAAAATATTACTTTATTCTTGTCATCATGTCTATTATTGAATTAATTTTGACTTTATTCTCATAATATTTACTTTATCCTGAAATATGGGCTTTATCCTCATAATATTTTGACTTCAATAAACTTTACACTAGTATTATTTTGACCTTATTCTGAAAATATGACTTTATTCTTGTAGTCCAACGACTCATCATTATTTTGACTTTATTATGGTACAACTTTATTTTTGTAATATTACAACTTTATTCTCGTAATTTATGACATTATCTTCACATTTATATGTATTTTTTTCTTATGATCCTACCTCTCCGTCGTAGTTTTGGCATCTCTACCAGCAGGTGTAAGTCGATGGTTGTTCATCGCGCAGGTTGTCAGGATGTACGTTGCTTCGTAGGTTGCCGGTAACCACGGTGTCAATGCCCGTCTCTGAAAGCCAGGTAAGACTCATCAGCCCTGCTGTCTAGAAGAGCTTTGCTGCAAGTGAACCACAGGATGAGAGTGCAGGGCTGTTTCCATGGCAAACCGTCGGAGCACGCTTTCTGAGCAAAGCGACAATTACAGTCACTGTTAGAGCATCAAAGGCCAATTTAAACCCATTTCTGGAACCTTTAGGCACAGAAAAGGGGAGCCTTTTTGTTCGCTCTTCTTACAGGAAGGTGGATTACGCAGAAAGAGGTTCAATTTATCAGTTTTGTGTAAATCTTATAATTGCTGTTCTTCTTCTAAGCAGCAGTGGGTTCTTTCATCTCGCAGTCACAGCTTTGGTGGGAGTTTTTTTTTTTTCTTCCTATCATCCGCTTTTTGTTTTATTATTAATTAGCAAGCCTTCATCCTCAAATGCGACGCTGGGCACAGAGGTCTGTTAAGTCAACCCTGACTTTCATTCTTCCAGTCCAGCCTGGACTCAAAGTCTCCAGAAGCACTTCATTATTCACTTGTCCCTTTGAGCAGCAGCGGAGCAGTCTGACTCTAAAGTCAGCAGCCATTTTTTTTTTCTGTGCTGTTCAACATAAATCCACGTCACTCCAAACTTCCAGCTGATATAGGTTTCTGACTAAGCAGGAAAGGCAGGAAAGGTTTGGTAACGACTTATCTACCAATATATAGCTCTCATGCGACGTCATACTCCGGTAAACTTTGTAACTGATAGCAAGTGGTTGCTACGGAGTTGCTATGACAACAGTAGAACTAGCTCTCACCTTGTTACGAACTTATAAACAATACAAGTACATTGCAACTTTTACTCAATCACAAATTTTGATATTTACTGTAGTACTTACTGCCGAACTAGCAACATTAGCCTAGCTTTCATCTGTTAGCTAAGATGACATGCAGTGTAACTTGTCAAAAGAATTAATAAAATGGCAATAAAAGTTTAATTTACACTATTAAAGACTATTTAAGACAATTAAGCTGAAGATATCAGACGACTGACTACAGGCAATAATTTTAAGGAGATAAGGGAAACTGTAGATGCTAGCTTCTGCAGTAGTTTAAGATGGTGTACTACATGTACATACTTAGCCAGTCAATAGAACCTTGTTATTCATAGGAAGAACCTTGTTAATCATTGATTGTATGTATCCCTAAATTTCAGGTGAAGCTCCTCCAGTTTGTACCCACTCTTTATGTATCATTTTCTCACACATTGGCCAAGAGCATGAACATATTTCCTTTTTTTGGTCTCAAAGAAATGGGTCGGCTATGCCTACCAATGTGGCGCTGATCATTTCCATTTCAGACCTGTGGGAACAACATTCAATACATTTCAAATATTGTCTCTTCATCAACTGAATCTGAGCATTCGTGCTGAAAGTTTAGATCAGATCCTCAACAGAGGAATTTTAATGAGTTGAAAATGTATTTTCTGATGCACTCTAGGCTTTTGTTTTATTTTGAAACAGCATCACACTGATCCCAAACAGATTCTCCAGCCTGAGTTAAGTCTAACAAATGAATGATTTGCCTGTTAACCTCCAGGCCTGCGGAGGGAGATCATTTCAGAGCATATTTCCCAGATAAATCTGTCTTGTTGTTTTTACCTCAACGAATTAGCAGATAACATCTTCTGTCTGTAAATTAGACCTTTTATCAGTTTCTATCCCTACAAACCTGAGTGGGTAAATTTGGGGTCATGACAGGATGAGATGATTAGACCATAGTCATGATCAGAATCAAGTTATCAGTGCGCAGCTTTAAATTACTCACTAAGCTCACATCACAGTTCCAACATGAAATGTGATGCTAACTAAATGTTACCATGGTGATTTTGATAGCTTTCAAAAATGTTCTATATTTTATGGAAAATATTCAATATTATATTTTCTGTAAGAGAAAAATACAGTTTAACTAAATTGTTTTCTGAAACAGAAAAATAGTTTAAGGCCTTACTTATCTGTTTTGAAAACTTTCAGCTGAATAACGTTTGATTTCTGAATTGAAGATTTGATTATCGACTGGTAAGAATATTCAAATAGTTTGTATTCATGCTTTTATTTTGAAGTGGGTGAAGACAGCAGTTCTATTTCCTCTCTACATGTTTGCTCTCTTTTTGTCCCCATTAACTTTATTTCAAACAACAAACATAAAAGAACAAGATAAACCAGATGTAAACATTAATACAATATCAGAAAATGGAAATTATGATAATTAAATTGGTGAGTAAGGGTTGTTGTCATTCAATGGCAGATATAATTTAAAGTTAGCACATTAGCATTAACTAAATACTGTTTTGCTGTAGTGCTTTAGCATTAGCGGAACCAATGTTTATGATTAGCATTTAGCTTACTTTTTAGCTAAGCACTGTTTTCTGTTTTGTTTCATGTTAGCATAAAATCATTTGTTTGTTATAATCTAATAGAGTAATATAGCTACAATGACAGTGCCAGCAGGGATAAAAAGTTGACATGACTTGGATTACTAACAAAATGTTTCTACTTTACCTCCAAAAGTTTGAAAAAATCCCACAAAATTGTGTTTTCATTGTAAATTAACATGATTGTTCATGAAACCCTCCGTTTGAAGCTAATGAGAATGGAGGATTTTAGCTACAAAGACAGGACCAGTGGGAAATAAAAACCTTTCCAATGGATCAATTAGTTACAAAATGTTTCAACTTTACCTCCCAAAAATTCAGTATTTATTATTCAGTGTTTATTGTAAATTAACATGAAAGGCCATTGTTTGAAGCTAATAAAGATTTTAGCTACAATAACAGGACTAGTGGGTATAAAAAACTGAAAAATGGATGCTTGATAACAAATGTTTCAACTTTACCTCTAAAAAAAAAAAAACCTTAAAAAAAATCAGTTTTCATTATAAATTCACGTGCAGGAGTGTGTTTGAAACTCCGGGTCAGAGGTTCTGCTCTAAGTGTCGGATCCCTCCGTCTCCTCTCAACATCATCGCTGCGATGAAACTCCGCTTGATCCAGGAGGAGCGAGTGATGAGAGAGAAAACGAGGATGTGGGACGACCACATTCTGCCTCACGCCCTCGCCTCCTCTAAGGACCGACTTTTAAACGCCCCTGACGAACCCGAAGCCCCCCGAAGGCTCCGGGACCCCTTGGTGCTGAAGGATGTCCAGGTGGTTGACCGTGAGGGAGGAAGGGCCCTCCAGCAGATGGACGAGGGACCCTGACGCTGACAGGGTTGGGGTGAGACGCAGCACAGCTGACGGAGGCAGCAGGGGCTGTCATCAACACCATCAGCCTGAACCGGACCTCCATCCCCATGCTAATTACACGGAGTATACACAGGGAAAACCGCTGACAAATGGCGACAGCTTGCGGAGGCCATTTTTCTCTCGGATTTCACCATTTTGTCAAATAAATTTACTGAGCTCAGTTTATCATCTCTGTTTTGAAGTACAATATCAAAGTTTAGATAGGAAAGCTTTTGAAGGGGCACACCCAAAGAGATAAAGCAGGAAGTTCCCCACACTTCCTCCTGACTCATGTTTAGGTTGCAGAGTTTTGACTGAAAGTATAAGCTTGTTTGACAGCAACACTTCCAAATAGTAAAATGAAACCGCAAACTTGGAGCAGACATCGGAAAGCCTTGAAATCCCTCTACTGGGACCAGTTCCTTCTGCGAGCTAAAAGCACCAACACACACGTAAACCACTTCCTGTGTCCCACGTTGAGGCGTTGCCTGCGCCTATCAGGCATAACTTTATGACCACTGCACTGCCAAACAACAAAACCACAGTATTTTTTGTCTAATTTTTAGTACAAACATTTTATTACACTTGAAGCAAGACAAAACAAACTTACAAATGATTTCAGCAAGATATAGGAGCTTATTTTAAATAAATAAATCCTTAATATTGATGAAATAGTACAGATTATATGCCAAATAATCTGCCAGCGGATCAAGAATGTCTTGTTTTATATCAATATTAAGGAATTAATTAGTTTAAAAAACTCATATTTCTTGCTGAAAAGTTGCTTGTTAATTTTGTCTTATTTCAAGTGTACTAAGATATTTGCACTAGAAACTAAATGAAAATACTTGATGATATTTTTGCAGTGGGACAGTATGACAGGTGAGGTAAATAAAAAAATTGTCACCATGGCACCAGTAAGTGGGTGAGATAAAGTTTGAGTTTTGTTTTCAAAATAGATGAGTTAGACGGGCAAATCCATCCATCATTGATAATACTTGAAGTTTGAGTCAGTTATTTTCCTCTTAATTTGAAATTTATGGCACATGTCCAAATCATCAAAAGTAATCATGCTGAATTTTCTGTTTTGCACTTCAGTCTTACAAGAGCAAAAATGTTGCATTTTATCACTCTTGGTTGAGCTCTTCAATCATCACAGTGATATGGATAGCTAAAATAATAACACAAATAATAAGACAATAAATATTGGTGGCAATTTTGTTAGCTGACATGTTGAAATGGAATCAGGATAAAGTGATTCACAGGACTTAGGAACCACAGCGGTTTGCAAATTGCTAAAATATGTGGGTAATAACTCCAGAATCAAATAAATACCTTTAATTTATTTATATCGCCCCAATTCACAATAAATGTCCTCTCTATTCACTTTACAAATAAAGTAACTTGAATTCTACTGAAGAATTGAAGAGCATGCAGTGGATCATAAATCAATAAAAATAAAATGTAAATGTTAAACTCCACCTCAAAAAATGCTTATAATTGCCTATTTTAGTAGTTAAAACACCAAATGAACCTGAATGTGCATTAAAACTCACAGTGGAAATCATACCAGCATCCTTAAAGTATTACCTGTTTGCTTAACAGTCTTACATGGTTTTTTAATAGCATATTTCACGGTAAATTAAACCTTTATTGATATTTCATTAATTCTTTTGACAAGTTACAGTGATATAATGCAGTAGATTGTTTAAAACATGTTTCTTTTTAATAAATCCTGTTACAGTAAGTAAAAACATCTTGTAATGTATCTAATTATGGCCCATTTAGTAATGGAGTCTAAAGTGTTTCTGTGTCAGCGCTGATGGATTCGGTGGAAAAATCCGCCGTATTGCAGATAAGCCCCGTATTGTTTTCCCAAACTGGAGAGAGGCTTTATAAGCAAAACTGACCTAATCTAAAAATATGTTGTTAAGATTGTGTGAGGATATTTTAAAGATATAATCTCCCCTGACAAATTGTCTTCCAGGCTGGTCGCCATGGGAACAGGATTAATTTGTTTTCCACTTGTGTCACGAGAAAAGGAAAACAAAGAGGAGAGGCAAATTGTACAGCTAAAGAGGAAAGGGTTTCGGCTAAAGGGCCCATTGTGCTGGGTAAATCCTTGGCTTAGATGGAGATGAAGACTGGACCAGTTCCAATTCGTTTGCCTCCTTTGCTGCTTCATATCTTGCCAGGAATGGGATTGCCCAGTACAAGGAGTCATTCTTCCACACTGCAAAATACCAATTTTAATAATATTTTTGTCTAGTTTATTGTGGAAACATCTAAGTACACTTAAAATAAGATAAAACTAACTCAAAGTAACTTTTCAGCAAGATATAGGAGCTTGTTTAAGTCAACAATTCCTTTATGTTGCCAGTTCAACTAGCAGATTATTTCACTTATAACATGGGAAAAATGTCTTCTTATACGTCCAAACACGCCAGTGCAACTAGTACTTTTTTTTAATCAATATTAAGGAAAAACAATTTACTTCAACTTGCAAGGAAATTAGACCAAAGTTACTTGATAATATTTTGTGTTTTTGTAGTGTAGATCGAAGGAAGACACTGCAAAACCACCAAATCTTACCAAGTATCGGTGTAGTTTATAAATAACTTTTCAGCAAAAAATAGAAGTTTTTAGGTCAATAATTACTGAATATGGATTAAAAAATGCAGATTATTTCATTTATAATAAATTTTTTGCATATTATAAGTAAAAAAAAATACACCAGTGGAACTATAATTACTTCTCAATATTAAGGAATTATTACTTAAAACAAGCTCCAGTATCTTGCTGAAAAGGTACTTATGAGTTCCCTACACTGCAAAAACTGCAAATCTTGCCAAGTATTTTTGGTATAGATTAGTGGATAATCTTAGTACATTTGAAATAAGACAACACTAACTTACAAGTAACTTTTCTGCAGGGTGTGGGAGCTTGTTTTTAGTCAATAATTCCTGAATATTAATTAAAAAATGTTCTAGTTCCAAGACATTTCCCTTGTTATAAGTGAACAAATCTGCCAATAGAACCAGTACTCATCAATATGAAGGAATTAAAACAAGCTTCTAAATTGGTGAAAAGTTGCTTGTAAGTTTGTTTTGTCTTATTTGAACTGTACTAACATTTTTGTAATAAACTAGACCCAAATTACTTGGTAAGATTTTGTTTTTGTAGTGTGGGACAAATGAATTGTTCCATACACTGAAAAAACATCAAATCTTATCTAGTTTCAAGTATACTAACTTAAAAGTAAGTTGCAAGATGTTGTAGCTTGTTCTAGGTAAAAAAAAATTCTTGAAAATAGATAATAAATGACAAGATTCATTGGCAATTTTTTGTCACTTATTAAAATAAATTTTTCCCATGTTATAAGTGAGCAAATCTGTCAATAGAACTACAAGTTTTTCATCATCCATCCATCCATCCAATGTCTGTACACCCTTTGTCCCTAATGGGGTCAGGAGGGTTGCTGGTTCCTCTCCAGCTGCGTTCCGGGCGAGAGGTGTACCGCAGGGCAGCACAGAGACACACAGGACACACAACTATTCACACACACACACACACGCACACACACACACACACCTAGGGAGAATTTGGAGCCCAATTAACCTGACAGTCATGTTTTTGGACTGTGGGAGGAAGCCGGAGAACCCGGAGAGAACCCACCATGCACAGGGAGAACATGCAAACTCCATGCAGAAAGACCCCGAGCCGGGAATCGAACCCAGGACCTTCTTGCAGTGGAGTTGGGTATTCATGCAGCCACTGAGACCAGCTATCTGCTTGTATAATCTTGAGACATTTGCACTAAACAAGACCAAAAATACTCGGTAAGATTTAGTGTTTTTGCAGTGTAACCTCTAAAGTGACACGTTGTGAATAAATTAGACAAAGCTGAAGCTCAGATGAATGGGATTAGCCACATGGACACAATCTGCTTGTATAATCTTGAAATAAAGGTCAAGAATCTGTAAAAGGAAGCCAGTCTGCCCTCAGCACTTTGGCATGTGCTGTTTGAAAGACGGCAAAGCATAATGAGCTCAGATGAATGGGATTAGCCACATGGACACAATTCAGTGTCACAAAGGTTTTCTGTCAAAAATCATTGTTTTTAGGGGATTTTTGGAAATAAACCAAGCATGTCCATCAGTAATCCTGCCAGTTTTACAGGACAAGTTGAAATTTCCAAATGTTTGCATTGACCTTGGCTTCCGAGCTTGTTTTCCATTTTAAATCAGATTTCTTTTCCTGTGTCTTTGGGAGGTGGGTTGTTCACACTTCAGTGAGCAGACTCTATAGCCTCTCGCCCAAAGTCGGCCATTTTCCCAGCCCTTTGCCCCATGTGAATGGATACCCTCTCTCCTCATTCACACCCACCATGAAAGGAAAAGGCCTTTAATAATCCCCTCCTTTTGCGCTAATCAGCAGCGCTCAGAGGGATTCTGCAGAACCAGGAGGTTCCTGCCTTTGTGCCGGCCTTGACCGTCTTCATACTGTTGGCGTTTTCTGGCAGGGTTCGTCACCCCGGGGCTTTTTCATTTGCTCTCTATTGACTTGGTGTTAATTGGGTTGGGATAAAGATGCATCCAGATTTCAACCTCGGGTTCAATCATCTTAAAGCTTCATTGTGTGTTTTTTAGACGTTTAACAAGCAATGAACAAATGTTTGAAAGAAGGAGATTGGCGGGTGAAATCGTGGAGAGGCAACGGGGGAATCGATAGGAGACTGAAATGTTTGTTTGAGAAAAATCTCTCAAAACTTCAGCATTTTTATCAAATTCATCAATTTGCCATGATGAAACTACTACTCAGTTAATTAGTCAAGGTACTGACTGCAAACACAAAATCTTACTAAGTATTTTTCATCTATGTAGTTTTAGTGCAAATATTTAAGAGATGAAACTAACTCATAAGAAACTTCAGCAAGATAGGAGCTTGTTTTTAGTCAATAATGCCTTAACATTGATGGAAAAAGTATTTGTTCTATTGGCAAATTATTTCATTTATAACCAAAAAAAACAAAGTTTGGAATAAATAATAAAATAATAATAATCTACTGCCAATCTAACACTTATTTATAATCACAATAATAATTTCAAAATAAACATAAAGCCAATGCCTTACTTAAAAGTCATTACTACATTAATACTGTAACGAACTGAATGTTCTGAATGTTATGTGTGAAACGTTTGCGCCAGTTGCTATGGCAACGGGTGGGTGTGTGTGTAGTACGTAGTCCTCACAGAGAGAGAAACAAAAAAGACAGAATACCCGTTGTTTTAAGTTATTCTTCAACGGACTTTCAGCATTAAACACTTAATTAATAACACCTACATCTCCAGGATTCGGGAAATTTCTAACGACAGCCGTGTTGGCAGGCGGTTACATGGAGTTGCTATGACAACAATAAACAAACCACAAACTAGCTCTCGCCTCGTTCCTTTTAAACACTGTAAGTACATCACAACTATTACTCCATTACTGTTTGTGAGTACTCTATCCACATCTATGTAATACCAAGATAAATATCTGTGATATATGCTGTAGTCCTTTCTGTCGAACTAGCAGAATTAGCTAAGCTAATGTAGCTTTTAGCTGAAAATTAAAGAATCGTCTTTTTGCCCTCCAGCGTTGGGCGCAGGCGCGAAATTTCCAGACGCAATCAACAACATGCAACGTGTCTATATTGTTCGATGCACCATAATGTCAGTTCCAATATTTATGTCTTTTAAGTAAGGCAGTGGAGATTTTCTCACAGATAATCTTGCTAACAAGCTTAGTTTACACTAAGCTAAGCTAAGCTAAACTGAGCGGCATCCATTTGTATAAGTCTGATGTTTTTTAAGTATCATCTGCCTGAAACAGTCTTTGTCTCACCATTACTGGGGATAGCAGGGTTGGGCTTCAGGGGTATAACTGTAACAAATAGAGTATCCTGTTAAGAGCATCAGGGTGTTTAAGTGTGTAATCATTTGTTGCCTCTCATCCCTGCGGACCCAGCAGCCAGATGGAGGGAAGTCAGCGCTGGAAGACTCATGAAATCCCAGCAATTTGAGAGTGCACCCCAAGGAATCTCATTAAAGCAGCTCCACACGTCAATGA
Organism: Gambusia affinis; assembly: GCF_019740435.1. Taxonomy (NCBI): domain Eukaryota; kingdom Metazoa; phylum Chordata; class Actinopteri; order Cyprinodontiformes; family Poeciliidae; genus Gambusia; species Gambusia affinis. The sequence goes on from NC_057878.1 coordinate 27,050,551, forward strand.
TGCGGCCCCGCTCTGCTGTTTTTCTTACTGAGCAGGAGCTGTCCATGACGGATTAACTGGATAATGGTATTGGTTTCACATCAGCACTGCAGCAGGAACACCACAGTGGATGTACCAGGATAGCCCGGCTCTTCCCTCTGCCTCCTGCTTCTCAGCTAAGTAATTATTCCTTAAGCCCACCTACCCAGGCAAACAAAAATAAAATTGATTTCCCATTATGTGAGGCATTGCTCCTGCTGTGGAGGTCCTGTAAGGGTGACCAGGCAGGTGCAAACATGTCTAACCTCGGCTGGTGTGTCGGATCGCACGCTGCAGCCCTCTGGAGAAAACACCACCTAACACCATTTCTCCACACAAGAGTCGTTCAGGCTCGTAACGAGAGAGCGAAAGCTGATTGTTCACAATGGCACACTGCTGCTTTGATTGAAAAAGACTTTCTGCTCTTACACTTTATCCCTAACTGGATCTTCTCCAGTCTTTGACTTAGTTTCAAACTAAATACATCAAAGGATGATGATGCTGGCTGATTTTGCATATTTAGATCCCAGATCACCCAGTAAATTAATGCACAATGTCAGAAAAGTATTTTGGGAAGTGTTTTTATGTTGTTAAGAAAGGGGCGGATGCTGAAACTTTCCTTTATGCTGCTCCTAATTGGCTTGCAGTGTGGGATACACAAGAGCACAACACACACACCTTAAAGGACTGACCTTCAGGAAGAAAGTCATATTTTTCACTTGAAGCAAATATGGACTCTGCTGCATCAATATTTGGTCCCTTTACATCATGAAACATAAAAGCCACTGGACTGTTTTGAGTGCAAGAAGGATTATTTTTTTTCCTGTAAACAGAATGGCCCTGTCAAAACAATAAATGAATAACATGCTCTTATTATAAAAATACATTTACTCATAAAACGCTTTCATACAACGTACTGAACGGTTACAAGAAAATTAGAGACAAAGTAAGACATATAAAACAGTAAGAAGGCTTTGGTGTGTTAATTAAAAAGTCTAATTATTGGTTAAAAAAGATACAAAAGTTTTTGGGGTTTTTTAAACTACATTATGTGTTTTATACCAATATGATTTTTGCATATTTGTTAAAATTTTCATCATATCTTGACATAATAAAATTGAGCCCTGTGGTCCTACTGCCATCTGCAGAAATTCACCAACAACCAATCAGAGCCAGAAGGAAGGTCCTAGCTCTGTCAATCATGCTGGCGTACATCCTGCTCAGAACCTGACTCATTTTCTACATGCTCAAGATTGTTGTTTTGCTCCATGCTAAATAGCCTGTGCACTCATGGAAGACTCAGCTGTGGTGAACCAGCTATAACGCAGCAGAAAGCACAAGCACAAACATGATTGACAACACTAAAACCCTCCTCCGGGCTCTGATTGGTTGTTTCTAAGGAGCTGTGACAAGAGGCAGCAAAGGAACTGTGACACTATGGTGACAGTTTTAACAATATGTAAATGCTTTTGGTCCACTGTATTTTGCTTTTCTTGTCTGCTGGGTAGGACACTGGCTGTCCAGTAGATGGCAGTGTAGCTTGTTTTAAGTCAGTAATTACCTATATTATTTATGTCCAATAATTATTTACTTAAAACAACTTCCTGTAATCTTGCTGAAAACTTATGTGTAAGTTAGTTTTGTTTTATTCAAGTGTACTATGATATTTTCACAAGTAACTAGACAAAAATAAATGGTAAGCTTCTTTTTCAGTTGCTACACACAAGAAAACCTGTCTTATTGACAAATTTGAAAAAAACTAAAAATGTATCGGTTGGTGTTTTGTCTGATGCAATAAGAACAAATAGGATTTATTTTCTTCTCACTTGTTATTTAGGAAATATTTTTGTGCTGTTGCAGTAGCAGCATCCATTTTAATTCACAGCTGCTATGGCCGCCGAAGCAGGTGTCAATCACAGCGGGCCAACTCGCCCAAAGCCTCGAGTGGCTGGGACTCATTAGAAAAAGCTGACCGTGCTTTGGTGCTGTCATAGTTTGTTCATCCAGAGACCCAATGTGAGACATTCCTCTGGGCGGAGAGAGGTTAATCAGCAGGGCGAAAACAATGAGCTGAGTTCCTGCAGGTGGGGAGGGACGGAGGAGGAGGAAGATGATAGGTGGTGTCCGAGGGAGTGCGAAGGACGGCGCGGTGGGTCGACTGTGAAATGAGAAGGGTGCGTTTGGAAATGCACAAGGACGTCCAGGATGCTGCTCCTTCCTGTGCATGTAGCAGATTTCTTTTTTAACTGAATACAAAGTCACAGCACACCGTCTGTGTTGAATTACAAAAACTTCCACTTCTGTCACCAGTGAAAGATGCTGCGTTATTGTGAGACTACAGCAGATCCTTCTGTTCACTTTCATTCCCCCCAACGCTTTGCAGAGATGTCATCTTGTGACGCAGCGCATCTGTTCAGAGCTCCACACTCCTTAGCGTTATTGATGGCAGAGTTAGGATGGCATGACGGAAAAAAGTCAGTCTACAGGCAGCAATCAGTAGACTGTATAAAATGAGCTTAAACTGAAAGAAAGGACTCTTGAAGAACCTCTGCAAAGAGATTAATTAAAGACAACACATTTGTTCTGATTTTATTTAGGTTTTATGTGATAAAAGACAAAATGGTGCATAGCTGTGATAATTATATGAAATGCATTTCCATGTGGAGGTCTTCTTATCTTTTTCTTCCAGTTTTTCACACGTATCTCAGTAAGGTTAGATGGAAAGTATCTGTAACAATCTACAGGTCATGGCACAGATTTAGGTTTTGATTTGGCCATTTGCACCTTTCAGTTGTAGCTTTGATTGTATGTTTAGACTCATTCTGACAAACCATCAGACTCCACCAGGTTCTCCTTGGTCTCTATTTATATTTAGTTCCATCAACTACAAAAATTTATAAAAACATTCATTTTGTTCTCATCTGCAGTAGCAAATATTTATAAAGCATTAACATTTTTTGTTGATTGAATAATTTGAATAATTGAATAATTTTCTTGACCAGAGATGATTAAAAAATAAAAATAGATGTAGATATATGTATGAGAACATCTCATAATATAGCATAGAATATTCAAGTCAAGTTTATTTGTATAGCACATTTCTGCAAGGAAGTGCTTCGTAAACTCTACCCATTTCAAAATAAGAGCATGAATAGAAACGTCCAAGTCCTTAATAACCAAACTTCAACACAAATGTTAAACTTCACTCAACTGAAAGTTTACAAAACAGCCAAACACATTTGTGTTTTAGGATTTATCCAGAAAAATTAACTTAGGGGAAGCCAACTGCACGAAAGTAAAAATTAGCTCTGCTATTAGCACATTAGCTGAAGTATGTCTACCACACCAGCTGTTGGTGCATCAAATAAAATAAAAATAAGTGCATTAAAATTTGTGGTTGTAATTTGACAAAAGAAAAAACCATTTAAACATCTAGAGGACTCCATGGATTGTTTTTAAGTAGTTTGTACCCTATTCAATTCTCACAGGAGGTTCCATCTTTGAAACATGGATGACAATATAAAATATATGTGAGAGTGAATAGCTCTCACAGTTGGATGCATGCGCTATGGCCCCACTCTCACCACTAATGGCTGAGGCCCAGTGTCTGTTGATGGCCGGTCCAGCTGTAAAACTCACTGTGGTCGGCCTTTTATGAAACGCCTCTGGCCGCCGGCCCATGCCAGGCTCACCACAACGCCGCAGCACAGCCACTTATACGCAGCAAAAATTACCAGCAAACCCGGCTATGACAAAGAATGATTCAAACCAGACAGCACAGACCAATCTGCACGGAGCTGCCTTGTTTTTATGGCTGCTGGGTGGATCATTTATTTTCAGGAGATAATGTCAGCAGAGGAAATCACCAATGCATCAAATACCGACACTCACCCCTCAAGGATCTTACAAACATGTTAATATGACCCACCTACCTGTCTGCAGTTCTCCAGAGTCACCTGCTGCTGCTGGACGCATTCATTAGCTGATATCTGGACATGTTTGCTTGTTAACATGCAGAAGTCTTAGTCATTAAGGCCTTGGTTATCAGGCTGAGCCATATGCTGTGTAGGTGGCAGCAAACGGTCCAGACAGACCCGCTGGCAGCGCTCTCTGCAGCCCTCCTCACATTTCCTCTTACTTTGACAGCAAAACACGAGTTTAGTCTCGTCTTACTATGTTTGATAACGCCGAGCTCTTCTGTTTCTGAAGAAGGGAAAATTAAAACATCTTACTGTAGAGATGCACCGATTTCTAGTTGCTGATCATTTAAAGCTTGGATCTGCAATATTAATTTGGCAAATAACTAAATATTTTAGTATTTTGCGAAGTGACAGATATCATAGGTAGTGTTGTAGTAAAATATAAACATTTGTGTTAGTACACTTTTCCTCGTGTAAACCAACAATGTATCTTCTACAGACAACTTGCAGCGTGACGTCGTGCCTCCATCTCCCTGCCGGAGGGCAACAAGCTGCTTGCTAACCAATCAATCAATCAATCAAACTTTATTTGTATAGCACATTTCAGCAGCAAGGCATTTCAAAGTGCTTTACATCAAATCAAACACAAAAATACAATACAACATAGAATCAACAATAAAAACACAACATAGTCAGATTCCGTCAATAAATTTGCAATTGATTACATTTTGAATACAACTCTAAACAAGTGGGTTTTTAGTTGAGATTTAAAGGAAGTCAGTGTTTCAGCTGTTTTACAGTTTTCTGGAAGTTTGTTCCAGATTTTTGGTGCATAGATGCTAAATGCCACTTCTTCTCGTTTGGTGACTATGATTGGTTTTAGCTGTTTAGTTATCAACATAATGCACCAAATCCTAAACGTACTCCTGATATATAAAAGTAGCAGTGCTTTACTAGTTGTCAACACTACAATAACTAGATAAGAGGTCAGGAAAACGTTTTAATTAAGAAAAACATAGCAAGGCAGAGAGTAGTAATTCAGTTATGCTAGCTTGACTTTGAAAACCTTAACATGTAGCTGTGCTGTGGAATTTGGTAGAAATAAAAAAGGCGACCCACACACCAATTCTGACAGATCATCAGTAGAGCAGGTGTTTAAATTAGCATATATGAGCTAATAGCAACCGTAGCTAATTTCAGCAATCACTTGTTAATAATCACAAAATAAACATCAAGACTAAAAATATAAAACTGTAATGGATTGCATTTCTTTTTGTGTTTTGATCATTTTCTTGATGTTTATTTATGTGTGAAAAGTCTACATACTTTATTTTTGTTCATTATTGTTAGAAAAGTGTTGCAATAGGATTTTATTCCTCTAGCTTTAGTTTTTTTTTACTTTTTTTTTTCTGGCCTGTGTGCATTTTAGATTAGTTTTAGTGTTTCCCCCTTGGTTTAGCTTGGTTTAGGTTCCTCTGTGTTTGATAATATCCTCCCTTTCTCGTTGTCATTCTCGCTGGTTGTCTTTACTCATTGCTAGTTCCTTCATTCATTTGCTGTTTTCCTTTTGGTCTTTCTGAAGGTTTTCCAGTTATATTTTTAAGCAAACCAACAACAATGCTGAGCTGCATTTTGTTTTCCCCCCTAATTCACAAAACAAGCCAGAACCATTCTTCAAAAACCACAACCATATATTTTACAAGTCTTATTTTACTTGTTTATCTTTGTCATACCTAAGCACAAGCCGTTCATTTTCTCTTAAACCTTTCTATAAGACCTGAGAAAAGTTAAGCTGAAAAATACCCTGAGCTGGTATAATAAACTGCAATTATGCTCTAATGGTGAAACTGGAAAAGAAGTCGAAACTCTGAGTTGTAAAACTTAAGCAAAGAGCTGCCAGTCCAAAGCCAGCAGAGAGGTTGACAAGTTCACAGTCTTGGGTTAGACCGGTCACGAAATGCTGACCAAACTTTCAGGTTTCTGCTGAAAACTATCCCTGCTACCCTCTGGAGCTGCAAGTAATCGACTTAGTTATCAATTCAGTTATTGATTATTCTGACTATTGAGTGTTAAAAAATGTAAATAGACAAATATTTCAATGTCTTTTTTAAAGAAGAGTAACATTTTATTGCATAAAATTCAATAACTTAGCATTCCTTTAGTGAACAATTGAGGCATCTGCAGCTAAAAAATACTTCAACATGTGAAAAGTTCAGCTCTTTCTGTTTAAATCTGCTTATTATTTTTAGGCTTAAATGACAGTGATAATAATTGGACAGCTACAGGTGCTTAATCTTGTCCTTTCATCAAATATCCTATTTTTGAGTCTGTTAATTTATTCGATGACTAAATTATTTGACGATTATTTCAATAACCAATTAATGGTTTCAGCCATCCTTCATTTTCATGTTTTGCATGCAGAGAAAGTGAGATTCTGAGCGGCCTGCTGTTTGTTGCTTCTTGTGGAACAGTCAGCCATGTTAGCTTACATGTTTTGGCCAGACTGGAAATGAGACGTCCAAATGAGCCCTCAGAGGCCATTCCTCCCAGGCTGTATTTACAGCATGTCGTAGCGGAGGAGCTTCGTCCAGAAGGCAGCTTCTGTCACCCGTCCTAATGTTTTGTGCTTTGCAGCTCCACTCATAAATCCCTCACTTCAACAAGACACCATTAGAAAGCTACTAAATCTGTGTATGGTGGCAGTTGAACTTGTTGAACAGCATTCTGGAATCTAAATGACAACCCAGCCCCACGATTTCCCCTCGGTTACCTCATTAGGTTGGATATTTATTGGCTTGGCTAAGTCTGTGTTTTGATTTCATAAAGTATAAATGGGGCTTAGCTAACATGGGAATTAATCATTAATAAAGGACCGATTCCTTTAAGGTTTTGTGAAACGTAAAACAGATGGAGCTTATAAAGTCAAGCACTTCTGTGTGCTGAGAACAATTTTCTCTTTAATTTGTCAAAATTTGGCTCTTAAGTTGGTGAAATGCTGATTCTTTGATGGGACTTTCCAAAGTCTAAGTACAGATGCTGCTGCTGTTCTGACAGGACTGTGGTGCAATTCCTATCCTAGCCATTAGGGGGCGCGGCCGCTTTGCGAGCAATGTTTTGTTTTGGGTGTAGCAGTGTAAATCGGCAGTAGCCATGTTTGAAGGCATTTTATGTAGTTTCTACAAGTGTGTGTCCATAATACTGGTAAGTTACAATATATTTTGTTTCTGAAATTTAATTTGTGTATTTTGTAACTCTGAACGTCTTCTGTTTGCTCATTTTATAAAAGCTATGGCTAAACTAAGGTAAGTTTTCCGTTAAACTAGTGATTTTTATCATGTTGCTTTCTTTTACTTTAATTAGCATTACAAGTAACTGAAACACAAGACTGGAGTAATGAGAAGAATGTTACCCAATAAAGGCTTTTGGGTCTAGAAGACAAGAATGTGACTAATACGTTATGTAGCCTGCTAATATGACGTATGCATTGGGTTGTAATTTATCCTGTTTGTTTACTTTGTTTTGTAGAACCACGCACACTCAAACTCTCCTAAATCTACCCAAATTTACCTGAATCTGCCAATTAAAGAACAAGAAAATGTTCCGTCCTTGTCACTTTGTTCATTAAATGACAATTTTATTTAATCTTAATAGAAAATGTTAAGCACAAAGTTTTTTCTTTTAATTTTAATTTCATTGTGAGCAGAGCTACAGACATCTATAGACATTTTTGGCTAAAACCCATGTATTTGTTTTATTTTAGAACATTTATGATTTTTTTTCTAGCAAGTTTTGGACTTTTCAAATTCAGAGATTTTTAAAAGTCATGTTTTGTTTTCTTAAAAATTTCTAAAATTAGGGTCCTAAGAAAAATATCTAAGGATTCTTAGAAACTTTTCAAACTCAGAAATGTTTTTTTTTTTTGTTTGTTTGTTTTTTGTAGAAAATTTCTATTGAAGGCCATTTCAGCCAAAATTAAATAAATAAATAGGGAAAATCATCTTAAACAGCAGTTCTCTAACCACCTCATCATTGCCACAGAGAAGTTGAAAAATGTCCTTGCAGAGTTTTCTTTCCATCTCGTCAAAAAAGACAAAATCTATGTCCTTTACTTCTTCCCAGAGTTTTGGATCAAGCTTTATCTGGACCGGTTCTGTGTGTTTCCTTTTGTAAGCAGCATAACTAGATCTATAACTAGACTTGTAAATCAATCTCCAAAGAATTTTTTCCACCATATGTCTTCTTTCATCTTTGGTTCCACGTTTGAAACCCATCTTGTTGGCATCCCTCAAAAATTGTTCAGGGTCCATGCCTGCCTCAGTAAAATCCTCACTCAGGCAATTTGCATCAGAATACAAGTCCTCACTAGGAAAAAAGTCTTTATGAACTTTTCTTTTGTAGATGCAAACATTTTCCTTGGAGGAACAGGATTCTCCAGGTGACATTTGAAATTTTCCACAATACTTTCCTGTCCATCTGGGTAATCAAGTAGTGCAATGAAATGCAGCCCAGTAGAAAAGTGGAACGCATCTCTAGTGATAGTTAGGAAAATCTTTTCACTGAGTTCTTCTGACACCTCGGAGAGAACATCCACGTTTAATTGGATGTTAAACAAAGGAGTAAAGGGAAGTTGGGGAGGTCGGGGGATCTGGAACTACCGTTTTAGCTCCTTTACCCCCTCTTATTATTTAAATATTATATATAATATTAAATATAATGAATTTTGTGGTCCGTGAGTTGTTTAAATTTGACAGTTTTTACCCTAAGGGCAAAAGTTCGGACACCACAGATCTAGAACATTTCTTTTCCTGTGAGATTTTGCTGCAGCAACAAAAAGTAGTTTCTGTTTTTACATAACTCTACCGGGGTTTGAAACAGATAAATAAAAAAAGGGAAATTGAAAAAGAATTAATGACTATTTCAAATTTAAAAAGGATAAATGAAAATGGAAAATAAGGAAATGAAAACGGCCAGGCAGAAATAAATCTGGGAATAAAAAAATGTATAAATGAATACATTTAAATGGAAATAAAGATGCCAGTTACTTATTTAATTATCTATTTAACCCCTTATCTATTGTTTTACTCATTTATTTATTTTATTTAAAAATTGCTCTCCATAATTTCTGAGACTAACCTACAAATTAGTTTTTTTCTAGCAAATGTTTGACTATTCAAACTTTTTTCTGAAAAATTTTTGAAATTCACCTCAGAATTTGAGTTTTTTCTGCTCAGTTTTCGACTTTTCAAACTCAGAAACGTCAGAGCTTTTTCCTGTTATATCCGGGATTAATCTCAACATTTCAGAGTTATTTGGTGAAAAATGTCTACTCTTTTTTTTCTATCTACAATGGCCCTGATCTGGTAGTATTGGGGGGCAGCAGCTGACTCATCCACCGCTAACAGAGAAGTAGCATCAAACTTTACCTGCAGGAGCTCGATGGACTCAGCTGCAGCCGGTCTTCGGATAAAGAGAACAGGCTGCTCATGCAGGCGGCTTGGTCTCCGGCCAGCTCCGCACGCTGAGAGAAGGTCCTGCGGCCTCCCTCACATTTCACCAGCTCTACATTTGTTCGATCTCCTCTCCACTTCCCTTACCATCTGTGGTCTTAATGAAGCCGTCAAGAAGCTGTCATTCATTCACAAGCGGCTACGCCTCGCTAACAGGGAAGCAGCAAAGCCTGGAGCTGAAACACAAAGTTCAAGGGACGACTTTCACCGTCTCCATTTTTACCTGCAACGACTCGACCTTAAAGAGTGAAAGGCGAGGCTTGGCTTTTACTCATTCTGGGAATAAAAGCACATTAGCAGAATGAGTAATGACTGATCACAGCATGGCGTAGAAAGTCTTGAATCAAACTGAGATGGTAGTCGTGAAGAACAAAAGGGAAAGTCTTGTTGTTGGAGGCGGAGGAGTCATGGCAACGGCCGACCGCTGGGAGGCTGCAGATCGACAGAAGGGATTCTGGTTCTCGTTCACATGGAGTCGCACATGGCTGCGACGGAACCGCAGGCTGCACAGATCGGCACGAATCCACGCCCTCTTGTTTGTTAACTATCAATGTCTTTTGTTCAGCAGGCAGTGTGGTACCCACGCTTCGAGACGCTGACGCACAAAGCATTGCTGCACGCCACAGCGCGGCTGCTGAGGAGAGAGGAACTAATCCTAAATTATAGAAATGAAACGTCAGAAGCTGAAAAAACTGTTTCCCACTCGCAATGAGACGCTATTTTTATTCAGTGTCAGAGTTTAACAGTATCAGAAAATAGTTGTTAACATGTCAGATATGATTATTATAATGTAAAAGCAGAATCAGAAGTTTGTTTTAAAGAAAACTTTGGATATTGTTACTTAATTTTTCAGAATTGATCAATTTACCAATGAAAAACAAGGAAATCCATCCATCCATTTGGAGTAAAATCATTAAAAAACAAATTAAATTCTACTCAACAAAGCTGTATTTATGTCATCCAAATATCTTCAGTCATTTTGGTTATTTGTTCATGGAGGAACTTCAGAAACAATCAGCTCTCCAACCAAACTGACAGAAGACTATTGCTGTATAACAATCTCATGATTGTCATGACATAATAACATCTCCACTACTGTGTAGCAGAAATAATATTTCACAGTAATATGTCCCAGCTAAGTAGTAGGAATGTGAAATATAAACGGTACACGATAGAAACAATAGAAAGTTGGCCTGCAGAAGAGATCTGTAGCCTACCAGCTAACCACGTAATGCTTGTTAATGGTCGGCATTAAAACAGAGCAAGTGGGAAGCAGCTCGACTGAGTGTTTAAAGGAAGACCTCATTACAACAGCGGGCGTGAAAACATCAATTATCTGGACCTGGTTTGAGTTTAACATCCGTAGTCTCAGCGCGATGCTCAGGAGGACTGCGGCAGATGTCACGGTCAGACAGTGAGGGGTAAAGGCGCATGTGGGGTCGGTGCAACCCCTGCCGGGATGCGCATGGGATAAAGAGAGTCCAACGGACCCCATTTCTAACCCTCCTACAGTCTTAGCGTAATGATCAGTATCATTACGCTAAGAGGAATCCTGCAGATGTCACGGTCAGACAGCTGGGATGCACCGTGGGTGTAGTGACAGTCTGACGGTCTTTTTGAGACTACAAGAAGAAAATGTTGTACAAACGTACAGTGTGACTCCGCAGGACCGCGCACAGAGTAAAAAAATGTTTAAACGTCTCCGTCTCTTAAGACGGCGGGAGGATGAAGCAGTGAGACGAGGAACAGAAAAAATGTAATCTGCAAAGTGTGTGGAAGGAAATGCAAGCAATTAGTTTTACCACCTTAAAACGGCGCATGTAGTTAGCTGAATACCAGGAATACAGCTGACTACAAGAGCCAGTCACAGCACTGGGAATAAAAAGCAAGATTTAACGCAGACATCCATTACATTCAGCTTACTGTGTTTCTAAGTAGAGATATATTTTTCACTTATTTATTTAATGCTGCTGCCTATCATTGCCACGTCTCCATTAAAATGAGAATGTTTAAGGGAGGAAGCAACATAAAACAAAATAGTTATAGAACAAATAACATCCACAAAAACTAATGTTAGACAAGTTTTAACACTTAGATACATATTTACATTCCACTCAAATAGTTTGGGATTTTTTTTGTTTCTGTTGTAACTTTTACACAAATCCTATTGTGACATTTATCGTTACAGCCACCCATCACAATCGTGACATGAATTTTAACCCATATCGCACATCCCTACTAAGTACTGTCTCTGCTTCTATCATGGATAAGTTCAAATTTACTGCTGGTTGGTTGGATGAAATTTGTATGTTTCTGTGGTGATTTAGGTCTTAAATTCCATTTATAATGGTCTTAAAAGCCTTGAATTCGACCATAAATCCATCTTTCCATCTCTCATCAGATAAATTCAGGCCATACCAGTTCATATGTGTGAGCTAACAGGCTGTGGTTTAGTAAAACACAAAAGCAGCAGGAAACATCTTACTTTTTGTACAATTTAAAATGTGTTGAACTTGTGATTCAAGGCTGACACCAGGATATTCATCTGCCAATAGTGAATATCTGGAGAGCCTTTCAAGTGGTTTCTGATCAGAATAATTACCTCACCAAAATGAGGCCATGTAGCTCCGCTGTGACCCTGAATTCATGTAAAAAGACTTTCCCAGATTTAAACACAAAATAAATTAAACTATGAGGTGTTGCTTTTCCCTCCAGAGCTGGTGGAGAAAATGCTTTTGGGATGAAAAAGTGTTCCCAAGAGCCAGAGGTTGTTCTGGGCCGAGGGGAGTGTGGCCACATTGACGTTGGCCAGCGCTCTCCTTTTATAGACGCAGGCGGCCAAAGCTAGCAGGCCATCTCAGCGGCCGCTAAGCCTGGACAGACACCCACAACCACAGAGCCTGGAGCGAGCTTCATGCTCCGTCCCTTTCATTTATCCCCTCATTCTGTCATTTCTTCAGCTGCAGCATTCGCCCTCTTTAAGCATCTGTCTCTGTCAGTCTCACCTCCCACCAACCCCCAAACCTTTGGCTGCAAACGCATCCGCCTTCATGCTTTTCCACTTCTGGATCCACTGCTTGGTAAATTGGCTTTCAGAATTATCAGGAGAACATACATGAGCAGGAAAAGATTAAGAGAGGGAATTATGCCCAGCATGGGGGAAGATGAAACTGGGGGGTATTTATAGTAAACTAACTTTCTGGGTGCAGCTGGACAGTGTCTGCAGAGCAGTGACCACGTTCGGCTTTTTAGTCTGCAGCCAAACAAAAGACCAGCCGTGTTGACGTTATTTCCCCTCTCAAGTTGTAAAAATATTCATCTCAGAAGTTAAAAAGAAAGAGATGTGTGTATTTCTGAGTTTGAGGAGTAGAAAAAAAATCAGAAATTTTGAGATTAATTGAAGAAATTTTCTAAATAAAAACAAGAAAATTTTTTAGTTTTAATAGTTGAAAAATTGCTAGAAAAAAATCTGAAGTTTTGAAATTAACCACAGAAAATTTCATGAAAAAAAAAGTAAATTTCTGAGTTTGAAAAGTCGAAAATTTGCTCGTAAATCTCATCCGCCTTCATGCTTGGGATGAGATTCACCTTCCAGCATGACAACGTTCTTCAGCCTGAAGTGCAAAGTAATGGTTTAAATAAAGTTGATTTATGCTTTAAAATGGCCTACTCAAAGTTCAGATTTAAATCAAATTGAAAAGCTTTGTGGAGGGTTGAAACTTGGTGTTTACAGATGCCCTCCAAACGACAGAGCTTGAATTATTTTGAAACGAATAGATTAAAATTTAATATGCAAAGCAGGAAAGACTTTGTACCAAGACACTGTAACCAACAGATACGGTCTGAGGGCCGCTGAGGACAAAAGCAAGTAAAATGTTTAGACTTTTATTTGTGGAAACTGGAAGAAAACCAGGAAACATTTTCCTCTCACTTCATAATTATGTGTAGGTTTGTGTTGGTCGAATAAACATGGCAACGACTGAATTTTGTGGATGTAACGAGGATTAATGACACTAAAGACTTGTGAAAAGTATTTTATCCTCATGTTGGGTACTTCATCCAACTACTTCATGTTTTTTATAACAACAAAACTGATTAGAATAGCAAACTTTTATATTTTCCTCTTTTTCCACTTTTAAGTGGCATGGCTGAAACAAGGCCAGGAGAAATTGGCTTCGCCGGTCTTTCCACTCTCAGTGAAAATCATGTATGCTTTTCTGGAGGCGGTTGAAAGAGTAAAAGGAACAACTGGAGCTCCAGTGTGAAGTTTTGTTCCTGTGGTCACCTGTTAATTGGTTGGGAAGAGTTGCTGAATGGTGGCGACTCAGACGAGGTGACTGACCCTGTCAGCGAATGGTTTGAAAAGGTCCTGGGAGTACAGTTTCATCAGAACCTTTTACTGACACGCTGAAGTCATTATCTTCTGGAAGAGAAGGATCCCAAAGCAAAGATGATCGTCACTTCCATTGATCTAATAGACACCATGAGACTTGAAGGGACAAGAAGGACATTTTACTTGGCACCTAAAGGTTGAATAAAAACATTAAAAAGCTCCCAGTGTCCAAACAAATACTGAAATCCGGTACAACATGCCTTCCAGCCAACGTTAGCTCTCTGCTAATGATTAGCTTCCTGTATTGATGGTGCCTTACCGTAAAACATCAATGCTGGTGCCAGTGCAGGCGAAAAAACTGATGAATAGTCAGAAAAATGTAGGCATAACCATCAAAAATGTCAACACATTGAACTAAAGACCACAACTATGAGCTCGAAAACAAAACAGAACTGCCAGCTGCCGCTAAAGTCTGCTATTAGGGAACATTGAGGACCTGCCAGGAGAGCCTGGGGAGCTTTGCTGTGGTGGGCAAAGTTTTCCTCTTCAACACAATCTCGAGTAAAACAAATTTTAAATTCAAACCATAACTTTGTGTGAACATGGAGAAGCTTTGGATTGTCTCTAATTATTAAGTCGTCATTGATTACACTGTATGTTTAAAAAACTTGACCTGATTATGTTGTGATGTTAGCATTATGTTGTGATGTTAGCATATCAGTGGCTGTGCAATGGTGTGGCTTCATCCTCAAGAATTTAAAGCAGTTCTGTCCAAGCTAAATAAAGTCCATACTGTCATTCAAGACATAGATGAGTCCTGAATTAGTCTGCGGGGGTTGATGTGGGGGAAGACTGTGGATTTGGTGGCTTTAGAGGAAAGAAAGTATTGAGGATCCAGGAAGATCTGAATTTTCTTTACACCTAAGGAGTAAGTCTCAAACCCTTATTCTCACACCTATACCAAACATTTGGCACATTCCTTAATATTTGAGCTAAATTATTCTTTTTTAAGCATATACACAGCGTTGCATGTTCAAAAAACTATAGTGGGCCCCCAGTATTCATGGGCAGTTGTCCCTAAAAACTGCAAAAACCAGAGACTAAAACAGTTTTGTTTCTGACTTTCCATCCAGCAACCACTTGCTACATTCTTGTTGGTTGTGCAGGAGACTCCACTTCTGGTTTTCAAGAAGCAGACATGTACTGACGTGTCGTAAAATTGCGCATCTGTTTGCAGCCGTTTTCACGTGGGAGTGTAAATGTTGAGTTGTGGGCGTGGCCAGCAGTAGCCTTTTTGGATTTAAAGTGACAGAGACCTCCCCAGAGAGGGAACATATTAGAAAGAGATGTTGGTTCTTCTGAAGTTTTTTTGTGTTTCAGTTTGTTCAGGTTGCTGGGAATTCTCTTTTTTGCTTCTCAACTCAAATTCTTCCATTTATCTCTCAGTTTCCCAACAGAGTGCCTCAGAAAAGATGTGTTTTTCATAGATTACAACTAAACACCGTTTTCATGTTTTCTGCCATCCTTGTGCACACCTGCGGTTGTGAAGGGATTCTGTATTTTTTCAAATACTGATGAAATATTAACAAACCTACCTGAGAGTGTCTGACTGTCCCTGCCTCCCTCAGAGCAGTTTTCTCCTGATGACACCATCCTGAAATATTTTCATCAGAGCTCCACTCCTTTCTTACAAAGCCTTTATCAGGCTGCCTTTGATATTACCGCAGACATCCTACTTACTGTGATTTTCAAAGTGAATGTGCCATGAATCCAACAGGAATTTCTCCATCCAGTCCTAAATAATTGTAGCTTCATTTATGATTATTATGCTTCTTTTATGGTTTATGTTTTATTGTTTGGTTAAAGCAGTTTTTACCTCAAGTGAAGGAAATTATTTTTGGCATTTTCAAAATGTTGCAATAACCAAAAGCTTCTGCAGTGACACAAACGAGTTTCACAAACTCTGCAGCTTCAGTTGTTGTGTACGTCGTTTTTAAACTCATTTTTATCACATTTTTTAATTAAAAGCCAAATCGAGGCAGTGAAACATCCAAGATGAAGCTAATGCATCACTCTAATCAGCAGACTGATTGCTACAAAAGAAGACTTTAGTGGTGCAAAAAAATACTTGCTAAGATTTTGTGTTTTTGCAGTGTAATGCCATGCTACTGATTAAAATGATTGCCTAGTTTAAAAACAAATCTCCCAACACATTTCCACATTTTGGACAACATTTATTTGAAATTGTTCAGTATATTTATTTCCATTTTACTGTGAAATGTCCTGTTTTTCCTTCATTTTCCCCAAACCTTGGCACAGTTGCAGGATGTGACCGTAATAGATGCAGCACAGATTTATTCTAGCATCACCAGATGTGAATAATGCCAGAAAGGATTCCTGATCACGTTGCAGAGCCCCGCTGACCTCTGAGCTGATGAGGACAGAGAAGGGGAACGAGCCACCGGGGGGAACAGATCCTCTCCACCTCCTCTTGCTCTCCCATCATGCACCTCTCTCCTCCTGCTCAGGTTCCCTCCCCTTGATGCTTCTTCATGCACAGAGGCCAGTCATCCATGCTGTTTACTACACCCTCTCAGGGCGCCGTGGCCCAGCTACCATTTCTCACCGGTTATCTGTACCAGCACCTTCATCCAGTCATCATCACGGCACTGCAGCCTCCTGGTGGCGTCTTAAACGGGAAACCAAAGTACAAACACTGAAAACTGATCTACAAAATCACAGCAAATTGACAACACTTCACTTTTCTACATTTTATGTTGCAGCCTTATTCCAAATTGTATCAAACTAGCCTCAAATTTTATACTCAAACACCCAGTAGTTCTGTTTCTATTAGAAAATGTGCGTTAAACTTTCTCAATATTCCACTAATATCGAAAAATACAATTTTGCAATTCCGGTGTTTCTATTAAATAAGAAAGGCAATTTGTGATATAACAAAATTAAAAGTCACTTCATTCACTTCATTAAAAGCTTTTGGCTTTGCTGTTTCTATTGAGGAAATGTATTTTTTAAATGTTAAATTGCATAATTAAATTGTCAATGAAAATGCAGCTAATGTTGTGGAGCCATATTTGGCAGCCTCACAACTTTTTGAATATGATGCCACAAGCTTAGCTCACATATCTTTAGGCAGTTGGACCCGTTCTTCTTTAAAAAGTCTTAAATGTATGTATCAAAATTTATGGCCTTAAATTGTCTTAAATTTGTTAAAACGTTAGTTGGCCTTTAATATGTCAAT
This sequence comes from Gambusia affinis, assembly GCF_019740435.1. Lineage (NCBI taxonomy): Eukaryota > Metazoa > Chordata > Actinopteri > Cyprinodontiformes > Poeciliidae > Gambusia > Gambusia affinis. The sequence goes on from NC_057878.1 coordinate 27,067,588, forward strand.
CATAAGTCTTACATTTTGTATTGTATTGTCAATGTATTTTCTGTTTTTGTTTTTCTTTTGCTGGAGTTTGAGTCACACTCAGACATCTTCATTGCGTTCTGTGACTCGAGACATTGAGGCCATGGCTAACTACCTGCTAACATATATTAGCTAGCTAGCTAAAATTTTTTGCCTCGATCATGGGTGAATGCAGATTTATCATCAGTTAGCTGGGCGAAGTTTGCACATTTCTGTGGAGATATAGGTCTTAAATTCCATTTAAAGTGGCCTTAAAAAGGCCTTAAAATGTCTTAGATTCATTTTTTTTTTTTAAATAAGTTAAATATGATGCCACAAGCTTAGCTCACAATAGTTTATTTTGTGGGACTTTTCTGTCAGGCAAAAGTTTGAGTTGCACTGAAACATCTTCATTGCTTTCTGTGACTAAAAGATGGTTGAGGCTACCGCTAACTAGCTGCTAACAAACCCCTGCTAGCTTGCTAGCTCGCTTTTTGCATCTCATTTCCTTTATTTTCTTTATTTAACCAGGTAAACCCCGTTGAGATTGAGATCTCATTTTCAAGAGGAACCTGTTGGGCTTCTGTGGTGGATAACTGTAATTTTACTGCCAGTAAATTTGGAAAAAGTCAAGTGGTGTGAATACTTTTATGAATCGTAGTCATAAATCGTATAAAAGCTGACAGGGTTTGTGCTTTTATTTGATTTATTTAAAAATTTACCTCTTTTTTTAACCTTTTGCTATATTTATAAGGAAAACAGTACAGAAAAAGTTCTGAACTTGACAGAATAAACGCTGAACTAATCAAAACTGACACATGGTGAATTATTGGTGAATTATCCATAAAAGTCTGTGTAGAAAAGATCAATAGCATATCAACAGCACAAGTTTGGTGGTTTTTTTTTCTTGGAAACTTGTTTCTCTTTTTAAAAACGGTAACGTACACTGTTTGGATTTCATGGGCATCGCTGCAGTACCTGTGTAGATAAATTAATTTCTTTCTTTTTTTTTGAGAAATGGGCCAACATTAATCTCATATCGTCGCAGTCTTGTTTATATCAGCAAACCACATATTGGGGTCATGAAGTTCCTCTGGCCTGCAGATTTGAAATACGTTCACTGTTGCAGTTTGTGCTGCTGTAAAGTAAAAACTATGGGATTTTTTTACAAGGTAGAAAACCACTCAGAGCTTTTTGACCTCCAAGACTTTTTCTCTCTCTGGCTTGAGAGGGGTTGATGATACATTTGATTTGCTTGAAAAATAATGCTTAGCTTTATTATTTATTTTAAAAAGAGAATTTCATCTCATTTGGCTGAGCTGCAGTGGCCTCCGTCTGCCTGGGGCTCAGAAACAGAAAAGCCACCAGAAGAAGCAGGACTCAGAACTGTGCGGATAAAAAAATTGAATTAATAAAAACTGAGATGAGGCTAAGTAACAAGCATTAGGTCTGCCTCCTATGTCTGGCATCTCCTGGGAACTCTTGCAGAGCAACAGATGGTAAACTCTGAGTGACTCAGCCATGTGTCGTTCATGCACGGTCCTCTACTGGCACCTACTGGCCGAACACAGCAATAACAAACCCCGAAAGTTAAAGAAAATAATGTTATATGATGTTATAGAGCGCTGTTTTACCTCCAAACATGCCTGGAAACAAATTTCTTGAATCAGGTTAGCTCAATAACTGAAGCTAAAGCATCTGCTGACTGACGACGAAGAGAAATATGAAGCGCTAATGACAAACACATGTGAGTCTTCCCAGAATCTGGCCCAATCAAACGCAGCAGATGCTAAATAATCTGCCATAGATGTAAAGAAGGACAGTGATAAAGCATTAGAATGACAGATGGAGGTGAGAATGGAAAGACTGGGAACTAAAAACATGTAACAAATGAAGCAGGCAGGGGAGCTGTGGACTGCCAGACCCGCTCAATCAATCAAACTCTAACAAGACGACGAGCAGCAGCTTGAGGTTACCAAGAGGAGGAAATTCCTCGATCGGAGCAGAACGAGGAATTCTCTTTGGCTGCTGGTTTTATGGGCCTGAGCAGGATTCTGTTTTATTTTGACCTCTCTGTTCGCTGTGATGCTCAAGGCAGCCGATCACTCTGGTCTAAAGTTATAAGCCATTCAACACTCAGAGCTGGGAAGCAAATCAGCCAAAGATTTTCAGGCTGCATTCCAACCAGCTCCGTTTAATCCACTGCAGTCCAACTTCAGTCTGTTAGCCTAGAAAGTCCACTTTGTTTATGGAGGTGTGAATGCGTAATCGGACCAAAATACCGAACTCTGGTCCACCTACAAAAGCAGAAAGTGGACTTCAACGCAGGGCATTGTGGGTAAATACAACCAAAACAAACACTAACAGGACTAATAACTCATGGTCACTCCATTTTTGTTTACATTTCTTGAAGAAGGAAGTTGCTCTCAGTGTCTTCGTTGGATGTTTCATGACATTTCCTTGAGTGGTTCAAAGTGTAGCACCCCCACAGGTGAGAAGGGGAACATGGTTTTTAAAGGGTTTAATTAGTTTGACGCAGAATTGAACCACAGCAGCTGGAAATGTAACAAATGTTGTCACTTTGGTCCCAAATCGAACCGAATCTACCGGACTATCAGCTTTAAAAACATCCTGATCAAATATAAAATATTGATTGCAGTTGGATGAGGAAATCTGATTTCGGAGGCATTTCCCTGCTCTGTGAGCGGGCGGCTCTCTTTATAGTTAGAGCACCCCCTGCTGGACGGAGACCGGAACTCCCTGAGGAGTCCGATGGACGGATGGAAGTTAGAAATCCTTTGTTCGCTTTCTCTTCACAAGTCCCAGAGAATCCGTTTCGCAGCTTAAATTGATTAACAAGATTCATTTGAAACTGAGAGACTCAAATAGTTTCCTTCTGCTTGCATCATAAATCATTAGTCTGCTGTGTCGCAAAAGGGCTTGTGCTGTCATCCATTATCTGTTTCATTTGGGAACGCTTATGACCTCAGGATCTTATTAAGATGGAAAAAAAAATGAACAAAATTACAGCAGCTGCTTGAGACAATCTGGTTTGCTTATATCTGCACCCTGAGTGCAGCAGATGTGTCAGATCTCTATTGCTCTGTCATTTTACCATCACATCTCTTTCAACCCTGACCAGTACTCTGCAAAAACACTAAATCTTGCCACGTTTTTGGTCTAGTTTTTAGTGCAAGTGTCTTAATACACTTGAAAAAAGACAAAACTAACTCACACAACAATATATTGGAGTTTGTTTTGATGAAAACGTATAATTCCACTGGTAGATTATTTCTATTATAATATGGGAAAATGTCTTGTTATGAGTGAAATAATCTGAACTTTTTCATCAATATTAAGGAGTTATTAATTTAAAAGAATCTCCTTTATATCTTGGTGAAAAGTTACTTGTAAGTTAGGGTTTTTTTATTATTTTTGAACATTTTTAGTTTCAGAAGGCCACAACGTTTGACCTTTTGAAATTTGTGAGATGAATCTAAACATATTTCTTATTTAATGTAAACACCACAATTGGAAAAATTTCCTTTTTTATATATTAGCAGAATATAGACAAAGTTTTGTGCATATTTATCTACTGCTTCTTTTCTCTTTCCGCCTTGGAGAAATTCCTCCGTCTTCATTTTCAAGAATATCTAAACAGTTTTTAACCTCTGCTCCTCCTGCGTATCTTCCTCCCCTTTGCCTCCTCATTGTCTCCCACACCGATGACCTCATGGCGCAGCACTGACCCCCACCTGCTCCACTGACGGGGTCGAAGGGCCCCATGTGGGCGGCTGTGGCGCCGATAGCCAATAGCGCACAATGTGCTGTCAGAGTCCAGCGGGTCTCGATGAGCCATCAGAGGCCGTTTGGAGCAGAAGAGAAGCCGCTGGGGGGACAGATGACTCGTTTTCAGGGTCTTAAGATGTTCTTTGAGATGGGATGAGGCAGAGAAGAGGAGGAGGAAGGATGATGATCCTCTTTTCATCCATAAAACACGACCTAGAGGCTGTTCTGAGTGGCGTTTTCATGTTTTCAGCTTTTTCCTACAACCCAAAAACATGACTGTCCCTTTAAATTCCCCCCAGGTATCAGTATTTACTGGATGTTTTTACTAAGAAGGTTTAAATTCAGGACCGACTTGATGAGATTTAAGAGGTTAAGTAATTGTCTTCATCTTTATCTGTAAGTGTATTAGCTGTAATAAATATGAATTTACAACCCCCTATCTACATACTACCACTGGTAAAAACAAAATGTGTTAAAAGTTTAACATGCCAAACTAAAGTTTAGGAACTCCAACAATTATTTTTTTTTAAAAAGGGGAAATAAATTCCATGTTTGTCTGGTGACCAACAACAGAGCCTTGTGGAACTCCATGGATAAATATTTATTCATGCGGATGAAAAAACCTGATTAAATGAGACGTTTTCTCATATTGTGCCGTAGTTTACAGTAATATTAGAAATTTACTTGGACTCTACTGGGTCATATGTTTTAATTGAAGTATTTCTGAAGCCCAGTAAGTCATTGCAGAATAATTAATGGAGTCGTTATTCTGCATTTCTGATTAAAACTGAACCGTGTAACCGTCTGATTAAATTTAAAATAACAGATTTTTCAGCTGTAAAGAACATGACTCAGTCATGATTCATTAAAACATCTAAACCTCTAAACATCTGAAAGGATTCCCTCTTAAATTTAATTTTACCAAAATGTCTGCCGTCCCATTTCAGCAATAACTTTGCTTCACATTCTTCAGCCTCCTCCTCGTTCGTTTTCTGAAAGGGACCAAGAATACAGCCTTGTGGAACTCCCCTGATAAACATTCATTAATATAAACAAAAAACATGATTGAATTGGACTTTTTTCATATTTTGCTGTATTTTACATTAATCTTAAAGATTTATTCAGACTCTGCTGGGCCATGTATTTTATTTAACTTATTTTGGAAGTACAGTAAGTCATCACAGAATAATTAATTGAGTCGTTTCTGATTAAAACTGAAGGTTGAAAACAGAATCTTCCATGTGAGCCTCAGAATAAATTCAAAATTCAATTTTTGAACAGCAAAGGACACGATTCCTCTTGGGTTGGAATGTCAAGAGCGGTGCAGTAGAAAAGCTGCCATGTTGATAACACCATGCCCACCTGCCGGGCGTGTGTGTGTGTGTGGGTGTGTGTGTGAACATATATCCACATTCTTCGGTCTCCTCCTGGTTCCGCTTTCATGAGGACAGCAGTCTGAAACTGACGCAGCCATTATCCCCCCTGTAGTCGTCCCACACTCCCTGCTTTGTCTCCTCACAAAGGCCTGCAGAAGGTTTTATTGAGGGTTGCTGGTTGGGCTATAAAGCCATGCAGACACCAGGAGAAGTTACAGAAAAGCTGGTCTTGGATCAGTGCTTCTCTGAGAATGTAATCGTTACAGTTTGAAGATTTTTTTTTTCTTTCCTCCTTTTTGTTCTCTGTGTACATCACCCATAATACTTCCATTGACTTCAGAGGACAAGTTAACAATAAACCTCCTTTTAGTTTCTTGCTGCTGCTTATATTTAAGCCTCAGGGTCAGCCATATTTCTTTCTTAGACAATTGCAGCCAAGTGGAAAGTATCCTGCTTGCATTCAGGTCTCCTCTCAAAGCTTTGGTGTTATAACTCAAAGGAAGGAGTCTCTGCAGAGGGCCTTGCTTTGCTGCATCACCTTCATTAACCACCGTGCTGGAAGCTTCTCTGTCATCCCCGGGTCGATGACTCGCCTCTCCACTCCGGCTTAGTCTCCCCGAGTTTATTTTTCCACTTATCTGTTGTGAGGACAGAGGAGAGGGAGAGAAACGGGAGACATTCGGGGGCCCGAGATGTGTTTTTTAATCTGTTATTCTTCTGTATTGGCACGGGCGTCTCCAGTGTGGGGATTAAGAATCCAGACAGAGTGATGGAGCTCGGCGCTGACCTCGAGGGCGGATGAAGACTGCAGGAGGAGAAGGGAGGAACAAAATAAATCATCTCTGTGGAATGAAAGAGAGAAAGACAGAAACACAAAGGGGATTGTGATTGTGTGTGAAAGTGTGTGTGTGTGTGAGAGGGAGCAGCAGAGGAACGACGGCGCTGGAAGTGGCAGTGCTTCGGAGCGGTCTTAATCCTCAAACCTGACCTAATAAATCTGAAGTTTACCTCCCACAGCTGCTGAGCTGATAACCAGCGGAGGACGGGCGTGAACGCACGCCACCGCGCTCGCGTTTCAGCGCCACGCTGATGAAGAAAAAAGCTCACATGAAGGGGATAAGCAAGTCTGGAAGTGTGTACATTTAGGTCACCGGCTGCAGACACAACGCAGCTTTCAGGCTCATCATTTAAAACTTTTGCAGACAGTTTTTGCACCGGGTCAAATGATGCAACAGTCTCTGAACCCGAGGTCATTTCTCAAGTTCCAGAAGTTCAAAAAACAAAACCAGCTTTTATCAAATAGTCTTGCTTTTAGAGAGTGTTCACACCTGATAGACCAGTAGGTTCAGTTTGATTGGGGAGCAAGATTTAAACATTTATTTCATTTCCAGCTGGTGCGGTTCTCTTTCACTCTGCACTGTGTTTAACGATCAAAACAATTTGAAAAATGTGTTCCCCTCCTCGCCTGTGGGGGCGCTGCACCAAAAACCACTGGAGGAAATGACATGAAAAACACTTTTGTCACAAAATGTTTAAAAAAAATGGAGTGGTGTCAGATGTTAGTGGTTGTAGGATTTCTCTTTTGTCTTTGGTAAAAAACCAGGAGTTATTTCTCGTGCTCTAGATTTGCGTGTGTAACTGCATCATCTGTACCGCTTATTTATATTCATCAAGATATTACCTGTTATAAGAGAACTTATTGACCAAGACAATGTTAAAATTCTCTTAATGAATAATAATTGTCATAATTTAGTTCAAAGATTAGAAGTAGGATTGTGTGTTGGACTGTTAAGATGTAGCTCGTATTGTCTAGCTAGTCTGGCTACTAGCTAACAACATACAGTTAGCTTGTAGCAAACAGTCAAAGTGCCCTCTGATGGACAAAAAAATACCTTTATTTTTCTAATTATCATAATTTGGTGTTCATGGGAAACACTAATTTATGAATCTGTCTTTTCTCTCGTTTGGTTATTGTACACCAGCACATATGTTCTTCATTTTCTTGCTAAATGCTGTTAAACCATTTTTATATTTATTTTTCCTGATTCTCTTTCAGTCATATATTTTTATAATTAAAATGACATCCAAGAAGAAAAAGGGAACAAAAATACCCTGTCTGGAAGTATTTCTTTTAGCACTCGTGCAAATTAGCTGGAACGGTTTGTGCTTCTGGAACAGACTGTTTGCTTTGCTTGTATTTACCCAGAATGCCCTGCTGCTGACAACTTCCTGCTTTTGGGACGGTCTCCAGAGCAATTAGCATTCGCATCTGTATATTTCTGTATCTGTACGTTTCTAAAGGTCCAACCACAACATTTCAATCAGGTTGAGGTCTGTACTTTGACTGGGCCATTGTAAAACCTTAACTTTTCAAGATGATCTGATATTCTATTTGCATTATTGCTGCTTTGTTTTGTGTTTTGGGGGGTTCTTTTGTTATTTTTAAGTATTGCACAGACTGATGCTGGGGAACATTTGCTGCAACCTCCACCCCTGGGGTCTGAAATGTTTTACACTTGAATTTATCGCTGCTCATGTGTTGAAGGTTTTGCTTTATGAACCTCTCTCATATTCCTGTTCACCTCCTCTTTGAAGGCGGTAAATGAGAAGGATTACTTTTTATGATTTCTGTTATTTGTCAGGGATCTTCCCCAACAGTGAGGAAACATAAACGATAAAATAAATCTTAAAATGTGTGAACTGTGACCACAACCAAATGGAATGAGGGGTTTTCTTCTCAAACCATCAAATTCTCCAAGAAAATCCCAAACTAAATAGTTGAACATCTTTCTGTTTTTCTAACTCAGTGGCTTCTTTGTTTTTCTTCTCAAATATTCTGCAGTTAGATTTTATTTCTCAGTGAATTTATCTCTGTTTCTCACTTCCACTGTTTCCAATTCTTCTTGGTCGTCCTGTACAATTTGTTTTAACTTTCTACGTTTATTTCTTTCTTTTTTCTTGTGTTTTATAACTTTTTCAGTAATTCCCAATCCCATTTTCTTTATCAATATCAATAGATAGTAGATCTGATAGAATATTCAAATTTTAATATTTAAGATATTCACAAACCGCACAGCATTCTGGGAGATGTAGGCAGAGGAAAGACTAGTTGCTCGATCTCTCACAGCTAGCTAAGCTAGCTTGGTGGAATCTACTAACTCATTCTTTGGTTACCTAGCAATGACCACCTGAGTAACTTTGGTTACCTAGCAACGACCACCTGAGTAACTTTGGTTACCTAGCAACGACCAGCTGAGTAACTTCCGCAGCAGCAGTTTAAGGTTTTGCCACTGTTCCTCATAACTGGTTAAAAATAAACAGAAATGTTATATTTAAACCAAAAAACTAATCAGTAATCACGGAACGCCTTTATCGTTCAGCCATGTGTCCTGGACTGCTATTCGATTAAACAAAATCGTGAAAATTTCTTCTAAACTCCATAAATTATATAAAATTCAACAAGATTTCAATTCAAGTCAAATTAAAAGTACTTTATTATTTTATTTGGTATCTTTCTATTTTGCTAGATATTTCTTAAATAATTTGACTAATACTTTTGTGAAAATATTGAATAGGTTGATTATTTTGGCACAGACTTTCAGGGAAAAAAAGTAAATGAACCAAAAATAAATATATTAATTAAAAAACAGTGTACAGTGCAGATTAGACTTCAAGCTCAGGATATTATGTTTTTATTTTTACTGCAGATTCCACCATATTTCACCATTTTTATTCCACATTTCAAGCGTTTTTTGTGAATGTGACCCCCGGGTTTCTCGGCCATGTCGTCCTCAGAGTTTCGTTTTCTTCGCGCTGTCTTGTTTATCCAGATTGCTTCCTGACTCAAGGTCATCCCTGCCTGCTCTCCCTCCTCCTCCTCCACGTATTGATGCCATTTGAAGCCAAGGTTCTTGGCTGTTAAAAGGAAAATCGATATCCCTTGGTGCTTTTGCTGTAATGCCCCTCCAAGCAGCACCTGCCAAAATATTTATGCTGTATTCATGTATTCATTTGTGTGCTTAAGGAAGAGCATCAGAACGGAGAACAGTGAGACCCGGCGCCAGCTGAGACGTATGTTTGAGTCTCAGCTGCAGCTTCGTTGTAAATTGTAACATTTTATTTAATTAAAAAGGATGAGTGAGAATAACTTTACTTTGGTCAAGGTTTGGTTACACTCAAATAAGCTTAATCTGGTAAATTTTGGGGATTTAATTTATTTTTAATAATAAGTTGACGCCCTTTAGAGGTCCAAACGTTTTTAAAATGACCTTTAGGTTATGTGACAGTGAAGATTCACCAGCATGGCATCCCACAATGCATTGTGCCACAAGCAGCAGCAATTAATTAAACCACTTTTTTATTTGTCACAAAATTTAGTTTTAGTATGTTTAAGACGAAAAGCTTCATCTATGCAAAAAAAGCTTTGAGTGATGAAAAATTACAATTCTAACAAATTGTTTCACTTGTAAGATGGAAAAAAATATCTTATGTGAAATAATCAATATTCTCATCAATATTAACTACAAACAAGCTCAGATATCTTGCTGAAAGTTGCCTTTATGTTATTTGTTGGAACTATAAATTACTTGGTGATTATTTGGTGTTTTTGTGCTGCAGAGACGGAGGATGTTTTCCACAGGTGTTGCTCCTGAACCTTCAGCTCAGCCAGACGGACTGCAGAACCGATCCGGCCTCAGGGTCAGATTCCGGTTCTCTGACAGCCCGGGGTGTCTGTGTGAGGCGCACCGACGGGTCGACCTCTCGGCTTGATAAACTCCTCTGCACTTCATCCTGCAGGACCAACAGAAAGGAGGAGCGGGGCGGAGGGCGCGGGGCATTGTGGCGCTGTCAGGCGGCGGTGGGAGGTATCAGAGGCTGGGCGTGGGGGGCGGAGCAGCGCCTCACTAGTTAGCATGGAAATGAACTGCTCAATGGTTCTGAAAGGTCACACAGGTCCAGCACTATGATAATTCGCTGATTATCATTGTTGATGCTTTTGTGGAGGCATGTGTGGGTGGCAGCAGCTGGACGGGTTTTCTAAACATTTGTTCTTTTAATCCCAGTGATTTTAGACTCACATCAAACCAAAGGTTTGTTGGGAAAAGATGATTTCTGGTTCGATTTACTGAGTCTGTCATGGTGAAAACCTGGAACAGTTGGGAGTTGGGTAGTTACATTTACTGAGTTACATTTACTAAATGACTTTTAGGAGTATTTTTTACTTACCTGAGTGGTTTGATTATGAAATATCTCTACTCTTACTTCAGTACAATTGATTTTCTCCCCACTGAGTGAAAAACAAACATGTTTTAACCAAAATTCACCAAACACAGACACACTGCAGTTTCTGTTAAAAGTTTCATAAGTTTTTTATCAAAAGAAATTGCTTAAAATTTTTTACCTTTTGTCTGATTTTGTTCTTCTTTGTTACTTACATGAATCATTGTCATTTTTGTCTTTAAAATACCAAAAACTCCACCTAACTTTACAATTTGGTCCCTCTGATGACGTCATTTTAAAATATTAAATGATTTTATTTTTTTATTTTTTATTAATTTATTGTTTTTTGAAAGGGAGTGAATACCACAATGAAAAGCGAAGAGAAAAGCAACAAAAAGAAAGATGGCGATGATGCTTAAGGCCGTGCAACTTGTTTGTGGGGTTGGTATCTCTTTTTATTTTATCGATATGCTCCCCTGCGGAGGTAAATGCCATCATGACCCATGCTGCAGATGTCTGCTTGCTGGACGATTGATCGGTTTGGCATTTGATCCCGAAGCTCGCGGTGAAGGATGGGATGCTGGAGTCGTGGGAGAGAGCTACGGCCGCCCTCCGCCTCCTTTCTGTCCCTCATTTATCTGCCCGGCCATAAATCCCTCACTGTCTCGTTTCTCACACAAGTGCCTTTTAAAAACCTCGCTGACGTGGGGGTTTAAAGGTTTCATCCGTGCTCCTGTGGTGCTAAAAGCCTCGTAAACTGTGGACAGAGAAGAAAAAAACTGCACGTTCCCCCTGCTGTCAGACAATAAAAAGGGGAGAAACTAATGTAGCTCAAAGACTTTAATTTGCAAAATCACCTCTACAGCTTTCTTCCTGCTCCCTGGTTTCATTTGAACATGTCACTTCATCTGAGCCACATGTTTTCTAGTTGACAAAATTGTTCAAAATGTATTTTTGAAAGAAAATGCACTTAAATGTTGTTCTTCTGGCAGTAATACCCAAAATGTGTTTAGCTCCAAACATCACAAATGTCATATGGAGTGACATCTTCAGCACAGGAAAGAGATTGTTTTCCAAATAGCTGTTAAATATTTGACAGTTTTTCAATGCATATGAATCAATGTGGTGTCATCAAAAGCTATATAAAGTGTTGATGTCTAAACCAGTTCTGACTAAATTACGTTTTATGTGCAAAATGGTTGTCATACAAGTTCTTTTTTATTTTTAGTCAAAAATCTTTGAATCCAACACCACTGATAGTGCGCAATGTTCTGTGTGACTTTATTTAAATCAAAATTTGATACTTCTTACAGTGTGTACTTATTCATTCTTCAAAATAATAGTTGCTATATGGTTAATTATGAGCTAACTACCAGCTAGCTGTTCTTAGTTTGCTAATAAATGAGCTAAACTGCTGACAATGTCATATGGTGAGACATAATGTCGGTGTGACTGTGTTTCCAAAGGATATGAGCGATGTAACAGCTTATCTGTGAATTAATTTGTTCAGTGAACATACTATGAATCACTTCAGGTCATAAAAACCAGACGGAGCAGCAGGAGGACTGGCACAAAGTGGGGAAGGCAGATATTCAAATCATCGGGAATGCGTTCAGTGGTCTGCACTGCCACCATGTGGACGTTTTTCCGAATTACACCAGTTATATTTGTTAAAACTGTGACCTTCGAACTTTTTGGACTGGACGCCAAAAAATGTCAAGATGAAATTTTTTGTGTTTTTCTTTTTGATTTTAATCGCAACAATTGTATATTTTTTTTTATCTGTAACTGCTAAATTACAAGCCAAACTAAGAAAATTAACTTTAAAAAGTATTAAATTAAAAATGATGAGAATAAAGTCAAAATACTACATCTTTATTCTAGTAATATTATGACTCAATTGTCATTTTATTTAGATTTTATTCTCATTATTTCAACTTTATTCTCATAAAAAATGTTTTATTTGCATTAATAAAAGTAAAAAATAAGATGATAAAAATTTTATTATAAGAATAAAGTCATAAAATCTGACTTTATTCACACATTATTGCAACTTTATTCTCATGCTAGTTATATATTATTCTCATAATTCTTTTTTATTTATTTTTTTATATTAGTATGCACCTAATCCCCCACCATATATTAATGATTAACCCTAAAGCAGTCCGATTTCTCTAGGCAAGTGATGCAAAAAATATTGTAGATTTAAAATAAAATAAACAGGCAAACTATTTTCTAAGTTTTCAGGTTGATTATTTATTTCTCAATTTTTCTCTTTTTTGTCTGTCCAGCATCAAGAACAGGATTTTCTCATTCTTCCTTTAGTCTGTGAAGTTTATTATGTTAAATCTGTGTTTTAGTAGAAGTCACTGGAGGTTTTTGTTCCCTGTAATAACTTAAAAGTAAATTAAATTAAAGGCAGAAACCAAGATGAATACTTTGTGTTTTGCATTTTGTCTCCTTTAAAGGGTCAGGCATAAATGAAAATTTTGTCCTAACATTATTTTCAACTTGGAAACCAATTCTTAAGACGTGATCAAGGACCTCCCAAAATATTCTGAGGGCCGCAAATGGCCCCTGAGCCGCACTTTGAAAACCCCTGCTTTAAAATCTGCACCTACTATTGACAAAACAAGATAGATATTAAGAGAAAAGAGAAAATAATAACGACGTTTGGGAGAAAATGAGGCGGAAGGAGAAGAATTATTGTTAAAAAGTGATAATTTTTCTTGTAGATCCGGAGTGAAGGAATCCAGCAGCTGCTCCTATCTCTAACACCTCCTATAACCAGATTTATGGAGACGTTTCTTTGGTGCTCTCCTCTTCCATGTCAGTGTTGCAATCCTCCATAATCTCCAGAACGGGTGACGGAGCCCGTCTGGAGCGGTACCTTTCCCCCAGGATGGGAGCGGCTCACGTTCCAGAAAACGGGATGCTGGAATGCTTCTGCCGCTCCTGCAGCCATGCATCAACATGAAGGATGGATCCGGATCTAAAAGAGGACTGCCGTCGTAAATTAGGCTCTAAAGACCAACAGCGTGTTAGATTAGAGCAAAGATTTCATCACTTGGTCTCAGTTTGAAAAATGCATGAGAGACAGGTGGGAAAAAAATCTGTAAGCAAGTTTTATTGTTTAGATTTTTTTGTGCTTAAAAAAAAAATATATATATATATACAGTTTTTAACACTAAGAATCTTATTGTGTGAACCTTTACATCTGTTGCTGCTGTTAAATATCCCCTTTGTGGGGAAATAAAGGCTGTTTCTATTCTGTTCTTCATTCAAATTGTAATACTATAAACTAGTATCACAATTTGATAGTTGTTTAACAAATTTCTTGTTAAACAGTTACTAAAATCATATACCCTGAGCTGTAGACATACAGTTAATATGTTTTAATATGATAAAGCAAAGTATTAGAATTAGCAAGAATTTTTGAGACCCGAAAACATATGTAATTAATGTAAGACTGAGTGATTTATCCATCTAAATAAGTCCGAAGGTGAAAAATAATAATCTACTGCTTCTTTTTTTTTTAGCTGGAATTAAAAATGTTCTTTTTGTGGACAAATAGGAATCCAATCTCAAACCAGGTCACTCTTGAATAGAATACGTCGGTTTTTCATGGGGATTTAACTTTCTCTAAGGTGTGTTGACACTTTCGACCAGTAGGTGGCGGTAAGGGGCTACCGGCCAATAAGCGACGAAGAAGAAGAGTCACTTGTAAACATGGAGCAGTAATGGTAGAGAAGAGTGAAAACTACATGCTTTAAAAGCATTTTTATTCTTTTTTTGTTGTTGTTATTGATTTATGACATAAAGAGGGACAAATCTCGATAAGGGAGTTTTCTTTTTTTATGGAACAGAGACTTTCATTCGTAAGTTTTTGCTTCGCTGTGTATATTATCCGTGTTTTGTTACCAAACTGTTCAAATAAGGGATTTAATGGTGGGTTTTTTGTTTTCTGTTATCATGTTAGAATAAAGGAGATCTAACAGAACAACAAGAGATGATAGAAGCTTTTAAAAATGTAACGGTGCTATAGTTTAAACACGTGGCGTCGATTTATACTAATTAACATCACTTATAGACGTGTTTGTGTGAAATCAGGGTAAAATTAAAACTTAAAATGGACGAAATTAGACGAGATGCTTCGGCTAATTACATAGGATATCCAGGTACATTTAAAATTTAGCAGAAATTACAAACGTCCTCATTTTTTTTACTGCAATCGGTGGTACTGAAACTTTCTGCTACTGTCAGGCTAAAATAGTACAAAATTCAGAAAAAAGGGGACTAATTTTCATTTATGATAATGACTAAACTTAATTATGGTATTTATGAAAACCATTTGTTAAAAAAAAATGTAAATGCATAATATGTAATCTTATGAAAATAGCATTATTTTGTGTCAGAAGAGTCTCAGAACCAGGAAAAATACGAGAAAAACAGTGAATGAAAGTAGCAGGTGTAAATCTGATCGTCGGACCTCCTGGCACTGGAGTTAATATTGTTCAGAGTCGTTCATAGAAACGTCCATTAATTTCTTGCTGGAGAAATTCATGTCTAGCAGAATCTGGGTGATTGAAATATCCTACTTTTTTTTTGCTTGGATGTGATGAGGAAAGAAGCTTTGATTGTTTAATAAAAATGTACAAATAACATCAAATATTACGTTTGAGCCTGACTTTTATTGTAACAGACTTGTAAACACTAATCTGTGTGTGTTTCCCTCAGCTTGCGGGCAGATCTGAGGTCAGCTAAGGATGACATTTTGTCTCCAGGTCGCTCTGTGGCTGCGGTCCAGAGCTCCAGTTCACCTCGCCAGTCGACACGTCCACAAACTGTCCTCGCTTCGAAAAGCAACCTCACTTCCTCCCAAGAAGATGCAGAGCCTGCTGTACCCCTTCAGCGGCCTGGAGGCGTACCTGGACAGGTGCTCAGATGAGATTCAACCCAAACTCTCCGCTGGGGGATGTTTGTTAATCAGCTGGAGTCATTTTTCAGGTCAGTGGACAGGATGCAGTTTCAGCTGTTTCATCCCTCTATGGAGGACATGATGGAGGCGGAGAAGCTCTTCTGTTCTTCACCGTCTCACCGGATCGATTACTACGTCTCTGCAGAGAGGATGGACCACGCTCCCGTTCTGAAACAGTCAGAGGTTGGCACGCCGCCTCAGCGTTTTTAACTGTATCAACCTTTAACAGAGCAGCATTATGTGTTTTCTAGGCACATCGTGCTATTTTATAGCCTAATCAAGTAACTGTTACCTTCAGTTGTTATAAAAAACGCTGTACATATAAAATATGGCTTAAAAGAAATTTCACTTCCTAATTTAACACCTTGAAATTGGCCGTCTGACTCTTTAAAAACTTCTGCTTTTTCTAAAACTCCTCCTTCAGGAAGTTATCACATCACTCCTCTTCAATAATGTTTTTGCCAGTGAAGTAGCTCATATGAAGAGATTAGCAGATGCACAGTTGCACCATGTGTTTGCTAATAGCTGCTGGCTAGTCTACAGGAACTGAGTGGGGGGTAGCTCTGTGAGGCAGAAGCTCTGAAGCTTGGAAACTGCAGCTTCTAAAGTTTCTGCCAAAAAACTCAAATTCTGAAATTAATCTCAGAAATTTTTTAGAAAAAACTTGAACATTTATGAGTTTTAAAATACTAAAATCTGTTAGAAAAACTCAAATTTTGAGATGAATTTCACAAATTTGAGAAAAAACATTTTTTAAATGTTCAACTTTTGAAACTCAGAAAATTTCCGAGTTTTTTTCTAGAACATTTAATTTCATTAATCTAAAAATTTCAGATTTTTCTTATATATAATTTTTGTCTTTCTGAACTCGGAAATTTCTGTTTTTCTAACAAATTTTCCACTTTTTAACCTCAGAAATTTCCCTGTTGTTCTAGAAAATTCCTGAGATTTTTGTGCAAAAATGTTGTCTCTTTTTTTAGATAAAGAATGGCTGTAATATACTATTGTACATTTGAGTAAAAACAAAATAAATTGCATTTTCATCACATTTTAACATTGTGAGTAGTGGCGATACCTTCAAACCAGTTACTGATGCAACTTTCAATCTCTCCTATAACCTAGATTAACATAATAATAACTCAGTTCTAGGATTGGTTTTTATTATTGAATCCTGTCCGTAGATAAAAAATCTTTTATACAAAATCATTGAAGCTGCAGATTATGTCAGAGAATAAAAACTAGCACAGCTGGAAAAGAAAAGAAGAGCGAAACGTCCTGCTCTCTTCTTGAACTATAGACCAAGTCTGTAAAAAATCTACCATAATATCTCTCCAGTCCCTGCAGCCTCATGCATTAGTAAGCAGGCGCAGGCAGCTGATGATAAATGTGCAGATTTAGCATCGTTCAGACCGGACAGCATGCCGGTCGGTTCCCGCTCCATCCGTCTGCGAGCTGTTAGTGAGACAGATGAGTCCGAGTCGCGTCCAGAGACAGTATCCTGATGGGAGTAAAAACCACAAAAATACATCAGCAGGGCTTTTTGGTATTTTCTGGGTTATTGGGATGCAGCACACAGTTGAAGTGATTCACCTCAGTTTGTGTTTTCAGGTGTGTTTCATCGGCAGGAGCAACGTGGGGAAGTCGTCGCTCATCAAAGCTCTGTTTTCCCTGACTCCAGAGGTGGAAGTCCGAGTCTCCAAAACTCCAGTGAGTACGCCGGAGAAACTTCACCTTTAACCTTTCAGCTTCCCTTTGTTTCTGCTCAGACAGGTTGATTAGTTCTGTCTGGCAATAAACTGTCACTGCTGAGAATTACAAGGTTGATCATTTCTGAAGCAAGAATGTAAGTTATCGATCTGATCAAATTTGTCATATTTTATTTCACTGAAGCTTTTCGTAAAAATACACACAGTGGCTATCCTGTCCTGTCAACAGTGTCATTGTTTCAAATCTTGGATTGCTACTGTTTTTTAATCCATCAATCAACCAAGTTTATTTGTATAGCATATTTCAAAATGCTTTACGTCACACAAACACCAAAATAAAACTCATAAAAAACACCATACAGTAAATCAGTAAACTACTGTAGCAACAAAATAATAAAATAAAACGAAGGTTGGATGTAAATAAGCTCTTATTTTGAGCTTTCCAGCATTTTGTTCTCCCTCCTTCAGGGCCACACCAAGAAGATGAACTTCTTCAAAGTGGGCAAAGCGTTCACCTTGGTGGACATGCCGGGTTACGGACACAGAGCGCCCAAAGACTTTGTTGACATGGTGGAGCCTTATCTTTACACCAGGAAAAAGTAAGAGCTGCTCTAACATGTAAATCCAAGTATTGTGTCAAACAAAGCTGAGATCTTTTATTCTTTGCTGTGATAAACATTTTCTTTCATCACTCGGTATTTATGGTTTTATCCACCAGGTGGTGCTGCTGAGCTTCTCACGTTTAGCTGTTTTATGTTGTGAGAATTTCTTTGGATTTGCTTTTTGTTTCCTGAAAGAAGTGATTTAAAAACTCATCAGTGAAGAGCCATATTTTAATCTTATTTCTGGTGAGTGATGTGATTAATGTGCTGATGTCTGGTTTCTTCCAGTCTAGTAAGGACATTCCTGTTGGTGGACGGCAGTGTTGGTCTGCAGAAAGCCGACCACATTGCCCTGGAGATGTGTGAGGAGACCAGATGCCCATATGTGGTAAAAATCTCACGTTTTCATCTTTTGGAGTTAAATTAAACAAATACCTAACATTTAGCTCCAACATAAGTTTATTTGTAAACCACATTTCAGCATAAACCATAAAAACATATTACAATAACGAATTATAAAACAAGCAATAAACATTTTAGCAAATACCATCATCGAGAAAATATAAAATACATTGATCATTATTCCAGTTAATATGAATCAATGGCCGACTTTTTAACTATCTTTATGTGGCTCTGAACGTTCAGGTCAGAGTTCATCACTACACCCAGATTTCAGGCCTGATTGCTAATTTCTAAACTCTAGTTGTTCCTGTTTAGGTCCAAATAGAGCCTGAGTTTTGTTTCTGTTCTGCTGGAGAAAGTTGTGGCACCTGCACACATTTATTGTTTAAACATCGACTTCAATGTGTCTGTTGTCGCCCGTTTACATTGTAATGTAGAGCTGTGTATCATCTACATAGATGTGGTAACTTATTACTGAGCTAGTGGGAGTGTGGAGATATTAAATAGGAGGGGCCCCAGCACTGAACCTTGTGGTACCCCGCATGTGATTTCTGTCCGTTCTGATGAGAAGTTACCTGTTGACACAAAGAAGTCCCTATTCTCTACATAAGTCCCAAACCAGTCCAGTACTGGTCCATAGAGTCCGACTCATCTCTTAAACTGTGGTCAACAGAGTCCAACAGAACCAAGACTCAGTTCTGATTTCAATATAATACAGATATCATAAAATATTTGCATCCATAACTGATCCATAAACCATCTCTGGACACTGTCAGATGTTGGACCTTGCAGGGTTTCATGGGGCTTTAACCTTTCTAGCTTCCACTCATCCTTCTCCCAGATGCTCATCGTGTCCACAGTGAATTAATGCTGAACGTTCCCACTCAGCTATTTAAAAACACCCAGAACCGCCCCGCTGCGACGGAATAACGAAGCACCGGCAGTCGGCGTTCAATTATTCACGCTGTCGGGTTATTAAGCTCTGCGACAGATTGGGACGGCAGCAGGAAGCAGTTAGACGAAGCAGTGATGGAGAATATGGACGCCAACAAGTTTCAACATCATTCCTGCAGCTTCACGCCTCCAGTTTCTAATAGCAGCTTTTCAGAAGCCACTTTCTTTTGCATTGACATGGAACTGACAGTTGTTGTTAAAATAGCAGTTCTTGCAACATCACAACTGCAAAAGATGCCTTTGAATCCGGGTTTAGTCAGATAATGTCAAGAGTTGAACATTCATGCAATTAAAAATGTGTATTAATCATAATCAATAATTAAATGTTTTCTACATTGTACAGCAGTAGTTGGGGTGACTTCATTGACTTTATTGCTCCATACTCTGCCATCTAGTGGGCAGCTAGTGCAAGTGCGCCAAATATTGTTAACATCAAATAATTAAAAGCTAATAGAATTATTAAAAATATCCAGGAACGATTTTGTCTGAGAAGGAAATTGTAATTAATTAAAAAGTTAAAATGTTTTTTGTTTTTAATCTCTTACAGCAAACTTTCATTATTTTTTAATTGAACTGTTAATCTGTTATTATTGCTGGGCTAATTTTTAATTTTGAGGAGCGAATGTTGTATTTGTTTGGAAGATTTTAAAAGTCTAAACTGCTGAACATGTTGCGGTTTAGATGGTGGTGACGAAGATAGATAAATGTGGGCAGGGGGCGCTGCTGACGAACCTGCTGAATCTTCAGGATGTGATTAACACTCAGACCAGCAGCTGCTTCCCCCAACCTTTTCTGATCAGGTGATGCTTTTATTTTCTCTCCTCACACACACACACACACACACACACACACACTTCAGCTGCCGCAACATTAGTAAAACTACTAAAGATGTTCATCAATTCTGCAAAATTAACATTTGGATTCATAATAAACATGCAGAATGTAATTTGGTCCACATGCAGGCCAGCAATGGGGAATCAGGTTTTGAATGTCCTCCAGGTAGAATAAGTGCTGTCATCAGACAGTTACCGAAGCATCTGACAGTCAGTCAGAAGGTCAAAGGGCACAGATAATGCCTCATTATTGGCACAGAATGCATCACCAGCGATGGAGAGGGACTGATTGAACGACGCAGCAGTAAGATGGTGGAACTATCCAGGATATAAAAGTTTCCATGCATCCTTAAAAAGTCTTAAATTCACGTATCTAAAATTATGGACTTAAATTAATTTAAAAAAGGAAGTTGGCCTAAATATGTTAATCACAAGTCTTACATTTTGTCTTACCAGGATTACTTAATCTAGTCATTGGCGGTTTTCTGGACGAATTCGTACATTTCTATTGAGATAAAAGTCTATGGAATATTTTGAAAAGATTGTTCTTTTCAAAATATAGATTTTCTGACTCTGTGTGTTCACCATAAACTGTACTGGTTTATGGTGAACCCACTTCAGGGTTCTGAGTTTATGAAAATGACTTAATAAGTTACCATTACGACTGAACTCGGTGTAACTTTTCCTTCCTTTCTTTTTTCACAGCTCTGTTAATTATTGGGGGATCCACCTGCTGAGATGCTTCATTACACATGTGACAGGAAGCATCAGGCTGAGAGAGAACGCTTCAAAAAGCTGATAAAACACCAGAGAGTTTCCCTGAATCATGACCTTCCAGAGGGTTTTTTCTGTTTTCTGTTCATACGTCCTAAATTATACATGTCTGCTGCTGCTCTGGTTTTCTTTCTAATAAAATCCTTAAATGAAATGTTTGGTATTTGATGGATTGTTTTTCACATTTTCTTGAATTAAAAATCTTATTAATATCCTGTCAGATATAATCAGTGGTGGATAGAGAACCCAGAAATCGTACTCAAATAAAAAGTAGCCGTCCAAGAGTAAAAAAGTATTTAGTAAAAGAGTTTACTCAAGTACTGAGTTACTGATCAAGTTATCAATCATTTAATATTCAAAAATGACATCATGAGATGTTATTTTAGTTAATCTGATTCTTCTGATTGTTTTTTATGCTGCGTAAGTTTCCTCTTGTATTTTATAACTTTGTGAGTTTCTCGAGGATACAAAGTGCAGGTTTCTCCAAATAGAAACATCTGTTTTTCATTCTCCACCCTGTTGGATTGGAGGTTGAGCACATAATCATATTTTAGCTGATGTTGGTGAAATGCTGTGGTTGAAAACTGGATGAAATAAAATGCAACATGCATCACAGTGAACGTTTTTAATGTTTAACCCAGACAGCAGGGATCTCTGTGGGGTATTTATGTAAAGCAGAGGCAGTTTCAGAGTTTCACGTCTTAGCAGCCAAGGTCAAAAAGACTATAGGAAAACATGTGCAGATTTTAAATAATGTTCATAAAACCACAATTAAAAGTGATGTATAAAATAAAAACCTTTTCCCATTCAGGGATTAAGTTATGTGTTTCATAAGCTTTATGATCACATAAAACTTGTGTAGCGCAGGCGACTCATTACGCAACAGTAGTAATCAAAATAGTTAAAACCATTAAGACATATTGTGTGTTACACCTTTTCAGACTGAATAAAGACTTCCATCTCTCGGTTTTATCTTTCATCTCTCTTTCCATTTTCTCTCAACCAGCAGCTTTCTTGGTTGGTCCATTTATTTTACCAATCAGCTGAAATCTATCTCTATTTTTGCAGATTTCCAGTTGTTCAGGAGATTACTAGCTAATCACAAACTCACAAAGCAAAACATACAACAATATCCACAAGAAAAAGTGAAGTGCTCTGCAAATGAAATAGAAATACAAGTTTTAAATAATAATACAGTCACATTGATGGTCCAAAGTTAGCGGCATGGATTCAAGCTGATTCCTTTACCAGATGGCAACTAAATTTTAGCTTAAGCTATTAGCCACCAAACTCACTAACCTGTTAAATACAACATTGTCCTTTTTCCAAACCAAGTAATGTCGTAAACTGTTAATATATATGCCACTGTAAAAATGAAGCATGTATGTTTATGTGATAAATTTATAAAACTCTGCATCGTTAGCAATAGATAGCTGAACGTGACCAATCATCGACATGTTATTGCTTTCTACACTTTCCTAATGTCTCTTAAGCATGTAAGAGTTAATACTCATTAGTGGTGAATTAAAATCTTGCTCCTGTCAAGTTTTGACATGAATTTGGCACCATACACAGCAATACTTAAATCCACTGGTTCCAAAATTTGGTTACAATAATTTCTTTACACCCCTGATGGCTGGGGTTGTTATCATGTGTTCATCATGGCCACATTTAACCAAAACCAAATTCCCTGCTCAGATGGCCTTCACTCGCTCAATCTACAAGACGAAGAGCTTTATATCATAAAAACCCAAAACTACTCACCAATTGAGAAACTAATAACATTTTGTCAAGTGCCATCATCAAATAAGTTGGTCAATGTTCCATTTGTTATGGTTCAAAAGCATCTACGTAACTCTGTGTTTTGTCTGTTTTGCAGTTTTCTAGATGTTTGTTCCAGATTTGTGGTGCGTAGAAGCTGAATGCTGCTTCTCCATGTTTGGTTCTGGTTCTGATGCAGAGCAGAACCAGCAGATCTTTGATGCATCTTGTTGCTAAGCCATTTATAAACTAACAGAAATATTTTAAAGTCCGTTCTAGCAGTTACTGCTGCTGGATGAGTTTCTCTACAACTGGCTGAAACATTAGTCCTGTAATCCTGGAAATGTTCTTCAGGCGATAGAAGGCCGACTTTGTAACTGTCTTTATGTATCTCTGAAGTTCAGGTCAGAGTTCAGCCTGATCTCTAGTTTCCAGCTGCAGTAACTGAAGCTGTGCGTTGACTCTAGATTGGTCCAAACATAATAACGTCAGTGTGTTTGGTTTTACACATCCGTTCAGTGATTGGCTGGGTTCAGAGTCACCTGGTAGAACTGAGTATCGTCTGCATAGTTATGGTAGCTAATCTTATTGAATAATAACTCAATGCTCTCCTTTATTGTACCTAATTTTCTAAAAAATAACTCCTGATTGACCAAGTCTCCTAAATGCACTTTATTTGGCTCAAATTAGGTCTTGAGTTTAACAGTCTTCAACTTTAAAAGCCTAGTAAAACTTTAATAACACTTTTAATTAAGTTCTTGTAAATTAGTAATCCTTTTCAGTAGTAAAGGATGGTAAAGCCCCCCAATTGCGTACCTGAATTTACTGAATCATAAAGGCATGTTTGCTGTGTCACTCAGCGGAACGAGGAAGGGGATCGTGAACGTCTTTGAGTCTTCCGCAAAGACAGTCTTATCAGATTTTATGTGAGTGACCAGCTTTTATCTTTTCGTCTCCATCGAACCTGTCTTTTATTCAGTTTGCTGTAAACTTTAAGTATCAGCTGCTTTTGTTGTGCAACTAGGCGTGCAAAGGTTTGTGTGTTGGCTTGGCTGTTATCTTGGGAGATCTGCCCTCAGATAACGATCTGATCTGATACACCCACAAGGAAATGGAGATAAAACATTTTGGGAATTCATCCGACTGACTGGATCATCTCTCAGGTAACAAGAGGACTGCGGACAAAGTTAAGAAAAAGATATGGAGACTTTCTGCTGTTAGACCTTGACCCCTGTTCATCTACATAAAGGCATGAATCACATTATACAGCAATGTGAATATGTTTTATGGTCTCTGTTTGAAATGTGGCTGCATTAAACTTAAAGGAAAAGAAATAAAAGTTTTTTTTACTGATGTGGAAAAATAAATTAGGATCAAATCTTTAGCATAACTAAAACCCTGTAAAATCAAATGTATGTGATGAATTTCTAAAAATTACTCTCATCTAGGAGGGATGAAAATCAGTCCATTGTCCTGAACCCTTAAAGAGTAGAGTGTCAAAGTCCAAAGTGGGAAAAGTTTACACTTAACAGTCCGGTAAACTTGGTTCAGTTGGAACCAAATTTGCAATATTTGTTGCATTTTCAGCTGCTTTGGTTCACTTTCACACTGCACCGTACCAAACGACCCAAACTAATCGAAAACCTGTTCCCCTCCTCACCTGTAGGGGCGCTGCACCAAGAACCACCGAAGGAAGCAACACAAAAACCTTTGAAGAAGACACTGAATTTAACCTCTTCACAAAATGTAAACAAAATTGGAGTGGGATCAGATTTTAGTAGTTGCAGGATTTCTCTTTTGTCTTTGGTGAAAGATCACGAGCCATTTCTCCTGCTAGCACTAGGCTAACATGTTTGTATTTGGTTGTATACCGCCATCTCTGACGGTAGTTCACAGACAAATTAGCTCGACTCGAACAAGTTCAGTCGCTTTGTTCAATACTCCCGTCCCTCACTTCCAACGTTAATAAGTGACGTAGTTACAAAGGGTCAATACCGACAAAATATGATATTCATTGTAAAGATTTGATTAGCAAAAAATGCTAAAATTACTAAAAGGCTAATTGGATTCCAATTGAGTAGGATGACTAGATGTTGAGCAACAGTTGGTTAAACCAACAGTCTGACCACAGAAAGCTTTGTAATTGTCCTTTAATTGTAGTTTTTACTACAAATGATGAGGATGTGAAATTGGGGAAGCCGTCGCCATATTCTCGTTGAAGTCGCGTGCCAGTAAAACTTCCCTCCTCCTCCAGCAATAACTCTCTGGATTTTATGTTCCTGTCCCAAACCTAATGGCATTTAAAACACTAGGTAACCACGGCAACGCCAGCCCGTGTCACTGACTTTTTAACAAGTGAGACCAAAGTGCGAGGTGAAGAAGCACATTTTGAGCGGCGTTATGAGTGAGCGTGTAACGGCGGCCGGTCAAACGACGCACACAGCAGTGAGTGTGCAAACGAGAGAGGAGCCGTCATCAGCCGACCAGAAAGATCAATTACATAAATTCTATTTTTAATGAAGTCATAAAAGATTAATAAATGTTGCAATAAAAAAATCAACAAAAATGTTTGTGCTCATATATCTAAGATGCGCATTCTTAGAGAATTATGCAAATTTCTTCTACATTACAGGTTGAAAAAAAATTTTAACAAGCTGAATTTCCAATTTTAACACGCATAACTTACATTTTTATCTTAATATTAACTGTACACTGAAATAAATAACTCTTTGGATGAACATAAAAAAATCATGGAAAGGTTTTCCACCTGATTACTTTGCTTTATTTCAGCACCATGTAAATCTGTTACTCCTATTTAAAGCAAATGTGTTAGGTCAACTTAATTTATTATGGTTATTCCAATGTAAAGCAATTGTGTTGGATCAACTTATATTAATATAGTTATTCTATGGTTGATTCTAAATCAAACGTGTTGGCTCAACTTAATATACTTATGGTTAATCTATTAAGTGTTGGCTCAACTAAATTTATTATGGTTATTCCAATTTAAAGCAAATGTGTTGGCTCAATTTAATTTATTAAGGTTGATTCAACTCATTTTGGACCCAATATAATTTAAAAGAGCCAGCCTAACTAATATGCAATGCTTTGGACCAAATAATTTACTTGACTAAGATTAATGGCAATTTAGTTGAAACCAACTTTTTTTTTTCCTTTTTTTTCTCCAAAGAGTTTTTGCGGCGCTAGTGGCTCGTATTTTTTTGAGACAGTAGGCAGACAGGGTGAGGACATGTGGCAAAGGGAGTCGAACGAGCAACGTCTGCGTCGAGGACTAAGGCCTCCAAACGTGCAGTGTGCTAAACCCCTGCACCACCACAGCACGCTGGAGAAACCATCTTATGTTACAGTGAAACCTTCACACTACTTATTAAATTGATCCAACTCATGAAAATTAAGTTAGCTCAACAAACATGCTTCATGCTGAAAGAAAGAAATTTAATCGTGTGGAAATCCTTTCCATAATTTAATTACATTAATTCGAAGACAATTTTTTAAAAAAAGTCAAAGACTGCACTGTTCTGTTACAGTGCAGTTCTTAAATGCTAATAGCAGCCTGCAGAGAAAAACAAATATCTGTAGTTTAATATGTAACTAAAACCGGTTTGAAGTTTTCCCAGGGGTAAAACAGTGATGTCTCATAATCTCTCCTGATCCCCTGATCTCACTAGATCCTCTTCGGAGGGAAATGAATCTGACTAAATTGAATCACTTTATCTCAACTTGAATAAGTTGAGACAAAAACGATTGTCTCGCGTGAACTCATGTGATATCCTGAGATCTCACTCGTCTTCAGCACAAGATCAGTCTGACTATAATGAATCATGTTATCTCAACATGATTACATTTCATAAACATGAAGTTGTTGAATTTTTTGTTTATCCAACATGATTGTATCACGTTTTTAATTGAAATATGAAATTATTTAGTTAAAAGTACATGATATTCTTTTGTTAATGTGTTAACCCCCAAGTTCATTTTTTTCAGTGTATTTTGTAATTATTTGTATTAATTTAGTCCCTAAAATGCCAGAATTTGAACATAACTTAATATTTTTTGTTTGCAGCACGTTTAACCTGAGTAAAAATATGTTGAAGTACTTCTAGTCTTACTTGAGTACAATTTATGCTACAGAACTCAGTAATTTCTCTGTTTTGTCATTTTCACCTAAATTACAGCAAAATGAAACCAAAAACAGCTGTAACAAACTGTGGACTTAATCATCCTTATTTAAGAAAAATCCTCTTCCATTTTTTTATACATGCAGATACATTCATTAAATTAGGATATGCGTTTCCAGATTAAAATAACCTTTAGGTATTTTCCCTCAGACCAAATTTCTACTCATATTTGTTATTGATTGTAAAATTCTGACAGTCATGTTCTGTTTTCTGTCACTGTAAGCAGAAAATCACTATAATTAAGATAAATAAAGACTTGTAAATATCAGATTGTGTGCAATTCATGCATATAACATGTTTAATTTATGGAATGGGTTTGTTAATGAGGCAGATTGTGTTCTGCAGCTGCATGTCGTTTTAATGACTTTAAAAAAGTTTTCAGTTATTGCTTGCCTGGTTGTTCTTTAAGAAGAATCTACAAAAATGGAACTAGGTAAATATTACATAACCTTTTTTCCTCATTTTTTGTTATTACAGCTTTCAGTCAAACCTCTACACAAAACCAAAATTCTTGGTTTAAATTGCTAGCAGGAGTTTTTTTTAAGGATCTGTTTACCATTCATCAGCAAAGTGATTGAAAAAGTTGTGTGCAAACAGTTAAATAGCTTCCTAACAATAACCAACCGCTTTGACTCCTTCCAATCTGGTTTCCGGTCTCACCACAGCACAGAAACTGCCCTGGTAAAAGTGTTCAATGACATCCATATAAATACGGATTGTGGGAGAACCACAGTGCTGGTTCTGTTGGACCTCAGTGCAGCTTTTGACACTGTTGACCATGAAATACTACTGAATCGACTGGAGAGTTGGGTCGGACTCTCCGGTCCAGTGCTTAACTGGTTTGAATCGTACATAAAGAACAGGGATTTCTTTGTTTCAATTGGAAACTTCTCATCAAAGAGGTCAAAGGTCACATGTGGGGTACCCCAAGGTTCAATCCTAGGACCCCTCTTATTCAATATCTATATGCTCCCACTAGCTCAGGTTATACAGAAAATAATATCAGCTACCATAACTATGCAGATGATACACAGCTCTATATTATGATGTCACCAGGTGACCTTTAACCCCATCCAATCACTGAACAGATGCTTAGAACAGATAAATGTGTGGATGTGCCAAAACTTCCTCCAGCTGAACAAAAACAAAACTGAAGTTATTATTTTTGGACCTAAAGAGGAACGATCTAGAGTTATAGATCTAGAGTTATAGATCTAGAGTCAGTGCACAGCTTCAGTTATTACAACTAAAAACCAGCGATCAGGCCAGAAACCTGGGAGTGATGGACTCTGACCTGAACATTCAGAGCCACGTAAAGACAGTCACAAAGACGGCCTTCTATCACCTGAAGAACATTTCCAGGATTAAAGGACTAATGTCTCAGCCAGATCTAGAGAAACTCATCCATGCGTTTATCTTCAACCACATTGATTATTGGCGTCTTCACAAGCCTGTCCAACAAATCAATCAAACAGCTGCAGCTGACCCATAATGCTGCTGCTCGTGTTCTAACTAAAACCAGGAAGATAGAGCACATAACACCAGTTTTAAAGTCTCTCCACTGGCTCCCTGTAGCTCAAAGAATAGACTTTAAAATACTGTTGTTAGTTTATAAATCACTGAATGGTTTAGCACCACAATACATTAAAGATCTGCTGCTGTTGTATCAACCTTCCAGACCTCTCAGGTCTTCTGGTTCTGGTTCTACTCTGCATCCGCAGAACCAGAACCAAACGAGGAGAAGCAGCATTCAGCATCTATGCACCACAAATCTGGAACAAACTTCCAGAAAACTGTAAAACAGCTGAAACACTGACTTCCTTTAAATCTCAACTAAAAACCCACTTGTTTAGAGTTTTATTTGAAATGTAATCAATTACAAATTTATTGACAGAATCTGACTTGATGTTGTGTTTTTATTGTTGATTCTATGTTGCATTGTGTTTCTGTGTTTGATTTGGTGTAAAGCACTTTGAAATGCCTTGCTGCTGAAATGTGCTATACAAATAAAGTTTGATTGATTGATTGAAGAATATGAGCATTTGGCATCTCTCCTCCAGCTGGTCTCATGAAGGTAAGAACTTTCTGTAGATTTATTAAGATTATGGTTCCCTTTGAATATCTGACTAAAACTTTGGTGCACTTGAATTTTAATGCTTTTATATAAGAGTTATTGAATGTTTTATTGTTTCCACACCTGGCTTGTGCAGCTCATTGAACATCTATAAAACTCCTTCTTGGATGTTTTTCCTTTTATTGTTTTACAACCTTGTGAAACTGAAAATTATTATGGGAGGATGGAAAACAAACATTTATATCATTGCAAACATAAATGATCCAAAACGGATTATTTAACTAAAACTTTTGAGGTCAGCCATTTGGCTGCAAAAGCATCGCTGATATTTGCAATTAATTTGATATTTATGTTCCTTTTTCTGTTGCCAAACATTAAATTAACACATTCTCATTAAAATTGCACTTTTTTTTTGTCTGGTTTATGATTTCTCTGAGAGATTTCAGCCACACATGGTAGAAATGCCGTCCTGTTTTGTTGGGACTGACTCAGTATTTTAAATTTTATTTTTATTAATTTAAATGTGTTTGAGATTTATACATTTTCTAGCTCTGCTAAATGGTTCCTGCCCTTTAATTTTAAAAACCTCACTTTTCTCAAAACAAAGAGTTTTTTAACTTTTATTCCTACCTTAAAAACAGACACAATTCCAGGGTTTAGAGATATAAACTGCACACACTGAGATAAAACTGGGCACAAACTAATTTTCAATCCAAACATTTTTGAAAATTTAAGCAAATCCAGTGTGTGTGAAATCACCAGTGTAGGCTCAAAATTTTGAGGTAAAATCTAAAAAACAGCTCAGAAATTTAACTCTGATTATGTAAAATGTAATAAAATTCCAGTTCAGTCCAAATTTCCATTCATGACGTGTTTAAACATTTAATGGTTTGTTTTACAGTTACACCAAAAATATTTTCATCTATGGGGATTTTTTATGCTTTATAGGAATGTTGTAAACACGGTGGTGTCATAGCAACAAGTTATTAGTGATAATAACTTGTTGCTATGACAAGTAATCATTGACCAACATATTACATATTACATATCACATGTTTTGATTATTTGTCAAACACTAAGGGAGGAGTAGGGAACTTTCCTTTTGGTCGCATCACGTATCCAAAAAACGTTTTTCTCTTATTCCATTTTACAAGACAAACAAACCAAATAGAAAATCCAAAAATACCTCAAGCTGAGTCTGCTCTTTATGTTTTGATGGACTTCAAACTTTTTTCTCACCAAATCTTGTAAAAAATAAGCTAAATCATTCCCACGTTTTAAAATATCTTGATTGAACTACAAACCCACTGTAAAAAATTAAGCTGGAGGAGGTAACTTTCTATCAAATGTACAAAGACAGGCTATTCCTCACAAAGTCAGATTACAGCAATTGTAGATTAAAAAGACAAAAAGACATTTTTAAAATAATCTCAGAAATTTTCTAGGAAGAAAAACTTGGAATTTTTCCAAAAGTAAAAAGTAAATACTTTTTGAAATTTGCTGAGTTTCAAAAGTCAAAGATTTTCAAAATTGAACTCAGGGATTTCCACTTATTTACAGAAATTTTTTAGATTATTTCTGAGAATAATCTCAAAATTTGAGTTTTTTTCTGTCAAACTTTCTACTTTTCAAACTCAGAAATCTTCTTCTTGTTTGTAGAAAATTTCTGTGATTAATCTAAAAATGTCGGTGGGGGGGTGTCAGAAATGTACTCCTCTTTTATATCTACAGTGCCCTAATACGCCATCGTAATCCGTTGTGGTTAAAATGTGCAAAGCATCTTTGCGGGCAGCTGAGGATGATGATGCTGCAGCAAAGCTGCCCAATAAAGTTTTAATTACCCCGAGGCAATAAAAGGTTGCAGGCAGAGCAATCACATTCCATGTTTCAGTTGGATTTCTTTTTATATGCACAATCCTCTGAACACTGACCCCATAAAACTTTACATATTGGTTAATTTTTTATCTTTTTCTTCCTTGATTATCCCTCCCAGCTGTATTCCTCTGAACTGTGGGAATAAAGAGCAGAGAAGAGGAGTCGTCCCCTCACTTTCACCATCTTCCTCTGGACTGGGATCTATCCGCCATGGCGACGAATAGCTGCGATGCTCCGGCCACGGTTTGCTCCGGGCCGGACTGCCTGGTTCCTCCCAGCAACTTCAACGCCATCCTGAGCGTGGTGCTGAGCACGGTGCTCACGGTGATGCTGGCGCTGGTCATGTTCTCCATGGGCTGCACCGTGGACGCCTCCAAGCTGTGGGGCCACGTCAAGCGGCCCTGGGGCATCTTCATCGGCTTCCTCTGCCAGTTCGGCATCATGCCATTCACGGCTTTTGCGCTGTCTTTGGCTTTCGGGGTGCTTCCGGTGCAGGCCATCGTCATCATCGTCATGGGCTGCTGTCCGGGGGGATCCAGCTCCAACATCATCTGCTACTGGCTGGATGGAGACATGGACCTGAGGTGAGACGCGGCTGGAAACATCCCAGGTTCCTTTGATTTCAAGTTATTCGTAGATTTAATTAGACTGGCCGTTACCAGAGTTGGTCACATTTACTTGAGCAACTTTTTGAGAAAATGCTCTTTAACTTGAGTAATTTTATTATGAAGTATTTTTACTTTTACTTGAGTAAAATTTCTGGATTTTCTACCCAATGAATGAAAAACAAACATTTTAACCAAAAGTCCACCAGACACACACCAGTAGATTTTGTTAAAGTTTCATAAGTTTTTTTATTGAAAGAAAAATATTATTTTGCCTAAGTTTGTAATTTGTTTTTACTTCTATGAATTATTGTCATTGTTTACTTTCCACTTAACTTTATGTTTTGGTCCATGTGATGGTGTCCTTTTTAAATATTAAACGATTGATAATTTGATCAGTGACTCATCACTTTAGGAGACTTTTTACCAAATACTTTTTCACTCTTGAGTAATTTCTTGGACGGCTCCGTTTTACTTTAACAGCAAGGCAGTTCAAAGTGCTTTACATCATAAAAACCCAAAGTCAGTAAACGTTACATTCTGTCTATTCTGCTATTATTACACATCAAATATGTTGGTCAATGTTTAATTTATTGTGGTTCAAAAGAAACTCACTATGTGGTGTTGGCCTTGCTTCAAAATATTGAATTAATGTTAAGATTTGTCCAGATTGGCATTTCTCTCTTTACAGTGGAGGGTGGCTGTTCACAGCAGGAAATTTCCAGTTAGCTTAATAGCTTCAAACCGGCGCATTACGTAGGGCACGGACAAATGTGAACGCTTGGGTTAATCTTAAAACTTCATCGCAGTTCACGCCTCCAGGAAGCAATCGTTTCTCAACATTTAAATAAAAAGTTTTTCTATTTGTTACAACAGGTGACAGTTTATTAAAAGACAGATAATCTCTCAAAAGATTGATGTTCTCCACTTTCTCTGTGAGCTACTTTTGTCGTCTAAAGAGATTTCCATTCCTGAGTCTTCCTGGTCAAAAACAACTAATCAGAGCCGGGTGGCAGTTCTTAGCGCTGTCAATCATCCTCATGTACTCCTTTATATGCTAATGGTAGAAAAGCAATTTACCGTTACAGGAGAATTGTTTATCAGCCGTTAACATTAGCTATGCTAACTAGCCTTAGCATTCAGAACAGGGAGTTGATGAGGGCGGTCAACAGCGCTAAGGCTCTGATTGGTTGTTTCAAGTTGGCTCTTCCTCCACAGTATCAGCATGACGACCTGCTCCTCCATCTTGGCTTTGGGCATGATGCCGCTCTGCCTGTTCATTTACACCAGCGTCTGGACTTCCAGCGACACCATAAAGATCCCGTTCGACAGCATCGGTACGCTCACGGATCTTACTCACATTTTGAATGCGTTGTTGTTTGTTTCTGACATTTTGTCTGTTTGCTCAGGAATCACACTCGCAGCCCTTCTTATACCCATTTCGGTCGGGATTTATGTGAAAAGCAGGTGGCCTCGATTTGCCAAGAAGATCCTGAAGGTGGGAACGCTTTAGATTTCCTCTCTGATGATCTATTTGGAAATTCCTGGACAGACTTGGTGAATTTTTTGGCGGTGGTTTTCAACAGGTGGGTTCCATCGCCGGTTTTGCTCTCATCATCATCATTGCCGTGGTTGGAGGCATCCTCTACCAATCCTCCTGGGTCATTTCTCCCGCCTTGTGGATAATCGGAACCATCTACCCCTTCATTGGGTTTTTACTTGGTTTCCTTTTGGCCCGGTTCGTGGGTCAGCCCTGGTACAGGTGAGCGAGAAAGGAAACTACTCCTGTTCAACCCAGTAATGACAGGTTTTGATATTTTTGAGGTTGCTCATTGTTTATTCTTTTTCTCAGATGTCGAACAATTGCGCTTGAAACTGGTTTCCAGAACTCCCAGTTGTGCAGCACCATCGTCCAGTTGTCTTTCAGCCCTGCAGAGCTGGAGGTCATGTTTGCCTTCCCTCTCATCTACAGCATCTTCCAGCTGGCGGCGGCCATCTTTGCTGTGGGCGGTAAGAGTCTCACAGGGAAACTGGCTTGAAATCGGACTGAAAAGTCACAATTTTGACATTAATCTCAGACATTTTCTAGAAAGAAAATACGCAAACATTTTTGAATTTCAAAAGACAAACATTTCTGAGTTTTTTCTGTCATGTTTTTTACTTTCCACACTGGAAATTTCCAAAAGGCAAAGATTTTTGACTCTTGATATTCAGCAGTTTCCATGTTTACTCCTAGAAAACTTTTGAGTTTAATGTCAAACTTTGCAAGTTTCTTCTAGCAATTTTTTAAAAAACTTTTCATACATTTATAATTTCCAAGTTAAACATGTTTACATTTTTGAA
This sequence comes from Gambusia affinis, assembly GCF_019740435.1. Lineage (NCBI taxonomy): Eukaryota > Metazoa > Chordata > Actinopteri > Cyprinodontiformes > Poeciliidae > Gambusia > Gambusia affinis. Next base: position 27,101,076 of record NC_057878.1, read on the forward strand.
TTCGAAGATGTCCATGGTTTTCCTTTTTTTTTTTTTTTTTTTTTTTTACAAAGCTCGAAAATGTTGGACAACAAAATTTTAAACTCCAAAGTCAAACATTTGGTAGAAAGAGCTCTGAAATTTTTAATCTCTGAAATTTTCTGCAAAGAGTCCCAGAAATCTTCGACTTTTGAAATTCTGAAATGGACATGAATTCTTTCTAGAAAAGTTGAGATTAGTATAACAAATTCTTAATGTTTTCTTTCAAATGTTTGACTTTTCCAAAAGTCAAACATTTTCTTGGAAAATGTTTCAGTGAATCTCAGAAATTTTATAGAAAAAACTTTGAAACTTCCATCCATCCATCCATTTTCTGAACACCCTTCGTCCCTAACGGGGTCGGGAGGGTTGTTGGTTCCTCTCCAGCTACGTCCCGGGCGAGAGGCGGGTTCACCCTGGACAGGTCGCCAGTCTGTCGCAGGGCAACACAGAGACATACAGGACAAACAACCATTCACACCTAAGGAGAATTTAGAGCCCAATTAACCTGACAGTCATGTTTTTGGACTGTGGGAGGAAGCCGGAGAACCCGGAGAGAACCCACCATGCACAGGGAGAACATGCAAACTCCATGCAGAAAGACCCCGGGCCGGGAATCGAACCCAGGACCTTCTTGCTGCAAGGCAACAGCTCTACCAACTGCACCACTGTGCAGCCCCAACTTGGAAACAATCGGATTAATCATAATTAATTGCTTTTTGAAATATACTAACTTAGTAATTAGATAATTACTAACTAGACTACACAGATTGAAACATGTAATTTGCCAAACAGAAGCACAAAGAGCATTAATTAAACTAAAACGATGCAAAAACTATGTATTGTGCATTTAAGAGGAAAAAACCCTTCATCTGTAAATATTTTCAACCCAGAAATCTTCACGTGGCAGTTTTAGCTTCATCTAGCTCAAATACTGTAAAAACACAAAACTAAAAATATTTTTGATTAAATAATTTATAATTTGATAATCAGATCTTCTCTACATTGATGGTAAATCAAAAAGAGGGTTTATCTATCTGCAGATGCATCATTTGCTACTAATACTACATTTTAGAATTTTAAGGAATACATTTTTTCTCTCATTTTTTACCTAAAAAAGAAGTTCAGTTATTTATATATCTGCTTTTTTATTTATTTCAATTAATGTACAAGATAATTTTAAACAGTTTAATGAAAAATATGCACATTGTGCTATTTTTTATCAGATCACTTGAATAATCGTCAGAATAATTGATTAATCGTTTACTAAAATAGTTCCTAGCTGCAGTCCTATAGCTTGAAGTAAATGTTTTTACCCTGCAGATTAGTTTCTCACTGTGCATGCTTCCCTCTGCAGGTTACCAAGGGTACAAGAGGTTTTGTGGAAAAGGTGGTGGCGCAGACGATGAGGCCAGAAGAGTAGAAGACCAGTCTAAAAACACGAGCTACGATCTGGATAACAAAGCCTTCGAGTCCAACGAAATGAATGGCACCTACTCCATAAAACAGTGAAACTCCAACATACTGCAGAAATCTTTAGGCCTCCTGAAGACGCTACTATCACTGAACTGTGAACACACACCGCCCCCTAGAGGTTGAAATGCGTGATGCAAAAGAAAAATGCAACAGTTGGACGGTGCGTGGCGCCCCTGACTGACCCATTCTTTGTTTGAGCTTAATATCCTGCTTTCATTTAATTTATTTATGTAGATATTTAAAAACAGCTCCAGCTACACTGCAAAACCTAAATTTTACCAAGTATTTTCTAGTCCAAATACCTTATAACACTTGAAATAAGACAAAACTAACCTACAAGTAACTTTTGAGCAAGATATAGGAGAATGTTTTGGAAATAAATAAAACATAAATGAAAAAGTGCTAGTTTCATTTAACTTTAATCAATATTAAGGAATTATTTACTTAAAACATAAATATATCTTGCCAAAAAGTTACTTGTAAGATAGTTTTGTGTACGAAGGTATTTGAGCTAGAAACAAGACAAAAATACTTGGTGAAAATTTGTGTTTTTTGCTTTGGAATTTTCTGTTTAGTATAGTTTAGTATATATAGTATAGTATAGTATAGTATAGTATATAGTTCAGTAGCTAAATATTCAGAGAAGATTTATCCTGATAAATTGGAACTTAATAGGACTATGATATGATTGTACAAAATGTAGTGGATCAACTGTTCGCTCAGAGAAATTGTGAATTTGTTGTCATAAAAATGTATTTTTGTTGTAAGGCTCCTGTTTTGATATGAATGTAAGTTCTTTTTGAGATCTTAATTAACTTCTTCATCTTAGCATTGATAAACTGTGATAAGGTATTCTCCTTTACAGGCAGAATTATTTCAAAATATGTGATGGAAAGTTGACGTTTGGATGTCAAATGCAACAAATATTTACTATTTTATGTTTAAGAGCATGTAGATTTGTACATTGACTCAACAACGATATAAAGAATTTTGCTGAGTTAACAAAATTACCGCACCTGTCAGAATTGAAAAAGATATATAGCAAGACTTTTGAATAAACAAATCTATTATTACAGGAGGATAATCTCAGGTCCATATCTATGAGCAATAATAAGAGTCAAAATTTATTTTCCACCACAGTGAAATCCACCGTTTAATAAGTAGAGGTAGGTGGATCAATCAATATATAGATACCTCCATGTATTCAGGTATCTATTTTTAATTGTCCCAACAGAACATTAAAAGTAAAACATTTACAGAACAAATCGCATGGCTTCTTCGTGATCATTCTTTGTAGTTGTAAAATAAACACTCACAAAATGTTAATGGAGCTCGAAGTTCACGCAGTTATTGTCATAACACGTCCTCATGTTCAAACATGTTTCAACCACAGCACTTTAGCAGAGACGTGCTGTAAATTAACATGAAAGTTTGTTTAAACATGCCAGGTTCTGTTCCATGAACGCCCCTCCAGCTGAAGCTGCCTTCACTGCTGTTGTCAAACTCGGAATTTCATCTTAAAACGCTGACCCTGTTGCTTTTTAAAGGTTGCGTGAAATCAACTAGTTATCTAACGTTTTATAACGTTGCTATAGGGTTACTTAAAAGTGTTTGGGTCTGTTGGAAGATAAGATGTGTTTAATGAGTGCTTGATAGTAAACTGGTTGAATATGGCTGATGGAAAGTACACAAAACCTTCGTGATAATGATTCTACTTCGATGTATCCAACCACGAAAGTTTTTGTCGCTGTATTTTCTAATCTTTAGTTGGAGGGGGAAACTTTCCGAGGGGTCATTGAAAGCATCACATTTTCACGTTCAGCTTCAGATTTGAGAATCGAAGACGAAGAGAAGCAGAAGACCAAGACGTCCTGGAAAGTTAATGTAAGAGAGAGATATAAATGTATTCTTTATGTCTGTACCAACGACTATCTTCTAATGTAATGTGTAAAATGGTTTTGTGAGAAAACACGATGTTCAAAAAGGTTTATTTACGTAAAAAACTGTTTAACGGTCGCAGGGGATCCCCCCAAATCGCATTTCCTCTTGTGTGGAGTTTGTTAAATAGACAAAAATTAACATATTTATTAAACTTGGGACCGTTGTGTGAGTTGAAACAGATAAAAACGAGTGTTGTATTGTGTTTGTACGACATAGCAAACAGTTTTCCAACTAAAATAATTGTCCTGCCTCTTTAGGGCGTTACAGAGGACCGCTTTTTAACAAAACTGTTAACCGCATATGAAGGTTTCTAACAGTTTATTTTATTATTTTTACAATAGTTACGGTAAACTAGTATGTTAGAGTCAAATACGATATGTAGTTTGTTCGCTTTAACACGTTTTAACTGGAATAATCGACCTTATCTTCAAAATGTGACAAAACGTCCGAGTCACATTAAAGTAGAAGTTATTTGTCATTTTTAAATCAGTTCAAATGTGTTTACTATAACAAATATAAATAAAGTCTGACCTGCTTACATTTCAAACCCATTAAAAAAAATTTTAAATGCGCATTCAGCAACATTCTCTGCCTATAAAGGTTACAAAATTATACAAACTTAAATGGAAGTTAAAATATAAATGCACCAATCTGAGATTTTGTAGCCGATCTCTGTGTACTAAGTGTAAGACAATGTTTTGTAGTATTTGCTGTAATAGCTGTAAAAGTGACAGTAATAAATGTTTACAAATTCATCAGTTGTCTGTTGTTTGACCAGAAACATGACAAAAAACTAATTTATCCTTTGCCAAATAGGCTTTGCAAACAGAGTGTATTTATGATATAATGGAACCAACTGTGAAAAAAGACAGTGTTAACAACACATCTGCATTTCCATACAAAAATGCAGTGTGACAAAGTTAAAATCAACAGAAGAAAACTCAAAATTTAATATAGTTGTTGAAATTTCAGAAAACCAAAAACAGATCTGTTGAGTGATCCAAGTAAACAGAAAGACCGCCAGTCGAACAAGCCGAAGTCAACTCAAAACAATTTTTATGAATAAAATATTGGCATAAAATTACAAAAAGCGAAACAGAACTGTCATATTTTATCTGAATAATGCTGAAGTACAGATAATAAACCAAATGGCTCCATATGAAAACATCTGGGACAATAAATTTCTTGTTACCACTGTTATTATTTTATGATGCTGTGCGTCACTGTGTGGTGTTTCACGCCACCTGGATCACATTCTACGGCGTTAAATTATTAATCGACTGAATGGCTCAGGTGTTGGAGCGAATCAGCCACCACCCTGTCGGAAAAAAAAATTATTCAACCGATTTATAAAAAGAAAAAGATGCAGGTTGTCTTCATTCAGCTATGTTTCTGGGTCACTTTTTACCTGGAGATTCTTGGGGGGTTTTGTTGATGTTTTTTCATTACATTTATGGTTTTAGGTTTTACATCATCCCTAAATTACAATTTGCACAAAGCTCATGTACCGAGTCATTTTTTAATACTAAGATGTGTTTAAATAATCAGAATTTGAACCAGATAAAGCTAAAACCGTCACTTGAGGAGTTTAATAGAATATATTTACAGACATATATTTTATTTTAATGCAAAATGTATATGTTTTTATACAGTTTTGGCTTTACTACTCTTGAGTGTGTTGTTTAAGAAAAATGGCATTTTTTTGCGTCTGTATGCTCCAGATAACAATGAATCGGTTACTAAATTAGATGACAATTATTTCAATAACTGATTAATCACGATTAATCGTTTCAGCTCATCATTATTAATGATGATTAACAATTATTCTAGTTGTTGACTATTCTAACAATTATTCTTAGAAAACCTTTAAAAGATGCAAATAAACAAAATATTCACTTCCTTTTCCAAATATGAAATTAATCATGATTAATCGTTTCAGTCCTAGTTTAGGTAGAAGTGTAGAGGAGGGATGGATGGCTGTCAAAGAACTTTGTGGCTGGAGATATTTTCCCTGGAGTCCGGCTCTGGGTCGAAACATCTCCGGTGAATGACCTAACGAACTGCAACCATGGCAACCACTCCATAACGCCATGCGTTGGGTGCGCGTCATCATCCCAAAGAGGCATAACAGGAAGTTGCTAGGTAGTTTGATCTCTGCAATACTCCTGAGTAACAGTGGTGTTATCACGTCTCTAGAATCAGTGTGGATTGTTTGTTTTCTTATTTGTAGATGCCGACCCGGATGGGCTGAAAGATGCCAGGTAACCCCTGCCTGTGGACGGCGCTGCCTCAGAGCAGCCCCTGTCCGTGTGACCGCTACAAGCACGCCTGCTGCAGCTACGACGGGGCCGTCTACGTCCTGGGGGGAAGAGACAACAACTGCCTGGGAGACTTCTGGAAGTACAGCATTGGTAAGAGCCCTTCATGTACAACAGAGCCACAGCATCAGGACTTTACCTGGTAACTGATGAGTAATCGTTTCTGTCAAACATTCAAAGTTTAAAAAGTTGCATCTCATCATCATATTTTCACATCTGGTGAAAAATTTGTTTTTCTGCTTTCTGAGAACTTTGACACGGTGAGGAATAGATATATGGAGCTTCCTGACCACAAGTCCAAACCGAGTCACAACTTTTAGCCATAACTGATTAATCACAGTAAATCGTTTCAGCCTTAAAGTCCTCCAACTTGCAGGAAAATCCTCAAATCATTATCAAATTGTCTCTGGATTGTTATAGGAAGTTCTAAAGAAATGTATGACTCTTTTGGGGGAGAAACACTGACACATGGATCATATCTACCCTGCAACCAACTATTATTCTGACAATTAATTGATTAATCAGATTTTTTTTTTTTTAACTGGCACGTTCTGCAGATTTTTCATCCAAATAATTAATTTCCTTTTTAAATAAGAAAATAAACATCTTATTTCCTAAAATGCAACAATGTAGCTTCCTTTGGTTCATCATTTGTTGCACAGAATGCAGCTAAAAAAAAATCCTAACATTACAGTAGAAAAATGTCTTTTTCCTTCACTGATTAGTGCATATAAAACCAACAAAACATTATAGACGAACAAAAAGAAGTATCAATTTACAAAATAAATAATCAGATAAGAGAAAAAATAACAGCAACAAAAATAAACAAACAAAAAAGGAGGTATGTATTAACATGGATACAGTCCAGACAAAAAACAGAACATTATCAAATGGTGTCAAAACAAAAACAATTAAATTGCTTAACTGGTGGGTTTTAGTTTCTATTTTTTACTTTAATCCTTGCAATTTTTTTCTGACTTGCATTATTATTTTCTTTTTCTAATATTCTTTGACTAACCTAGGGTCAAATATATTTTGAGTAGAAGTAAGAAAGAGAGGGAGAAAAATAAAAAAAAGAATAAATAAAAATATATGGCAGAACAAAGCATAATAAAATAAAAATTAACTAAAGAACATTTTTGTGATCTTATTTTTATTATTAGATAGTAAACCTTAACAAGCAACACAGATATCAGCAGCTTTGATTTGAAATACAGTGTTAAAATACAGACGCGTCTGTACTGTAAATATAAACACAGCAGAGTTTTAGAAAGATGTTAAAGGAAAACTGAGCAAACAGTTTCGTTGTGTTTATTTTGTTTCAGTGCTGGATGAATGGACCAGGCTGAGCTGCTCAGGCGAAGCTGCACCAGAGGAGCTGGAGCAGCACTCTATGGTGGCTCATGAGGTACAAACGTCAAACATTTTTTATTCATTTCCTTTGAACTGTGCCAACATGAAGCAGAAATAACTTGTTAACTGGTTTCTGGGCCTCTCCAGGGCTTCCTGTATGTGTTTGGAGGCATGTGGGATTCTGCATACACTGGGCGGCGATGCCCCCTGTGGGTGTTTGATGTCGGTGAGTTTCACTCAGGACCATGATTTTACCCTCTGCTGATCTTCAAGCTGTTAGCAAAGATTCTAGTTTCCAAAAAAACTCCTGTGCATGCTGGCTCTGGCTTCAAAACACGGAAAAACATTCAACCCCTGCTATTTTTAGCTTTTATTTATACAGGCTGATTCTAAGTAGAAATGGAGGAAAGATTTAGGCCGGTCTTAAACTATAGAACACCCTAAGCTATTTTTAAATAGAATATCACAATCTATAGTTAGTAAAACACAAAACAACATTGTGGATATATTAGCTCGTTATTTGTTTTTATCCTCATCTTCACTCACAAACACAAATACAGAGTTTTCACAACTCTACACTTTGGTAGGAGCTTTTCTAAACAATCATTTTTAGTGACATTGAACAGTTTTTAAGTGGATAAAAGGTTAAAACACATACAAATATATTAATTTCCCAGATATGTGGCTTTGTGTGGACTAGACGTTAGTAACAAAGTGCAATGATTCAACACCAGTGAACAGGAAGTTGGATGTTTCCGGACCTGCTTCCTGCATATATGCATTTATGTTTCATAGAAAACAGTCTGCAACATACTTTAACTTTAAGGTGAGGGTTTTTTTAATTGGTTTGCTCTATTTTCTGTTTCAGTAAATCAGAAGTGGGTTCCCTGCCAGGGGAAGACCAGCTCCCCTCAGGTAAATCAGCTTTATATAAACTATCTCAATAAAATAATCTACATTTTCATTTGATTACATTCTTCTGGTGGGAAAGAATCACAGTGAGAAATGTTTAGTTAAATTACCATTGCCACATTTACTGGCATCTCAAAACAAAAGTTTCCTGTTTCCCTGGCGGATAAATGTAGCATGGCACCGACCCGCCCATTTCTTTTGGTCACATTTCAAAATAGGAAAAACAAGAAAACATGCTGCTGTAGCGAGACAGAAAAAACTGCTGCTCTAAAACTGACCTCATCTACAGCCAGAGTTTAGAAAAGCAACTTTTACAGCTGGAAGACAACCAGAAAATAAAGCAGCAAGAGGACTACAGTGCAGTGCATTCTGGGTAAATACAACCAAAACAAACACGTTAGCTTACTGCTAGCTGGAAAAATGGCTTGTGGTTTTCTACCTAAGACAAAAGAAATCTTACAGCCTCTAAAATCTGACGCTACTTTCTTTTGTTTACATTTAGTGAAGAAGAAAGTTGTGCTCAGTGTCTTCTGTCGTTTCCTTCAGTGGTTCTTGGTGCAGCGCCTCCAGAGGCGAGGAGGGGAACAGGGTTTTTAACGGGCTTGGCTCGCTTCACTCAGTGCAGTGAGAAAGAGAACTACAGCAACTGAAAATGGAGAATGTAATGCAATTTTGGTCACGAGTTGAAGTAAGACTACCAGACTATCAGGTGTAAAAAAAAAACAACAACCCTTAGTTTACCACTGTGTTTCACTTTCTGTCAAATTTCTGCATAGCTCCAACACAGACTTCAGCTCTGTCTTTGTCAGACAGCCGGAGGCGCGCGGCCTCGGGGAGGCGCGCGGTCTCGGTGAGGGGCGCGGTCTCGGGGAGGCGCGGCGTCTCGGGGAGGCGCGCGGACTCGGGGAGGCGCGCGGTCTCACGGAATCACTACTGGCTTGCAGGGTCTAATTAACTTTTAACTTAATTTTCAAGTCCAGTTTTCTGTTAGGTTGGATGCCAAAACGGATCCAGTGAGTCTTGGTTTGTTGCTGAGCTTTTCAGCAACAAACAGTTTTACACTGTCTGTTGTAAAACAGATAAATCCAAAATAAATTCAGTAAATGAATGTTCAACTCTCTTCCAGTCCAAATCCAGAAGAAAACTTATGATTTCATAGAAAGTATTTATCAGGTTTTTGTCCCACTGAATACTCAAATTGAAGGTTGAGTTTTTATTTACTTTCCAGATTTTATAGCTTTTTTTTTTGTCAGTTTTCAGATTCTGCCAGTAGAATATAAAAACATTTTTTATTAGCAGCACAGTTTCATTGATAACTGATCTTTTAAAGTCGTCTTGATGTTTGTGTTTCCAGAGCCAAAGGCCGAGCAACCGGAAAGGCCACAGCGCCGTGGTGCTCGGCTCTGCCATGCTCGTCTACGGAGGCTTCATGGACATAAAGGGATCCCTGCAGGAGTTTTGGAGTTTAAACCTCAGTAAGTTTATCCAAAATAGAATTTAAAAAAGAAAAATGAGCCTTTTTAATCAGCTTTTTAGTAATTTCCAGGATTTCTGAAGAGAGTTAAATCAGGTGTTTTGTCAATCTGTGTTTGTCCCGGACAGATACGACGGCTTGGTCTGGCCTCAGCGGTTCTGATCGGGGAGCGTCGGTTCCTGGGCCCAGACACAACCACTCCGCCGTGGCCTACCAGAACTGCATGTTCCTGTTTGGAGGCCTGAAGGGTCTGCAGGAGCAAAGGGACTTCTGGAGGTGGAACAGCACCAATCACACATGGACCTGCCTCAAGTGAGCGCCAAGGTTTCTGTCGCTAAAACTTGAAGCCCGGCTTTTATTCTGCAAAGGTTTAACGACTTTAACGAAAAGTCTGAGGTTTTTGACTTTCCATCAAAGGCATCATGTCAGTCAGATTCCTGCACACTTTGGATAAAAGGATGAAAGTAAACTCAGGAGATTTTACTTACCAAAGAGGACTAAATGTTAAATGAAGCTACATTTTGTACTTTTGGACTCCAGTCATCCATGTTTGTTGTATAGTTAAGTCATTTTAACCTTGTTTGTTTTTAGCAAGACAAACTGAGGTTTTCCAGGGACAACAGATGAGAAAATAAATATTTTTTTGGCTAATTCTGTCACATTTACAGAAATGTTATTTTTCCTACCGAATAAATTAAAGTTAAATATTAAAGATAAATTAAACCCATGTATTCTTGCAATGCATGTTTGATGAATCCTTGAATCTCCTGTGGCCTCTCCCAAGTGGCTAATGCAAAGTAAGTTAACATTTAGCTGGAGCTGTTTGGTCTTCCGAATAGTTTGGTGTTTGTTAACAGTTTGTCTGATTTATTAAACTATCACAGTAACTAAAGGCTGGATTTTACTCTAGTCCCACTGTGTATAATAACACAGAACTTCATCTTGTCTTTGTTCATACCAATTAGTCTGAATGCTGTGTGTAAATTGTGCGGCTGAAAGGATTAATCACAATGACTAGATTATTGAATTTAGTAATTGATTAATGGAGGCTCCTGTTCCTGTGCTCCGCAGGCCGGGCCCCCCTCGGCTGATGGGCCACGCCGCCGTGACCTACAGGGACAGCATGCTGCTGTTCGGAGGCGGTGAAAGCCAGCGTTCTCCCAGCAGCAGCCTGTGGAGGTACAGCTTCTCCTCCCACACCTGGAGCCAGGTGGCCTCGCTCCCAGGCTCCGACGCTCCGGACCGGATTCACCACTGCTGCGCCGGGCTCGGCCGCAGCTACGAGCCCGACACCGGCGGCTCCGGATCGGCCCTGCAGCCGACGCCGCAGGATGCCAAACCCAGACATTTCAAAAACAAGTGCTTCCCCGTCTCCCACTCGGACATAGAGATGAAGACATTCAGCAAAGTGTCTTCAGACGTGGACGCACAGAGCGACGTTAAGCCTGATCCCCAGCTGACGGAGAACAGCTTGACGTTTGAGAATAAAGCCTTCAGGAGGCAGTGGAGCTGCGGCGACGAGCTGCTGCTCGACCAGGAAGACGGAGACATTTTAAAGAACCTGCCTGACACGCTGCTGGTGCTGGGAGGACGACCTTACAGCAGACACAGTCCCATCTGCGTCTGGAGTATGACCCTGACCGACTCCTAACAGACAGAGAACAATGCAAAATATTAACAAGTATTTTAGATCAGAATCTGAAAGATGGAGGTACATTTGACAAAGACCAGCTGCTGGGCTTCTGAAAATTTCACAGAGCAGTCCTCTATTCTAATGAGGCTGATTTGACAGGAGCTCACACTGCAAAAATCACAAAATATTACCAAGTATTACTGTTTAGTTTTTACTGCAATTATCTGCACTTGAAATAAGGCAAAACTAACTTACCAGAAACTCTTCAGCAAGATAAGGGAGCTTGTTTTAAGTCTAATTCTGTAACACTGATGAAAAATTAGTAGATCTACAAGCAGATCATTTCCCAGATTATAAGTAAAATAGTCCGCCAGTGGAACTAGTACTTTTTAAATTAATATTAAGGAATTATTAGCTGAAAACAAACTCTTATATCTTGCTGAAAAGTTACTTGTGAGTTAGTTTTGTTTTACTTTATGTGTACCAAGTACGACGGCGTATTAGGACTATACTAATAAAAAAAATTATATTACAGGTATAAATTCTCATAATTCTCAAATTATGAGAATTTATTTTAAATAATATGAGAATAAAGTCAAAACTTATACAGGAATAAAGTCATTCCAAGAATAACGTCCTAATATTACCAGATGAAGTCAAAAAAAGAGAATAAAATGAAGTCATATTATTAGTAATAGTAATCAAGTTCAATCATGTTTATTTGTGTAAAGTATTTCAGACGTTTCAAACTGCTCTGGATCATGAAAACAAACAAATATAAACACATAATGCATTCACCAACTGTGGATCACATTTTGTCAAGTGTCATTAAAATCATCGACGCATCAGATATGTTGGTTAATGTTCAAAAGCAGCTCTAAACTGCTGATGACGTTTGTTTTATTGCCTTAATAGTTTGTTGTAACTGAAATATTTGCATAAGAAACTAGACAAAAATACTTTGTCAGATTTTGTGTTTTTTCAGTGAACAATGTTTTTCTGTCGCCTCCTCTCTGTTCACCACTGTTACTGACAACCTGTACATAAGAGTTTATAAAAACAGTTTTATATCATCTGGAGGTTTTTCTGTTTATTCATTTATTCATTCATAACACGTCAAAGTATTAGAAGGACCCAATCTTCTGGTTGTAGCTTTTCTGTAGCTACGTTTTCATTACGAATGGCCGCAAAACGTTTCTGATATTATGGTAATATTTTTTTTATTGTAATTACAGCCTATGCATTAAATAAGAAACACAATTAAAATTGCAAGTGAATTAGTTTGTTCTCTTGATAAGTCATTAGAAAAACATATGCCATCTTCCGCCTAACACTTTCTGTTGTCTTCGTCTTTTTCCTCAGTAGTGACATCCGGTTGAGGATCACACAACTAGGGCGAGTTTTGTTTTTTGTTTTTTCAAACATTGCCTTGTTTCCTTTAAGCAGATTTATCTTTGTAATTCCAATTTGCACAGTTATAGAGGAATGCAGCTTATGTTACCATTGGTAAATTTAAAACAACAGAAGCATCATCTCTGGATGTTTTTTCATTAAAACTCTCCTAAATCAGTCCTGGAACCTTAAAAATAGTATTCTCATTGTTCAGAAGCAAACATCTTCAAATTCTGGTTGAGAGGAACTGATGGTTTATGAACTGTGGTCGTGATGCTGACCAGAAGGGGGCGCCAGAGCTCAATGAGCTCAAATCACCATTTATTGACTTTATAGAGATATTTGTTATTGTGTGTTTGTGTTAATTAGGGATGTTGGAAACGTTTCCTTTTGTAATCAAGTAATCTGTTGATTATTCTGACAGTTGAGGAATCAAATGAAAAATTTGAGAATACCGATTTGATAAAGTAGAATACCGATTTGATTAAAGTTTATAAATACAACATATATACATAACACTATTAATATCAGACATCTATATCGGCACACATTTTCATAGCTCTTTAAGTCACAAAAAATACACAAAAACTTAAAATTATATGAAATGTAATTTTAAAATAAACATAAATAATAAATTAGCAGGCTCACAAAGACAGTAAAATATGTGTATACCAACAGGCAGAATAATAGCACATGCAATCCATAAAAAAAGAGATAAAACTGAAAAACAAACTCAGCTAGAGATAAATTGAAGAGCATATTTAAGTTTGTTTTCAATGGTAGAAAAATATTTTTGAGGTCAAATTGTAAATCTGGTTGCTGTATTTTGTATATAATTAATTAGTGAACGTTTTAAAGTGTAAAATCAACCAAAAAGCGCGTTTTGCATGACGTAACTGGAGGAGAACGGAGCCCAACGGCTGCGGTCTGATTGCTGAGCTCAGGGAGGTTGGGTTCCCTCAGGTGTGCTTAAAACCCGTTTATGTCCGTAATGTCCAATTGGTCTGGACATTACGGGGAGGACAAAAATCAACAGAAAAAAAACAGCTTATTTTAGCCTCGAGCGAGATTCATCCAGCTGGGAAGGCAAGATTTCACCACTAGCAGTATGTCAACAAGTCAAGAGGCTTTCAACAAAATTGACCCGAATGAATATTTTTATTAGATGGGATCTAGAAGAGATGGCAAAATCAGCCTGAAATCCACAGCAGCACCACCATAACAGCAGATGGAGCGAAGGGAAGAACGACGCGATGGGGAGCAGAAACAAGACCAGAGTCTCAGCTTTGACCTGGAGGGCAATTATAAAAGTTTCCTAAGGTATGAATATTTTTTAGCCTAATTGTATCTTATTATTTATCTACCTTATCTTCATAGATATATTCCCATAAAAAGATCTAAAGATCTGTAAATGTAAGTTACATTCCAAAATTCTCTTAGCAGTTAGCACTGCAGTTAGCATTCCCAGGCCTGTTAGCATGTTGTTATTCCAATACACGCTCTAATACCATTTAAATTATCTTTGTTTACTATGTCTGTTCTAGTTTCTGGTTAACCTGTGAGCCTTCAGTCTTAAACATATGGCCAATTTAATGCTCAGGATTGGTCACCGCCTCCAGGTCTTATACAATAGCATTAACGGTTGTCGTTAGGGTCGCTACTTTCAGGCGAAGCAGTAAGCAGGCGAGGTAGAGGAGGTACTAACACCTTTTCTTTTGAAACATGGACCATTTTTACAAAATGTGAATTTCAGACCTGTTACGGTACAAGGTATTTTAAATATTTCACTTTAAGCATGCGTTTAAGGTGAAACATGCACTTTATTTTAGAGCAGGGCTGTCACTCATTTTTGTTTTGGATCAAATCAAGATCATGAATGTTCTTAAAGAGCCGGTCGTGCTGGAATGTACTGATAAAACCCACTTTTTAACAAACTGTTAAACATATTAAATACCTGTATAAGTACTGCATTATATAAGTACTGCATTATATAAGTACTGCCTCATCCCATTATCACCATGTCTTTGTTTATTAGGAGACACCATAATTATAAATGACGTCCTAAACAGTTCCTTATGGTTTTAACCTTTGCCAAACAGACAAGGACCGCCAACATTGGAAAAATTTACTCATTGAACACATTTCAATAGAAAATAACCTTTGTATAATAAATTTTATATGATATTCACTCATACAATAAATATGTACCGGCAGCGATGCTCTTCCTACTCAGGAATAGGAAAGAAGGCATGCTGATCCTGGAAAATAGCCTAACTTTACATCATCAAAAGTGCTTTTTAAAATATTTTTTTCCAAAAGCAAGACGACTGTGTTAAAGTTATTAATTTTTATTTTCAATGATACCCACTTTATGTATATTGAAGCAAACTCACATAACATCACATGATAGTCGGCTCAAATGGTCAGACATGCTGACAGAAAAGCCAAACTCAGTTAATCCCAGGTGGAGGATTGATAAGCTCCGCCCTTAGATCTCAGTACCTTTAGTCTCATTTCCTGTGATCCTCATCGCTCCCCTGATCTCTGGACGTTAAAACGGTTGGCCTCTGGACTCTCTCTGGCTGTTGGACTCTCAAACGGCGAGTGACTGAGGGTTATTGCGCGTAACGGAAACCCTGTAAATTATAGACACTAACAGGTACCGTAGAATTGCACAAAAATCTGTGAGGGACGGTGGAGTCCCTGCTCAAAATTCCCTAAAAGAGGTGTACGGAGCCTGGAGCCGGAAACCCGTTGAAAGGCTGTTCACATCGTTTTAAACTGTGTGATTGTGAGCGTGAGTGGAATAAAAAATAGCAATAGGTATTTCGTTCCATATAACACAGTAGGAGTGTAACCAGTAAACCTTTTATGGATGCAAACGCAACTAAAAACCCACCTGTTTAGGATTATATTTGAAACATAATCAGTTACAAATTTATTGACGGAGCTTGACTCATTGTCGTGTTTTGATTGTTGATTCTATGTTGCATTGTGTTTCTGTGTTTGATATGTTGTAAAGCACTTTGAAATGCCTTGATGCTGAAATGTGCTATACAAATAAAATTTGATTGATAGATGTCAACTTTAGCCAATGGACTCTCTGAATGCCATTCTCTTGCTTCAAAACCACCATTCAGTCCTCATTAAATATCTCCCAGCAGTAAAAGGCCCTTGATTGTTACTCAACTTACTTAAATTTCTTCAAACTAATTCAACCCAAAGATATAAACATTGAAACTGCTTAAAAGTTTTGTGAAGTGTAACTTTGTAAATTTTTTGCTGCCAACTCCTGATAAAAATTTGTAAGGAAAACCTTACCAAACCCCCACTCCCATTGAGACAACTTAGAAAACTGATTGTAAAAATGTTTATTTTAGAAACCACAAAGTACTAGTCAATACAAAAACGTATAAAAGTACAAAAAAAGTTGGTCAAAAAATATCTGAGATGACAATATTTAAGGTGTACTAATGGCACTGTGGTTATGAATCTGAATACAAAAGTTGGTGCAATCAAAGAAGAAATTCACATTGTAGCAGTTTTTTTGCAACCATCCTCTCAGGTCTGGAACATCAAGCTCCAGAAAATTAGCACTTAGATGGTGAAGTGGCACACAGCTTCTTCTATTATTAAACTAACAGACAACTGAACAGGCAGGTGCGGCAGAAGTAAACATTTCATGGTCACAGAAAACATGTACCGAAGAAAAGAAGCAACAGGTTGATCCAAACAGAAAACAAAAGAAAAACAAAAAACTGCTGCACTTTATCTTTCAAACTGTACCGAACAGCTTTGAGAACAGGTTCACTCTCAGAATCCAGCCACGGAAAGCAGAGACAGTAGTGAACGTTTAACAACAATACTCAAAGTACAAAAATAAAGAACAGTATCAAACATTTCAAAACAATACATGGCAATATCAAGAGTTACATGGTTATTTTATTTCAAGCATTACCCAGGTTTGTTTGTTCCTTTGGACAAAGGTACCTCAAGTGTTCCAGTTACCTATAAAAGAGGCCTGTACTGCGAACAAGGTTCATCACTTCAAGATTTCTTCATCCTGACTGAGAATATATAGAGCAGCAAAACAGAAACAGCTTCATGCTAAGAGAGCACACAGAAAAACCAGCTGAATTACAAGATACAGACATGGATGCACAGAGAAACTTTATTGAACTTAAACAACTAAGAGGATTGTTGAACTGACGTTCACTGAATTTATGGCAAATGGTTCTACAAAGGGTAGAACTAAATAACTGTCTTTATCCCGAAGTTAGAAATCTGACTTGCTGACTTCGCTTAACCCAATTGATCCAACATGCTAGAGGCTGTTCACCTTGGAGACCTGCAGTAGATACGAGTACGACGTGGTGTGAGATTTACACCCTCTCCCCCGGATTTTCAAGGACCAGCGAGAGCTCACCGAATGCCGCCGGAACCGTGACACTTTCCATCGCACAAGATTGAGCAAAGATTCAACAATCGAAGGACAGAAAGACGGAACTCCTGGAAAGATGGCAACGATGAGATAAAGTAGTAACAGCCCAGGAAAGAAAGGAAATAATACAAGGAAGACATGATGGAAAATTTACACAAGACAGGTCAGAACATTGAAATACTGAAGACCAATTCTAGATAGCTCAGGAATCCCAAAAATCTACATCCAAAGAATCTAAGTAGATTAGATTAGATTCGTTGGATTCCTGTCACAGCTTGAATTGGTCTTCAGTATTTCCTAAATTGTCTCCCATCCAGTCTTCCTTGACTGGAAAGTAGTTATGTTACTACTATTTTCCGTTATGATTGCCGTCTGCCCATCAATCGTTCCAAGGAACGATTCTTTCAATCGTTCCAAGGAACGATTCTTTCAATCGTTCCTTGCATCATTCTTGTCCTTGGTGGTTTTACTACATTTGTCCTTCCGTTATTGCTTCCTAGTTTTCTTCCCTTTTCATGCAACCTCGGTAGTTGGTTCTATCCACTGTAAAACCATTTATCTTAAATTCAACCAAAACAAGAGGGGACTGATTGAAAGCCTGCAAAGACGAGGGAAAGTAGCAACATCACAGGAAAGGAAAGGATGCAAGGAAGACAGAATTGATACTGAAGATCAATTCTGGACAGCACAGAAATCAAATATTCTACGCTATAAAGCATAACACCAAAGCTTTAAGGAGTTTGATCATTTGCTCAGAGGTTTCATTTTGATCTTGGAAATGGATTGAGTCCAGAAATGAATGTGAAGAAACAGAACTACAGCTGCGCAATACAGGCCATAGGTTCCAGGATTGGAAGTGTTGACCAGTTCCGGACCAACACTGACGTTTTAAAAAAGACACTCGAGAGAAGCCCTTGTGTGATGATCAACATCTTGTACAGTCTTCATAAGATCACAACTCCCAGTACCGGTGTTTGATTTGAGGCGCCCTGTTCAACCTTTTGCTCGCTTCTACAATCAACCAACTCACTCTCACTAAGTACACACATTACAAAACGACTGGCTTGGCCTTTCCATAACAAAATTCCAGTTCAAGTCTAAAGGCAAACTTGAGATTTACATACCGACCAAAACAATAAGAATAATAAAAAAGATAGAAATGACAAGAAGCTCCAGGTTTCTTAATAAAATATCCATATAGTATCTAACAGTTAGCTGCCCTGAGGGAGATGTACATGTCAACCTTTACCACTTCTGTTGCATGACGGCAGTTAATAAGCACTTTGGGTCTGCCACGTGGAGTTCTGCACAATGGGATGTAACACTGGAGGGCTTGGGATCTTCATCCACCTCAAGCAGGTCCATCACTTCCCTTTTTGTTCTCATCATTTGAGTTTACGCACGCAGACCTGTGAAGACATCTATTGGTCAGTTTCCTTGCATAAAAACCACAATTTATGAAAATGAGAGAAGAGGAAATGGCTTACCTTTTTCACAGGTGCTGCTTTGCTTCTCCTGGGCAAAGTTTAGTCTGTTCTGCTCCACTGCAATGCCATTGGACTCTGGGCTGCTGCTGCGGGGCGGGCTGTTCTCCTCGTTTTGGTATGCCAAATCCAGGTGCTGCTGAGCCAGTTTCAGGTGTCGGCGCAGCCTCTCCAGCTCCCGAGATGATGCTTCATCACCAAAGGATTCACGGCCCGAGTCTCCGAAGTTATCCCTGAAGCCTATCTTCCCGTTCGGGTCCTTCTTCAGGGCGGTGTGGTACCCTGGAGGTGCAGAGGGCTGGCGGCAGATCGAGGACCTCTGGCTGGCCGGCGGCGGGGGGCGAGGGGCTCGAGAGCGAGGTCGCGGCCGGCAAAAGCAGTCCCGAATCCCACTGAGGCCAAGATGAAAGATCTCCAGCATGGTGAAGAAGAGGCACAATGCGCTGACGCCGTACATGATGAGCAGGAAGATGGTTTTCTCAGTGGGACGAGAAATGAAGCAATCCACCGTGTGTGGGCAAGGAGAGCGCGTACAGACGTAAGATGGCGCCACCTCCAGCCCATAGAGGACGTACTGCCCGAACAAAAACGCTGCCTCAAAGACAGCGCGGGACAGCAGCTGGAAGACATAGACCTTCATCAGTCCGTCTCTCTTGATGCGACGTCGGCCGTCGTGCTTCTTTTTTGGCTTCTCTGCAACTTCCTTCTCCTTATCCGGCTCAATCTCCTCGAGGATCATGGGGTCCTCCTCCCCGTTATCCTCCGCCTCTTCATAATCCCGGTTGGCGCCCCGACTCACTATCGGCATCTTCTTTCTGCCCTGTGGCCTGTATTCGTCGTCGTCCATGCGGGCGATCTTGTGCATGGCAAATCCGAGGTACAAGATGGTGGGCGTGGTAATCATGATCACCTGAAACACCCAGAAGCGAATGTGCGAAAGAGGAGCAAATGCATCGTAGCAAACGTTCTCACAACCGGGTTGCTGTGTGTTGCACACAAATTTACTCTGTTCATCATAGTAGATCGACTCGCCGCCGACCGCCGTCAGCACGATCCGGAAGACGATGAGGAAGGTGAGCCAGATTTTGCCCACAAAGGTCGAGTGATTAGAAATCTCATCCAGCAGACGAGTTAGGAAGCTCCAGCTCATTTTGCTGCCGGATGAAGGAAGTTATAAATCCTGTGAAGAGGAAAAAAGAAAAATTTCCATAAGAACGTGCCCGGAAAAACACACAATTACAAGAAAAAAACTCTACAGCTCTTAAATATTTATTGTATCGCTTATGATAAATTTCTTAGAATTTTGATTTATTCATTAATTTAAATAAATTTTAATTAATGTTTAAAAAAAAAACTTTATGTATTGTTGGACTTGTTAATTTTACTTTCTCTTTTTTCATTAAGAGCATCAATACATTTGAAAAATAGGATGAAATGCAATTACTGTGAGCAGTTTAAGGACACAAATCACATTTTTTTAGGTGACTTTTCTCCAAAAGAAGTGCATTATAATTTTTAGATCAGTATTTGTGTTGCTCTGCCAGTCAGTTACCTTAAAAAGTAGTAATAAATAGTTCTTATTACTTTAATTGTATCCCAATGGTATTCTAAACTATTGATAAAAGTTTAAGTTTATATCACCAACCTATATTCACTGTGGAGGGAAAAATGTACATGTCCATCAAAAAAATGAGATTAATCAGAGACATTTTCTAGAAAGAGAGACATTTCTGAGTTTGAAAAGTCTAAAATTTGTTAAAAAAAACTAAAATTTTGTAATTGCAGAAATTTTCTAAAAAACATTGAGGAAATTTCTGAGTTTAAAAAGTCAGACAGCAGAAAAATAAATTTTTGGATTAGTCAGAAAATTTCTAGAAAAAAAGAAACTTGAGTTGAAGAGGTTAAAAATTTGCTAGAAAAATTACAATTTTGAGATTAATCTCAGAAATTTTCTAGGAAAAAAAACAAGGAAACTTCTGAGTTTGAACGGTCAAAAATTTGCTAGGAAAATTTTTTTATTAATGTCAAAAGTTTGGGGGGAAAAAAAGGAAATTTCTTAGTTTCTAAAGTAAAAATGTTCCACTTTTGAAAATTCTGAGTTTGAAGAAAGTCAAAGTTGGAAATAGTCGACTTGTGAAACTCAGATTTGCTCACATTAATTTCAATCCAGATGTTGCTGGCATTAAAACAAATGGCCACAGGGCGGCGCAAAATCATAACCAAACGCATCTCCCTCCTCGCTTGCAGCAATGACATGCTCAGGCAAAGCTCTCAGAAAAGGCCTAAAAACCAGCCAACCGTCCAACCATAACAACCCTGCAGCACACAAGTCGTTGACAGAAGTCACAAAAGGTCGAAGCCGTAATTTTCCAGAATGTTCCAGAAGTTTTGTTGTTGAGGAAAGTAAAGATCTTAGTCATGTTCCCATTGAGGTCCACAAACTCTGACTGAGTTGTTATGATATTTTCCAGTGTCTCACTAAATAGTCAGTTCTCCAAGACAAACACACACACACACACACACAGTCCCATCCAGATGCTGCTGATTGAAGTTTAATAGGGTCTCACAATGACTAATATGCTGTTGTGGTTTCACAGCATCTAACAAACCTCAATGTCTGTAGAGTCTTGATCTCACTTACGAAACCAAATAAAAAGACACAAATCTCTTTTTAAAATCATTTGAGTAACACGGTTTATTACATTTGTCTCGTCTTAATCTACAAGATCTGATTCGGCCTGCCAGCTGATTGGCTGCAAAGACATTAAGATGGAGAATCGGCACTAAACTTAGCAGAAACTAGTAAATTATAGACTTCTAAACCGCAAAACATGCTGTTCTATCCCACTGATGTGACCAATTACAGTTTGATTTGGACTGAATTACTTTGAACACCTGACTAGCTTGTTTTTTCCAGCAATTTGCAGAGTTACACAACCTCAAATAACCTCTCTTAAAAGAAAGAACTATCCCTTTAAGAACAGATACTGTAACTGAAAAAGCCTCCAGGCATTTAGTGAAGGTGAAATACTTGGAAACTAAATTCCTTCACGTGTCTGGAAATCTGATCGTTCTGCATTCACACTCAGTTCAGCTTATGCCCATGTTTTTTTTTTTTAATAGTTTGATATTTCTGAACACTTAGAGATATTTTAAGTAGTCATGATGGGGTTGTTTTCCACCTCTTCTGGCATTTAAAGTATTTAAAAGTGATAAATATTTTTAGCAAATTTAGCAAATCAAACCTGTTTTTATGTTGTCTAACATACCGTTTACTAAATTTGACTTAAAAACCTAAATACATACAGATGCATAAATGTCAAATAAGTAAACCCGTTAAATTATATTTTATATTTTTTATGCAATTGTTACACAAATTGACCAAATCTACACATAAATGAATGAGTCATTTTAAAACCATATCTTACATCATTAACACCAACAAAACTATGTTAATGTAGGACATCCGTCTCCACAGGAAGTCCAAATATCGTAGCCTGAATAAGCAAATGCATAAAAGAAACAGTCCAGTTTGACTTTAAGAACCTGTTAGGTTAAGCTGATGAATAATGACCATTTCTTTTGTGTTTGAACAAGACATGAAATCTTTCCCAATGAATACAAAGGAAAGAAAATCCCTCCAGACCTGTTGGTCTGCTGTGTGAATAGACAAATTACTGAACAATGCATAACAACCTGCTGATTCCAACTGTTTCTGGGTGTTTCTTTAGAAAACTTTACTGTAGCCGTGAATCATTGTTAGATTGCCGTCCTAGTTTACGGCCGTTTACAGACCGTTACACCCAGGGGTGCGGCGGCGGCGTCACCGGCTATCCTTAATCTAGCTGTCAATTAATTTCCTCATATCGTACATTAGCATTTTGTCTACAGTCCATGTCAGTAGATAACAGAAATGCTCCTTTTGTTGTTTGGTTTTTAGAAATGGGGCATTATGAATTAATATTTACACGTAAATGTTTGATATTATAGCTATCAGGCTGATTTCTATCTCTCAATGGTAATTAAACAGTTGTTTGTAATCTGTAATCTACAATAGTTCAGTAACTGAGATCTTAAGTAGATAAATTGAATAAGGTTAGTGTAACAATGGTAAAAGTAGAGTCGTATATTAGCCTAGCTAGTTAAGCTACTTAAGATAAGGATAGTTTTAGTTAGGTTAAGCTAAACTAAGCCCAGTTAAGCTGGCTACTGCAGATTAATGTATTTTGTTTGGGTAAATAAAGAGTTTTGTTGTTGAGGTTTTGGTCCACTGTTCATTTTGATAAACCTTCTCACTACATCTGCAACATCCAAAATGTCCGACATCTTGTTTGGGTACAAACGCAGACAAGGCTGTAAATGACAGGAAACAAAAATCTGTCTATGATCTGTTTGTGTTTTCACTCAGTTGCTTTTTCTGTATTTTCTGTATCTGTTTCACAACTAGCAGGTAAAAAAAACCAATATATTTTATCAACTAATTGCACACATGGTTTTATTTAAATATTTTCCAGTTATGATGCTAAAACCAGCTGCAGATTATAATTTTTTTGTTCAACACAGATACAAAAATAAACTGTCATCTCAGAAAATGTTTATAGCCATGGCTAACCAACACCAACCCCTGAAAAGGACAAATAATTCAATGGAAAGTGAAAATCAACATAAAATGATCAAAACAAGATTGAAAATATTTTTCAAAACTTTTGTCTACTTTTTAAAAACTATCACAACATTTAAAAATGAGTTGTAGTATATTTTCAGCCATTTCTTAAGTGAATATTTTAACAACAGTTATGGTCTTAAAGTCATTACAACTCAACTGAAAAGGTTATCCAAAGGTCATCCAGCTAAATTGTGTTTTATATTTATATATATAGTCATGATTTGTGGCACTTCTAATGACTGGTGCAGTTTTGTCTCTTAATAAATGTACATATCAGCTCAGTGGGCAGAGTAGTTTTTATTCAGCCAAACATTTTTCCTTAGACGTTATCAAACTTACTGCAGTATTTGGTAGAAACAGCAGCCACAGCATTAAATGGGTGCAACAGGCAAGCAGCCAGAAGAGCTACCTAGAGATGTTTTATTTCTCCTCTGATCTTTGTTCTGGCCTGCAGGTTCCTTCATCTGTTTAACATTTAGAACAGCATAAAACAAACGTACACTACAGCTTCTGTTGTAAGATCCGAGAGAGAAAGGGAAGTATGGAAACATCTGGCTCTGCTTTACGACTGGATGTAGGAGGAAACCAGATCCAGCAGGTTCCTTTTAGTTGTTTCGTAATTTTTATTAAAGGCCCACGTTTCAAGTGTTTTCACCAGTCTTGTAAAATGTCCAGAACATTACAGCCCAAGTTCTAAACAAACTTATTGAAATGGAGATAAAATGTATTTTTGACAGCAACAATTGTCAAATTGTTACAGAAAGGTTTTTGAATTATTATTGCATTTATATTATTCAATGTTTCTCTTGAATATCCTGTTTCCAACTGTGAATCAGCAAAAATCAGATTTAACTTGAACAGATGTGACTCCATGAAGAACTTCTGAAGTGTTGAGGTCCAATATTAGTGTCTTTATTCATGCTTGAATGGTAAACAAGCCGCCAGCCACTAGGTGGCAGCTTTGCTCAAAAAGGCTTTTTTTAACTCTGTAGAAGTTGAAACATTCATACAAAAGCTGACAGAGGAGAAACGGTTTGTGACAATAAAAATGAGGTGATAGAGTCCAAAAATACGACAAAGTCGACATGCCTTTGAGTTTACTGTGAATGCAAAATGTTCTACACAATTTCTTTCTAATTATTTAAAATCTAACCAAACTTGGTGCAATTTTTCCACAAAAAAGAGATTGCAATTGTACATTTTTGAACAGGAATATGTTGATGAAGCTGACGAGTAATTCATATTTACAGTTTTATAATACACAACGCAGTGAATCATTTTCACTTTTATCCGTTTGAGAATTAAGTGGACTGAGCAGTTTTGGGTAAATGTTATAAACTGAGTTAATAAAATTAACTTGGAAATAAGACTTGATGATAAAATGAGCTGCAATAATTAAAAACTTGCATTAATCTCTTGATAAATAATTTTGAAGGAGGAGGGGCTTTGCAATGACATCACGTCTATGAAGGAGGACTGGGCCTGAAAAAGGTTTTAATCTCGTAGTTCCAACTTTGATCTCAGGATTATTTAAATTCTTCATGCACCATCAGGCAAATCTAGTCTTAAAACTCAAATTTACCAAAGAAACTGAGGACATAAAGTCCAGTTTCACAAATATAACAAACTGTTATGTTGAAGAACTAATTGGATTGGTTAAATATTTTGATTTAGATGAAGGTTGACAAAATGAAGTCAAAATTTGGTGAAAAAAAGTCAGAATTTAATTCATCTTTAAAAATTTTTATGGTCCTAATCCTCTTTATGTCAGTTAAGCTTAGACAGTGGGACACTAAGCCCCAGTTAAAAATGTTCATATATATATATAAAATTAAATTTTCATCTGTTTTCATCCCTCTCTAAAATCTTCTCCAGCTGGTCCAAAACTTTTCACCAGGTTTTCTTGGCATTCCCAGGTTGCACTTTTATTGATCTTTTCACATTGGCTACCTGTTCACTGCAGAACGCAGTTAAAAAAATAAAACGCTCTGCCATCATAAATCTCATAATTTTTTATATCTGTAAGTCACTGCCAGATCAGATCAGGTCTGCTGCCTGATCCAAAGTCGGAGAGCCTTTGCAGATGTGAACCAGAACTCGATGACCCTCCATCTGCACACATTTCTACTCCCTCTGTTCTTATTTAACTCACTTTTTAACTCTTTTTTTTTTTTTCCTCGAAAGAGTTTATTATTATTTAATCTGGAGGCCAAAGTTGGAGTTTTAGTGTATTTATTTGAATCAGACTCGCAAAACGATCAAAATCTGACTCGATTCAACCGGTTTCATCTGAAATCACAGTTGTGCGTGTTCCAGCAGGATTTTGCCGTTTTGCGTGCCGTCAGGAACATCTTGTCTCTACCTTTAAATCAGTGAATCAGAGATCCATCTGCGCTGAGCTGATGCGGGTATTTAAGGGATTTTGGGCCGTTTTCAAGCAGCGGAGGATCGCGGTTCTGCAGAACAGAGACGCTTTTGTGGCCTCAACATCTGGGAGAAGGGTTAAAGTTGATCCTCATATATCCCACCCCTTTAGCCTAGAGGGGGTAGGGAAAGGGCTTGAGAAAAAAAAATTAAAACTTAAAAAAAAAAAAAAGTTTCGGAGGAATGTGCTCAACCCTGGAAAAAACCCAGATATGCGACGGAACCCGAAAACTAACAGGATTAGACGCATGTTTGGGTTTAATAAAACCAAGAATTTCTCATCATGAAGCAGCACAACGTGAACTGGAAACTAATCCCATTTGCGGAGAATGCGGGAGAGAGGAGGGGGGAAAAATCCTCCTCGTGGCAAACGACGTCACGGCGGAACCTCGCAGGATCCGAATGGGAACCGGGTCATCAATGTGTCCCGACTGACGAACTGAATCATTTTAAGCTCCAATTAGTGCAAAATTACAGCAGGTCTGGGGCTAAATAGATTTTCACAAGAAAGAAAAACACAATACGACCCTTGTAGATTTCCCTGTAATAATAAAACCCCCAAACTGGCGTTATATATTACAATACGCCACACCTTATTTTAATTAAACCCATTTTATTGCCATTACGCAGGTCATTTCAAGTATTCCGGCTGATTTCCAGTTTCTAATTAGCGCTCCATCCCATCAGTTTGTGCGCTTCAACTCAAACTGGGTTTTAAACGCCCCATTAACCCGATTTTATTCACTTTCCCAGCATATATAGTTTTAAAAACAGTTTTATAAACAGATCCTAAAGCAGCGAGATAAAAACTAAAGTCACAGAAGCGTTTGTTAGCAGATAAAGAGCGGACCGGTGAGGATGCCGCCTCGCTTTGTCTGGCATTTTTCTTTTACCTTCAGAAGGTCTCCTGGTTCCTGAAAGTTGTCTTCAGTTGGATATCTGGATCTTAAGCCCCTTTGCGCCAAATTTGAAGCCCTTCAAGTTGTTTTTTCCCTTCTCTTGCTTCGAGGAGACAGCTGCT
This sequence comes from Gambusia affinis, assembly GCF_019740435.1. Taxonomy (NCBI): domain Eukaryota; kingdom Metazoa; phylum Chordata; class Actinopteri; order Cyprinodontiformes; family Poeciliidae; genus Gambusia; species Gambusia affinis. Next base: position 27,127,629 of record NC_057878.1, read on the forward strand.
TCTCCAGTGGTGCTGCGCTAACTGGGCGAGGACAAAGAATATTCCCAAATCCCCCTTTTCTCCTCCCAGTTTGAGCTCCCCACCCCCTCGTCTGCGTATCGAGGAATCTGCAGCTTTTCTGCACCGCCCTTTATACTCGCTCCTTACAAAACTCATGGCAGTCATTTTATTTCAGATTAGATTGCGTCATGCTCGGCGCACAAACTGATTTATTATCATTATTAATTCTGCAGGTTGCAATCAAAATGAAACGACAGAAGCTGCAGTCAGGTCTTTAAATCTTTGTTCTGGGATGTAACTCGTGAAGTCTGCCCCTCTTCCTGTTCACAACAATATTCGGAAGTCGTTGCTCAATCCCCAAACTTGTGTCACAGCAAAAGGAACAAATGGGCTTCCTGAGAAGGAGGATTCATGCACGTCACTGATCCATACAGTCTGGCTGTTTCCGTCACTATTAGCCACGGAGTTCCACAGGGTTCCGTTCTGCGCACCATTTTCTTTGTGGTTTATCTTTCTAAGAATTTATAAAATATCTTCACTGCTTTCGGGATCTCATTTGACGGAGTTGCGTAGTAACTATTTACATTTACTCAATTACCTTGAATAACTTTTTTTTCTTAATTACTTTTAGGAGTTTTTTTTCCTACACTGTATTTATTATGAAGTATTGCTACTCTTATTTGAGTAAAATTTCTGTATTTTCTACCCACTGAATGAAAAACAAACACATTTTAACCAAAAATTAACCACAGACACAGATATACACACGCAGCAGTTTCTGTTAAAGTTTTGTAAGTTTTTTATTGAAAGAAGCTGATTTGGAAGCAATTTTCTTTTTTTTACCTGATTTTGTTATATATGCAAATTATTATTATTGTGTATGTTAAATCTCATTTGTGATATGTTGGAATAACTTCTACTGTATGTGTGCTTTAATGATGGACCCCAGGAAGAGTAGCTGGATGTGAAGCCTAAACAAAGTCGGATTTGTTTTGGAGGTGTGAACATTCACTCAAACTCTGATGCTTTCCAAAAGCACCAACTCTGTTCTGCCTACAAACCTCAGTCTGGGTTCTGTTGAAGTGAACTCCAGCAGCAGGAAGTGGATTACAACACTTGTAGTCCACTTGTAGTCCACTTCCTGCTGTCCACATTGTGGGAAAATACAAGCATAACAAACGTTTTGCTAGCCTAGCGCTAGCAGGAGAAAAACAAAAGAAAAATCCTACAACCAATAAACTCCATTTTTGTTTACATTTTCTGAAGAAGGAAGTGGCGCTCAGTGTCTTCTGAGGTTTTTTTCCAGCGGGTCTTGGTACAGCGCCCCCACAGGCGAGGAGGGGAACAGCTTTTTCAAATGATTGTACTGGTTTGACTCAGAGCAGTGAGAAAATGAATCACAGCTCCTAAAAATAGAACAAATGTTGCAGTTTTGTTCCCCAATTGAACCGAATCAGAGATGAAAGTAACATTAGACACTCTGCTCCAACACACCTGAATCAAATACTCAGGTCATCGGCAGGACTGAATACTGACGACGTAGTTGAAGGGTTTTATTCAAGTCTATTGGATCAGGGATAAATGTAAAGGCGGTGGGACACCAAGCGTTAAGGACTGGAGCTGAAGACACTTGGCTTAGATCAATGCTTAGACTGGCCCAGTCAATATTCAGACTCTAGATGTGGAAAAACCAATTCTGAGAAAAACTCTCCATCCAATCTGACTGAACTTGAGCTAATTTGCAAAGAAAAATGGTAAAACAGTTTCTAGATGTAAAAACCTTCAACTGAATCTGCAAAGATGTCTCTAAAAATGCCAAACCGGTATACACTATATTGAATTTATATAATAATAGTTTCCTTTGACATAAAATCTAAATGTGTGGCAGAAAATAAACAACCTGGAGGGATAGGAATACTCTTCCAAGTCGCTGTAACCTGTCTTCCTAAAGATATTTACTCGTGCATTAAACCAAACAGACTTTCTTCAGGAAACTAATTTTGCTGATGCAGCGTTTTCCCTGAAGGTGACTCAAAATGAGCCGCACACGGCCACACCGATTAAAAACCTTACAACCGTTCAGTCGGCTTCCTTGTCTCCAGGGAATCTCAGGACAAACGATCACATTTTCCCTCCTGGATCTCTTCAGATGACAAGTCTTCATCATTTCATCACTTCTGTGGAACAAAACACTTCAGCTTCTCCTTCACACATTGTCTGGGAAGCATCACCTTCCTCATCAGTGGCTGTTATTGGTGGAAGCACACAAAGGGGAGCAGTTATTGTTAAATATCTGCTGCAAACAGGAGGTCAGTGGAGGAATGCATTGCCCTTCCCCCTCCTCAGGGTGCAGCTACAGCTCCATTGTGAAACACAAGCATGCTCTCATTCACAGGGTGGGATCTGGGGTATCCACTGTCTAAGTGACAGAGAAATATGACGAGCTGCCCTGCAGACTGGGAGCTGAAAGCAGCTGCTTTGCTTGATTTTTCATCGATTAGTTCTGTAAGCAGAGTTTGATCATGCATATCCAGGCGACATTGCTCCCGTTGTTAGTGGCTCTCGAATTGTTGCTTGATTTGATAAACAATGTGCTGTCACACCCACCAAACCGATACCTAATCCGACATGTTAGACAAAGAAAAGCTGCAAAAACACACAATCTTACCAAGTATTTTTGTCTAGTTTCTAGTGCAAATGTCTTAGTTATCCTGAATTATGACAAAAGTAGCTTAAAAGTAACTTCTCAGCAAGACAGAAGCTTGTTTCAAATAATAATTACTTAATATAAGTGAAAAAGTACTTGTTACATCAGCACATTATTTCACTTATAACATGGGGAAACTGTCATGTTATAAGTAAATTCATCAGTACTTTTTCTCCTATATTAAGAAATTATTTACCTAAAACAAGTTTCTATATCTGAAAAGAAACTTGTATGTTTGTTTTCTTATTTCAAGTGTACTAAGATATTTGCTCTATAAATGAAACTAAATGTATTTGGTGTCTTTTCATATGAAAGCCCTTCCCAGAGCTGACATGCTGATTTTCATATCAATCCAAATACAATGAGGACAATTAACTCATCTACAAGTAAAAGTACCTTTTAGCACATGTACTGTGATGCAGAAGATCATTCTCTGCCCTGCTTACTTCCTGAATCAGCCTGTTACACGGAGGGCTTGTTGTTCTGCTGCAGACTCTTCCTTTAGGCCGAGTTTTACCTCACGTCTTTTTACTCGACAAAGGAGATCGTCGTTTGGAGTATTTATCCTTGGAAGTACTTCCTTTGTGATTATTTATGTTTTTCAGAACTCCTCTTTGGATTTTCTTAAGTCCCAGATGAACCAGACGTGAAGCAGTTTCTGTTTGCTTTTGTCCTGAATTCTCCGTTGATTGGGGCTTTCTTAGAAAATGTCCTAAAGGCTGCAAACTAATCTGATTCCAGAACCACTTCTGCCGAAGATTTTCCATGCATAAGACCAGCAGTGACCTTTGGCAGTGTGACCAGGCAGAGAGAGACCTGCAGAAACCTCATCCACTGCAAAAAACAATGTCTTACCAAGAATTATTGGTCTAGATCTGCAAATATCTTAGTGCACTTCAAATAAGACAAAACTAAGTTTAAAGTAACTTTTTAGAAAGATGTAGGAGCTTGTTTTAAGTCAAACATCAATAATAATATCAATAACATCAATAATAATTCTTTATTATTGAACTGAAAAAGTTCCAGTTCTATTGGCAGATTATTTCATTTTAACAAGATATTTGTCCCATGTTAGAAGTGAAGTTATTTGCCAATGGAACTGGTATTTTTATTTTTACCAATTTTAAGGAATTCTTGAGTTAAAACAAACTCCTATATCTTGGTGAAATGTCATTTATTAGTTTTTTATATCAAGTGTCGTAAGATATTTGTACTAGAAACTAGACCAAAAATACTCTAACACCATGTCATTTCCCCAGAATGCTTTGCAGCGTAAACAACATGGCGACGTCTGTGTGGCAATATTTTAGTACTTTTCCAGCATTGTTTCTTCTAAAATTAATTTTCCTAGATGGATGCGTATTGTTACGACTAATCATGGATTTTTTTTTAACCAAACACAAATGGCTTCCAAGTTTTACCTGTGAAATTGTAATAATAGAAACTCTGCTGTTGGTGTTAAGGTGAAAACTTCAGTTTTTCTTAGAACCGGGTGTCATGAGTCAATTTCAACAGTGATACCAGTTGTTTTGTCCTACTCTTACTCAACACTTTCGTGTTTTCCGTGTCTTTCCACAGACAGATAAAGAAATCTCTTCAACGCAAGACTGAAATTGCAAAATCATGTTGGGTGTAAGAGGTGAAAAGCCTCTGGTGGAGAGTTGTCCTGTTGTTGGCTTCCCAACCCACAGTGAATCATCCTATTGTGATGTTTCAGTTATTGTTATTGAAATATAACTTTTTATCTAGGTTTTTAAAAACTGAGTTTTTCTTCTATTTTTTAGTTTTCTGAAGTTTGTTCCACATTAGATGAACTTCATAACTGAATGCTATTTCTCCATGTTTGGTTCTGAATTTCATTGATTCAACTAACATTAAACACAAATGAGTTTATCTGGATTTTTCTGGGACTTTAGTCCTTTAATTCTAAAAAAAAAAGTCCTTCAGGTGAGAGAAGGCTGGCTTTGTAACTGACTTTATGTTGCTCTGAATGTTCAGCTCTGACCCCTAGTTTCCAGCTGTAGTGACTGAATCTGTTCAGACTCTGGATCGCTCCTCTTTAGGTCCAAAGATAATAACTTCTGTTTTGTTTCTGTTTAGCTGTAGAAAGTTTTGGCACCATCCAAATGTCTGATCAGTGCTTGGACGGGTTCAGAGTCGACTAATGATATTGTAATGTAGAGTTACAGTAACCAATCCAATCACTTGTTATAACCTGAGTCAGTGGAAGCATGTAGGTATTAAACAGGAGGGGCCCCAGGTTTGAGCCTTGTGGTACCCCATATGTGACGTCTGTCCACTCTGATTTAAAGTTATCTGTTGACACAAAGAGGTTCCGGTTCTTTAGGTAAAACTAGTGGAGTATGGTACCGGACAGTCCGACCCAACTCTCTAATAATGTAACATGGCGTGGAATGATGCATTCAGGTCCAACAGAACCGGTACTGTGGTTCTTCTATGTGCTATGTTTGTATGGATACGATTGGACGCTTTGATGAGGGCGGTCTCAGTACTGTGGTAACCATGGGAACCAGACTGAAAGACATCAAAGCGACTGGTCATTGTTAAGAAACAACTTTTCAATTATTTCACAGATGAATAGAAGTTTGGGGATCGGCCTGTAAATCTGCGATTGTCCAGATTGTTGTTGTTTTTAAAAGTAGTTGCAGCAAGAAAGGCCTTGACGTTTCCCCTTTTTTTCAGCTGTGGTCAGCTTTTTAAAAAAACACAGGCAGAAAAAGAGCCATGAAACTATAAAAAGACCTTGGACATTGTTTTTCCTCAACTATCCTTTGTTTCAAATATAACTACCGAGTTGGAAATCCTTTTATCTTCTGAATAACGTCACTATTGCAGGTTACATGTAAAGAAGTGCAAAGCTGCAGGGATTTCAGTGTCTTTGTGGTAGCAGAGGTTTTTGCAACAGGCTCTATTTTAAGGTTGTATCACATTCTTGAAGCAGTTTTTATGCCAACAAGCACAGAAAAATGCAGAAGTGTACAAATCTTTTTATTAAGTTGCATTAGAGCATTGGAGTTAAATCTCCAAAACAACAATGTAAAACACCAGCTGTGTCCGTGCTCTGAACCAGGATGACCTTTCTTTGTCTCGTGTTTCCTAGGCAGGAGTCTCAGTAGTGGTTACACAATATGTGCACAGATTGAACACAATAAACGGAAATAAATCAACATCTTCAAACTACATATGGAAAGACAAGGGCTGTAAAATATTCATTATAATTTATTGTATCAAAGTATTTAAACATTGTTTTTGCAAGATTTGATTTCCTAGATTCATAGATTTAATTTCTATAATATCAACAAGTAGGTGTTTGCTAATAGACCAGAAGAGGGATCAGAATCTCAGTCAATGAGGAACAATAATCAATAATTTTCCAATTTTATCTGCCTCTTTAGAACACAAAATAGCAAGAAAACACAATATTGGTGAGTAAATTAGCAAAAAACATGAGAGAAATCCAAAAATATCTTTAACACAAGACTTAATGCTGCATTTCTGTTCAAAGTCTTACAATGAAAATAAATTTACTGAAATATGTATAATAATAATAATAATAATAATAATAATAATAATAATAATAAACTTACAACGTTTAATAAGTAACGTTAAATCCCAAACTAAGAGTTTGAATTGAGGAATTAAAAGAAAGCCCAGAGATATAAGAAGAGACGGTTCTTGACAGATTGAAATGTCATTAGAAAGAAAGATCTATAAATCCGGTGTTTATATCTTTGTAGATTTCATGTTCTGCAGGGATTTGCTGAGTTTGCACACAAATCAATAATATACTAAATGCCTTTAGTTTCTTCTTGGAAAACGCTACATAAATTCAGAACATTTGAGTTCAACAGAGGCACACCCATGAATGCAATCGAAGCCGCACCTAAAACAAACTGTGACTTCATGGAAAAATGTACAGAAATCAGCCAAAGTACCAGAAACAGAAACGTGGGCATCGTCCTTTTAATGGAGGCTGTTCTGGAGTCTGATGAAGCTAAACTTAAACCGTTTGGTCAAAACGACTCATTTAGACATTATATTTGCGGAAAAATAGGAGAAAGTTGACACAGTTGTGAAATATGTGGAAATATCGGTGCAATATTTCCAGAGATGAGCCAGGAAGTTCATGCTCGTGCACAAATGGGTCTTGCAAAAGGACAGTGATCCTGAGGACACAGTCAGCTCTTTGGAGTTATTTCAAAACCCTGGGCTCAGTCCAAGAGAAGAATTGAAGTTAGAGGTGAAAAGTGTCTGGCAACTGAAAACCTGACTCAGTAGCTGCGTTTTCATTACAAATCTGCCCAAGACCAAAAAAATGCAGTATTGTAATTGCGATGTTTGCATTAAATAAGAAATGCAACTAAAATCAAACGTGAATAAATTTTTTTACACAATAAGTAATTAAAAAACATCCTCTTACCACTTCCTGTTGCCTTCTTTGTCATTTTCGCCAGTAGTAACATCCGGTTGGTGATTATGTGACTTGTGTGATAAGAAAAGAGTATTTCTATTGCAGTTTTATGAAATATGCAAATGTTGACGCGGCTGAAAAATCACTTCATCCAGCTGGCTGAAAACCTTTTTACAGAAAAGTGAATTTCTTTTTCAAAATTGGTGCAGTTCCTTTAAGCAAATTTTATTTTGTAATTTCAATTTGTGCAATTTCATGGTGAATGGAAACACAATCAGTTATACGATTTTTATTGTGAGAAGCTTGATGAAAGAAACCCAAAATGTTTGATCCAAGTCAAACACTTTAAATGTTAATTCTACTTTTTGAATAAAGTTAAAACCAATTCGTAAAAAACTCTCTCACTACCCCGGTGATTTGGTAGAGTAGAAACAATTCGGCTAATCCTGTTGTCAAACCACAAAAAAGGCAGTTTGTTTTTTTCCATTTCCGTAAACATCTGGTTTCAACTGTAAACGTACGAAACGGTAAAGTTTACGCAGCAAATCTACCTGCACATGTGGCGTCACGGGCAATTTGTTCACTTTGAGAACAAATTAGTTAAATTTAGCAATAAAAAACCTCCTTCCTACTGCAAGATATCCATTGACAATGCAACAGAGAGGCTGAGTTTCTTGCCAGCAGGGCTAATGCTTTCCATCTGTGTGCTGTTGTGGAGTCGGTCTGCCTAATAAGGTTCTGCGTTAGATCAAAGGGACTCACTTTAATGTGACCCTGCATTATATGGAAAACAGGCAGATTAGACTGATTAACCGTCGTCGGGTGTTTTTAAAAGTCTCTCATGCCTGCAGAGTCAAAAGGAGAAAGCTTTATTAGCGGATAAACATGCCATTCCAAATGTTACAACACAAGTCTGAGGAGTGAAAGTCAACATAATTAAAACACTTCAAGAGAAACTTGATTTGTTTTAGCGCCTCATTCAGATGAGATATAGAATAAAACCAGAGAGCGAGGCGTTGTCTTTGTGCTTGCTGTTGTTTTCTTGTTAGTTTACTGCTGCCGTTTCCTCCCAGTCATCCTCACCTCCACAGGAAGGGTGACTAGGCATTGCAGAAAAAGAGGTAGCTGGGGCTAAATTGCGAGGTCACCTTCTTGCGTTTGGGGGGAGGGGTTCTTATCTACATCCTACTGAGGGTTTCCACCACAGACCAGCAGTTTGTTTTTGTTCTTTTTGGTGCAGTCTCTGCAAAAACAACCTCTGATCTTCAAAAATCAGGACCTAAAACACTGAAAATATACAAAGAAACTTGCTTCTGTCATTAAACCAGTCGTTGGGTTTACAGTTGGAGCCACACAAAAGACGCCCACGTCTTACAGAGGGGAGGAGGGGTACATCGTTGCCATAGAAACAGACAGCGCTGACCCCCCCGAGCAGATGGTGGATGTTAGGATAACGGGGGCTGGGTGTCAGGACGGCGGGACCCTCCAGAGATGAAGACTGTTTGAGTCTTCTTCACTAAACAGGTGGCTTTGTTCTGCTTTGTTCTGGAAACTGGAAACTAATTCCCATCAAATATTAAATCCAGTTTGGTTCAAACGAGAAATGCTGGGAATTTTGGCTGAATTTTTTGAGACTTCTACCCAAAAAACTCATTTTTAGCCAAGAAATGCTGGATGTAGTTATATAGAAACAATAAAAGAAACATTGAAATGACCAAATTAAATCAATGTTCCACGGCAGTTCTCTGAAAACAAAATCCAATATGGCGGCTGCACAAGCAAATTACAATCATTTTCTGCATCTCGTTAATGTTGTTTGGACAAAATTATTAATAACAACTTTAAATATTCTTACAATCATCTTTGATATTTATTTTAAGATGGTTTTTGTTGCTGTTTTTTTTATCATTTTGGGAAAAAACTGGTCGCTGTACTTTTAATAATAAACTAAACCTGCAAACTTTTTTTCAGTTTTGGATATTAATTTCAAACAAAACCATATTTGTTTAATAAAATTATTACATCATGTTTATTATTTAACAGGAAAAAATAAACGTTTTTTTATTATTATTTTGGCCCTCAAGTACATTAAAATTAAAGATTTTGATTCATGTATCAAAATGTTTGGACGCCACTGCTGTGGAAACGACGGAAGAAATATCAAAATTAAATGGGAATAAAAAATACTGAGCAGTTTTGATTTGCAAAATCATTAGCATGAGAAAAGGATCACAAAAGCATATTATTGTCACACATAATCATAATCTAAACCAAGAGAATATCCCGTGTGGCGTCGTTGTCATTTTTTGGTTGAAATTCTTTGCATATTTTATATGAACGCTGCATGATGAGGACGCCAGGTTCTCTCGTTCAGAGCAGGTTCTGCTCCCTGGAACATGTACAGGCAAAACATTCTGCATGTTGGAGGCATTATGGGAACTGTAGTTCTGTAACATTACTGCTTAAAGGTGTCAGGAGCCAACATGGAGGTGTAATTTGGCTGCAGAGTTAGTGTAAGCATAGCAGCTATGCTAGCTCCTGGGTGAAAAACAATATTTACCATCTCACAAGATTTTTGTTTTAATGTTTAAGAAAAATGTATGGATTATTTTACTCGGTTCTTGATTTTCATACAACTTTTGTTCAACCTGAGATTTATATCCATAATGATAAAATCTGTAATTTTATCATCGAGTTACTGAACTCATCAAAAATGAGTTCAGTAAAGACATAAGAATCTTTTTAAAGATATTTTGTTTCTTAGGAATATTTCTGTTAATAGTATATTACGTCACCATAGGTCTGACTTTAACCTCAGAAATTACACTTTAATGTTTTGGGAGAAAAAATCTTAATTCTGAGGAAAAAGTCTAAATTATGAGACAAAAAAAATTAAATTGTGAGATTTGAATCTGAATTCTGAGATTAAAGTCTTTTTTTCAGTGGTCCTAATCCTGTTCCATAAGATCTTATTTATCGCAGAATGTCTCTTAATAATTAATTTCAACATACCTGAATATAGAATCCACTCAGACACAACTTTCAGGTGTCAGTAAAATATAAAAATGCATTTTAACCTCCGATCACAATGTTTCATCGCCCCCTAAAGGCCTGGCATGCACACTACATCCTTTCCAGTTGCATTCATGCTTTCAGCTGTCCTTGAAATCAATTTTAGAAAATGTATTTTTTTATTAATTTGAATACCAAACTAACTTTTTAATCAGAGTTTTGTGAAATCGTGTTTTATAAGCGATGTCTCTTATTTAGCTGCTACACAATCCAGTCTTTCCCCTGGATTGGGGGCGAAATCCAATCCAGTCTTGGATTTCTCCCCCAATCCAGTCTTGCTCGGAGCAACATTCCCCAGAATGAAAGGAAGGAATCTGATGCCTGAGGGGAAACCAGCTTAAGGGCCAAAAGGCAAGTCTTTGAAAGAGGAAGAAAGAAGCTCTTCATGGGGCAGGAAATGCGCTGCGATGCCTCCACTTTGATGCTGCCTGCTCAGAAAAGATCATGTCCGCCCATTTCCAGCTGCCACTCCCTTATAAATGGAGTTTTACAACAAAATAAAAATGGTTTGAGTGAGTTCATTTATATCAAATGTAACATAATTTCTTGAGTACGATAATTTCCATATGGACAGCAGTCGCTATAGAGACGCTCCCATTTAAAGTCATTGAAGGGCAGCCATTTTGGGAACCCAGAACGAAGTTTGCACTACCTCCCACTTTTGCCTGTTTTCCCTGTCAAGGTTGAAGGATTATTTTTTCAAACGCAATTTTAGCTACGAGACATTTTAATCTATTTTAATTATTGTAGTTTCAGTAATTTATTTGGAATATTTAAAAAGTTTTCTTGATCATTTATTGTTATTCATCATTTATTGTCCAGCAAAATTTGTTATTGTGACAGGCCTACAAATTAGTATATTTCACATTTAACATAGCAGAAAATACAAAACTAAAGACAACACAACCTAAACTAATAATTAGAAACATTCAGAAGTTAAAATGTTTACTATAAACTAATTGATCAATATGGATTTACAGATCATTTACTGTAGAGAAAAACTCACCAGCTGAACAGTTCCCCTCCAAAACAGGTGGTGGCAGCAGTGATCCTTTTAATATAATCCCGTATTTGTTAATATTGCAAGGCCTTCAAGAAAATCTTTCTTTAGTGAATTATTTTGAAAATAAAGATATTGGGCTCTGAAGTTGCCAATCACTGGAACAATCCTAAATTTGAACTTGGATCATTTCAGGCTGCAGTTTATCGCTCATATTTAGTCGTTTCTGAATTGCAGAGGGAATTAATGCTGAGTCATCTCCTTGCTGCTGCACTGTAAAAAGCCAACTCATCACCCGGCCCTTTAAACCTCCATCATGTTTTGTTCCTTTGCCTTTCACAGAGAGTACTTCTCTGGTTTGCCCTCTTTGCGCAGTCAGCATTAAATAAATCCCACAATGCAGAAACTGTAACCGCCTCATTCATCCTGTTAAACTCCTGAACCTGTTGTTCCTCCAGTTATGTCAGCATGATTGTTCCTAAAAATTCAAAAGGAGCTGGCAGCCGACCAGAAGTGTTTGAATCAGGTTTGACAAGAAGGAATTACTGGCTGCGTAAAAGGGCAAGCGTCACCACTGATTCAGCGCCGCTCTGCTGGATGACGGGAAAATGAGACCATAAATCACAGAGGAGACTGCAGAGGAGAGCGTGATTTGTTTCCTCCTCGCCACGAGAATGTACGGTAATATGAAGAATGAAGTTAAGCATCAGCGCTGATTGGATTTAATCCAGTTTAAATTTATTACAGTCAGGGTAATGCACATGTGTTAACTCCATTGGGTTTTGCCCTCTCATGTCTGAGCGGTGATGTCAGGAAAACAAGTTTTTCATATCCCCGCTCGTTGCACCACAACACAAAAACTTGGTCTTTGGAGAGACCGTACGTATGTGCAGTCTGGGCGGGACGAATTACACAAACTGTCCCCTTGGTCAGAGTTATTCTGGACCATAAAAACCGCCCCTACAATTACAGGCTGCAGATTTATTTAAAGTTATTTCTCCTGGCGGAAATAAAACACATGCTGCCTTGAGTCAGACTGGAATTCAACGCTTTAAGAAAGACAATCTGGTTGAGTAGAGCTTTCGAAGTGATGGCTTGTTGTTAGCTCCTCATCGTTGGTAAAGTTACTAGAAATAAGATATTTAAATGCAAACTTATGTAAATATAAATGTCTCATCACAGAGTCGCTCTGAAAGATCAGGTCAGCCATCTTATTAACAATTCATGGTTACAGGCAGTGTTGGCATAGTTACTTTGAAAAAGTAACTTTAATCGGACTACTGATTACTCCTTGAAAAAGTAACTTAGTTATATTACTGACTACTTGATTTGGAAAGTAACTAAGTTACACTAAAAGTAACTTTTTAGTTACTTTCAGCAGTTGTTAACAACAACGCTCCACCTCCTGTGAAAATCACATTGATCTTTGCCAATACTTAATTGTAAGCTATTTTATAAGGGTAGCATCAACAATGTGTCTCCACTGATAAGATTGAACTGAAGAGGAGATTGTAGAAGAAACAGTACAAAAAAATAAAAACCTGAGTAGTTTGTGTGGTCCACTGTTGTCTGGAAAACTCTAAGAAGGATTTTAAAGCCCCCCCCCCTAAATCCCCCCAGCCTCCAGGTTCTGTGTTAGACAAAGTTTGGTGTCTATCACAGAGCTCCTCCTGCAGCTCCACAGCTCAGATGGCTGCACAGATTTGTGACACGTATCTTAATATTAATAATTATAGTGGCGTTAAATTGCCATTATAATCATTGCCAACTAGTAGTTGGAAACTACGGACACGTTCATTAGTGGCTGTTTTCACGTTTATTGCGCTGTTCATATTAGTCTCGATGTTTGCAGTTTTCTGGACCTTGTTTAAGCTCGACGTCATTCAGAGGTAATATATTAACTTGACATTAACAAAGAAACGGCGAGACGGATCATCCGGGAAATGATGGACAAGGAGAGACTGAGTAAGACTCCCTTAATGACGGACAAATTCTGGGATTTATAATGAGTCTCTGCTTATTTCCAAACCCAAATGAGTAACTTCACGTTCAAAAACGAGCCAAAAAAGGCGCAACACGCCGCTCATTAAATCTGTGTGGTGGGATGGTGTTCCACCCTCCCAACTACACACACCAGGTGTAGCGACTGATTGGTGGGTGGGGCAGATAGCTTTATAGCTGAGCAGTCCCCTGCGATGTGCGTGTGTCTTTGTTTCCTTACTGTATGTCGGCTGCCCAAGTGGCTGGTGTGCTCGATCCACTCATCCAAAATAGTAAGTGTCATTTTTGCCATCTGGGCTGGGATTGTTGTCGGATCCTGGTGCAATACCTGCCGTGCGTTTCTGCAGCGTTGCGCAGCTAGCGTTGGCGGCGGCAGTTGGAGGTTGGTGCGGCGAGCGGCTTCCATCCAGCCCTCGCCTGCTGATCCGCTCCCTCCCTGGTCGGCTGTGTCACCACATCTGGGTAAGATCTGCAAGCGACTTTAAAAAAAAAGGAAGCCCAAAACCGTTTATAATAATCGGACTTGGCGACAGAAACTCAAAATAGTTCCAGTTTTTCCACCAACAAAATGCGCATCTCCCTCCATTGTTTACATTTCTGTCGCATAGAGACGTCGGTCACTCGACAAGACGAGTAGAGGAAATCTTTTTTAAATAACAAAAGAAGATCTGTGCACATGTTGATTTTGATAAGTAACTGTTAGTCTGACTACGATTTGAAATAGCAACTGTTATATTACCGTTACTGAAAAAAGTGGTCCGACGTCAGTAGCACCTTTTATTAAAGTGATAGTTCTGACATCACTGGTTACAGATTAGTGAATGAGGCTGTTCTGATCATATTCATGTCTGTGGTTCTGATCCTGTCTGTCTGTCATGCTAACTTGCTAACAACTTAGCTATTGGTCTATCTACTCTTTGTTTCCATCCTAAACTTTTTAAAACTAAACTAAATGGTGGAGCACCTAACTTGTGTTTGGATAAAAACAATAAGTAAATCTAGCTAGCTAGCTACATAGATAAGCTAACAGCAGTCGCTAACAACTAGCTATTCATCTATCTACTCTTATATTTCATCTTAAAATTTCCATCCTAAATAAAGTTAAATGAAGAAGCACCCAGCTTATGTTTGAATAAAAACAATAAATAAATCCAGCTAGCTAGCTACCTAGATAAGCTAACAATCTAGCTAACTGGTTAGCCTAGCTATTTGTCTGTCTGTGTTAGACAAAGTTTAGTTTCTATCATAACTTTGCATCCTAAAGGTATATAAAATGTGTAATCACATTATAAATAACTAAATCATGAAATTATTAAATGTTACTTTAAATGATGACTAAATTACAAAATGTCTTTTGAAAGAACTTTTATTTAAACATTATATTGAATTATTTTATTGTGTATTTATTTCATGTATGAGCGCTGTTGTCATAGAATAATTGAAACTGTAAAACTATCAAACTTTACCTTGTTTAATTATTTAACAATTTAATAATATATCTGATTATTTTGTGGTAAATTAAATAATTTAATAATGTTTCCTAATAATTTTATGATGCATGTTATTTATTTCATTTGTCACCCAAAACACAATATAAACAGTTTATTAAAATATATATATTTTTTTGTTTACTATTTTAAAATATTTCTTTCATTTCTCTACTTTTTCTGCAGAAAAAGTAGAGAAATAGGGATTAGTGGCCCTATTCTGGCCACTAATCAATCATTGTGGCCAGAATAGGGACCTTCTTAAAATGTTTCTGTAGAGTCTGCACAGAGGTCAACACTGCTTTGAATCGGACCTGGATGCGATCCAGATGTTTTCCTCCTTTAAGAAGAAAACTCCTCATTTCTCTTCAACGTTACAAACTAAATCTGTTACCAAAACATCCTGTTTCTGTTTACTGCTGAGGTTTTCCTCTGTCTGGAGGTTTTACGTAACTCTGAATATAACAGGTTGTTGTTATAAACTTGGGGAAAGGATTTGTCATAACAGCTGCATCATTTTGCCCAAGAATTTTTCTCATCCTTGCAGCCAGACAACAGAACAGCTGCCGGGTTTCCAACGGCCAGGTCCAAACCCTGGTTGCACAACAGCCCATAAAAACAGAATCTGGAGCGTTGACTTTGTTTTTCCAACACAAACTGAGCTTTTTACTGCAGCAGTTTTCACATTTACATGTAATTCTCCTCCTGTCTTTAAATCCAGAGCAGACTTTATCTTTTTTTATCTGCTGCATCTCTCCTGTCGGAGACATGTTGGTTCTTCCTGTGATAAGATCATGTTGTGCGTCTCTTTCAACTTTCCTGCTCTGGAATGTTGTCTGGCGCCGCAGCGTCGTGGCACCTTTTATTAAAGTGATAGTTCTGAATCAATATTAGATGTATTCTCATGTTTAACCGGTTGTGCTTCTTTGAATGTGAATAAACATTCATCACACTTTTTGCATAAAATCATTCTGAAACAATGAGATTTTATCTGTTTTAGGGCGTCCTGTCACTTTAAATCCAAATAAACTGCTGCTTGCCACGCTCCTCCAACTTAATATTTAAAAGGCCGCAAATAGACGTGCAATTATACCACTGTACATCTTGTACATCTTTGAAAAGCAGATGTGGAGCCTCCTGCACAATCAACAAGAATTGTATGATTTTTTTAAACAACAACAAAAAATAATATATAGGCTAAAAATTCAGTCTTATAAATTCAGTATTTAAAAAAAGTCTGTTTGTAATGAGGTTATATTTTGTCCATGCAAACACAGGAAGCAGAAAATAAAAAAATAAACTTAAAAAAGGACATTGAAGAATGTACAGAAACTAAAAGTCCAGAATAAACACACAAGAAGAAAAGAAATGTAAAATCTGCAGAGTTTTGCATTAATGTAAAAGCAGAACTGACTTGCTTGGTCGCGGTGAAGCTCCTTAACAGCCATGCTGGGATTTTTTTGGTTCTGGCCCAAATTAACGGGCGGGAACATCAGGTGTGTACATGTTAGTGAGCCTTTCTCCGCGCCAAAAAAGATTGCCTCAATTTTATTTGCATTGAGCTACAGGGCATATTCTGATGCTGTCATTTATGGCTCTCTGTCTAAGAGCGTTTCACTGATTAAAAGAGATAAACGACTGGAAATCATCCATGTCTGTTAATCATATCTAAGAAAAAAAAACAAACAAAAAAAATCAGGAGCCGCTCAGGAACACGAGGCCATTCCAGCAAACACACTAAAAAATCTGCAGATCTGTCCTGCAAATAAAAGTCATCATTAAAAATTGTATAACTGGGCAAAAAGGAGGATGAGGGAAATAAAAATAAAAAAATCAATTTTTTGGTCAGAATTTTGACATTTTTCTCAAAACTTTGACTTTCATCTAGAATTCTGACTTAATCTCTGAATTTTTAATTTAATTTGAGAATTTGCCCTAATTTAGAAATCTGACTTTAGTCTCAGAATTCAAACTTTTTTCTATGAATTTTGGATTTAATCTCTGAATTTTTACCTAATCTCCACATTTTGACTTTAATCACAAAATTCTTTTTTTCTCATAATTCTGACTTTTTTTAAAGTCAGGAGAAAAAATCTGAATATTTTCTTTTTCAGTGGCCCCATTCCTCTTCTGGAAAAAAAGTGGAAAAAAACATGTGTGTGTATATATATATGTTTTTAATTCTTAGCTCCTATGAATGGGAACATTTCTCTAAAATGTCCCAGAGTCATTAATCTATTCGTCTGTTGAAAATATTCACATGCAGCTTCCAGAACGTTTCTTAAATGGCTCCAGCTCAGATTCCTGGACTGAAATCAGTGAACAGATTGGAGCCTTTTCCAGGAAGACGACTACAGCGACTTGTCAGCAACAAGTCTGATACAGAGAAATGCTTTTCATTCCTGAAACAACTCCGTGCTGAATGCTTGGGCAGTTAATCCTCTGTTACTCCAACAGCAACAAGCTTCACATCACCAGCCAACCCCCACATGTCTCTCTAACATAAAGCAGAACAAGCTCAAGCTGGTTAAAATGCTATAATTTCATACATTTAAAGTCAGAGTCACTCCCAGTAAAATAGAAGCATAGGTGCAATTTGGAGGTGTGTGCGGCAATCGCGTTGAATATATAAGTGGTCTTCCAGAATGAAAATATGTCAACTCAGGCAACTTTTTCAACCTCCTTTCAGAAGAAAATCTGTAGAAAAAAACTTTTTCTGCCTGAAACTTCTAATATGTAGCATTTCCTATCCTCTAAGTTATTTTTCTGATTTCAAAAGATGAACTGGAAAGAAAAGAAGGAGCCTAACCGCCAGTGGACGAATCATTTGACAAGTTTGACCCTAGATAGGAGATTATTTGGCTAATAAATAATTTTTATGCAAGAGAAAAGCTAAAAGGGATTTAAAATCCTCTGAACGTGGCTGCTCACACCCATATTGTCATGTCTAATCACTTAATGTGACCCATCAAGATGCAATACCATTACTTTACGCTCATAATTTTGTTTTATGTTTTTTTCCTAATATGACTCAAACAAATAAAAGGAAATGAACAGCAGATGGAAATAACTGCCTATTCACAACTACTTCATGTAACTCCTCTTTCTAAAAAGATCCAATCTCTCAACAGAAACTTGAATAAAAAAAACCTCCTCTGGAATTAAAAAATAAACTACCAAACCTCAAGAAAGGAGATAAAGAAATAAAAAACTAAAAGTGTAAGAGGAATACCAGCTAAACTGGCTGAACTCTTCCTGCTGTAACAGTGAAGATCTCCCCTGACCAGCAGAGTACACACGTTTCTGGTTTTAAATCCACTTTAACTCCAGTTTAAAGAGACAGGACCTTTAACTCATGATTCCACAGCTTAACCTCCAAAACAAACAAACGCAAACATGGCAGGAAACGGAAACCGTCCTCACTGATAGATCACAGCTCAAACTGGATGTTTATAACCTAAACACAGTTTAAAAGCTCAAACTGGTGTCACCTATAATACTAATAATAAACTGGTTATTCTTTGATTTAAGTATTTTTAGCCTGCGTTCCTTCTGCCTTCCACTAGGGGGCGATGAAGCAACACAAAAGCTTTCACTGCTACCTGCCTTACCTAAAAAAGTACATTTTTATCTTAGTGCAAAATTTATGGAGGATCAAAAATGACATAATTAAAAATAAAAGCAGAAATGTAAATATTTTTGATTTCCCTGTTTTTTCACTAAATTCACATTTAGATTTACTCACATGTATATTTAATTTTCCATATGTGTGCCATGGTAAAAACACACTTGTAATTTTTTTCTAGAATTTCTTTTAACTAAAACTTCTAGCTTTCTCACATCTTTTTATTTTTTCTAAAAAAAAAAAAGTTCAGACTTTATTTTTTAAATTCGGATATTTTTCTGAAAAAAATAATTTAAAAAATAATTCTTACCTTTTTCAAAAAAAGAAAAACCTCTCACATTCTAATAATTCTGACTTTCTCAGATTTTTTAAAACTTTTTTCTAAATAGAAATCTGACATTTTTTCTAAAAAATTGACCTTTTTTAATTTTTTTTTAAACTTTCTCAGATTTTTGACTGTTTTCTAAAAGTTCTGATGTTTTTCTCAGAATGTTGACTTTTTTCTAGAAATTGCATTTTAAAAAAAGGAAAAACAATATGCATATATTTCTGATATTATTTGTCAGTTTTGGTCCTCCATGAAGATATGCTGCCAGGAGTTTTTATGTGGCTCCAGACTCAGAGACAGTCCAACAGTTATGGGCTGAAATTCTATTTTATCCATCAAATCAAAGCAGTTTGTTCTGTTTACTACCAAATTACATTAATAATAAATATAAATTTTATTTAATTTTAATACATTGTCACTGAATGTAGAGAAAACTGTTTATTAATATCTTAACAGTTTGTAAAAAGGTTGTTTATGATCTTTATGTGACCCCAAATAAAAACTAGTTTGTTGTATATTTATAGCGCTCATTAAAGGTTTTTGAACTTTTCAGTCATTTTGCTTCAGAGAATTTAAGAAATTCCAACATTTAAGTCAGAGGTGAAAACTTAAGTGGTTATAAATATTTGTTGTTTTTTTACTAAATCTACTTAGATTTACTCAAAGTTCCAGTTGATCCCAGCAAAGTTCAACTAACTCCATGTTTACGTTTGTGATGTTAGGAAAGAAACGACTGAGCGTCGAGTTGAACCGTTGAACAAATTTGTTTCTTGGAACTTTCTAGATTAATAACGTTACTTAAGACTTTGTTTGTGTCTTGACTTGTTTTATGTTTTGTAATAATTACTTAATTGTATTCATGTGTGGAAATTCCAGTCGTTTCACTTGTTATGTATCTATCAGTATTGCAGATCTTGTCTGGTTAGTTTGTCAAGTTGTCCCTCGATCACCCCACAGTATTTTTATCTTGTTTGGTTTAGTACTTTTGAATAGTTTCTGTTTGAATTAAATGTTTTATTTGTTGTTTGTTAGCTCATTTTTCTTCCACATACTATCTCTACACCACAGGTAGTTTGTTTTGAATTTACTTCGTCAGCTTTTCATACCGTCATTTTAACTCACTACCACCAAAGGTCAACCTCAAAACCATCATTTGTGCAGTTTCTGTGTTGCAGCTTGAGAAGCTTTGAGTCAGAGCACACTGAGTAATGAGACTAAAAAGCACATTTGGTTTCTTGCCAGAGCTCTGTGTCACAATCTGCTGATGAAAGTAGGAGGCAGTCCAACGATGGACAAAGACTGCAGTCTTTAAAAGGACTGTGTCCAGATATGTTAAGAAATGTGTCCATTAAGTGAGTGCTGAGAGCAGCCAGGAGATTTCTCATTGACAGGCAAACCCTAATGGGACTCAAGTTGGGAGAACTGGAAGTACGGTAGTATCTTCTGTTGATTGATAAGCCTGAAACACTGCCACTTGTCTAATGGCATCCTGTTCAGAATTAAAATAATTCAATATTTGTAGATGCAACAGCTTAAGCCTGACTTATGCTTCCATTTCTTCATAAAATTTCCCATCAATCTGAACTGGACGTAATCGGCGCCATCTTGGTAGGTAGCGCAATGCATGGCGGAATATGGCTTCCAGACCAACAAAAAGAAAATATATTTACACTCTTGACCGATGTGCGAGAGAAAGATACATGAACAAAATGGCTGCTGCCTACATGTTTGGTCAGCTGGGTTTACCATTGTCTACACTGTATAATGGCTGCTGGAAACGACAAGGGATCTGTTCTTTACTTCCACAAACCACTTTCTTGTTTCTTCTTGTTGGTTGTGCAGGAGGCTCCACTTCTGCTTTTCAAAGATGCATGGTTGCTGCATCTGTTTGCAGCAAGTGTAAATGTTGAGTTGGAGGACATGGCCAGCAGCAGATTATTGATCTAAAGCGACAGCTAAAATCTCATTATCTAAGAATGACATATTGAATATATGAACATGTTTTATATCGTCCATAGATCTATCCTAACCTGTTCAAGAAAGCAAATCGGTCACCTTTAAGTTGAAACATATTTATCTCAAGCTGTCAGACTTGATCATTTCTTTTTCACACATTTAGGAAAAGTCACTTTAATACAGAAATCATTTTAAAGCTGATTTTTAAAGGCTGAAAAGTTCTTGTGAACAGAAGACTTTATAACTTCCTGTACATCACAAGAAAACTGTTGCTAAAGAAACGTAAGACTGGTGCTGCCCTCTAGTGGGCATTTGTCTGTAAACTTACTGATGGCTTCTTAGTGAAAACATTTTATTTTGGATAACTTTAAAGCACTTTTGGGTTTGGGTACATGGGGTAATGTGAAGTAACTTCTAAATTCTGCTAGTTTTCTAAAGACTCGTTCAGGTCAAGTGAGGTGGAAAAATGTCATGATGGAAGGTTACAAGGTCAACCTATCTGAAGTCCATCACTCTACAAAGACAAAATTCTTCTCAACTGGAAAACATGTCAGACCGCTGGTAATCAGGGCATCAGTGGAAGTCCCAGACGTCAATCCGAGGTCAAAGCGTTATGATTAGAGACATGGAAAAAACCCAAGAGCTCGATCTCAGATTCTACAAACCTCAGCTAGCAGGTCAAATGTTTAAGTTCATGGAAGGGACAATTACAAAAAGACTGTGGCTTGTTTGGGTGGGAAAATCTCTTTTCTCTAGATAGTTGCATCTGTGTGAAGATCAAGACCTCTGGGACAGCAATGTTTGAACAAGATGTACAAACATCGTTTTTGATTTTTGTTTCCCCTAAAAACTGTCAAGTACAGTGGAGGAGGGATGAGGGTTTGTAGCCAGACAGACTGGGCACCTTGCAATCACTGAAAGGACAGCAAACTGAGCTAATTGATCAACCTCTCGAGTCTCGAGTCAATCAACCTTGTGTAACCTAAATGTACTAATGGTGCAGACACCACTCAGACAGGAAAACCATTTATCTGCTGTTATCAGTGGCTGTGCAAACTAGCTTAGCATTCATTAAAGGAAGTCTCCTGCTGCTCTTACTGTGTTTTTATTGCCAGCACTGGAGGAAGCAGAATACCTTGATTTTTTATTTTTATTTTTTTTCCAACAGATTATCTCGTACCAGACTGTCACAACATGTTGACGACTACGGTGCAACAGATTAGAAAAAAACAGTTCTAAAAGGTACAAACTGCAGATTTAAACACTGCAAATACCAGAGGTCCACTTTACCTAATCTACAGAAACAGGAAGTCTACACCTGAATAATAAAACTCCACACCTCAACCTGACCAAAATATCATGAAGGGGCTTTCAGAAGGTTCTACAAGCTGCATCATGCAAACTATGTTTCTTCTGTAGCTGTGCTAATTTACTTTTATCTTATTTGAAGGACATTCAAATTAAAACAACAGAAATGCTGAAAACCTAAACAATGTCCAGGAGACATTGACCACTAAACTGTAATGTTGCATGTTAAAAATAAGATTAGTAAAACGCTAAACTTGAAGATAGAACTTTAAATTGTCTTCTTAAGAACAGGAAAAAGGAAACGAAACCAAAATCAAGGAAACAACAGTGTTTGTGGCAGAGCCTGAAACCACAATTTAACTGAAAATAAGCCAAAAACGACATGGCAGACGTTGAACTTTTATTTAGCACGCTTGGCTAATTTCAAAATAGAGAATAGTTTTAGAAAATTTTATTTGATGCTGCTGTGGTTTTAAATGAAAATTTATTTTTACTCAGTAAATTCAACACTTTCCCAGTGTTTGCTTCATGAAAGTCTTAAAAAGGGGGAAACCCAGATCTGTTTTCACTGCATAAAGATTTAATCTAAAATCAGATTAAACTTCCTCCTACTCCACACAATCCTGTTATAATTTCAACCCACTGTGAGTTCATTCAGAGAACAAAGGGCTGCTGCTTCTTGGAAAATACATTTTCACATTTTGCAGAAGGATTTTTTTAAAGAGCTAATGGGGCAGGAAATGTCAATCTCTCATTTGAGCCGTTACGCGTTAACCGCAGTGAATCAGCTCTACCCACACAGTCTCATGTTTTCACTTCAGCTCCTCTCCCAAAACAAATAATTTCAGGATGGACGGTCATGTCCAATCCAATGCAACAATCCGACTTCAGAAACCAACTGGACTGGCTCAAGTTTCTCAGCGAGAGCTTCAGTTTTGGTTCTGCAATCATGCATGCAAGGTGAACATGCACATTTGCAAACTTCCTCCAGGTTGATCTCATCAATAAACCTTTATCTGCAAGAATTTTACCAGCAGCAGGAGGTGAAGAGAGGTGATCGGTATTACAGGAAGACTTCAAACCTCAGTACTGCAGCTGCATGACTACATAACGGTATCAAACTGTATCCAAATATAAAAAATAATGTTTCGATTCTTGATTAAGAAAATTAAAAGACATGGGAAAGAAGTGAAAAATAACATCCTGATGCACAAACCTAATTAGGTTTCTGTTGTGCTGGAATGGGAGGATGGCTCCATGCAACAAGCAAACAATACAAGTAATTGTTGGTGATTGTCAACCAAACATCAAAAATTCAATGAGTCACTGCTGCACTGCCATGATGTTCTGTGCAGAGGCAAAAGAAATACAATTTTTTGGTTTCTTTTTCCAGTTTGGAAAGCAATAAACAAAGATCAAACTTCCCATTGCTTCCTGTTGCCTCTTCTGTTCCGGTTGGAAAAACACACACAGGCCCAGCCTAGTGCGAGCTGGTCCCATACCAGTCTCTGTGCTCATAGAAAACAGACCCACAGTTCTTCCTGCCTAACTTATAAAAGTAAATAACAAAAGCAAAGAAATAAAAAATAAATTAACCTACAAATAAACCTTATATCTAATCCCCAAAATATGAAGAAAACTAAGAATAAATGTGACCAAAATTCTAAATAATAAAAATAAAGAATGAATAGGTCCAACAATACAGTCATGTGACGTCACACTTCCGTGAACTTGTATCTGGCAGCCGTCTTAGCCGGCAGGCAGTTGCTATGGAGTTGCTATGACAACAATAAACAAGCCACAAGCTTAGAAGTAGCTCTTGTCTCGTTCCTAGCTAACTTACAACTTATTACCCGATCACAATGTTTGAGTTCTCTGCCCACCTTTGAGTAATACTAAGATAAATATTAGTGATATTTACTGTAGTACATAGCCCACTACCGAACTAGCAAAATTAGCTTCGCTAATGTAGCTTTCAGCTGCAGCTAAGACGGACATTTAGCCTGTTATTTGTATTTACTTTGCCAGTCACCTGAGCCCTTTTATTCACATGAAGGGTTTACAAATCCTATGAAACTCTGATTGCGTTCATAGGTTTGAACCCCGATTAAAATGATTGGCTGTATTAATCTAATCGATTAACTAATAATGTCCGCCTTTTTTGTGTGTTGCAGTTCGGCCGCCATCCAGCAGAGGGCTTCGCTGCCTGGTCATCCTTACATGGAATCGTTCATATAGGATTAAAGATGTCGGCTATTTCAGTAAGGGAAAGAGAAACGGTCCAAGCAGAGCCCAATATGCTCTTTATACGGTTTGTTTTAAAATATAAACATTCAACAAACTCCGTAAGTTACCACATTGGCGCTTTATTTAGGCGAGCTGCATGGCGGAGAGCCGTCAACTTCTCAGGAGAAGGTGATGGTACGTCAGAAAAGCGGAGGAGACAATGGGGGAAAAATTGTAACATGATGAAAAAAAAAACATAATGCCAATAAGCAAGATTGATTTTGAGGGTTATCCTCAGTTAATGCACTTTATGAAGATAAGTTTTATCTTTCAGTCAAGAGCAATCACAGACGGTAAGTATTCTTCTGCATGAATATCTCTGTTCATGGGGAATTAAATGTTTCACATATTTTAGTTCATGTTTTGTTTTTTTAAATATGTGTGACTAACGATGTAAGAAAACCACAAATTGCTGTATTTAATATAGATGATATAATGATGATCAATAATTTATTGATTTCTGGTTTAATTTAGCGTATTGTGCAAAATGTTGCCCTTCCTGCTATGAAAAGATGGTCAACTCACTTGACATAAGAGAAAACTCAAGATTTTAAGAAACTTGCCACTTATCATTTAATCTTTCATCAATCAATAAGATCGATTAACGTGAGATTAATCCATTAAATGATTATTTGCATTCTTACTACCAACAATACAACTTTAATGCTTATGTGAGAGGATTGGTCAGAATAAATGAACATTATTTCAAAAGGGAAGGAGCAGAAGAAACTGTAAAAAAATAAAAAATAATGTCTGCAGATTTGATTTGCAAGTTAAACTTTTTTTTTTTTTTTTTACCACATTTGTTTCCCCACCTTTGTGAAAAACTTGAAACTTCTTAAGACACAACGTGATGTGTTTTTCCCCCAGACTCAGATAATATCTGTGGTTTGTTTTGGGTTTTTTTTTTTTTTTTTGCACAGTTGGAGCTCTCAGTGTGCTAATAGCAGCGATCTCACCTCTCGGTGTGCAGACATTCAGCAGGACTTCAGTCTGAAGGAAAGACTGCACCTCTTTACATCTGCAGCTTTACTTTTTTTACCTGTGCACAACAAGTCAGAGCGATGAAGCTACACACTTTTTTAATGTGTATCATGAATTATTTGCTGTTGACAAATCAAGAGGAGCAGAAATCGGTATGGAATATTTGCATTTTCTCTGTTTTTATTAAACTTTATTTCCTTAATGTGAGGATTTGATAAAAAAAAAACCAACATTTGTCTGCTTGTGCTTTTGCAAATATTTTTAGTCTTCATAATAGTTTGTCTTATTAAACGTTTATGCAATTAACATATTTTTTTCAATGCATATATATATATCGATATATATATCTAAAAATGTGTGGAATATTTGAACGAGTGTTTACGTTTTTCATCCATTTAAACCAGTAGTGAGTCATTTCATGACAAAGTCAGGAAATTGCAGCAGTTACTGCAGAATCTTGTGTTTGTGGTCTAAGCTACAAGCATTATAAGGTGTAAACATTAAACTGAAACAATTATAGAAGAACGCTCATTATTTATGCATTTATTTTGCTTTAAGTAAGAAGAGCAGCCATCCCTCTGACAAGTGATGCAGTCAGAGTAAAAATACAATATAACAAAGGTGTCGAGAAAATCATAGCTTTAGTTTTTAGTTCAACCTCAAGAGAACAAAAAACTTCAAACATGCTTTCATGAAAATGAAAATAACGCAAAAGTGGAAAAGCTGTGGGTTGAAATTTAAGTACTCTCTGATGCAGCAGCTTCCTGAAACCAGCTTTAGTAGCAGCAGCTCTCAGAAGTCATTTTCATTCTGATATTTATCAACCTACCACATCATCTCCAGACAATATTGCCCCTACAAAGTTTCAATGACGAATTGATCCATATTTTAAAATATTTCATGTTGATGGCCTGACGCTCAATGGCTGCAAGGTATAAAGGTTCTCTTGCTGCAAATCAAACCCAAACAATCAGTAACTGGACTAGATATTTACCCTGAAATGCTGTTTGGTTTTCTCTGAAAACGATGATGTGCTTTACGGCCAGAGATCCGTATCTTTGTCTCATCTCTTGAAGAACTTCAGAAATCTTCAGAAATACGTCAGAAGTCTCATGATTCATTCAGGTGCCGCTTTGCAAACCATCATTTCTCTGACCTTGGAGTAATATTCTCTTCTGGGAATATTGGCAAATATCTTAAAATATTTCCACTTGGAAATAACTCTGTAGCAATAAGCAATAAATCCATTAATCACATGATAATTTAAAACAAGCTCAGTAACTTTCATTTGCATGATTTTTCTGTTTTCTCTCTTTTTCTACCCAAAACTGGAGGATAAAAGTGTTTAGTCTGGTGTTTTGTTCTCAACTTGCCTTCATAATTAATTTTATTTGTTGTTTCTGTTGTTTTTGTTTATTTATTTTGGATATTTAAAATGTCTTTAAGTTCAGGTTTTAAATGTTTATGAGAATTTAAAGAAAGTGTTCTTGCATTTTTATGCATTTCCCTTAAACTACTTCAAAACAACATGATCATTTATCGCAATTACTGCAGGGACAATTTATCGTTCAAGAAAATGTCTTATTGCGACAGGCTTACTTTCTTTTGGTAAAGTAATGAACTTTAAATTGGAAATGAGCTGAAAATCCTTCACAGATTGATGGACAGCAACAGTTTCATCTCCACGTTTATCGCTGAGGTCAAATTTGGGATACAAAACTCTTAAAGTTCCTAAACTTGCAACTTTTTCTTTGTTTTTGTTCCCTTGAGGGTTGATTGAAATCAAAGGAACTGTTAAAGAGCAGTCAGTGCGTGAAGCAGAGGAAATGCAACAGGATGTAATTTCTTTTCACCATGACTGCTTAGAATTTGACTGTAATCTGTGGTAACTTCACTGAAACTTTACCTGCTCTCTGTTCACATCAGGGGTTATTTCTGTCACCAACTATCACAATTCTGTTTTTATTTTAGGAAGAGAATTGGGATTCATGGATTTCACTCGATAACAACACTTATGTTTACCCTACTGACTATGAGGATAGCTCCCCCTGCGAACGGCACGTGCCGGGATTTAACTCCCTCACCCTTCTGGTCATCTACATCATCGTGTTTGTGTTCAGCCTCCTGGGCAACAGCGTGGTGGTCTTCGTGGTCTGCTCTATGAGCAGAGGCAGAGCCAGCACAGATATCTACTTGATGCACCTTGCCCTGGCTGACCTCCTCTTCTGTTTCACTCTCCCCTTCTGGGCCGTCGAGTCTCACTTCGGTTGGATCTTCGGCACCCTCCCCTGCAAGTTCATATCCAGCTTCCAGGAGGCGTCTGTGTACAGCGGCGTCTTCCTGCTGGCGTGCATCAGTGTGGACCGCTACTTTGCCATCGTCAGAGCGACGCGAGTGTTGTCCTCCCGCCACCTGCTGGTGAAAGTGATCTGCGGCGTTGTGTGGCTGATGTCCGGGTTGCTGTCTGTACCCTTAGCGGTTCAAAGGGAGGAAATCTTTCCACTGGGACTGGAGCATCCCATTTGCTACGAGAACCTAACCGGGGAGAGTAGCGACCAGTGGCGGGTCGGCCTTCGAGTTCTGCGGCACACTCTGGGTTTCTTCCTCCCCCTGGTGGTGATGGCGTTCTGCTACGGCTGGACGGTGGTGACGCTGTTCAGCACGCGCAGTCAACAGAAGCACAAGGCCATGCGCGTCATCCTGGCAGTGGTGCTGGCGTTCATTTTTTGCTGGCTGCCTTACAACATCACCGTTCTGATAGACACGCTCTATCGAGGCGGGTCGCTCGAAGAAACCTGCAACGTCCGCTACAGAGTGGAGGCCCTGCTGGAGGTGACCAAGGTTATCGCCTTCCTGCACTGCATGGTGAACCCGGTGCTGTACGCCTTCATCGGGGAGAAGTTTCGGAACGAGCTGCTGACAGCTCTCTACAAACAGGGCATCATCAGCAAGAAGCTCTGGGTGTCTTACAGGAAGGGTTCTGCGGCCAGCGTGCCTAGCCTCAGGTCCAGAAACACCTCTGTATCGGTGTAAGCTAGCGCTGTCTCATGGGCTATGTTCACACAGCACGTCCTGATGCTCAGTTCCAATATTTTTGGGGTTTTTCATGGTCATTCATAATTATAAACCCAACTTCAATGAGATTTCTGTGCAAACGGTTCATGTCCCCAAAGCGACCTGCTTGTGCAGAAGAAACCTGGACGATAAATCAGTAACAATATATAAAGCAGTAAAGATGTGAGCGATATCGATAGACAGTACGTCCAATATAATACTCAACAATTTCACTGAACTCCGATGCAGAACCGCACAGCATTCTGGGGGATGTAGGCACAGAAAAGGCTTTAGCAACCAGCTAACCAAGGTCGGTGGCATCAAGTAACTCATTTACTCTTTGGTTACCTAGCAACAACCTATTGGGTTTCAGGTTTTATTATTACTGTTTAAAAATAAAAATCAGCATAGAGTGAAGGGAAAACATGAGTACAACAGTTTGAGAGGAAATGTCACAAAACCAGTTTGGCAGAAATTCAGACATTTGAAACAATAAACTAACAGTAACTATCAATATTGACTGATGGTCAATAACCCTTGAATCGTGTTACGTTTTTCAGCCATATTGTCCCGCCTTACTTTGACGTCACACAGCAGCACAGTGTTTGACAGTCATTTATGCATCGATGTTATAGTTTATTCAGCAACAAGAGCCAACGGTATCATCACAAAACGAAGAAGGCTGATGAAAGGACAGCGTCGCCAATGGCAACGGCTTTTTGTGATTATGACTTCTGTAAAAAAGTCAGTCCGGATGCGGAGCTGCAGCAAAGAGTGGAGGGATTGTGATGTGATGCGCTTCACTGACACAAACCTCTTTCATCATTTCATGATCATTTTCAGCCGTTGTTTACGTCCAGAAATCTGATTTTTTTGGGGGGGGGGTGAAAACATCGGGTTTGGGCCGTTTCAGACTGAAAGAAGTTGGATATGGGTCCCATACGGGTAATAAAGAAATGGGTTTGGGTCACATTTGTCTGCTGTGTGAACATAGCCACATGTCATATCGTTACTGTTGCACTGATGCAAATATGTAGAAGTGAGATATTTAGCAGTATCTATAAAATCCAGAAAAGTGTAAGCATTTAGCAGAAGTCTTAAAATCTGTCTCTGGCTTCGTGTTTCTAACTGCAGTGGACCTCCTGCCTATTCGCGGTTCAGTATTTGCAAATGTGTAAGATCAAGGATCAGCAACCTTTTCCATTCACAGAGCTACTTTTTCCCCCGCTGCTACAAAATAAAACTTGCCTAGTGTCACAAAAAAAAAAAAAAGTTTTGCGGCGCTAAACTATTTTTTAAAAATGTACTTCATACATTCCATAAAATGTTTAATTATGAAAGTTAACAAAATTATGCTAAAATGTATTCAAATTTTCAGAATTTTGAACAAATATGACAATTTAGCAGAATGGGGTGAGTCTTTTCTATAAATATGGAAAACGGAGAAATATGTGTAGCATAGTTTGAAGCTGGGTATCTTTTAAAAGCCTGTTGTAGATATTAAAAGTAGATTTTACGACCTTTGACCTAGGCACCATGCTGCGTGACATCCTATTGGCTGGTGTTTGCAAAGCAGCCAATCCAGGAATGATCGGTTGTACCCCAAATAATGGAGATGAGTCGGACTGTAGATATTAGCGAACTTCAGCAGTAGTGCCAAGATGGTTTCCATATTTTTCCATATTCTTGTTCCATATTTTTGGTGTTTAAAGTTTTAAATAGGAAATTATAAGCATTTTTAGAGGAAGCTTCAGCTTTTGAGGGGCAGCTTTAGTCCTGGGGGTTTACCTGTTATTTTTTAAATACTTATTAGTCTCAAGATAAAACACACACATTTCACAAAGCAAAGAAACTTCAACTACTTTCAAAACAAATAACAAAAAACCCCAAAATATTACATCCTGTCCTCAGCAGACTTTTTTTGTCACAAGACGTTTCCTCAGGTGTAACGTTGATAAGATCTCTGAAGAACTATGAAGTCAAGCGGAAAAACAATTATTCAGAGAGAGATACTTTAAGATGTTTAGTCTTTTCAAATCCTGAAACAAAAACTTTTTCAAGATGGAGTTCATCTTGGAAAGCGGTGGTTCCTGATTTGGATTAAACCCATTACTAATTTTTGTCGACGTTTCATCAATTATGTCATTTCTTCAAAAAGAAATGACAGTGACAGTGTGCTACCATCAATAAATATGTCATCTCAAGACTTATAATGTGGTCCGAACTATTAGAAACTGATGGTGATTCTCCTGGAGAAAATAGTTTGAGACAAACACTTTATCTGATCATCAGGAACCGTCTCCATGGCAACAGGAGTTTGTGTTTGGTGCTTTGAAACATGCAGGAGTGTGAAACCACACAATTCGCAGTTCAGTATTTGCAAATGTGTAAGGTTTGCAAATACCTTACACACTTGTGTAAGCTAACCCCAACCCTTACCCTAACCCCAACCCTAACCCTTACCCTAACCCTTTTTGGGGTCTGTGCAATGATTCATAAGCAGCAATCTGCAAAACATCATAAAGCCATTTTCAGAAACTCTCAGGTATTAAAACGTCCCCGTTCCCAGAAATCACAGTAAAATTCACCCCAAGATTAGAAGGTCAAAGGTTGAGGGCAAGAAAAAACATAGTTGTGCCTTAATGAAACAAAATACAACAGACGCAACAACCTTTTGACCGATGAAGCCAAAGTAGAAATGGTTGTCCATGTTTGAAGACATCCAAACACAGATTCCGGTAAAGCTTGGTGGTGGTGGAATAGTGATCTGGGCTTGTTTTGCAGCCAAATGTTGAAGAATCAGACGTGAGGTCATGATGCTGGCAGCTGAATCTTGACCAACATTGGGTTATAAAAGTATCTTCTCTTGCAGAGCCCATTATTGACCCAATGTTGGGCAAAACGTAGCTGGATGCTTGCAGACCTCAATAAGCTGAAGCAGTAAATATGATGCAGTTTTGTTTCTTTTGACGTAGAGTGTTAGAAAACCCAGTCATTCTTAGAGGTTCTGAAATGTCTCCGTTCATTTCTCCTGAAAACCCCCTCAAAGTTCCCGTTGGCGTCTAACGTCAATAAAGCATCTGGCTTCTGCAGCTGTTCTCGATGTTTGACTTTTGAGTCAACCTCATCACACTCTGACTTCTGAGAAAGCATCAAATGTCAATGAATTTGAAAGGAAAAATCAACTCATTGACAAATGTGCAAAACTACGGAGTTAGTTATCAAGACTTTACAGTTGAATGTTTCTGAATGTAAATGACACATTTGTATTTTTAGTTGTTTTGCTGTTGCAATGTTTCCTATTGAAAAAAAAAAATCTTACAATTAGATGAAAAATCTTGAGAGCAGGAAGAGGTAGTGAAACTCGTTTCTGTTTTCACAACCGAGGAACAGCGTGTGCCCTTTGATGAATGACTTTCATTTATACAACATTTCTGTGGAAACTGCTGCGTCTTCTTATCAGTATTCTCATCTCAAGTTAATTTTTTGGTTTCGTAGTAATGTTTCTGCATTTGTACAGGAGAATTGTTCTGGTTTTCATTGTTGTAAATTACAAAATAGATGCAGATGTCTGTTTTTTCTGAATTAAATGAATGTTTTTTTATAAATGGAAAGCAGCTTTCAGGATCTAATCTGTACAGATCCAGATTTAATGCACAATAAATATATTTTTCTGTATCAGTCTGGTCTACTTGCAAAGCGGTTGCTCTGTGTATCTTATGCAGGATCATAAACCTAAAGATAAGTTGCAGCTTGTTACTGACATTTGGTTAAAAGCTGCTTCATCCTAAAGGTTTCAGCCAAGTTCCTGTTTTTCTTTGCGGTTCGGAGGTGTTGTTGTTATCGGACCTGCTCTGCACAAGACATGTTAAAACCTCAGGCGAAAAATAACTACGAAGACAAAACATGCAAACTTTAGAACAAACTCGTTCTTCATTTCTCGTAATGAACATATCACTACTACCTGGAACAAATTTATTCTGGTGTAAAAAGGAAAGAGGAAATAAGATATGAACCCAGGCCTGCGCTACACCTGATGGAAAAAAAGGAGAAATGAATGGAGGAAGAATGAAGATCACCAGCAGATTTTCTGATATTCTGGAAGTTTGCAATATTCTTTAGTTTTTTAAATCTTAATTTAAAGGGAAAAAGTTGAAAAACATTTAATTTATCTGAGCAATGATCCAACTGTACATCATGTCCATTACTATGCAGAAGATTTACTATTTTCTAATTTTATTGTATTTTTTAAAATTTATTATGTTTCCACTGATTCACAACTCTAATCTCAAGACGCTTTACAAGACAAACAAAAAATATGAACTTAGCCTCATAAATTAGGAAGTTTGTGCTAATTTTAATGTATAATGGATCAAAGTGGCATCAGAAGTTTAATCTGGTAATCTGAGCGCGGTGGCGTGCGCTCAAGTGGAAAAAAATACTCTTATTATTCCTCCTGCGCACTTATCTAAATCTACCTGCAAATTTAAATAAACCCACGCAAAAAAATCAGATAACAATTTGATGAATTCGGAACAGAATATCAGAACCCTACAGTATAAAGAAAATTGGAAAAAAATCACCAAATTACAAAATTCTTAGGATTAATAAAACAATTATAGATTCATTAAAAGGTTGACTCACAACCAGAATTTAAACTGAACTTTGAGTTGAATTTGAAGCTTTTACAACCTTCATTTTTTTTCTTTCTACACATCAAGCGACACGTGTTTCTCTTAATCACATCATCCTGTACTTTTACCACAAAATACTATTTATTCTAAATAACCTTATGTTTTACCAAATGCTGCATATCCTGACAAATCTACAAGTTATCATCATAAACCTGAGTAACCAGTGAATATTTTACATCTTAAATCAACTATAATCATAAACTTTAGACAAATCATAACTTATGACAAGGAAGAAAAGATGCTTGAGAAACTTATCAACTGCAAAAACACAAAATCTTTCCACTTAATTTTGGTCCAGTTTCTAGTGCAGATATTTTATTACACTTGAAATAAGACAAACTAATTTAAAAGAAACTTTTTAGCAAGATATTGAGGCTTATTTTATGTAAATAATTTCTTACTACTGATGAACAAGTATGAGTTACATCGGCAGATTATTTCACTTTCAACAAGACATTTTTCACATTTTATAAGTTAATTTATCAGCCAGTGGAACCAGAACTTTTTAATCAGCTTGTTTAAAACGTACTTACTTAATTCTTTTACTTAAAACAAGCTTCTATATCTTGTTCAAAAGTTGCCTTTGAATTAGTTTTATTTAAAGTTTACTAATATATTTGCACAAGAAAGAAGATGAAAATTATTTGGTAAGATTTTGTGTTTTGCAGCGTTTTACTTGTTGCTTTACTAAATAAACTACAACTACTAATAATAATATCGTAGTAAAGTCTTCCTCTATCTTACAGTGTACAAACGTCCATGTAGCTTCAAATTGAAACCAACGTTTTGAAGCTGTAGTTGTGATTTATGTTGGCGGTTATTCTCTGAGGTTTTAATAGGTGGGCAGGAACAGGTACATCTAGATGCTCATGTGGGACCTGGGAGCTACTGGCGCCATCTAGTGGGGTATTTATGTGCAACCAAACCTTTATTCATCTTTAACTAGTTAGAAAATGTTTTCTTTTCTTCCATAAACACACATTGTTCTTTACAAAACAACAGAATCTGATACAGAAGCCTCTCTGGACGACCCAAAAACCGAAATCAGGATCTCCAGTTCTTCTCAGCAGTTTCTGTCACCACAGCGTGAAAAACCTGAACTGAAACTGGTCACCAGCTGTGAAACAAACTGTCACATTTTCGTCCATCTTGAACTCGTGAAGTTGAACTACTTCAGCTTTATCAGTGCCAACTCTTGCCAAATTGTTTGGTTATGTGAATTTTAATATTGCTGCATTCTTCTGAACATCATTTATTTTAAAATCCTGACTTTCCACAGTCTGTCAAGCTTATTCTTGTCTAATTTTGAGTAAAACCAGAAGTGATTTCATAATTTACATGCAGTGTGTTTATGCCCTTAAGCCGGAACACACATCAGTGTGTATGACTGAAAAAAAGCATTCCCTTTTATACACTTTGTAGATGGAAAATATGCATCAACATGATTAGATTATTACATTATTGTGCAGAAAAAGCAATTATTTCTACGAAAGCTGACAAAAAACTGAAACGGGAGGACTTAAACAAACAGCAAGAAAAACTTTCCAAAGACTTACAGTAAGTCCATTTTTAAACTTTTTAGAAAGTCATTAAAAAGATTTCTTCAATTTAAGCTTCTAATATTTTTTATCATTACAGAGCAGAACATTTTCTATCCTTCAATAATTATAAATGTTTTTGCGAATTAAAGCAACAAAAACACCATTTTTAGGCCGACTTTTCAGTTTTAGTTTTTAAAGGCTTCTGATTTTCAGCAGTTTGACTCGCACGCGGGGCGGAGACACGCTTGTGCGTAGGGTCGTTCTACGTTGCCATGGTAACAGCATAAAAACAGCTCGACTAAACCTGTGTAGCTTCTGGGAGAAGGATAAACTGCGTCTAAAGTGTCCGGCTGGAGGTTTGTTGTCGAGGACATTTCACCACCACTGAGGTAATTCAGCTGTAAACTAGTGGATGACGGTCCCGAGTTCAGCTTACCGGTTTTAATCGGACCGGACCGAACGGAAAGCTAGCGGTCGGAGTTGGTTGGGCTCTAAACATGATCAAAGTGAACAAGCTGATCCATGTCTACTTCCGCTTGTGCTTCAAAATAAAACAATGAAATCTAAAGCTAATTGATTTCCATGTAAAAACGTGTTTCTTTCAGGTCGTTTTTTTTTCAGATGTTTTTCTAACATATTTAATTTGTTTTTGGCAGCAGATATGAAGGCTTGTAATTTGTGAAGTAAAGTTTGTCACCAGGTTTCTGCAGTAGAATGATTTTTCATTATTTTATGTCAGCTTCAAACTATCTCTTAAAGATGTAACACTTCTGTTTGCCAAGTACGTTTGGTCTATTTTTTTAGAAAATATTGTAGAACACTTGAAATAACACAAATCTAACTTACAAGTTACTCATTGACAAGATGCTTGTTTGAAGTCAATAGTTCTTTAATATTGATGAAAAAGTACCAGTTCAACTGGCAGATCATTTCACTTGCAAAACAGAAAAAAATGTCTTTTTATAGGTTAACAAGACATTTAAACCATTTGCCAGTGGAACTTTTACTTTTTAAATATTTATATTCGAGAATTATTTACCTAAAACAGGCTCCTATATCTTCTTGAAAAGCTACTTGTAAGTCAGTTTTGGTTTATTTCAAGTCCATTAAGATATTTGCACTAGAAACTAGATCAAAAATACTTTGTAAGAAGAATTGTCTGTGCACTGTGTTGTTGTGGAAAAGTGCCACTCGAAGAACAGAACTGAGGGTTTCATTAGTGAAAATAAAATAGTTTATGCAATTTACAATAGAAAAACTTCTACTATGCATATTAGGGCCATTGTAAGAAAAAAATATGAACATTTCTGGCAAAAACTCAGGAAAGGTTTGACTTTTGAAACTCAGAAATTTAGATTTTTTTTGTACATATTTCTGAGATAAATTTTTGAATTTCTGAGTTTCTTCTAGGAAATGTTTGGCTTTTCAAGCTTAGAAATTTTATTTTGTTTTTAAGAAGATTGCTGAGATCAAATTAAACATTTCTGAGTTTTTGGGTGGACGTTTATTTAATCTATAATACTCTGTTGTTCCATAGAGACTGCACCTGAAAAACAGAAAATCTTTCCATTTAAATCATGTAAATGAGCATATTTCTAATTCATACGAAATAACTTATCAAAATACATCAGTGTGAAAATAAATGTTTCTCTAAACATTCATTTTAGTTCAATTTTATAAAATCAACTGTTTTTATTAATAAATTTACATATTATTATTTTTTTTTTATTATTCCAGTCAATTATATGGAACAAGTTGTTAGTACACTAAACCTTTTTGAGCAAACCCCCCCAGCTCCCCACCCCCAAACAAAACGTTTTTTGCTTAAGGTACTGTATCCTTATTTTGAAAAGGTATCCCTGGCACCGGAAGTTAATCACCTGAAACAGCGGTAGCTTAGCATGCTATCTTTAGCCGCGTTTCCTCTGAGTTGATCACTTCATTCATCAACATGTTCTGCTCTTGTTGATGTTTTACAGTAAATATTTCTC
Source organism: Gambusia affinis (assembly GCF_019740435.1). Classification (NCBI taxonomy): domain Eukaryota; kingdom Metazoa; phylum Chordata; class Actinopteri; order Cyprinodontiformes; family Poeciliidae; genus Gambusia; species Gambusia affinis. The sequence goes on from NC_057878.1 coordinate 27,164,095, forward strand.
AGTTGCCGCAGACTGGGGACCATCTTCATGAAACTCTTCATGAGAACCTGCAGGTTGACACCGGTGTCGGCAGCTGCCATTTAAACCCGATTCTGTTGGACCTCCGCAGGTTCGGAACCAGTCAGGATGTCCAGTGACCTCGCTGGTGTGTGGGAGGTGGCGCTGAGCGACGGAGTCCACAGGATCGAGTTTGAACATGGGACAACCACCGGGAAAAGAGTCATCTATGTGGACGGAAAGGTCAGCACAACCAGTTCAGTCTCTAATGAAAGAACTGGTCCCAGTTTACAGTTCCTGCCTGCTTGGTTCTCATTTATGTACTGATGTCTGTGGTGTACCTACATTTACTTTTCGTCTTAAAAGTACCGATGCACCGATGTGAAAATTTGGGCACAGAAAAACTAATTTGGGGGAAACTAACTGCGCTGAGCGTTTTCAAAGTTAGCAACAAACGCTGAAATGAAAATGTAGCTCCGCTATGCGGAGTTCTCATGTGACGTTGCACTTCCGGAAACTTTGCAGCTGGCAGCCATCTTGGTAGGCATCCTAACTAACTGTCATAACAGTTGCTATAGAGTTGCTATCAGAGTTGGGTAGTAACTACTTACATTTACTTAACTTTTTTTGAAAAAATTTTTGTTAACATTTCATAAGGTGTTTTTTTATTGAAAGAAACTGATTCGGGAAAATTTTATTTTGCCTGACTTTATTTTTTGTTACGTATATAAATTATGATAATTTTCCTCCTTAAAATGCCAAAATTTCCACTTACCTCCATATATTGGTCCATCTGGTCGTGTAAGTTTTAAATATTAAATGATTGGCAATTTGATAAGTTACTCAGTCCTTTAGTAGACTTTTTACCAAATACTTTTTACTAGTGCTACTCTTACTGGAGTAAAATCTTTGGGAACTATATGCACCTCTGGTTGCTATGACAACAATAAACAACCAACATTCTGTGTCTGATATGAGTCGATCCCAACAGCAGACATTATGTTGATATATCTTTTTCCTGCACATTATACTTTCTTTTTGTTGGTCTTGAATTTATGAGTCGTTTATGCTTTGTGCTGATTTGCCTACCAAGATGGCGGCTCAGGGGAGCTAGTACCTTTTCATCAATATTAAGGAATTATTGACTTAAAACAAACTCCTGTTTCTTGCTGAACAGTTACATGTACGTTAGTTTTGTCTTATTTCGTTTGCACTAGAAACTAAAACTACTTGGTAAGAGTGTCTTTGCAGTGTGTAGTTGACCTTGAGTTTGGGTTTCCAGGAGGTTCTGAGGCGGGACTGGATGTTCAAACTGGTCGGGAAGGAGACGTTCAGCGTGGGCCAGGCGGACACCAAAGCCACCATCAACATCGACGCGGTCAGCGGCTTCGCCTACGAATACACGCTGGAGATCAACGGGAAGAGCTTGAAGCAGTACATGGAGAACAGGTCAAAGGTCACCAGCACCTGGCTGCTCAACCTGGACGGCATCGACTGCAGGGTGGTTCTGGGTGAGCTCAGTTCCACCTCTTCTACTGTCTGAGTCAGAGGTTGTGCTAAATATTAATCTTACCTGGATTTATCGGTTCATTCACATAATCAATAATGATCAGATTGATTAGAGTAGCCAGTTATTAGACTATTAAGAGTCAAAAGTCTGTGACTTGAGAGTAACTGACCCAAACATCAATCATTTAAAATTAGAAAATGACATCAATAAATGGACCAAAATTTTAATTTAAGTGGAAATTTTTGAATTTTAAGGACCAAAATGAAAATAATTCATATTTACAAAATAAAATACATATTTTTTTTAAAGTTGGAAGGAATTATTGACATAAAACAAGCTCCTATGTCTTAATGAAAAGTTACATGTAAGTTAGTTTTGTCTTAATTAAGGTCTACAGCACTAAAGTACTCCTAAAAGTAATTTTTCCCCCCAAAACGTAACTCCAGTAAATGTAACTAATTACTTCCCATCTCTGGTAATTATTATTATTGATCTGATATTGAGAGTGGTGACTTGTGCTCCTCAGAGCTGCACTCTGGCATTAATGCTGAAGCTAATCTGTTTATTGGCTTTAAGCTCCACAGCGCCACCTCTCCTGACTGGACAGGTTAATCCCTCTCATAATCTCTCTGCTTGCAGCTCATCAGATGACGCTCTGCAGTAATCCTTACATAACCTTTAAAATAGGAAAAATGTTCTGCTTTCTCTAAACTACATGAAAATCAAGAGAAATTGTCAAAGAGCTGCTTTAGCTTCATTTGAAACAGTTAAACCATAGTGAGACATATTAGATCATTAGTTCCTGATTAATTTAAACCTCAAGACTCTAAAGTCATCAAAATTAAGATATAGGAGCTTGTTTTAGGTAAATGACTCCTAAATATTAATGAAAAGGTTCCAGTTCCGCTGGCAGGTTGTTTTACCTTTAACAAGACATTTTTCTTTTATGTCAATTTAGATGAAAACAAAAGAGAAGCCAGATGGAGACAGACATATTTGCTGCTGCAGTCTCTGCAGACATTTTTATTTCTGTAAAACTAAATCAGGTTTCAAGATGAAATAACTGTGAACAGATTTCTGAAGTCCTGATTAACATTAAAATAATAAATCAGTGATCTGTTAAACTCCTCTGACTCCCCAGGCTGTCGGCGCGTTTCTGACTGTTTTCACTGTTTTCACTTCCAGAGAAAGACACCATGGACGTTTGGTGCAACGGAGAGAAGATTGAAACTGCTGTAAGTATTTTTTTAATTAATCAGAAAATAATCCATCACAGGTTGTACAGTTTTATGTTTTCTCTGCAAATATTATCAATCAAATCAAAGCAGTTTTTACCTGTATGCCACCAAATTACATCCACCAGTCCCTCCAGTTCTGCATGAATGTTCACTCAAGATCAACAGATTGCTGAAGTTTTTCATGCTAAGGCATAATTATTTTATTGCAAATTTTCCTCAAAAATGGTTTGTGATGCTAACTCCCACCTGCAGGTGGCAGTAAAACTTATTTGTACTGCACTGCTGCTTCAGCCTTACTTAATGTCAAGTTATAGTCTGTGGTGGATGTAATGTGTAAGAAAAAGTCATATTTACTGTAATACAAAAAAGCTAATAATGCAAAATTCCCAGGAAATATGTCTAAATTAGTTCTGCAAATCAGTTTCACCGCAAAAATGTCACAAAATAATTTCAAATTTTGGAGGGACTGATCAGTATTGGAGAAGATTAGAGCCACTGGAAAAAAATCCTGAATTAAAGTCAGAATTCTGAGGAAGTTTTGAGGATTTCTTTTTTCAATGGCACTAATCCTTTTCCATAGATCCACCTTAAAAGATAATTGTAAGAGTTTCTTCTTTACATTTTAGCAGTTAATTGGGTTTTATAAATGCATTCTGGCCCAACCGGCCCTTTAAGAGCATTAATAATCTCATTGTTGCCCAAAGAGAAGTCGAGTTTTGCCGCGCTGACGCTGCGATCTGCGTCCGCAGGGCGAGTTCGTGGACGACGGCACGGAGACGCATTTCTCCCTGGGAGACCACAGCTGCTGCGTGAAAGCCGTGAGCAGCGGGAAGCGGCGAGACGGCATCATTCACACGCTGCTGGTGGACGGCACAGAGGTCGCCGAGTGCACCGAGTGACCGGGTTCGGCCCGGACTCGGTCTGTCAGACTGGAGAAGTTTCCTTTAAGATGGCTGCCGCGGCGCCGCCGGTCCACACGGGGCAGATATAAACGCCATAGAGTCTGTTTAGTGGCAGACGGAGCTGCTAGAAACGTCAGTCAGAAGATTCTGCGTCTCTAAAGGTTTACATTAAAATTAATGAGGTTTTTTAGTCTTTAAATGTAATTTATGAGTTAGAAACGGTTCTGCTTCAGCCTTTCTGGTGGAAACCAGGAACCTCTGTGGTTTCATGTTGTGAGTTTTTATCTGCTTTATTTATCGGACCAAGCAGCTGCTGCAGAAGAAGAAATCAAGGCTCCATCTCCTGCTGTTCGCTGCAACCGTTTCAGACAATCATACTGATTAGTTACACTGCAAAAACAGAAAATAACACCAGCTAGTTCACTGAGCTAGAGTCTAGTGGCAGTATGAAAGATATCGTTTTAGGATCATTGTAAAAAAAATAATGAAAACATCAACAGTGAATCTGTGAGGAAAAGCATTTCCGATACTGTGAAGTTATAATAATATAACTGTTTGTATAATCACAGTAATTATTATTATATATTGTTATTATCAGAAAATATCTGGAAAAGTAAATTTCTGAATTTGAAAAGGTTTGTCTAGAATAATTTTCAGATTAATCTGAATTTTTTTTTTCTAGCAAGTTGTCAACTTTTCAAACTCAGAAATTTTCAGCCAAAACAATCCCAGAAATTTTCTTGGAAAAAAAAAAAAAAACTTGGAAATTTCTGAGTTTTAAAAGTCAAAAATATTAGATTTTAATATTAAGAAAATTTCCGAAAATTTAAAATGTTCATCTTTTGAAACTCTGTTATTTTTAAAGAAAATTTATGAAATGAATCTCAAAATTTTGTTGTTTTTTTTCTAGCAAATTTTTGACTTTTGAAACTCTGAAATGTCCGCTGGTCCAACGGTGGAAATGTTCGTCTTTTTGTTTGAATCTAACCGACATTCTGTCATACACTTAAAGTTAGAAGAATTATTATCGTAATATATTTATAACTAATATCTATAATTTATAATATGGGAAAAATATCTTGTTCCACTTATAACTTGTACTTAAGCTCCTATTTCTTGCCAAAAAGTTTCTTGTAAGTTAGTTTTCTTATTTTAAATGTATTTGTAGTAGAAACTAACCAGAAATCCTTGGTAGGATTTTGTGTTTTTGCAGTGCAGGCTGTAGAAACCTACAGGTACAGCTGCTGTGATCTCTCCTGTTATTCTGTGTAAACTTCCTGTTTGTCCGTAGAGAACTGTGAAACTTTTGTTTTATTGTGGTTGTTTAAACTTTTAGTTTAAATTTCTCTTTATATTTATAGAGAAACTGGGTCAGTGCTTTTCTTTTTTCTTTTTGTCGGTACTGTTTGGATGTTAGTCGTGGTTCTTGGAGGAAAGACGCCAGTAAAAGCCTTCCCTGATGGAAGCGGTCTAGTTAAAGGCCACATCCTGTGTTTTCTGTTGTTATAAACTGTATTTATAGAACAGATTTAATGCACAAAAACCTCAAAGCGCTAATAAAAGTACAAATTCAAACAAAAAAACTTGTTTTATGTTTCTCACATGAAACGGGATAAAATTTACAAATGAAACCAGAAATTTACAGACATTCACATTTTTCCTCCATTAAATGAAACCAGTTCGAATCACCAGAATTATTTCTAATTGATAAATATAACAATGAGAGACAGAATATGTCAGATGTATTTCAGGGGAAGCATTTTCTCTGAACTGGATGAATCGGGTCAAACATTTTGGATTTGCTGGAGTTCTGGTCCGTTGCTCCTGACAGAACCGGTGTAACTGGGTCATGAAACATTGACTCTGTTAAGTCACGTTGTATTTTCTCTGTATTCTTAAGGTTATTGTCCATTTTGAAGACCAAAGCTTTTTCCTGGCTGCTGTCTTTAGATGTTGCTGCAACATTTCTGTAGGATGTTTTTTCCTCATGATGCCGTGTAGGAAGTGCACCAGTTCCTCCTGCAGCAGGACAGCCCCACAGCATGATGCTGCCACCGCAGACAGGGTGGTACAAGCATCCCTGTACTTCCTCCAGATGGTCGTTATGCCCAGATAGTTCCACTTTTCTTTCTTCGTATTTCTAAAAGTGAAAATCTTTGTCTCAAGCTGCAGTCTGTCTTTTTATGTTTCTTTTACAGTTCTGGCTTCCCCCCTGCTGAGCGACCTTTCAGCCCGTTTGGCTACAGGAGGACAGGAAGCTTCTGCAATCATAACAGAGGCTCAGATGTCTCTCCTGAACATTTTCTGTTCAGTTTTTTACTGAACAAACAGCAACAGCTGCTTGTATCCTAGCAACCGAAGTCAATAAAAGGCAGTGCTTCTAAATTCCAGTCCTCAGGCCCCCCCAGCTCTGCATGTTTTAGATGTGTCTCTACACCAGAACAGCTGATTCAAATGATTGCACAACGTCTTCTGCAGCCACCAAGTTCTGCAGGAGCCTGTTAATCACCCAAAGATTCAATCAGATGTGTGGCAGAAGGGAAACACCTAAAACATTCAGGCAGGGGGGCCTGAGGACTGGAACTGAGAAACACTGATAAGGCAAGATGGCAACAAAAGACACCAGATCCTTCAAAATAAGACTTCCTCTCTCCAAAATAAATCTTGCTTTGCACTTAAATATTTCACTTCACTTTTTTGTAATTATGTACAATCATGCTACAATCAATAAATAATAATGTAAATTATGCTAAACATAATTTACATTATTAATAATTCATAACTCATGTCTTACCAGCTTCAGCAGAACCTTCAGTGGGTTTTTGTTTTTTGATTTCAGATTAATTTTCACGTTTTGGACCAGAATGATGCTAAATGTCCTCATTTGTTAGATTACAGGCAGCTGAGTTTTAATTGTAGTTTCATCTTCAGATAAACAGAAACTGATCACACTGTTGCTTATTTCCAACTTCCTTTATTATTTATTTACTTACAGCAGCATTAGTACAATGTTTACATGTTCACACACAAATTTAGACAAAGATCCCTTAGAAATATATATCTAGATATTCTGCCAGGCATCTACTGATAACTTTTTATATAGAGCATAGAAAGACTGATGCTAGATTTACAAAGTAAAGTCAAATAAACTGATGCCTTTAAACAAATAATGTTTTTGATTTAACTTCACACTTTTACTCAACAAACAGATGATTATAAGACTTTTGGTCATTTTTTTCCCCAAACTGCAAAAAAGATTAAATAAATCATAAAATAATAAAAGCAGGATTCTAAACCAAAGATATTTTAATATATTTGAACAAGTTAAGAAAAAACAGAAACCTTCATATTTTTACAAACATACTATTGCTTATCATTATCATTCCTAATGGTTTTAACGGTTCTACACAAAGACATAATAAGACTAATATTGTAATATTTGTTCTGCTTATAATGTAGTGCCAATATGAAAATCAAAGTTTCTAATATAACAAAACTTTTTTAGTTTCTGAGTCAGCATACAGGTTTATTTTGAATCTCTGAGGCTAAAAGTGAATTTATAGAAAACTAGTTTACTTCTCTGGAGATTCTTTTTGATAATTTTTTCTGTAATCAGATTCTGGTTTCAAACCAAAAAGAGTAAAACTCTTTATATTTAGTGAGAGTGTGAATTCTTGCAGGTGATAATGTACTTTGGCAAAGCTTGATAACCGCTGAAGATGACAGAGACGTCAGATCCTCCAGACACGCTGTCACAGAGAGTGTTGGGATCTTTTTCATCCGGAGGAGGAAGAATAAATCCTCGTTCACCTTTAGCCGAGTTTCCCAGCAGGACGTCGGCCTCCACAAAGTACAGGTACTCCTCACCTTTCTCCCTCCACAGCTCCAACGCTGCTTTTATGCTGCGTGCGAAGTAGATTCCCTCTCCATACGTTGGGTCTGTAACCAGGAGATTCATTGTGCTGTTAATGTGTCACATGTTTGCTAATCAGACACGGAGTTCTGCAGGGTTGTGTCCTCAGGCTTCCTCACTTCAACAACATGATCCCAGTGGCTCAGATTACTGAATTAGCTCTTATTTTAAATCATGCTGGTAACAATTTCATTTGACAAAGACTACAACAGAAACTCGTCTTAAAGGGGCAGCGTTGCGTTTTTCAGGCACATACACTGCAAAAACACAAAATCGTACCAAGATTTTTGTCTTAGTAGTGATATCATAATACACTTGAAATTAGACAAAACTAACTTATAAGCAACTTTACAGCAAAATATAGGATCTTATTTTGAGTCAACAGTTCCTTAATATTGATGGAAAACTGCAAGTTCCACTTGCAGATTAGTTAAAGTTTTCCATAAGTTGAGAATTTATCTGCCAATTTCACGAGTACTTTCTCATCAATATTAAGGAATTATTGATTCAAAACAAGATCCTATATTTTGCTGAAAAGTTAATTATAAGTTAGTTTTGTCTTATTTCAATAAGACAAAACTAACTTATAATTAACTTTTCAGCAAAATAATTTGCTGCGTGCGAAGTAGTGGATTCCACTACTTTTGCACTATTGCACTAATTTCTAGTGCAATTATTTTGGTACTCTGAAAGTACCAAAATAATTGCACTAGAAATTAGATCAAAACTACTTAAAATTTTGTATTTTTTTTAATGTCTGTTAAAAAAATGCTATACATCTCAAATATGACTTAACAGAAACTTTACTTCCTTATTTATGGTATAACATCTTAAAATTGGGTCTCTGCCCCTTTAAAAACTCCTGCTTTTTCTGGGCCTCCGACTTGAGGAAGTCATCACAACTTGGCTCCTCTGTTAACCATCTAATGTTTTCACCAGCATTGCTCTGAGAAGTGGCTCCTATAATGACCTCAACGGTTCCACCAGGTGTTTGCTAATTGCTGCTGACTAGTCTGAAGGAGCAGAGGAAGGAGGAGAGGGTGTAGGGGGGAAGCTGAGATGAAAGGATTTCTCAACCATGTCTGAAAGATTCAAGGCAACACGCCAGTTTTTTTTTTTTTTTTTTTATAAGAGAATAACATTAGAACATGATGAAATGCTAAGACAAAGTTTATTATGCTATTCTGACTATATCCTTTCACACTAGCATTGGTGTTAGCGTAGCCTACCTTCAGGCGGTGCGCACTCTGCATGGAATCCAATTCTGCTGATCATCTCACAGAACTGAGCAGGGATGCGTTGGAACATCGTTTTAGTAGAGGATCGATGAAGCTGCTTTTTCTTCCGATCGAACATCTCCTTCAGAGCATCATTCTCCACTCTGTCCACCTAAACATAAAATACTTCACTGTGAATCTGTAGTGCTCTTAGTTTACTATAGTCTTTATAAACATTTGTCCTAAAAAATCTGATAAAGCTCTGTAATATCTTTGGATGTTTTTATGTGCTGTACCTTTACCATCCACAGACCCTCAGGTCTGAAAAGCTGTATTCGCTGTGAAAAGACCGGACTTTTTTCATCAACTGTTTTCTTCTCTCCAGACACTTTCATGGCCGTCAGCATCTTCAGCTGATGTTCTTCTTCTGCTATAAAATCTTTGTGGATTTTGCAGAGCAAGACCTCCACCTGCAGGGCGGCAATGACGGCGTTTTCCTCCGGTTTTCCATTGACTGTTAGACATGCATGACCCTTTGAGAAAAACTCCTCAATGCTCAACCCTGTATCAGCTAAATGGGCCAGAGCCTGGTGGTCTTCCTCACTGAAGTGTGAGATGAAGTTGTTTCTGATCTGGATGGGCTTATGCCTATAAAGAAGGTCAGTGAACCACTTCTTAGCCTCGCGTTTTGATTCATCAGAGGGACCAAGCAGCGTGATCTTTGGGGTTGAAGCTCTTGAGGTGTGGAAGTCTTCTGACCCAGAAGCTGGTGAACAAGTTATAAACACAAAAAAGATTACTTTATGAGTAATTTGGATGCATTATGTTGATCAGGAAATCATAGTCTTTGTGCAGCTTGGATGGATTTTAATGGACAACATCACAGCAAATTACTTTAAATGGGATCCAGATCCATTATGTAAAATTCACATTTTGCGTATTTTTGTACTTCCTCTTAGGTCTCGACTGCTTCTAAAAAAAAAAAACAAAGTAAAAAAAAAACCCCAAAAAAAACAACCAGCCGTCTTTCTGGCAATAAGTTAATATTTTTTGAAGAATGTAACGTCACAAATCGGCAGAATTCTGCCCCGTTATCTAGCAACCCCAGCCGAGCCCCAGCATGTTTGGTCAGCTAGTTTTACCGCTGTCTGCTCTGTACAATGGCTGCTGGAAAAGTCAAGTGTTTTGTTGTTGACTTACCATCCAGAAACCACTTACTGCATTCTTGCTGGTTGTGCAGAAGGCTCTACTTATGCTTTTCAAAACTGTGCGGCTGTATGACTGCACATGTGTTTGCAGCCATTTTCACATGCGAGTGTAAATGTTGAGTTGAGGGGAGAGGCCAGCAGCAGATTATTAGGATTTAAAGTGATAAGAAGCCCTAAAGCAGCTAAAATCTCATTATCTAAGAATGATATATGTTTTGTACAAACCATGAATCTATCCTGACCTGCTTAAGGAAGCATGTTACATGTTACAGATCAGTTGAAAAGATGAATTCAGTCTTCACGATAGTAAGCTTTTAAACTAGTCGTAGCATTTTCTGTATTGAGATTTAAGATCCAATGTTTCTGAACACTGAAGCCTCACCAGGGGTCGGTAACAACCCGTCAAATCCGCACAGTATCAAAACACAGATGTCAAGAAATTGATTTATGTAAAATAGTATTTTTAGTTACCTGTTGCCAACATGAAGTTTGATACTCTTTCCTGAAGAGCTTTTATTTCAGCTTCAAAAGCCTAGAAAAAATGAGTCCAATAGTTTTCATGTTATTTACAATTAATTCATACAGAAGACATCCACATGATTTAAGGTGAAAGTTTGAGAATTTTTTTAAAGCAAGAGAACCATCTTCCAAATGATTATTTCTACTGTAACATTTCTGAAACGTTTTATGCAACAGTAAATGTATAATACTTATATCGTGCAGATGAAGTTTTGCAGAAATACCTGGTATGTATCATAATCCAATGGAAAAATTACAAAATAAACATCCAACTTGCTCTGACTCCGTTCAGCAAATTCAGCCACAGCTTTTGACATGATGGAGGCAGATGTTTCTTTAAGGAATCCCAGGTTTCCAGTGCCGATTGCAGGAAAGGAGATTGAGCTGTGTTGGTTCTTTGTGGCTTCTACTAAACACTCATACACCGAACTGTAGAGTAACTGTATTATTGAGATACAAAGACAGGAACTGAAATCAAAGCAGAAAAAGAGATTTTTATTTTAAGTCAAGTACCAAGGAATGAGAGACGTACCTGTTGAGGTGCTGTCCATTCTGTAGGACTCCTGCTCTGTCCAGTGCAAATTGCATGATACACCTGTTTGCACTTCAGGTTATAACCGTTTGTGCAGTAGATATTACCCTTCTTAACAGCTTTGTACATATCTTTTTGGATTTCATAGCCAGCTTTTTCCAATATTGCTTTGGAAATTTGGCCTTGGCTGAGTTTTCGTTCCTCTGATGCAGTGTTTACAATGACATCTGTCTAAAGAAACAAAGAACAAAAACAGGAGTGAATTTAATTCAGACCACCATAAACCCTGTGGCAGAGTTTCAACAATTAAGTGTTTAAGGGGCAGTATTATGTGTTTTCAAGGCACATCGTGCCATTTTATAGCACAATTAATCATCTATGGTACCTTGGGTTGTTATAAAAATGCTCTTATCTGAGATTACTTAAAATAAATTTTACTTTCTGATTTGATGCTTTAAAATTGGGCCTCTAGCTGTGTCCTAATTCAGGGGCTGCATCCTTGCAAAGAAATGAAGACCGGAAGAGAAAAGCAGTGAATTCGGACAGGTCTAGCCTTCATCAACTGACCCCGCCGCCACCTCAGTGTAACTCATGTTGCCTAGCAACCGTGACAGCGTGAAGCAGAGAGCGACGAAGAAATAAAACAACATCGGAGCTAAAGTTTGTTTCTGTCATGTATTACTCTTGATCTCTGTATTATTCTTCACCTTCATAGTAAATCTGTTAGTTTGATTCTAAAACGTTCAAACATGTAGTGCACATTTCTACAAGGAATAAACATGAGCAAATTATTCATTTTCAAATGTAATACTCTCCAGATCTCAGGTAAGCAGTTAAATAAAACTAGTATGTTTGAAGGCTTAACTTTAATGCTCGGGAATAAATTAGCTACGCTAGTAAACCAAACATTTTAAAGCTAGACATTACCTGTCTGAATAATATCGGTGTTTAACTTCCACTCATTGGGGAAAGCTAGTGGGAGTTTTTATAACGATGTGCCAGGAGTCATACTGAACCTGGAGCACCCGGCCAGCTGACAGCTGGTGAGGGGAGCTGGCTGGTAAAACAGCAGACATGTCCAAAAGTGTCACAATTGCAATTAGGTGACGTATTGGTGAACCGAGCAGATATTTGAGAAAGCCACAGTCTTGCCTAAAACGTTGTAAAAAAAAATCATGTTGTGTCACTTAAAGTGTAAGATAACAAAATAATTTGCAGCTCTGCCTGAACACTCGGTTTGGACCTGCAATGAATTATGGGATATGGTGGGTCGTGAAGGATACACCGGACACATCCTTCAAATCAGGGGAAAACATGAGGACGCATTTGAACGAGTCTTTGAATTTGGACAGGCCATGTCATCGGCCTGATAAATCCGTCCTTCGAAGGATGCAGCCCCTGAATTTGGACACAGCTCAAGAAACTTTAAAAACTCCTTCCTTTTCTGAAGCTCTACCTCCAGGAAGTCATCATAACATGGCTCCTCTAGTGACCCTTTACCAACCTTTTTTACCAGAATTGCTCTGAAAAGTAGCTCATATCCTGAGCTCAGCAGATGCTCAGTTTGTCAGACGTTTGCTAATTGCTTCTGCTAGTCTGAAGGACTATTGTGCCTCACAGAGCAGCAACTTGGAAACTGCAGCACAAGGAGGAGCTGCAAATCGAAGGCGGGGCTAGGTCCACCCAGGCATTTTGCACAGCTGGATGGTTGCCATGAAGATTAAAGGATTTCTCAACCATGCAAGAAAGAGTAAAGGCAACACTCCAGTTTTGTTTTAGATAAAGGAATAACATTATGACATGATGTAAAGCTGAAAAAAGCTGATTTTACACAATACTGCCCCTTAAAGTAATTGAACCTGATGTGTCCTCTACTTGGTATTACTGAAAATAAATATGTTGAATTAATTCTTACGTTTTGTTCTTCAATTTTCCCCTTCTGCAGAGTGAGGAGGACATTTCCGATCTTGACTGAAGCTTGTGGGGCGTTCCCGGCTCTTTGGGTATTTTGTGCTGCAGCACTGCTGTAAGTTTGCTTCTGCTGAAGCCTGAATATCTGATTGCATGCTCTCTCCATTTCCTGCACTGTGGGATCATCATGGTTAGCAAGGAAGATTTCTTTGGGACGATGGTACTGCTTAGGCAGCTTGTCATAGAAGGCTTTTATAGTTGACACTATGGTGTCGGCACATTCTCGCAGTGGGTAGTGGAACAACCCGGAGCTAATGGCAGGAATGGCAACAGTTGCCAGCTGGTATTCATCAACTTTATTGAGAATATTCAAGATGGCTCTCTCTAGCAAAGCTGTAGCTCTTTGTACTTCTTGTTGGGAAGGACTTGGCGACAGATTTGGACCCACAGCATGAATTATCGTTTTACACGGTAGTGACCCTGGACCCAAAGCAACTGCCTCCCCTGTTTGTAATTTACCACGCTTTTTGATATAATCATCAGACTCTTGTTGGATTTTAGGACCACCAGCTGTAGACAGAGCCAGAGCAAGGCCTCCATAATGCTTTAAATCTTCATTAGCAGCATTCACAACAGCCTCAGCAGGGAAATTGGTGAGATCAGCTTTCCACACAGAAACCTTTACACCTGAACGCATCATGACCTCTAATCTTATCTCTGGTTTAATGATTGCTGGCGGTCGCTGGTATGAAGTCCTGCTCTCATTCTCCACACCCTCGATGGTGGCCACACATCCAAATTTACTGTTGATGATTTCACACACATCGGCTCCACATCTTCTCACAATGCTGAGTGACGCCTCATATAGAGGAATGTCCAGTTTACTGGCCATCGTTTCTTAGCAAACCTGTGGAAAGATCATACGTAACATCATGAAGACTCAATTAAATGAGATTTATAACCATCCTTTCAGGAGGTCCTCATCTGTTTTCTGATATTAAATCAAGTTTCTGATGATTTCACCACTACACCTGCAACAAAGGTTTTGTGTTTGTGCCAAAGATTCAGTTTTTGGCACCAAAATAACACCATATTCCTGCAAATGGTGTTATTTCATGACATTTTCTTAAGTAAAATGTAATAGTTCTTCACGGACTGGTTAAAAACTAACCTGAGTAGTAAATGTCCAGTACTATCACTTTAGAAATACTGACATATCAGAGGATACTTTGAAGTAAATGTTGGTTAGTTAAAAACAATCACAGTAATATTTTATTCATTAGTTATGTGAGCTGGAATTATTAAAATAGATGATAAATCCAAACTTCCAGCTGTTGTTTTGGACTTTAGTGATGAACAATAAAAACATAAACAATAAAACCCATAACAGCAGACAAAGGAGAACTGTTTGAATTGAAAACACGTTCATGAGGATGCAATCTGCATTATTTATTGATCAAGAAAGTTTTTATGAATTTTAACTTTATAGATTAAAATTTCTGCCTCTTTTCGTTTTAGATCTAAAATGATCACTCTTGCGCAAAGGAATACATTTTCAGGACTTTAGTAATGAAACTAAATTGCAATTTTAATTTAGCTCCAGCAGAGGGAGACAGGTGACTAAAATAAAAGATCTTCAGATCATATAATCATTAATTTGGCCTGAACAGAAACACCTGCCCGACCTCAACTATAAAGTAATCATGTTGATTTCTAGTTTAATTATTACATTTAATATTTGCTGTAATTTTTCCACATTTTAGTGTTGCATGTTTATGTTTTCCTTAATGCAAAGCTGCAAGCAAATGCGGCATAATTTAATTTTAATAAGTTGACCTAACACATACTAACTTAATGCTTTCAGATTCTCGTCGCCGTTTTCCCGATCATCACCCTCTCTGTTAGTGAAATCCAATCTTAACGCCAGCGATCACTTTAAGTCACATCCAAATGCGAATTATGAACAACTAAACTATTTTCAGTTCAGCTTCTCATTAACGTTAAATAAAAAGTAAAGGCTTTACCCATAAAGGAGTACTTTCGTTTAAAAGAGAAGAAACAAAGAGGCGAATAGCTTACCTTGCCTGGCGTGGAAAGTCCCGAGTGAAAAACTGAAAGTAAACTGGAACTGGGTGTGGACCAGTTCTAACTGGTTGAACTGCTAGATCGAGTTAATAAGTCTTCAAAATAACAAAGAAAACATGTCGCTCTTCCTGCTGCGACTCCTTCTGCGCCAATCCCGCAAAGCTCCATAGCTGCGTCAGTAAGAACGCGCCTCCCGCCTCCCGTCGTTTCTCCACAAACAAAACCGAAAGTGTTCAGTCAGATCAGAAAGGAGAGAGGCCAGCAGCATGGCGGAGGAATACGCCTTCCCTGTTCTGGTGGAGTTGGGAGAAAGCAACACACAGAGACTAAAAAATAAGTTGGTGAAATATTTTCAGAGTAAAAAGTCCAACGGAGGAGACTGCGAGGTGGACTATGAGTCCGGGAGCCCAACTGCGCTGCTGCGCTTCCGCAGAGAGGAGGGTGAGTCCCAGACTGTCAGGTTTCTGATCAGTCCTGAGTAAAAACCTGCTGGATTTAACCCGTTTTCTCCCTCAGACCAGAAAAATGTCCTGGGCAGAGAGAAGCACCAGATCAGTTTGGATCAAGGAGTGCTAAAGATGACAGTCCGCCTTCCTTCAGACGGAAAACAGAAACAGGTGAGAGCTAAAAAGTGGAAGTTAAACGTATTTACGTTCTACCGAATGAGAATTTCTTCTCTTATGATCATTGGAATATTGTTTGGAATATTTAATGGAATACTGATCTGACCTGAGTTACTTCCTGTAATCTCATAAAATGCCTGACAGTGACATAACACTCACCTCCTGCTGCTGTAAACATGTTCATGTTTGTCTTTGTGGGTGTGATTTATTTTATGTCTATGAATCGGTAAACTCATTTTATGTTTACTATTATTGCCTTCATCATGTATGATGCTGACCTGACCAGTCCTGGACCTTTGAACACTTCCTTAGCCTTTTGTTTAAACTCTGAGCTGCTAATGAAGACCTGCCCCTGCTGGGCTTTTATTGTTTACTGCAAGTTATATGACTAATCAGAATCCAAGAAGTTTCTGTCTGATTGCATTCCTGCTTTTATCCTTTCACTTTCTGTGTTTGAGGATATTTAACAATCCTCAAACACAGGATTATTTGTCTAAAATGTCTCAAATCTGTTTTAAACAGGGGGATTCAACTGATCCAGGCAGCAAAAAGTGTAAGTACCCGTGAAGGAAATATCTGCCACTGATGTGACACAGAAGTATTCACACCTCTCGAACTTTTTCATATTTTGTCACATTACAACCACAAACATATATATATATATATATATATATATATATATATATATATATATATATATATATATATATATATATATATATATATTTCACTGGAGTTTAGTGTGAAAGACCAACAAAAAGTGGTGCACAATTGTGAACTGGAAGGAGGGGTATACATGATTCAAAACATTTTTTACAACTAAAAAACTGAAAAGTGTGGTGTGTGTGTAAAACCACCTTTTGAAGCAAATCCAGCTGCAAGTCTTTTGGTGTTTGTCTCTACCAGCTTCGATCGTCTAGTGACTGAAATTTTTGCCTGTTTTTTTCCCAAACAACTTAAACTCAGTCAAAATAGATGCAAAGCGTTTGGGAGCAGCAGTTTTCAGATCTTGCCACACATTTTGGACTTTGACTGGGCCATTCTGACGGAATGTTTTAAACCTTCCACATGCGTCCCCAACATGGCTTCTGGCAAACTGCATTCGAGACGTATGATGGTTTTCTTTGAACAATTGCTTTCTTCTTGCCTTTCTTCCATAAAGATGTTTATCCAGTGATGACTAATAGTTTTCCTGTGGACAGATTCTCTCACCTGAGCTGTGGATCTCTGAATTTGGTCCAGAGACACCATGGGCCTCTTGGCTGTGTCTCTGATCAGGCCTCTCCTGGTTCAGGCTTCTCCTGGTTCAGGCCTCTCCTGGATCAGGCCTCTCCTGGTTCAGGAAGTTTCGGTAGACGGCCTTGTACCATTCTCTTTCCATTGCCGGATGATGGATTGATGTTCAATCATTTCTGTGAGATGTTCAAAGCTTTTGAAATCTTTTTATAGCCTAAACCTGCTTTAAACTTCTCCACAACTTTATCCCAGATCTGTCTGGGACAAAGACAAATCTTTGACTTCATGATATTCTCTTAACCAACATCTGAGGCCGTCAAGGAGCAGCTGGATTTGTACTGAGTTTAAATGACACACTAGATTCATTAGCAATCATCAGGCAACTTCTGAAGGTAATTGTTGAACTTAGAGGAAAGGGGACTGAATCATTTTGCAAATCAAGGAAGAGTCCTTTGGACTAACTAACAAATAATCATTACAGAGGAACTTTGCATTCCTCTGTAATCTTCTGTACAAAATGAAATGCTGTTTTAAGTTTGTTGCAGCAGAGGGAGACAGAGATTTTCAAACTACAAGGTTGTGACTGTCTGTTTTTACCAATACAACCGGCTGGATATGGTTTAAATATGTTTTACTAATCTGCATTAAATTAGTAAAACATATTTAAAGGAAATTATAAATAATGATGGGATTTACTTTTTAAGTTCTATGCCTTTCTTTCTGTACTCAGAAGATGTTTCTTGGGCTCTAATATAATCTTTCAAACAAAAACAATAATGGATAATAATAATAATAATGACCTTACTATAAATTATTATGTTTTGACAAAGATGTAAGTATAACCTTGTTTTAAAGGCGCGTCTTTATCCATGCACATCAGATTATTACTAAATCTCTTGAATAACAATAAGCCTGTAAATGACAATAAAAACGGTGATTACCAGTTAAATAACAGCTGCTTCCTTGCTGGACAGGAAATGTTCATGGTTGCTTTGAGATGCTTGCGGCTGGTCATACTGAGTGATAGTTTTGATTGTCAGAAATAATTTTGGTTTTGGTTTTAATCTTTAGAGGTTTAAAATATTTATGGTGTTTGATGGAAACTATTGTACCAAAGCTTTTTGCTAAAATGGGACTTTTTTTTACTCTTCTATAAGTTTTACAGTTATTGTTGACAAAAAGTAGTTTCCACATTTTTAAAAACCTGTTGAGTTGCTTGTTTTTATGTTGTGTTTTTATTAGAACTGGAGATTTGGTCAGACTTTCTGGTCCAGTACTCGACTCGACTCTTTGTGCCAATAGTAAAGTTTTCATTGGAGTTGATGAAAATCCCATGTGGCATTCCCCAAGGTACCATGTTGGGGTCTCTCCTATTAAATATCAACAGGCTGAGATTAGTTTAGATTATAATAAATAACAAGATAAGTAATTATGCAGATGATTCACAGCCCATGTCACCAGGTAATTATAAACTGACTGAAGAGTTAAGAAGATACTTAAAACCAATCAATGGGTAGATGTCCATAACTTCCTTCAGTTAAATAAAAATAAAACTAAGTAAATATGATATGTCCACATTAAAGTCATAATTAGATGGATCATCTAATAGAAGCTTTTCTTTAGCTCATAATAATACAGTCTATACTTATGGACCTACTTTGTTTCTGCTTCTGATTGACTTGTTTCAGTGGTCAGTAAAAAACAGGTTTTACTCATTCATCTTTCATATTTCAATAACAGCGGACCATGAAGGGACCAACAAACAGTCCAAAGTTCAAGAACCCAAACCTCTGAATGAAGGTCAGACGGGGGCAAAAGGCAAAGATGGTGATTCAGACGATGAGGAGCATTGCTCCAAGTCGGCTGTTTTAGGGAATATTCCAGATTCTTTAACCTCAGAATTTATGGAAATGATTGTGGAGAACATTTTGAGAGACCTAAGCTCTCCGACTGCCTCCCAGGACTACACCCTGGAACTGATCCCTGACATCTCATCTGCTGTCGTCACTTTCCAGAGTGGAAGAGGTACCCACTTTGTTCATGCATGTTCAATTATATTTAGAACAACTTGAAATTTGATGTTTTTATTTTAACTTCACAGATAACACTGAGTTCATAGAAAGATGTCCTCAAAATCGGATGTTTACAAAGAAGAACTTATCAGTCCGGCCCCTTGAGAACACAAAGAAAGTTATGGTTGAAGGAGTTTCAGACTGCAGTGAAGACATGCTATGTCTCTACTTTGAGAGTAAAGGGGGAGATGTGGAAGATGTTCAACTGAATGAAGCTGAAAAGTCTGCTGTCGTCATATTTAAGAACCATCAAGGTAATTAACCTGCTCTACTTTCTAATTACTGCAGTTTATTCTGACGGTATGCTCTATCTTCAACAGAAGTGACTACCAGTTTAGAATTATGGAGTGTAACTTTGTGTTTTAATCTGCAGATGTTAAGAAAGTCTTGGGTAAGAAGCATGAAATAAAAAAAGAAGAAATCAAAGTCTATCCATTCTACAAATCTTTGGGAGTAGCACTTTATGGGAAAGATAAGCCGTCCCCAAAACTTCCTGCTGCCATCTCTGAGCCCATTGACAACGCTGTCCTCAGTTACCTAGCTAACCACAAAGCAGCTCTGGAGACCATTGGCCGTGACTTGGAAAAACATTTCTGCAACATAACCCTGGAGCAGTCTGCCGTCCGCCTCAGTGCCTCGCCCTCATTGCTGAAGCAAAAAGAAGCCAAAGTCATCATCAAAGAGTGGGCAAACACTGTGAAAGCAGCCTTTTCTCAGGCTGTGTCAAAATTCAAATCCATCAAGTTCTCCCTGGAGTCAGATGTATGGGAGGAATCTGAGCAGAAGATTAAAGAGAAACTGCAGAAGGAAGATGTTGTTGTAGTTACTGATAAAACCAGTGGTGTCCTTTCAGTGGCCGGCCTTGAGAATGATGTCAACACACTCAAGAAACCTATTTCAGACATTCTTGACAAGATCAACGAAAGGGTCCGGAGGGAGAAATTAAGTAAAACTCAAGAGATCAATGTGTCACCATCGATGTTCCACATCCTTTCTCAAGATGGTCTTCAAGATAAACTCCTGCAAGTGTACCCAGAACTCAAAATGACATACGACCAAAAGAAGAAAGCTCTGAAAGTGACTGGCTTTGTGGAGGAGATTATTAAAGCAACCCAGGTGATAAGCAACGCAACATTAGGATTAAAGCGACAGAATTTAGAAGTAGATCAGTTTTTGCTTGACATGCTGAAGGACGAACAACAAGAGGAGGCCACCGATGCACTTCTTACAGCCTATGGGATAAAAGCAGCCTTGGAGATCAGTCCACAGAGGGTGCAGCTTGTTGCTGTTTCTGACAAGGATCTAATGGATGCTCAAGTCCATCTAAGCCAAATTCTGAAATCTGAATATATCGAAGTTGAAGACCTTGAAGTCCTGAAGAAGCTGGAGTGGCAGCAGCTGGTCCATCAGCAGGAAACAGCCAACAGTGGGTCAGGAATGAGAGTTCAGATCATAACTCATCAACAGCAAGTGGTAGTGTCCGGTCACAAGGACAGTGTGGACAAAGTTAGCAGTGAACTAGAAGAGTTTATAACAGAAAATGCTCATATTGAAGAATGTATTGCTGTTGACGCAAATGTCATCATTGAGTACCTGAAACATGAGACAACCTGGTTGAAGCAACTGGAAGGAGTGGAAGTGGATTTTGGAAATGAGGAAATCATCCTAAGTGGCTGTAGATCTGCTGTGAAAGATTGTAAAACCATTGTCAAAGGTATACTAGCTTCTGTGTGCTTTGATAGTTTTAAAGTCACAAAACCTGGAGTCAAGAAGTTCTTTAAGGAGAAAGAACAACTTTATACTTCCTTGATTAAGAGTGAAACTGACTGCCTGATTCAGATGGCTGGTAAATCGAATGAAGATGACGACTTTGCTGTAGTACAAGTACGAAAACCCATTTACAAAGTCCAGACAAGTGATGGAGTGGAAATCGTGGTCTCCAAGGCTGACATGTGCAGTTACTCTGTGGATGCTGTTGTCAATCCTTCTACTGAGGACTTGAAACATACCGCAGGTCTTGCTTTGGCACTTTCAAAAGCTGCAGGACCTCAGTTGCAGGCCATATGTGACCAAATAATTAATGTAAAAGGAAAACTCCGACCTGGAGATTGTGTCGTAACAGATGCTGGAGGAATGCTTCGTTGCAAAAAAGTGATCCATGCCGTAGGACCCTATTTTGATCAAACTAAGCCAAAGAGGGCTGAGGCCCAGTTGAAAAGAACTGTTAGAGAAAGCTTAGAACAAGCTGAAAAGTGTGGCTGTGTGTCTGTGGCCCTTCCTGCCATCAGCAGAAGTCTTGGCTTCCCACTCAATCTGTGCCTAGCTACCATCGCTAGAGCAGTGAAGGATTACTGTGATGAAAAGTACGATGACAACACCCTGAAGACCATTCATCTGGTGGACAATGAGGACAGTGTTGCTCTTGGTCTAGAAAGTGCTGTGAAGCAGGAGTTTGGAAATCATGGAGTTAGTGTTTCATCTCAAAATGCTACCCCTAAAGTCAGTCAGAAATCTCCACTACTCAAGCTTGTTCCACCGGACCCAAGCTTGTGCCGAGGGCAGACCAAAGAGGGCTTGAACATTGTTCTTAAAAAGGGAAACATTGAGGCTGCCAAGGTAAATATGCATGTTTTTGAAAAACTAATTTAAATATAAAGGTTTTTAAACTGAAATATTCTTCAATGTGCACTACCCTTTGTCTATAGAAAGAGGAAGATATTCTGAAAGCAGAGTAAGGGTAATGGGTAGTCCTGCAGAGGCCCCCCAGAGAGCTAATTTAATTGCTGGTGCGATCCAAAGTTGTTTTACCAGACAAGAAACCTCAAGACAACTGCCCAGTTTTTTATGTTTTAAAAATCCGGTCAGAATTTCAACTTCTGTATGTGAACTCATAGGACTGAGTTTCTTCTAGAAGGACAAACTGAAGGACAAGAACCTCACAGAACCCTACTCAATCTGTCTCTCTAGAATTATGCAAACTTAGGAAAAGTAGATTTATCAGGATAGAAATTTTCTTGACTGATTCTGCTTCCACTCACTGTTGACTTTTGTTTGTGTTACAATAAAACTATAGTGAAATTACATATCTTAATAATGCTGTACCATATTTTCAGACAGAGGTAATTGTGAACACAGTGACGGAAGATCTTGTATTGGACAGAGGGGCAATTTCTAAAGCTATCTTCAGTGCAGCTGGAGCCAAACTTCAACAGCTGGTACACAGCCAGAAAACAAAAGGAGCACCAGGCGAGATTGTTGTTACAGATAACTGCAAGCTGAAGAGCAAACAAGTTTTCCATGCAATCGCTCCACACTGGGACAAAGGCCAAGGCACAGCTGAAAAGGTATATCATATTCATAAAGTATAAAACCTTTTGAATTTCTTTCTGAATCAATGGAACTACCAGGTAATCTGTTTTACAAAATGTCTTTCAGACTCTAGCTGGGATCTTTAAAGATTGCTTGGACTTGGCGGAGAAAACTCGTTTGTCGTCTATAACTTTCCCAGCTGTTGGCACTGGAAACTTGGGTTTTCCAAAAAATCTTGTTGCCACTTTGATGCTGGATAAATTCTTGGAGTTCAGCAGCCAGAGACAATCCAATAACCTTAAGAAGATTACAGTTGTTCTTTATCCTGGAGATACACAGACTATTAAGGTAATGAAAAATAAGAATCATTGTAATATTAGAGTGATAAGCTCTTAGTTTAGAACTTATTGATCAACATTATCAGTTGGTAAAGCTCATTATTAATGCAGAAATTTGTAGTAAAATTTCATGACTAAGCCTTTAATTTTGTGACATTTTGCAGGTATTCACTGATGAATTTCAGAAGAAGTTTCCCAGTGCCACAGGTTCTTCAGCAGCTGCAGGTCCAGCTTCTGCAGATTCTTCACAAGGTACTGGCAGGCAGATCTTTCAGTTGCCATTTGGTTAACTTACACAAAACTTGAGAAATTGCCTAATTTCAAGGTTAAAGTGATATTTATGTTTACCAACAGGCAAATTCTCTAAAGTTGTCTCCAGTTCAGGAACGCATGAGACTAAACTGGGAAACGTGATGATTCAGGTAGTAACTGGAGATATAACCAAGGAAACTACTGATGTCATCGTCAACTCTTCAAATGATAGTTTCACTCTCAAGTCTGGTAAATCAATCTATATGTGATATATTTGTAATGTAAAGTGTAAATCACCAGAATGCACTAAATGCACACTTCCTTCCTAATGATATTGATTTGTGGGACATACATGTTTAATAAGGTTAAACAAGTAAATATGAGTGCACCATAAGATCTAGTTAGATATACTCATTTAAAAAGATGAAATAAAGACAAACATTGGTCATCAGTATCAGAACTATCAAACCTTTCACTTCATCTACCTTCCCAGGAGTATCAAAGGCTATTCTGGATGCAGCTGGTGTAGTTGTTTTTGAAGAATGCCAAAATCTTGGTAAGGACATTAAATTTTGCTTTGTTGTAACATGCATCCTTAGTTTATGGTTTATGGTTCATTTAGTTCTATAACTAGGTTGTGATTCTGATTAAAACATCCCACCAGCTTCCCAGTCCAACCAAGGCATTATAATGACGGTACCAGGAAACCTAAAGTGCAAAAAGATTCTTCACCTTGTCGGACAGACGGACCCAGTGAAAATCCACAGCACTGTAAAGGAAGCACTCCAAAAGTGTGTGAACCACTCCTACACTTCTGTTTCGTTTCCTGCCATTGGTACAGGTGAGGATTGCCAACATAATGAGCTCATCTTGGGCTACATTCACACTGCAGATTTAGAGCTCAGTTCTGAATTTTTGCTGAAATGGGATTTTCTTTGCGTGATTGTTTATATTATTAATTAAACCCAGCTGAAACAAGACCTATGTGTGAACAGTTTACGACCCCAAAGCGACCCACAAGCACAGAAGAAGAACAGACGTTAAACTACAGCGCACTGTTTAAGAAAGCAGTAATGGACACCGCCATTAATTTTAAAGTTTATTCAGCAATAGGAGCCAACAGTATTGTCACAAGATCATAACAAGATGAAGGAAGCTAAAAACTTCCTTGACTGCAACTTCTGTACAGAAGTCTGTTTGGATGTGTAGTCAGGATTAGGGTTAACCTAACCCTAATCCTGACTAAGAGTGGTGGGATTGTGATGTGATGTGATGTACTTCAGTGACACAAACGTCTTTCGTAATTTCATAATTATAGTTTTCTACCATTGTTTTCATCTTGATTTACCATACCTGGCATTTTCTGGTGCAAAATTATGATGTATGTCTGACATTAATGATGTAAAACTCTTATTGAATGCGACATGAAGGTTCAGCCTGCAGATGCTTTGAAAACTATCACATACATATCTGAATTAGTTCTACATATGGAAGTGACATAAATTGGAAATTTTTTGGAGGTAAAAAGATTATAGCATAGTCTCCACTGTACTATAGCATAGATGGCCGATGCTATGCTGCGTTTATCATACAGCATAGCACAGACCTATGAAATAGGTTTGATATGGGCATAAAAACCAGATTTGGTAGCATTTGCCTGCTTTGTGAACGTAGCCTTAGTTTGTCTGCTAATGTAGATTCAGATCGTTGTAGTTTCAGATGTTGGCTAACTGACTCTGAAGATGTATAGTCTTGAATTGACCATTTTAACTTTTTGGATCCAAAGATTTTGACTGTGTAGATTTGGATTGAATAAACATACAAATTTTTTTCTGCTGCACCCAAGGATGAGTCTTAACTTAGCACTGTGGGTAGAAAGAAACTCTTTGAATTTGCAGATTTGAATCATCAACCACTTGTGTTGCCTGTTTCCAGGTCAAGGCAACGTTCAGGCGAAACAAGTGGCAGACTCCATGTTGGATGCTGTGATTGATGTTTTCAGCCAAAACTCCTCCAGCTCCCTGACTTTGATCAGGATAGTCATCTTCCAGCAACCGATGCTGAAAGATTTCTACAGCAGCATGCAAGAAAGGGAAGCCACTGATCCAAAGGACAAAGGCGGACTCTGGTCCAGTTTTACCCACAAGTTAAAATGTAAGTATGGCAAGAAAACTAGTTCTGCCTTTGTAATGAATGTTTTTATCCGACGTTCCATTTCAAAATATCCTTATTCTTACAGCGTTATTTGTATCAGAAAGTCCTGACAACAAACAGGAAAATGAGGCGTCTGATATTGAGACTGTCAAAGTGGAGCCTGTCGTCTTCCATATCTGTGGTGCCTCACAGTCCAAAGTAGATGTAGCCAAGAAGAAGATAAACGACCTGATATCTAATGAACAATGCAGTGAAGAGATAACAGACAACGACATCTTGAACTTGTCTTCTGCAGACTGTCAGCGCATTGTTGACATCCAGATGAAGTTGGGTGTGAGCATCAAAAATCAAATCACCAATGGCCAAGCCTCTTTCATCATTGAAGGACTCAGTAAAGACGTGCTCCGAGCCAGTCGGGAGATAGATAGTATGCTGAAGAAAGTGAGAGGAGAGCAGGAGCTGAAAAGGAAATTGGAGCTGGCTGCCACGGTGGCAGACTGGCAGTATCAGCAACATGGGCTTCCATATCAGAGTTTTGATCAGATGACCAACTATGAGCTTGAGCATGCGTTGGAAAGGGCAGCACCCACCGTAAAAGTTACCATCCTTGGCTCAGACTATACAGTCCAGATGCCTAAAGGACCAGCCACTGACAGCAAGGGAACCATCCTGCAGATAAAACGAATTGACAAACTAAAAGGTATCTAAGTATCTAAAATTCATATCCAATGCTACTGATCTTTAATTTGTCTGCAGGAAATTTAATTGTTCTATTTCCTAAACTGAAAAAACAACTAGATGTTTTTCTATTTTAACAGATGAAGATGTTCCTGAGTTTTGGGATGCCATGCCAGCTGGTAAAACGTGTCATTCTGTCTCCCTCCAAACTGCGTCATCAGAGTACGCAGAAGTCCTCAATCTCTTCAAAGCCACATGCAATCGAGCCGTCAGCAAGGTAATATCATTAGTAGAGTTGTTCATTCCTGACACACAGTTTGAAGAAGCTAATTGCTAGCATGTACCAGAGAATAATTTCTATACAAAAAAGACATTTAGGGATGATTTGTCACCTGGAATAGCTTCCCAGAGCAGCTATCCACCCAACATGGATATAGGCCGACAGCGTAAATGAGAACAGAGAAGAGCCATGCTGCCACCTCCTGCCCAACAATCCCTGCTGACTGCAAAACCTTCTCCACCTCAGGAGGTCCTGCACCCCTTAAGTTACAACAGGAGTATAGGACCGGCCCTCTCAAAACGAGTTGTTCTGTCATCAACTGGAAATTTGAGATATTTTTTTTCTTTTATTAAAAAAAATAAAAATAAATACCTTTAGGCAAAAGAAATAAGGAAACACTCATTAATTTTGTTTTTGTTTTTTTAATGAGATAAAAAATATTGGACGATCTATCTCTGCTCTTAGATTGAAAGGATCCAGAACCCTACACTGTGGAAAAGTCTTCAGATCAAAAAACAAGAGATGGAGGTGAGAAATAATCATCAGAACAACGAGAAACGTCTCTTCCACGGCACCAGTGAAGACACCGTCCCCATCATCAACGAACGTGGCTTCAACAGAAGCTATGCAGGAAAAAATGGTGAGACTTGCAGCAATTTCTTTGTCTTTAGGAGATCTGTCTGCTCAATCAGTAACTTTTAACAAAAATCTCTGTAGTTTTATCCTAGTTTTTGATTTTAATTTTAATTGTGATGTTGCAGCACTTTTGCTCAGAGATGTAAATGGTACAGCAGATTCTGGGCTAATTCTAGAGATTTTTCGGCAGTACTGTGGTTATTTATTTGTTGTAAAATTAAATATTTTAAATTTTTAAGTATTGGTGAAGCTGCAGTATATACCTTTTATTAAAAAGATGTTTTTACTCGCACCATGTCATGACACTATAATAACATGAGACAAATAATCTGTGAAAAATGTTGCTACTGTATCTTCTCCCACTGCTCCCAGTACTAACTGCAGAAATACAATAAAATATAATCAGAAACAACCAATCAGAGCCAGGAGAAGGGTCTTATTGTTGCTGTCAATCATCCTCATGTACACACTGCTCACACTGCTCATGTACACACTTTGCTTTAAGGAGGTGGAGGAGATTGATCATTAACAGATTATCTGTGATAGCAAACTGTCATAACATAGTAACAGTTTTAAAATATATGGAAAAACATACTTTTGTCAAAGTTACGTACTGCAGCTTTAAGAAGTTAAGTAACATTATTGAGAACTTCTTTAAGTCAAAAATTAACTCTGACTGATCTGTTTTCAGCTGCCTGTTATGGAAACGGTTCCTACTTTGCAGTTAAAGCTAATTACTCTGCACAAGACACCTATTCCAGGCCCAATGCGAATGGAGAGAAGTTCATGTACCTGTGCAGAGTGCTGACGGGAGACTACACCCTGGGACAGCAAACCATGATCGCTCCACCAGCCAAAGGGAATCTCGGCATATATGACAGTGTGGTGGACAACGCGACCACTCCCAGCATGTTTGTAGTGTTTCATGACACTCAGGCCTATCCTGAGTATCTGATCACCTTCAAGTAGCAACACCCAGAAAACATTAAATACAAATAGAAGATATGATAATCACACTAAGTCTAATAATTTTTTTATTTGTTTCATCTTATGCTCATTTAGTAGTTTTATTCAGGCCCAGTTAGTGCCTTAAAGCGTTGCCTTAACTTCTCAGACATATAGAGTCAGACCCTGCAAATCAAGATCTTTCACATGATCTCGATTTGATCATGTGAAATATCAAATCAAGAGATTCTAATACATGTTACCTTTGTACTATTTACAGTTTACGACTTGCGACAAGAACCTCCTCTGTTCTGAACCTAAGTTTCACACTCTTATAAACCAACAAGCAGTTCTAGATTTAAAAATTAAAGTAAAAGTTAACAGGTGTCCAAATTAAAACTCCAGAATATATAGTAAACAAGCACAGGTGATTTCACTGTACATCTCTGTAAATTTCTATACTTAAAGAAAATAAAATATTGTTGAAAAACTCTTTTCACTCATTATTCTAATGTTTAGTAAACAGAAATCCTAAAAAAGCAGGTAAAGGCTTGTCTGATTTGATGTGTGATGTAGAATGTGCTTATCTGTCTCTTAAACTGTCAAACTAATTTGTCTCTATAAAGTACTTGGACTTTATTGTTTAACAAATCCCCATACTCTACAATGACTCACAACAAAATGAGTAAATGATGGAGTCATTTTTACCTCCTTTGGAAATCAAGTTCTTAATGAATTAAGAAATGTGAAAGCATTTTTTTAACATAAGTAAAGTTAAAGGAAATTATAACGTCTGAAAAAATATTAGGACAATGACAGGTAATGATAGATATTTTTGGACAAGTTCGGAGTTACAGATAGCGACTAATTTGTGAACCTGGGATTTTGCTACAGCTCTGAAAAAGTATTCAGAGCTGTAGAAAGTCATGGCTTTCTGTCGAAACCAAAACATGGTCAGGTAGACCAAAAAGAAAGTCTGCAACAAAGCTGGAAAATGTTCAGGATGCAAAGAAAAACCTACAACACTCCTCACTTAAATATTGGACTGGTGCAGTGGCTCCCAACGACTTTCTGGGCCCCCCAATGGATTACAATAAAATCCTCCCCCCAAAACGGAAAAAGAATCAACTGGGTCACACATCGTTCAACCAGACATAAACCTTTACACATATTTTGTTTTAAAACTCCACTGAAGTTTATTTCACACTTCAGGTTGCAACACACCGGGCACGTGCAGAGGGGGGGCAAAGGGGGCTTGAGCTCCTGCCCTTTTTATCCTTGATGCCCCTAGTGTCCTTTTTGAGTTTTGGGTTTTTTTCAAAAAAGATTTTTTTAATTTTTTATTTTTAATCTGTATGCCAGAAGGCCTGTTTGTGCCCCTCAGCAGTAATATTTAGCTAAATATAATAATTTAGTAAAAAATAAACTAGTCTGGCTGCCCTCAGTTTAATGACTCTCAGAGCCTCCATGTTGTTCAGACTTCGGGTCCATGGTGAGGAGGGGGGCCAATCTGTGCCCTCTAACCATCAAATTATGGGCAAGAAAAACAAATGTATTTATTTTATTCTTTTTATTTTATTTTTTTTACCTTGTTATGTGAATTAAAACGTAGGTCTGATGTTGACGTTAGAAAAAGTGTTTCTATATATATTTTTATAAGCGTCTTTGCAATAGTGGGACAAAAAACGCCTCACCCCTAAACACATAAATGCTTCAGCTGCACAGAAAACTTCTGACTCTAACTTATTCATTCTGCTAAAAGCCCGGTTCGCTACAGGCAGTCTGAGTCGGTCCCACCGACAGACATAAAGAACACCTGTCTTTATATCAGACATCCTGATGTAAGACACGGTACCGACTGTCATCCCGAGTCGAAACGCAGCCCCGGCACAACCCGGCAAAACCCGGCACCACCCGGCACCACCTGGTCTCTGTTCGATCTGCTTCTCCTTAACGTTTCTACCTGATGGGTTGAAGCCGCTACTGACGGGATCTGGGCTGGAGGTTCGCGGCTTTATGTTACTGTTATGCAGATAGACAGCAGTGTTAAGCTTTAATTACACATCTTTCAACTATCCAACATATAGACAAATGAAATTATCTCACCTAATTTTCATTAAATGGAATAACACTCTCTGATTGCTGAGAAAATTATACCCGGGCTTTAAATAGCCTATTAATAAACATTTGTATTTTGTGATTCTATGAACACATTTGTCTTGTCTTCATGCCAAATAGATGTGTGTGAATCACAAAAAACAATCACCAAAAGCCATTAAAGTACCGAAATAGTAATACAATAATACTTTTCATTGTACCAGGTTTTTACTATATCATCTTTTATATTTCAATGACAGCGGATCATGCAGGGGTCGACAAACAGTCAACAATTCAAGAACCCAACCCTGTGGATGGTGGTGAGACAGGCCCAAAAGGCAAAGATGGTGATTCAGGTGATGAGGAGCAGTGCTCCGAATCGGCTGTTATAGGGAATATTCCAGATTCTGCAACGTCAGAATTCCTGGAAATGCTGGTGAAGTCCATTTTGAAAGACCTAAGCTCTCCGACTGCCTCCAAGGACTACATCCTGGAACTGATCCCTGACATCTCATCTGCTGTTGTCACTTTCCAGAGTGGAAAAGGTACCCACATAGTTTATGAATGTAAAATGAACAACTTGAAACTTGGAACCTTTGCTTATTTTAGCTTGGAACTTTTTCACAGATAACACTGACTTTATAGAAAGATGTCCTCAAATCCGGATGTTTACAAAGAAGGAGTTATCAGTCCGACCCCTTGAGACCACAAAGAAGATTGTGGTTGAAGGAGTTGCGGACTGCAGCGAAGACATCCTCTGCCTCTACTTTGAAGATCAAGGCGGAGAGGTGGAAGATGTTCAACTGAATGAAGCTGAACAGTCTGCTGTTGTCACGTTTAAAAATCATCAAGGTAGTTCACTTGCCCCACATGGCTTCATTCACACTGCAGGCCTTGATGCTTAATTCCAACTTTTTGTGAAATCTGATGTTCTTTGCGTTATGTCACATCTCCAAATGTATGCGACTCCAAATGTATGTAATTATCTGTGTGAACCGCAGACAAACTAAAAGTGTCCCACATGCACTTTAGAGGGCGCAATAACGTCACACATAGTGAGCATGCTCAATGTCTGCGAAAATAAACATGGATGGCTGTTGTCCAACTGCAGCCAGCACATTAACAACTTAATCCACATGAGCATGCACCACGCTTGTTGTTTTTCTTCAGGCTTCCTTTGAATTTGAGGATTCAGAATGCTGATGTTTATCAAGTATCAATGACAGAAGAATGCTCCTTGGCTGTACAGACTCATCAGGCGGTCATTTGTAAAAATCAGATCTGTGTTATACAGACTGTCAAGAAAAGATCAGAAACAGGTCCCATAAGAGCAATTTTCTTTTAATTTCGGTCATTTCAGACAGCAGTGTGAACATTGCCTGTTGCAGTTTATTCTAACAACATGCTCTACAATTCACAAAATTGGTTGATACCAATAGTGAGTCAAGGAGTGTAACTTTATGTTCTAATCCACAGATTTTAAGAAAGTCTTGGGTAAAAAGCATGAGATAAAAAAAGAAGAAATCAAAGTCTATCCATTCTACAAATCTTAGATTGAAAGGATCCAGAACCCTGCACTATGGAAAAGTCTTCAGATCAAAAAACAAGAGATGGAGGTGAGAAATAATCATCAGAACAATGAGAAACGTCTCTTCCACGGCACCAGTGAAGACACCGTCCCCATCATCAATGAATCTGGCTTCAACAGAAGCTACGCAGGAAAAAATGGTGAGACTTTCAGCGATTTCTTTGTCTTTAGGAGATCTGTCTGCTGAATCAGTAACTTTTAACAAAAATCTCTGTAGTTTTAATTCTAGTTTTTGAAATCTGATCTAGTTTTAAGTGAGATATTGTAGTGCTATTACCTAGAGGTGTAAATGAGTCCGTAAATTGTCCTTTAAGGCAAAACTTAAGTAAATGAGGAATGACTCAAGACCTTTAAGCAGTACTGTACTTATTTATTTGCAGCATAATTAAATACTGTGTTAGCTTTTGACATGTTGTTTTTCTAATATGTAACTATGTCACATATTTACACACTGACTGATCTATTTTCAGCTGCCTATTATGGAAACGGTTCCTACTTTGCAGTTAAAGCTGATTACTCTGCACAAGACACCTACTCGAAGCCCAATGCAAATGGAGAGAAGTTCATGTACCTGTGCAGAGTTCTGACAGGAGACTACACCAAGGGACAAGCAAATATGATCGCTCCACCACCCAAAGGAGGCTCCGGTGTCCACATGTATGACAGTGTGGTGGACGATAAGATCCCCCCCAGCATGTTTATAGTGTTTCATGACACTCAGGCCTATCCTGAGTATCTGATCACCTTCAAGTAGCAACACCTAGAAAATGTTAAATACAAATGCAACATCTAATAACCATAGAAAATCTGATCTTCTTCCTGATATACTTATTTTAACTTGTCTTAAGTTCACTTAATTAGTACTTTATGTGTTCTGGAACATTTAGTGCCTCAAAGTGATGCCTTAATGTCTCATGCCTTAATGCCTATGAACTATTTACACGATCTCACTCCTGTTATATAAATCATGTAATTGTGGAAGTTTAAGACTAACAATAATTTCTACATTTAAAAATGAAACAAACCTTAATGAAAACTTAAGAATGAGCTATGAACAAGCACAGCTGATTTCACTGTTCACTTTTCTTCTGTACTTGAAGTAATAAAGCATTGTTGAATACCTTCTTTTCTCATTATTCTGCCGTTTTGTAGACAGAAATTATTTAGATAATTCTTGCTGACAAAGCGGAGAGTCTGATTTACTGTCAGAAAGTGAAAGAAATGTTCTTATCTGTTTTTTAAAAAGTGTGTCTCCTTTACTAGGTAAGAATTATAAAAGCAGGTTTATCTATGGAAGGCATTGGGACTTTACTGTGACCACTAGATAGCACGGTCAGTCGTTGTTTGAACACTGTTACTGTACTGCAAGTCAGAAACTAAATGGTCCTGGACACAACCTACAATGTCTCACTCTCCATGACTATATATTACGGAAAAAGCCTTCCCTGTTCTGGTGGAGTTGGAAGAAAGCAACACACCGAGACTGAAAAATAAGTTGGTGAAATATTTTCAGAGTAAAAAGTCCAACGGAGGAGACTGCGAGGTGGACTATGAGTCCGGGAGCCCAACTGCGCTGCTGCACTTCCGCAGAGAGGAGGGTGAGTCCCAGACGGTCAGGTTTCTGATCAGTCCTGAGTAAAAACCTGCTGGATTTAACCCGTTTTCTGCCTCAGACCAGAAAAATGTCCTGTGCAAAGAGAAGCACCAGATCAGTTTGGATCAAGGAGTGCTAAAGATGACAGTCCGCCTTCCTTCAGACGGAAAACAGAAACAGGTGAGAGCTAAAAAGTGGAAATTAGTTAATAATCTGACTCATAGACAAGTTCCTGTGCTATCACAGGAGTATTGCTTTACTTATTATTATTGAAATAATTGTTGGCAAGTTTATCTAACCTGAATTTCACATGAAATGCCTGGCAGCGTCAGAGAACAAACTCATAGCTTCTGTACAGCAGCATGCAAGAAAGAAATGTCACTGCACCAAAGGACAAAGGCGGATTCTGGTCCAATGTTGCCACAACTTAAGTGGCCAACATTGGATAAAATGTAAGTATGGGAAGAAAAATTGTTTTTGCCTTTATAATAAATGTTTTTATCTGACGTTCTATTTCAAGTTATTGTTATTCTTGCAACTGTATTTGGATCAGAAAGTGCTGACAACAAACAGGAAGACGGGGTGTTTGATATTAAGACTGTTAAAGTGGAGCCAACATTCTTCCATGTCTGTGATCAAAGTAGATGGAGCCAAGAAGAGAAATGACTTCTTCTCTCTAAGTTCATAAAGTCAACTTTGAAGTGGTTTTTTTTTTATTGTTTATGACTTTTGTACAACTTTAAAATCTTTACTTTATTTCAAATATTGTTACAATAGTGAGTCTTCTTAAGAAAGTAGCTATTATGAAGATTTAACTCAATCTGAAAATTTTTCTAAATTTATACAAAATATAATTAAACAAGTTTCCACTAAGAACAGAATCAAAATTAATTTCCAACGTCTGAAAATTTGTCCTCCAATATACTGTTTAATTTGTCCGAAGAAGGAAAATAATGAGAAAATTCAACAAGCCTAGCAAAAAAAGGATACTAGTCTAGTTTTACTACTACTGAAAACCAAAGACAAGTTTGTTGCTGGTTTTCTATGATACAAAAGCTATTATAAACATTTTAAAGGTCTTTAAAATCTGTTTTACTAAGGCTGATATTATTTAAAGTAGAAACAAAACAAATAAAAAATACACTTGCCATGCATTTACTTTTGTATGACTAACTGGTTCAAACAAATCATTCTCTACTCACACTTCTTTATGATATCAATAAAAGTTTAATTTCAGATGTAGGTAACAAACTGAACTGAACCTTTATACCGCTTTGTGTTTCATTTCAGTTTTTAGCAAGTCCATCACACTGTAGCTCTTACAACCACCGGCAGTTTATAAGACATTGTTGATTCAACTTTAACTTGGCCTGCATGAAAAGACAAAGTATTTCTTCCAAGAACAAAATTGTATAGTCTTTGGTTTATACAGCTGTATTCGAAATAATAGCAGTGCCTCAACAGTAGCAAGAAAATCACTGGTTTTATTAACATTTCAAACTCTATACCCCAGATAAGTTTCTGGGGGGTAAAATAAAGGTATAGAAAACCAACAAACCCAACAGGACAGCCATGCATACTGTGGATTCTGTGAAATTGAATGATTAACTGAAAAGGGTGTGTTCAAAAAAATAGCAGTGGTGAGTTCAATTAGAGAGGGCATCAATTAGGGAGGGTATTCTGGGAAAAAAGGGTGTTAACAGATGATCCGTATTTAAGGATCAAGACAACTGGCATGCTGGCTGTGCATTTCTCCTGAAAAAACAATGAAAATGGGTCGTTCAAGACACTGTTCTGAAGATGAGCGTTTCCTAATAAAAAAATTGATTAAAGAAGGGAAAACATACAAAGAGGTGCAGAAAATCATTTGCTGTTCAGCTAAAATGATCTCAAATGCCCTGAAATGGGAGCAAAAAACTGAAAAACGAGGAAGAAAAAGAAAGACAACCCCTCGAATGGACAGAAGAATAGCCAAACTGGCGAAGACTCAGCCAATGATGGGATCCAAGAGGATCAAGCAAGACCTTCAGTTGACAGTGAGTACTGTGACAATCAGAAGACGTCTTACTGAGGTTAACCTTCCAGCAAGAAGCCCCCAAAGTCCCACTGCTGAGAAAAAGACATGTGCAGAAGCGTTTACAATTTGCCAAAGAGCACATTGACTGGCCTGAAAAGAAATGGCATAATATCTTGTGGACAGATGAAAGCAAGATTGTTCTTTTTGGGTCTAAGGGTCACAGGCAGTATGTCAGACGCCCTGCAAACACAGAATTCAAGCCACAGTACTCACTGAAGACCATTAAGCATGGTGGTGCAAGCATCATGATATGGGGATGTTTTTCATACTATGGTGTTGGTCCGATTCACCGCATACAAGGGATCATGGATCAGTTCCAGTACATCAGGATCCTGGAAGAGGTCATGCTGCCATATGCTGAGGAGGAAATGCCTTTGAGGTGGACCTTTCAACAGGATAATGACCCCAAACACACCAGCAAGCGAGCAAAAGCATGGTTCCAGATGAACAAGATTCAACTGATGGAGTGGCCAGCACAATCCCCGGACCTTAATCCCATTGAAAACTTGTGGGCTGACATAAAAAGTGCAGTGCATGAGGCAAAACCAAGAAACGCTGAGGAATTGTGGAATACAGTGCAATTATCCTGGGCTGCAATACCTGTGGAACGATGCCAGAAGTTGGTTGACTCCATGCACCACAGATGTGAAGCAGTCATCGGAAACCGTGGTTTTGCAACAAAATATTAGTTTAGGATACTCAGCTAGGTTCACTTATCAAGAATTTCTGTTTGTACAGTACATTTTTGAGTTTCCAAGGAAAGATGGCAACACTGCTATTCTTTTGAACATGCCATTTCTTACTTTATTTGAAATATTATTATTATTATTTAAGTTTTGATGACTTTGCGCAATTGTTTTGCTTTGGAATAGAATGTACTGTGTCCCCAATGTATTTGTGTTCATTAAAGTACAATTTCTTTGAAGAATTTTGACATTTACTCATTTTTCTAAAGGCACTGCTATTATTTCGAACACAACTGTATATAAACTCAAACAGAGTTGCTAGGGTTCATTCCCTGAAAAGTGCAATTTTCAATTTTGATTCTCAAGAAAAGACGCTGGATTACTTCAAAAGTGTACAACCATAAACCAATTTACACAAATCAACTCAACAGGTTGCAAGAAACAGAAAATCTGAAGCTTTCAAAGCATAAAGACTAAAGCTACTTCAATGGGCTCTTTGCACGTACGGCATTGACGTCACATCCACATGAGCAAATGTGGCTTTCTTGTTTCCACTTTGAGTTACCATGACAGCTAGAAAAGACAAACTCGTATTTCAGACGCAAATAAAGCAATACTATGAACATTATTGTCTTCCTAATATAATGGGCTTTTAAGTTTTTATGGATTTCTAAGCGATCCTGAATTAAGAAGACAGTGGCTTGTAAATATTTGTCGGTACCAGTTAAAGTTAACGCTGCACAGCAAAGTTTGCAGCCTTCACTTCACTCCGGATCAGTTTCTTCAGCCTAAAGAAGGTAAATAAAGGAGCCATCCTGTATTATTTCCATGGAATCACTTTCTCTATTCAGCCTGAAAGAGCGAGAGTATGGGAACGAGAGAGCAGACCAGAGCCAGACAGCCGAGCAACTGATCCGCCTGTACACATTGCTGTAAACACCATCTTATTTGAGCTCTTCGCAACAAGCAGGCAAAAGTAATAAAAAGAAATAACACGGGGACCTTAAGGAAGACGGCCATATTTTTCTATTAGCAACAACTTTGAACCTGAACAATCAGCTGAACTAGAACTAGTCAGCTGATATCAATACTGCCCTACGTTTAAGCTATGGGGTTGTTGTCCTTCCTCATGATGCAGAAGCAAAATGCCCAAATCGAAATCCCCCCGAAATCCCCCCCGTTACCTGGTCTGTTTGATACTGACAATAAACGCATAAAAACATTGTGCTGCCTCCTGCGTTCTGATTTTAATTGATTATGGTGGAAAATTTTATTATCAGATAATTCATTGTGACTTTATTTAATGTCGATGTCATAATATTGTCTTAATATTTAAAATGTGATCTTCTAACAGCATGAAGAGTCAAACTATTTAATCCTTGTGGCTACATTTTTTATTTGTAAATGCCTTCACTTAAAAATTACCCCAATTTTCAACATTTTATAAGTGAAACAATTTTATTTGAGGAAATGCTTAAACATTGCAATAACACAATAAAACAATCTATATACCAATATGTGAGTAGTTGAAGATTTGATTCCTCTTGGGTTTGTAATATTTTCTACTTTATTTTCCTCACATTATGTTATTTTGTGTATTATTTCTGTAGACTATTCTTTTTATGTATTCCTTTTCTGCTCAGTTTATCATGTCAAAATGTTTTTTTTAATCTGATGTTTACAGTTTATTCTTCAAACTTGAATAAAGATTTACAAAAAAAAAGGTTGTGGAGAGTAAAACTCTGTAAAAGGTTACAGTTTGTAGGGACAAACAAACCAGTAGGTGGCGATAATAAGGCATATTCTCAGTACTGGGGAGGTTACATTTCCTTGTTTCTCCCTAATACCATGAATGAGATGCAATTTAAAATGCTTAGTATCCATTTTTATAACTCATGATGAAAATTTTGAACATTTATTTGAGATTTTGTATGGATTTTGGATAGACTGTAATTGAAAGTCTTTATTATTTACATCTTAACAGACAATACAATGTTTGTGTTGTGAAAATTAAATGTATTCAATCTGGAAAATATTTTATTGAGAAGATAATTTCCACACGAGTTTGTTTGTGATGCTTTAGTTGGTTTTAAGGTCTGGGATTCAGCATCAGGGGAGGCTGAAAATAAAGTGCTAAAGTGAATCTGATGCAGTGATGCTCATATTGACTCAAAGCAGACACTCCTAGCCATGTTTGATGCAAAAGTTATTTTTGTAGAGTGGAATGTGTATGAACAGCAGCATTTTGTTTGAGAAAAAGCATCAAACTTCAAAAATACTCAGTTACTAAATTGCGCATTATGTCCAATTTACAATGTAATGGGATTACATTGTAAATTAAAAACGTGGAAAATTTTGAATAAAACTTAAATCGCAATTTCAGAAAAATTGTAACAGACAGCAAAAATATTAATAATTTGCAGATAGCCCAGAGCTTTGTGATTCGCCTAAACTTTGAAAACTAACTACTTCTGCCTACTTTAAGCTAGAAACTCCAAAGAGTAATTTTGCAGAATTTTAACACTTTCAATGTATTTCAATGAAGCAAAAATTGTCACAAAAAGCGGAATATTTTAAAAAGTATAAAGAGTATTCAAACCAAAAGTCACAGTCGTAATGTCCTTAATGAGATGAATGTTTCTGATGAGCAAAAGTAGATAGGACATAGTTAAAATAGTCGGACTAATAATAAAGAGAAACTGGAAGACAATTATTCATCTTTGGCGCCACCTGCAGGTCACGTTTTGTTATTGCATAAATCTTTCACTGGATTATTTCTGCTTCATTTTGCAATAAATCCTCCCAAGGCCCCCACTTAGATCCACGTCAACACAATTTCGTTCCTAGCAGCATTTTGTATAACTTCTGAAGTTAATAATCAGTGAAGGTTTGTTGGGTTTTCCATTGTTTTTTAATCGGAATCCGGTTTTTCCAGGTGTGTCGCTCCGCAGGTGTGTCTACACCTCGCTTTTCGTCAGTTAAAAACACGGAAGTTTTGAGGCTGAGGGAGGTTCTCCAGCAGAGTGAGGCAACACTTCATGCTGTCATCCAGCGCATAAATCTGTCCAGACTCCGAACCTGAACGCTTTCTGAGCGGATCCTTTTGGTGAAATGTCATCCGCCGCGCAGACGCAGCCAGGCGGCACGGAGAGCCTGACGCCGTCCGCTGTCAACCACATTCTGATGGAGTTCCTGATTTACTTCGGCCGAGCCGTGGTGGTCTTCTACCCGGTGTACCTGACCGGGTACCTGGGCCTCAGCATCAGCTGGGTCCTGCTCTGTATGCTCATGTTCACCTGGTGGCAGAAGAACCGGCGGTGGAAGGACGTCCGGATCGATTCTGCGATCGATTTAATGGATAACGAAGCAAATATTATCAGCAGCGAGCTGAAGAAGTCCTTACAGATGGCTTCATGGGTGAGGAGGAATCCAATTTTCATGATTTAGAGGTTTAATGTCAGCAGATGGTTTAAGTTTCCAGGCTGGGAGCAACATTTCTGACATTCTGCATGTCTGGAATGGTGTTTTTTACTCATTTAATACACCAATGTAGTAAAAAAATAACACAAGTTCAGGACTCCGTGAATGTTGTTTTTGTTCTTTATTTGCATGACCAACCCAGGAGCCTGACCCACGGATTGGTGCAGGAGTTTTACCTCTGCACATTTCACTGCACCACACCCAGAAACGCAGTGACTCATGTAACTGGAGAAGAACAAAACTTGTTTCAGTGTTGGAGGAATGTTTGTGATCACATTCTGGGGTTTATCAGTGGATTGTAGCAAAGTGCTTACTGACTTTAAAGTCAAAACACAGTGTCCACCTGCAGAGCACAGTGTGTTTCTGACACATAAGATACAGAACAGGACTAGCGCCACTGGAAAAACAATTAAATCTGACATTTTCTCCAAAATCTACTGCAGCGTATTGGAGCCACTGTAGACAGAAAAAAAGGAGTACATTTCTCCACCAAATCAGAAATATTTAGATTCATATCAGGAATGAATCTTATAGAATGAATCTTATAGAAAAACACAGAAATTTCTGAGTTCCAAAAGTCAAGAATTTTCAAGTTAAACAAATATTTTTAGATTAATCTCATAAAATTTTTAGAAAAAATGTGGAAATTTCTGAGCTCCAATAGTAAAAAGAAATTGCATGAAAAGCAACTCAGAAAATTAGAGATTAAACTCAGAAATTTTCCAGAAAAAAACACTGAAAGTTTCAAAAGCTGAAACTC
This sequence comes from Gambusia affinis, assembly GCF_019740435.1. Classification (NCBI taxonomy): domain Eukaryota; kingdom Metazoa; phylum Chordata; class Actinopteri; order Cyprinodontiformes; family Poeciliidae; genus Gambusia; species Gambusia affinis. The sequence goes on from NC_057878.1 coordinate 27,203,932, forward strand.
AGAATCTGACTTTTGAAACTCAGAAATTTCCACATTTTTTCCAGGAAATTTCTGAGATTAATTAAAACATTTCAGAGGGTTTTTTTCCCTCACAAATCTACAACCTTTTCTGATCCGAATGTTTCACTTTTTTAGAAAATTTCTGAAATTAATCTCAAATTCTGAGCTATTTTGGTAGAATTTAGTCCTTTTTTTTTCTATCTAATATGGCATTGCAGAATTTGAACTCCTTTTTCTTCTGACTTTAAATTCAAAATTTTGACTTTTTGCTCTCCAAATTCTGACACTTTTTTTTAAATAAAAATTTTGATTTTTTTTTTTTCCCTCTAAAATTGTCTTCTTGTTTTTTCTCAAAATTCAAACTTTAACCTCAGAATTTTTTTTGTCCAATTTTTCTTTTTCTAAGAATTTTGTCTTTCACAATCTGAGATCAAAGTCAGAATTCTTGAAAAAATTTCAGAATTTTTTTTTTTTTTTTTTTTCGGTGGCCCTAAGCCTCTTCCACAATAAGCATCAGAATATGATATCTAATTTTGTTTCCAATGTTGCTGCTTCAAAGAGGCTTTAAAACCCCCAAACCAATGAATTTTTAATTACAGCAATGGAAAATTAAGACTGTCTTTTAATCAGTTTACCTGCAGATTTACTGTCTAATCCAGCATTTCATCTGCATTGACTGTTTTCCTTCCAGATTTGATCACAAATCACTTTAAAAATCTTTCATTTGCTTTCTCTAAAGATTAACTTCACCAACGTTGAGAAAGTTCAGTGGGTGAACAAGGTACGGTACTGATCATAATAAAGTTATTGTTCGCTGTATTTGTTGGGTTCCTCTGTCGAGCTGATAGTTGAACCACTGGGTTCTGATTGGTTGTGCTTTGGGTTTGGTCATGTGATCAGGTGTTGGAGCAGGCTTGGCCCTTCTTCGGGATGTACATGGAGAAACTTTTGAGAGAAACAATCCAGCAGAAGGTCAGGACATCCAACTCTGCGCTCAAAATGTTCACGTTTACCAAGATCCACTTCGGACATAAAGTGAGTCTGATTCGTAAGCAAGTTTAAACTTAATATAAAAAAGAACATACATAAAACTTAACGTAAAAAGAAAGTACATAAAACTCTGATTCTAGAGTTTTATGTATAAAACACACTTCAGATAGACTTTGAACTGTCACTACTGGGTAGATAAGCAGCTAGCTGAACTACTTTGCACCTGGTTATCACGTCTTTCTCTTTTTCTGCTGAAAGTTTAATTTTAAATCATGTGAAAAGTAGTGGTTTGCAATATTGACTTAAAAGTTTTATCACAAAATTATGTGGTACTATTGTAATAACAATAATACCACAGTTATTAAAAATAATAAGTAATATAAGTAATAACAATAAAACATCCACCCATACTCTCCAAAAACCCAAAATCTTACCAAGTATTTTTGTCTAGTTTCCAGTGCAACTTTCTTGGTACACTTGAAATAAGACAAAACTAACTACAAGTAACCTTTGTGCAAGAAAATAGTTTTTTTTAAGTCAATAACTCCTTAATTTTGATGGGAGATCATTTAATTTAAAACAAGGGAACAATGTCTTCTTTTAAGTGAAATAATCTACCAACAAAACAAGTAGTTGTATCTCCCATTTTATTTCAGTACTAGCATAATCTATCAATTTTGACAATTAATTGAGTATTCAAAAAACATTAGGCCAGTAAAAAAAAAGTATTTTGCTTCTTGTATTTAAATTGTATTGCCTAAAATTAAATACAATTTAAATATTACCGCTAGTCTCAAGTTTAAAGCATAAAAAACATTTATAAAAATAAATATATCTATTTTTTACATTGTTATTCTTTTTGATAAGCAAGTACATGTAATTAGTTAAAAATGTATTTTCCTGTACATATAACATGCCAGATTATGTACTAAGAATCACATTAAAAAAACCGTTACCTTTTAGTAGCCACGAAAGTGGACGTTTCTGAGGTGTTGCAGCATCGAGGACGTGTTATTGTGAAATGTCAATTCCGTTTTGCAGTACAGACTCTGAAATGTATTTTTAAAACATATATTTATACTTAATTTAAAGTCATGCCATAATTTTGACACTTTTTGTCTCTTTCTTGGCGGCATCTCTTTACGTCCCTGGCGGTTGTCCTCCGTAGCTGCTAATAGCACTTAGCAATCGTCAACGGCTCGTCAACGGCTCGTTGGCGGAAGTGAGAGCTTAGTGCAACTCTAATAACGGCCCGACCGGAACACAGCGCGCTAAATGGTAAAAGATAATTTAGCGAAGCTTCGACATGGATAATTTGCCTCGAGGAATTTTATACTCAAGGTTCCTCAGTCATTCGATGAATCATTACAGCACTTGTGGTCGGTATTATAGTGTAATGAAGCCTGTACTGTTGTCAGATGATGTACTCAAGGTTGTCAGTAATGTCCGCCATTTTATAGTATGTTAGCCTGTTTTAAGCCCCCGACTCTGATGCTGCTACTTCCTCAACGAGTAAAATCAGCTCTGTCCATTCACTGCTGCGTCTCTAGTCCAGTCTGTTGTCCAGGTGAACACAGAGATATTTCCTGATTTTGTTTTGTTCAAGAATGAAACAAAGTAGATAAGATTTTTTTTCATCTTCTTATCACAAACTATCAGAATTTGGAATCTGTGCTGTTACTTGAAATATTTTTAGAACCTGTGAAAAACAGAATATTTTATGATTTCTCAAACCCTAGAACTGAAAAAGGGCGTACATTACTTTGTTTTCAATATGGATGCAGCGATCCTCATTTTTTACTTCCGATACTGTTTGGTGTCGGCTGATACCGATCCAGTACAGAAACACACTGCTGAATTGACTTAAGATGTTAAACATTGATCAAAAGTTATGAATTATACATTTGTTTGATAACTCTGTACTAGTGCAGCAAGTTTGGTCAAACATGTAAAAACAACACAACTCTAATTTGTTAAGTCAAGTATAATTAGGAGTATAACAACCAATGCTAATTAAATTATAAAAGAAACTGAAACAGACAGAAACTATAGGTTGACTACCTTGGTCAAACATATAAAAATAAACTGCAATAAACCTTTCAAATGGTCCATAAAGAGCAATTAGGAGTTATAAATGTGATGTAAAATAAATGATAAAGTGTAGAATTAAACTAAACAGATTCCAGTTTTTAACATGCAAGCTAAGCATGGCTGGAGATAACTTTGTGCCTCCTGTTTTGTCTCTTTTTGACGTCGTTCAGCCTTTAAGGATCACTGGGATTAGAGCATATACGCATGAAGTGGACCAGAGGGAAGTGATTCTGGACATGAACATCGAGTCAGTGAAATTAAACACATTTCAGTTTCAGAGTGACCTCCGTTATCTCTAATCAGCTGCGTTTTCCTGCACAGTTACGACAGTGACGTGGACATCGACGCGGATGTGAACTCAGCTATCAAAGTTGGCATTAAAGGACTGAAGGTTGGTGTTCGTGTTTCATTTCTGCTTCTCCTGTTTCTGTTAACTGCTGCTGTAAAATCCTCCTGACTCTTCCAGTTCCGAGGAATGCTCAGAGTCATCTTAGAGCCTTTGATTAGTCAGGCCCCGCTGGTGGGAGGAGTCACTTTATTCTTCATTCGCCGCCCTGTAAGTCCACACACACACACACACACACATATTTATGTGACTAGTAAAGAGCAGCTGTAAGATCAGAACTCATGTTTTTATCCTCAGACTCTGCAGATCAACTGGACAGGCATGACCAATTTGTTGGACAGTCCTGGGTTTAGGTCTGACTGATGGAGTCTTCTTATTCACTCACACCTGTTGAGGTTTAGACGTCCTCTTTAATCTGACCTGTCCTCTGTCCAGCTCCCTGTCTGAGGAGGCCATTGTAGACATCATTGCGTCCCTCCTGGTTTTGCCAAACCGCATGTGCATTCCTCTGATTGACCAACTCAAAGTAGATGAGATGAGATTTCCTCTTCCTCGGGTGTGTATGAGACGAAACCTGAAGAGCTACTTTAAATCTGTCAAACGCATCAAGAGTATGAATGTCCTCAAAGGACAGATTGTGTCAGAATGTATTGATAAAATCCATTCAGAGACTGATAAAATATTAATAAATAGCTGTATCCTCATTTAATAAGAATCTCTTAATACTAAATATTGAACATCTTCTGACATTTGATTTAGAATCTCATATTTGAGTACACAACTGTTATCTTGAAGGTTCTGATTATGTGTTAATCTGGAGTTTAGAGGATGGGAGTTTAATCCAAAAGGTTCTGATGTGAACCCTCCTGACTGCTGCCCCCTTCAGGGCGTGGTCAGGGTCCACGTGTTGGAGGGCAGGGACCTGGTGGCCAAGGACACCTACATGATGGGCTTGGTGAAAGGCAAGTCGGACCCTTACCTCACGCTCCGAGTCGGCAACCGACTCTTCAGAACCAAGACCATCAAAGAAAACCTGCATCCGAAGTGGAATGAAGTTTATGAGGTCGGTAACAAAACGTCTACACGCTTTGACTCATTTGATGATTTTTGAGCAATTATGCCGTCATTCCATCAGTCCTAAAATGTACACAACTAATTAGCATTTTCCTTCATGTGTGTGCTTTGTTGAACGGTCGCCTCTACACCCACCAGGATCTGAAGCTGAATTACAATCACACATTTCTTTCTTTAAGAAATGTACTCAACTTTATAGTCTCTGAAATTATGAACATAAAACTCTTTTCTTTGCAGTTTGTTATTCACGAGGCGCCTGGACAAGAGCTGGAGATGGAGCTGTATGACGAGGACAGAGACAAGGATGATTTTATGGGAAGGTGAGAGTCAGTCTAACAGAAGTGTGTCACTGGATGCGTTTTTAAATACTATGCTGTTATAAATATGATCATATTTGTAGAAACACCTCCATGTTTTAACCTGGATATTTTGTGATTAAGAAACGAAAGCGAAGGAGGCTGTTAATGCGACGCGTTACGTGTTTAAATCCTGGACCTGATTTCATTTCTGCATGTGTTACGTGCAAAAATGAACACATGCATTTGTTATTCGTACAAATGCATGTTAGATTTGTAGATTTTCATAACTTATGATATCCTGCCACATCGGAGTCTGGTTTTAGCTATGAATAACTGCAACATATCCACTAAACGCAGCAAACGAGCAACCAGAGTTGAAATGTTGACGGAAATCTTTGGGAACCTGTAATTCCCAGGTTCCTTCTACAGAATTATGAATAAACCAGGAGGAAGAATCATATGACGCCTGTAAAAGCAATATTAAGGTTATTGTGGTGTGAAAATATGTCTTTTGCTTTCCTGGTTGATGAGTGTGATTTTTTATACTTCATGTTGTAAAGAAATGTTTTTCTACTTTAGATATAACCTGGATTCTGGAGAAGTGAAACGGGAGAAAGAAATGGATCAGGTGAGAAAATCCAGAATAAAGTTGGTAAAAAAATATGCAAAAATACTAAATCTTAAAAGAAAAAAAGATTCTGGGTCCTACTGCAGATATCGTTGTAAAACAAACATCTTTGTAAAGCAAAACTAACTTACAAGTAACTTTTTCTCAACGTATGTTTTACGTAAATAATTCCTTAATAATGATTTAAAAAATATGGGTAACTTTGGCAGATTATTTTCTTTATTGGATGGAAAAAATTTCTTTTAAGTATTTTTTAAAAATCAATATTAAACATGAACAATTATGAGAAAATTCTGAATTTTCTTTTAAATGAAACATTGAATGTGTTTCATTGTGCAAAAAATGAAAATTTTTAACTAAATTTGTTTCCATTGTAATTAATGCATCAGGCTTTTATGTCATAACTAAATGTATCCATTTTGTAACCATTATGAAAACATTATATGATTCTTCAAAAGCATTTATTGCTTTTACCAATTTAAAAAGTATGTGCATGTGTGCAACATATCCTTGAAATGCAGCAAATTGTTGAGGAAAATATTTTTTTAAAATGAGACATTTGGCATCAATTATGGAATCGTGAACTTAAAACAAGCTTATATTTTTCTGAAGAGTTATTTATAGACCAAATCTAAAAGTTTTGCAGTGTAACAATCCAAAGATTTATCCGTTTAAATGTTAAACTTTGTTCCTTTTGACCGCCGGTCGTGTTGTTGAAGTGGTTTCCTCTGGAAGGCGTTCCTCATGGAGAGATTCACCTGAAGCTGCAGTGGCTCGCTCTGAGCACCGAAGCCTCTCTGCTGAACGAGGTACGGCAGCCTGGCAGGGACATTTCTGTCAGGTTAGGGCTCAGTGGTTAACATCAGGGCTGTCCCGTCTTTTTTCCAGTCCAACGCCGGCCTGTCCTGCGCGATGCTCGCTGTTTATCTGGACAGCGCTTCCAACCTTCCAGTAAGACGCCTGGATCTGATTCAGTTCATTTTCCAATAATTTGTGACAGTAAGTCGAGTTTTTACAGGTTTTCGTCATGTTGCCCACAGAAAGACCAAAAGGAGTTAACTGTTCATCATAAACATGGGAAACACAACAAAGACAAAGAGGCTCGGGTAAGACCAACACTTCCTCTCACCCTTCAGTTCTGCTTCTGATTGTAATTTAATGCTGATGCGTTCAAAGATAAACTATTTCCTTTAAAATGGAGGCCAAAGTGTAACTTCATAAAATGCTCAACATTCCTCATTTAAAATTTTAAATATATATATCATGTTTTTTTCTCGTAAAAGGAGTTTATCCTTGTATTATTTCGACTCTAATCTGATAATATTGAGACTTGTTTTATTTTTACCACTTTATTCTTGTAATAGTTTGACTTTTTTCTTGTGTTATTACAGCTTTTTTGCATGATGACTTTCTTTTTGACGTAGGAATGAATTGTTGTAATATTATATTTTTTTCGTATTATTCTGACTTTATTTTTGTGAAATTATGAATTTTTGCCATGCGACTTTATTGTAATATTTTGACTGTTCTAGTTAATTATTTTTTATTAACTTGGCCTCTGTCGTCATTATAAACTGATTTAAAGGTGAACTAAATATTTTTTGGATTGTAGGGAATATAATTATTTGCTGTTTTATTTTCATTTGCATTTGAATATTTATGAATATTTTTTACAAACTGTTGAAAACAGTCTTTACGTAGTTTGTATCGAACACAACTGAAAATGCTTCTGACTTTCTCGTGTGTTTTTGCCTGTGTTGCCATGGTTACGCTTGTTTATCTTCCTGCACGCGGCCTTTTAGCGACTCCCCCTGGTAATGAAGTGAGATTCAGTCATGCAGGTTGAAGGAGTGCCTCTCTTCTCAGTGAATTATCTGAAAACTTCCCAGTATTTTGTGCCAGAGGTCGTGGGGTCAACCTTTCGAAGCGGGATTCGACCTCGGCGTTGGGATGTTTGGCCCAACGGCTCGGGCAGATCAGACAGTTTTTCGGCTGGTTTTTCCTGTTTGCCTGGTATTTAATCAGCTGATCTGAAGGGAGTTCAGTCTATTTTTAACTCGGTTTTCTGCGTGGAAACAGCTACAAAAAATGTATTTTTCTGTAGAGTTGCAAGATTGTAGATTTCTTTTGTTCATTCAGTTTTCCATTTAATTTTATACATTACTCAGTTAGAAAGTTTTTTGTTGGAAAATTAGTGTTTTTACTACACTGTACGTTTTACTTTTGCTTCAGTGAATGAAAACAAAAAGGTTTTCACCAGACAGAGATGCACACATGCAGTTTGTGTTGAAGTTCACTAACTTTATGTTGAAAGAAAAATGTTTTCATTTTCTAATTATGTAATTTAGATTTATTATTTTCATTTTGACTTTTTACAATACCAACATTTTTTACATAACTTTATTTTAATCCATCTGATGATGTAATTATTAAATATTGATCAGTTACTCTTATCTGAATAATTTCTGATGTTTGACCCGCTGTGAATAACTTTAGTGAATGAAGAAAACATTTTTCACCAGCTGCAGTTTCTTTTGGTCCATAAGGTTTATAGTGCCGACAGTAGCTGCTGAGCGCCCTCTGCTGGACAAAGCAGGGACTTCAAACATAATAATTGCTTGTTTTGATTTTTCTGGAATGTTAAAAATGAAATTTAACCAGCAGCAGCAGCAGCATCGTTCCAGAGGGAGGATCTGTGGAGTGGACGCCTGGTGATGGAGGCGTGGCTGCGCTGGGGAATTTACCGACTTCTTCTCTGGTTTGTTTTCAGCTCACAAAGAAGAATGTGGGCCCCAACTCCTACGTCGAATTTACTCTTGATAAGGACGTTCAGAAGAGCAAAGTAGGAATCGGCACACATTTTCTAATTAACTTATCTACTTATAAATGATTTATGTTGGCTGTTTGTGTTTAATTGTTTTCCAACCGGCCATTTTGTTTTTACAGGTTGCATATTTGAGTAAAAACCCAGTGTGGGAGCAGGGCTTCACCTTTTTTGTGCAGAACATAAAAACTCAGCAGCTCACACTTCAGGTCAGTCGGGAAACACGCAGGAGCTGCTGGCATGATGGGAAAATTACAGAGTTCTGCTGTTATGTGGTTGAAATCATCAACCACATATTAAATTAAATAAAGTAAATTTAAAAAATCAGTTTTATTAAGAGGAGAAGGTTATATTAGCATATTAAGGCTATTTTGTAGATGGGGGGGGGGGAAAGAGTAAATTTCCACCAAAAAATCTCATAAATCTTTTAGGGAAAAAAAAGTTTGTTTTCCTTGAAAATTTCTAAAGTCAAACTCAACATTTCAACGGAGTTTTAAAACTTTGAAAATTTCCCACTTTTGAAATTGATATTTCTGATATCAATCTCAGTTTCAGCGGGGGTTTTTTTTTAAACAAATTCAGAAATGTCTGTTATTTTCTAGAAAATTTCTGAGATTGTCTCCAAATTTCTGAGTTTTCTGGTGGAAATTTCCTGTCTTTATTCTACAACGGCCCAAAGGCGACTTCCATACATCTGACACACGAGCAACAAGCAAAGCTGCTTCTCTCGGCCCACATGGGGTTAATTATGCTTCATAAAACGGACGCTGGAAAAGGCTTTCGTTGTGCTAAAGCAGTTCAAGAGCAATCCAGCATCTCAATGCTAAACATACAGGAAAATGATCTGATTTAATTTAACGTATTAATTGATAAGTTGCATTCCTGCTTGGTTTAGGTCAAAGAGGAGGAGAAGAAATCTGTTCTCGGTTCTCTCAACATTCCCCTCCAGCGCCTCTACTCCATCTCCTCCATGTGTCTGGACCAGAACTTCCTGCTGGATCACTCCGGAACCAACAGCCAGATCAAACTGAAGGCCACTCTCATGGTGAGTTTTTTTCTGTTTTTTTTTTTCTAGCAATTTTATACTTTTAACAAAATTTCTGACAATAATCTTTAAAAAATCAGATTTTTTTTTTCCGGCAAATTTTTGACTTTTCAAACTCAGAAATGTATAAAAAAATCTAGAAAACTGCTGAGATTAAACTCAAGATTGGTTTTTTTTTTCTAGCAAATTTTTGGCATTTCAATATCAGAAAGTTTTTTGTTTTTTTTTCTTGAAAATTTCTGAGATTAATCTAAAAATGTCTGAGCTTTATTCTAGCACAATTTCAGAACATTTTCAAAATTTATTGGTTGGAATTCATTCATTTATTTTTACTTCTAACAACAATATGCCGTCATAATTACTTTTTTAAATAGGAGGAGAAATGAACATCATCTCCAGAACAGATTAAATACGCAATCGGTTTTTGCAAAAGAAACATTATATGACAGTGATGTTTGTTTTTCTGTCAATGTGAGTAATAAAAATAAATAAATCTTCGCCTGAGGCGCCTTTGACTAGATCCATTTGTGACAAATCCAAAATCAATTGTTATAAAAAAATGCAAAAACAAATAAAGATGTTTAACTGATTACAGATTCTTACAGAGGAACGGGCGCCGCCTAAAATCACCGTCAGTTCTCCATCGGCCGTCAAACAGCAGAACCAGCAGGTGAAAGCAGGAGGAAACGTCGCCGCCACACCGGTTCCCCTCAACGGTGCGCCTGCAGCTTCCTCTCCGGGTCTGCCCGGAGTCCCGCCGGACGGGACGGACAAGGCAGCTTCACCTCAGCCGCGGCGCAACTCCTTCCTGGCTTCTGAAACCAGCAAGCACTCCACCCTAAACATGCGTCGGTACGATTCCCACAGCCTGCTGTCGGAGAACTCCATCGCCTCGTCGCGCTTCGACCTCACAGACGGAGCGTCTTTTCCACAGTGAGTGGAGACGATTTCCTCCTTCTGAAACCTGTAATGCCGGCCCGGTTCGGTGGTCTGACGGCACGTTACGTAGGAAAAAATTACATTTCTGCCAAAAAACAGAGAAGTTTTGAGATGAATCTAAGAAATCTCCTAGAAGAAACAAGAATGTTTCTGAGTTTGAAAAGTCAAACATTTTCACACTTTGGAAATTTCCTAAAAAACTTATGAAATTCAAAAATTTCCCATGTTTTTTTTTCTTTAATTTTTATTTTAATCTGTACAATTTTCTAGAAAAAACAATGACATTTCTGAGCTTCATAAGTCACAAATTGTCAGAATTTTGAAATTTTCCACTTTTGGAAAATGTCTGAGTCTCAAAAGTCAAAAAGCTCCAAATATCAGAATTACAAAAAGTCTAAAATGTTTGAAACTCAGAAATGTTCTAGAAAAACAAACGTGGAAAACTGAGATTGATTTAAATAATTCTGAACTTCTCTTAGCAAATTTTCAAACTCAAAAATCTTGTTTTTCCTGGGTTAATTTGAGAGATTTTGGCAGAAATGTCCTCCTCTTAATGCAGAAAGCTGCAAAAACTTAAACTTGTTGTTATTTTTAACCCTTTCAGGGCCATCAGGGACCATCAGGGCTCGTTTGGGGAGATCAACCTGACTGTTCGCTATGCCACCATGAGGAACAAACTCATGGTCCTGGTTCATTCCTGCAGGTTTGTTACAGCATTCATCCTTTAATGATTCTCCAGCATCAACATCATTTATTGATGTTATTGACCTTTTGCACTTAATCACGTTGAGGCGCCATGATGGATGTCGGAACAGAGCGACATCCGTTGGTTGTTTTGACCTCCGTCATGCACAGAGAGTCGATACAAATCCTCAGGACTTGAAAATGTGCAAAACCAAAATTAAAAACTGGAACGTTTCCCTGCAGAAACCTGTTTCCCTGCAGCGACAGCGGCACTGACTCCTACGTCCGCATATATCTCCTCCCTGACGTCTCCTGGAGACACCGCAAGAAGACGCACGTCAAGAAGAACACAGTCAGGCCTATTTTTGAAGAAAAGTAAGACAACTCAGTTATCCTGTGAAGCACAGATTAATAATCTGAAACAGAAAATCATGAAGAATCTCCTTTTTTTTTAAATACAGGTTTGAGTTTGATGTGCCGCTTGAAGAAGCTCAAATCAGGCAGTTGGACGTGTCCGTCAAAAATAACAAGATGTTCCGTAAAAGGGAGCGAACAGACATTGGAATGGTACCTTTAGTTTGGTTCTTTCTTTCTTTTACATTTTGAACAAATGTATTTTAACATTCTGCTTTTTTCAACAGTTGATGTTGGATCTCTCCCAGATCGATCTGGTCAAAGGAACCTCAGACTGGTATGGAGCAAAACGTCTCTCTTTACTAACCTGTTGCATCAACAGAAAAACATACAATAACGTCGTAGAATGTAGTTTCTGTTGCAAAATTTATCCTAAAACTGAAATTAGGAGGTTAATTTCTCCTTCTGTAACTGGTTTTAGATTACAACCAGGGTCATTGCAAATAGAAAAAAAATTAAGAAAAATGTATTTAAAAAAAAAAACCTTTCCACCAGTAAACTCTGAAATTCTTTAGGAAAAAACTGGAAATTTCTGTTTCAAAAGTAAAAGATTTTGCTTGAAAAGTCTCAGAAATTTTGAGACTAAACTCAAATTTTCCAGAAAAAAAGCTGAAAATTCTGAGTTTAAAAACTGAAAGATTTGCTTGACATTTTTCAGAAATTTTTACATTAAGCTCAAATTTTCCAGAAGAAAGCTAACATATCTGAGTTTAAAAGTTAATGGAAAAACATCCAAAAATTTTAGATTAATCTCAGAAATCATCTAGAAAAATTTGTAAATTTCTGAGTTGGAAATTTCTGAGTTTTTTCTAGCAAACTTTTGACTCTTAAAACTCTGAAAGTTTTTTTATAGAAAATTTCTCGGATGAATCTCAAAATTTCAGATTTTTGCTTCTTGCAATTTTTCAACTTTTGGAGGTCAGAAAATTCTAACAGTTTTTCTCAAAAACTTTAGATTAATCATTAATTTAGATTAATCAAATGTACTCCTTACTCTATTTTCTTTTTTTTTTTAACAAAGACATAACCAGGTACACCTAACTGGAAACTGGATGAAAATGCCTCATAATATTTTGAATATTTTTAGATTTAATTCCCATAATTTTGAGCAACATTCTCCCTCTGCTGAGCCCTGACTGATGGTTTGGCTGCTCTACAGAAACCTGTTTGTGTAACAATAAACCTATTTTGTCTATTTTCTTTTTCTTTCTTTTTAAGGTTTGAACTTACAATACCTGGACTGTCGAGATCGACGATGCAGAGTCACTTTTAGAGGAAGTGACTCCTTTCCAGCAGCTTCTAAAACTCTTATTTTGAAATTCTGTGGAGGTGGCGTTTCTCTGTCCTGAATGTTGCAGCACCAAGTGAATGTGCAAATATTTTGTTCTGTAATATGAGCAGAGTGGGATCATATTGCATATTATTGTTAAAGCTGTTTGTATTATTTTATTGAAAATATTTTTAAAAAATGCTGATTCATTCCACAGAGACCAAAAGATTTAGTTTTTCCTCTTCATCTGTGCTGCAGTTGGAAATAATCCAAATCAGAAACAACTTAAAAAGGCAAATATTTGTTGCACTGAAATCAAGAGAATCATTTTAAATTGAGGAAATTTAAAACGTGTCCATGCAGCCGCGTCGTTTTTCTGAAGCTTTGGGTGAAAAACTTTCAGAGCGAATCACACTGAGAGATTTTACTGTTTTAGAAAGTTTTTAAACACGTTTTACCACAAACCGCATTTCCTGTTTCATAATTTCTGTCATCGACGTGTTTCACTTTAACACATTTTTACATTGTAGAGTTCCAAAACTCAATTTTATTAAACAGAAAAGTCACATTTCTTGGTTGAAAACATCCACTTTGTGGCTGATAATAAATACCTGATTCATAATAAATACCATAAATCATTTTAGGATTTCTCTGAGAAATTTGTGCACCATTTTCTTTTAATGTTTCTCTGTTATTTTTAAGTTACAAAGGAGAATTGTTTCCAAGTTTGTTGGTGAAGTAAAACAACATTTTTTTGTCAAATATTTATTAAAAAATAAACCTATTCAAAAAGACAAACTGTGGAATTATTTGTTTTTACTGTAAAATTATGACTCAGCATGTTAAAGTTTATGAAATAAAAAAGTGTGACATTTTTAAAATGTGAGTGATTTTTATATGATGTTGAATCAGAGTGATGGATGGAACATTTCCACCAAAAAACATAAAACACTTGCTGAAAAAACATTCAGAAATTTGATATTAACCTCCAGAAAATAAAGTAAAAAAAACTTTTCAAAATCAAAAACATTTCTGCTTGAAAAGTTGAATATTTGTGAGAAAAAACAGATTTTGTGATTAATTCTTGATTAAACACAAATTTTAAGCTTTAGAAACTTCTGCATTTTTTCTCAAACTTCTGATATTAATCTTTTTTTTTGTTATATCGGAAGCTTAGAGATTAATCTCAAGAATTGTTCTAGGGGAAAAAATGAAATCGTTTAGGTCCAAAAGTTGAAAGTCAGAACGTTTCCAGAAGTAAAAAATTTTCGACTTTTGATACTCTGTTTTTCATTTAGAAAATTTTCGAATTTAATCTCAAATATTTTGTATTTGGGTGGAAATTTAATTCTTTTTTTTTTCTACTTACAACGATACGTGTTGCCCTGTTGAGTCTCTTAATATAGACCCACAAAAAAGTGGAATATAACAGAAATGTGTTGGGGGGTTTTTATCATTGGCAAAATAACATAACGGAAGAATCAATGGGGGGGGGGCAATGTAAACAGGAACGTTTGAAGTTGAGTCAAGTTTTCCTTACGTCGTTTTTTAATGCAATCACGCTCCTTTTGGCTGCACAATGTGTCTTAAATCGGGCCAGTTGGTTCCGATAGATGTGAGGTTCCGTTTAAATTTTGTTTTCTTTTGTAAAGAAGAAGAGAAAGGGTTTTAAAAAGCCGTTTATCGGTGGGAGAAATGCATCTGTGCTCATAAATCTCATAAATCTCAGTCCCCGCTGCGCTCAGGTGTTTCCGCGTCGCCTAGCAACCGCCCTAGCAACGGAATAAATGTTTCTGTTGATCGCAGAAAGTTTTTAACCACGATGAGTTTAAAGAGGAAGAAACCCGATTTTGCAGATAACGCAGATGTGTATGTACATACCGCGGATGGACAGGTAAGCGGGAGAAAACTGAATTATTTAGAAAATGTTTATTTATTCTTTTATTTTTATTCTCTTCAAGTTCATGCGATTCTGACGCTAAATACGCCGCCTGGTGTTATCTTTAATATTATCTTGATACATCTTTGCTATGTTTTTGTAGTTGGCTGTATTAATTTTTTGTTTTAAGAAAAGTTATTCACTAACATCCGTTGTTTAGTCCGGCAGCCAGGAGCCGTGGATTGAAGCAAAACCTTCATTTTCTCTCTTTGAAAATGAAGAAGGTCTTCAAACGGAAGAAACGACCGAAGCAGCAGCTGTGGAAAGTAAATACAATATATCTATAATTCTTGTAGCTTCGTATGAAATTGTTGGTGCATTTAGCTGCACTGTTTAGCTGCAGGACATGGAGCTGGCAGCAGACCCAGAGGAACCACCAGCAGCACTGGAATTGGGCTTTACCGAAAACCGACACCGATGAAGCAGCGCAGCACCAGGGCGAGCCGGGCGGATCTGAGGGAGCATGACCGGAAACTGACTGAAAGTGTCGTGGAAGCCCTGGGGTGAGCTTTCATCAGGTTCCCATGGAAACATGTCCGGTTATTTCTACTACGGAAGAAGATTACAGTCATTAAGAATATTTTTATTATTTTGGAAAATGTGATGTTGACATTTTTCTAAGATTAATGATTTTTATTTCAAAATTCTGATATTTTTTCCTCAGAATTTTGACTTTTTTTCAGAATTTAGACTTTTTTCGTCTACATTCCGACTTAGATCTCAGATATATATTTCTCAGAATTTATTTTTTGAAGAATTTAGAATTTTTCTCAGAATTCAAACTTTAATTTCAGAATTAGTATTTTAAAATCATATTATTTCTCAGAATTTTGACTTTTTCTCTAGATTCCAACTTTAATCTCAGATTTCCTTTTCTTTGAAATTCTTTACTTCAAAATTTGACATTTTAATCTTTAATATCAACATTTGGACTTTAATCTCAGATAAAAATTTTTAAGAATGTTGACTTTTTCCTCAGAATTCATGCTTTCTAAAATTTTTTATTTAATCTTAGAATTGGTATTTTAATCTCATATTTCTGACTTTTTTCCCCCTTAGAATTCAGACTATAATCTCAGAATTCTCTTTCTGTCAAAATCCAAATAAATATCCAGACATTATGGGTGTATGTCAGTTAAGTAGTTAGCAAATGAAAATAATCACCCAGCTGTTCCTTCCTTGCTATAGGATTTCTTAATCTGTACCTTATCCAAAACTGAAAACCCCAAACTTATTTGGCAGATTTTCATTTAAAGACTCTTATTTGCTTGATGGTGCAGAAACAATTTAAACAATTCTAAATCTGAGGGGAAAAAAAGTTACATTTAATTTTAACCCTTTTGACCTTAATCCTCTTCCGTAGCATTTCTAGTACAGAACAAGTTAATCACACTTCCTGCTTGTGAAATATGCCAGTAATTAAAAGATGTTGTCTGATTTCAGCCAGCGGGTTGCTGAGGGCAGCGCCACAGAAACTGGACCCTTAAGATTTACAGACGATGCCAAACGTAAATTGGTAAAAAAATAATAATAATAATCAAAAACACATGCTCCTTAAACATACAAATATATCAGTTTATCTGCTCTGCTTGTGCCAACAGCAGAAAAAATTACTGATCTAACATCTGCAGTCTGATTGGCTGATCTTTTCAGCCAATCAGCATCAATGGAAGTGAATGCTGCTCCTGGATTGGCTGGTTTATAAGCATCAGCCAATAGTGCGTCAAGGAGCGTTGTGATCAAAGCTGGTTACTTTGGATATAACAAATTTTCTGGACGATAAATCGTCCCAGATAAATGATGACATTTATCATCATTTAGAATTAGTATTTAATTCTAAATTGTTGTTTTGAGGCGATTTTTAAGCAGAATAACGGAGAGAAGACATAAAACGATAAAAACGTGCCAATTCAACTGGCAGATTATTTCACTTGTAAAAAGATATCTTTCCCTTGTTATTAATGAAATAATCTACTTTTTGTCAATATTAAGGAATTATGTACTTAAAATAGCCCTCATATTTTGCTGACCAGTTATTTAAGTCAGTTTTGTTTTGTTTTTCATTTCCACCAGAAACTAAACCCACAAAGGTCAAACTTTGTGTTTTTGCAGTGTATTTGAGACCAACCACAGCTGTTTTTGTCATCCAATTTTTGATATAAATCATGCAAATGAAAATGACTAAGCTTGTTTTAATCTATCATGTGATTTATTTTTATTCTCAATAAACAAACATCTTATAAAAACCAAAATAACTCTTCCTGAGTTCACTGTGTGCCGCCTGGAGGCGTCTCCCTGCTCCTCAACGCTGCGTCGTGTCCTGCCAGATGTTTAACTACTACATCCAGAGGGGCATCGGCCTGGTGAACCTGGCGCGTCTGCAGGACTCCTGGATGGACAACATCCATGCGCTGATCCCCCCCAAGCTGAGGCGCCTGAGCACATCGCTGGAGGAGCTGGATGACGAGACCAAGGAGGAATATCTGCAGAGCATCAGGGCTGCAATCCGTATGAACCCAATTATTTCCAAATAATAACGTAAACAGATGACAGAGGTTCGCTGATCCTCTCAGATTCATATGGACTAAATGGATGAACGGCTGAATGTGTTTTGATTGTAATCTGTTTAGAAAAATTATGATTTTGTTTTTAAGTAATGACTTAATGTCTGCTGTGTTTGACTGCAGTAACAAAAACGCTCCAAGATCAGAGTGGAAAGGAGGCGGGCGCCGAGGAGGAGCTGCCCTCTCACAGGCTGGAGTCAGTCTGCTTGACCTTCTAAGATGCTAATCAAATATTTAGTTTGGAGCTAAATACTTAGAAAGAAAGTGAAATATTTAGCTTAGCTTACAAAATGCTAAGTAGCTTGACCTTGAAACAACAAGAATAAACTGAAAACATTAGAAATGTGGTGATATTTGTATGAAAATAAAAGTATTTTCTGATGTCATTCCCTGTCAGGATGAAAGTAGTGCCGAAGCCGTGGAATCGATCGTTTATCCAAGCGAAGAAGAAGATCAGCCTAAACCTTCACTGCGTCAGCCGCCCTTTGCTGCAATTGGTGCTTCTGTGGTATGACTTGTACAAGTAGGTACAACAGAAGCTTTCAGACTGTCTTTGTGTAAATGAAGCAGTTTTCTTAAAAAACAACTCAAAATCTACCGGTTTTGTGGTGGAGGTGGTGGCCCTGAGCATGCCACCACAGACTCTGTGTAATCGGCGCTTTCTCCAACAATCTGCTTTCAGAGACGTCCGACTGATCGACGTGGCAGCGATCTGCTTCAACAAGAAGTTCCTGGAGCTCTTTGAGTTTCAGCAGGTTGTGGCCAAACATGTTGAGTTCTCCAAAGGTTTCCTCATGGAAAAGTAAGCAAGACGTCCGTCTGACACAAAGTTAGATAACTCATCGCATCCAGCAGCAGTGAAATAAATCACAGTGATTTCCAACACAAGGAAGAATGCAGCATAACTCCATGTTGATCCCCTATGTGGCCTCATCCGGCCCGCCATGCGTTCTTATGTTTTAGGTAGCGTTGTGCTAAACTGTTGTGTCGTCAATCAAATCAAAGCAGTTTTTCACCTGCATACGACCAAATTACACCAATCAGTCCCTTCAGTTTCCATAGAAATGTCCAAGGTTTTTCTAAAAAACTTCAGATTCTGTTTTTTCTTACAATTTTTTGACTTTTCAGACTCTTTTTGAGATTAACCTCAGAAACATTTCTGAGTTTGAAAAATTTTAAATTTGCAGAATTAGACATTTTCAGAATAATCTCAAATATTTTCTTGAAAAGAAAACCTTGGAAATTTTTGTTTCAAACATCATTTGAAACTCAGAAAAAGTTTAAATTAAAATGTGTTTGTTTTTTGTAGGAAATTTTAGCAATAAAATTTTTTCTTGCAGATTTTTGAGAGTAATCTCAGCAATTAAAAAAAACAAACATTTCTGAGTTTGAAAACATCCAAACGTTTACACGTTTGATGCCTGGTTTTAAACACTCAACATGTTATTTTGTTATTTGATTTTTTTTTTAGTTGGCTTTCTGAAGTGCACAAGGTTTTCTGCATTCCAAATCTGCTGGTTTCTCTGAGCAAGAAAGGAAAACTCGAGTCTTTCTTAAACTCTGCAGCAGCTCTGATGACACTGCATCTGCAGAAACTTACGCTCAACTCACTGAGCGACTACACAAAACTCATTTCTACAAATATGGTACAATTTCACTTTTTATCCTGGCTTAATCTAAAGAATAAATCAAGCTGGTGAATTTAGTTTTAATTCCTGCCCTCTGTCTCTCAGCATTCAGACAGAGCCAGAGGCACATCAGGCTTTATTCTGCATCTGGTCTTAGAAGGTACTGAAATCAAGTTTGAGCCGGACTTCAAGATGTACGAGGAGGCGCTCATCAACGTGTTTGAGCTCATGCTGAAGTCCACCAGCGATATTCCACGGGTCGAATCCACCCTGTTCCCAGAATGGGTAAGAATAAAACCACCCAGCATCAGTCATCAGTAAACCCTGATATGGTGGTTAGTTTTTACACAATACTGGGGCTGAACGATAAAATAAACGTTTCATATCAGTTGATAATTATTCATTCATTTTATTTTAGTTATTTTTAACTTTTTCATACACAATTCTGAGGAAAAACAAACAGTTGACAAATAGATAAACAATGTTTAAGTTCTTCCATCCATCCATCCATTTTCTGTACACCCTTCGTCCCTAATGGGGTCAGGAGGGTTGCTGGTTCCTCTCCAGCTGCGTTCCGGGCGAGAGGCGGGGTCACCCTGGACAGGTCATCAGTCTGTCGCAGGGCAACACAGAGACATACAAGACAAACAACCATTCACACACACACTCACACCTAGGGAGAATTTAGAGCCCAATTAACCTGACAGTCATGTTTTTGGACTGTGGGAGGAAGCTGGAGAACCCGGAGAGAACCCACCATGCACAGGGAGAACATGCAAACTCCATGCAGAAAGAGCCCGGGCCGGGAATCGAACCCAGGACCTTCTTGCTGCAAGGCAACAGCTCTACCAACTGCGCCACTGTGCAGCCCTAAGTTCTTCCAGAGATTTATTTATTTGAGTTTCCCCAACATGTAAAGTGATTTCTGTTTTAGAAAATATTTTATTCATTTCTGTTTTAAATATCCAAAGCACTTAAAAACTGTTGGTGTTATTGGCCTCGCAAGATACTGCACCAGCTATCCAAACAGCTAAACAATCTTGAACAATGAAGAAACTCCGGACAGCGATGACTGGTTAATGAAGTTTACTTCAGTAGTAGTTCAATTTGTGAAACTGTAACATACAGAAATTCAATGTATTACAATCTAGGCTTTACAGAATGATATAAATAAAATAAAGGACCAACATGGCATTGACTTTCAATGAAATGAGGATGTTAGCTAGCGATTAGCAACAAGAAATTAGCATATAAAAACGGACTCATTAGCGTAATAATAACGGGCTATATACATACAACTTTACACAATACCATCATATCATGTAACATTACAGGTGTCTCAATGTTTTAACCAAGTAATACTCACAGACAATGCTTTAACAAACACCAAGAAAGAACCAGGAGGAGTGTGGAGCGGCCGTTCGATTCTGGTAACCAAGGGCAACAATGTAGCACTTCCTGTCCATATTCTTCTTCTACTATTAATTCAAACAATAACTTAAAGTGACCACAAGGTGGCGTATTTCAACTAATAATAACACTAGCAATATTATACACAATAAACATAACACTCCCCGCCTGGGAGAATACTATCCCACATTCAAATTAACAGTCACTGAATTGCTCGGGGGACAAAAGCAGAACCACTTCGGTCACAGGGCGCGAAAAAGTCTTCTTAGTTCCCGCATGAGAAGTAGTTACTTCAACTTTCCTGACAAGTCCGTCCTTCCCTGGGATGGTCTTGGAGATAATAGACATGGGCCACTCGTTCCTTTTGGCCTGAGAGTCCTTGAGCAGAACGATGTCTCCTTCCTTCAGGCTTTGTTTCTTATCCTGCCATTTGTGGCGCAACTGCAGAGTATGAAGATACTCACGTCTCCATTTCGACCAAAAGATATCAGCGAGACTTTGAACCCTTTTCCATTGTTCTTTCAGAAGTATCCCATTTTCAAAGTTTCCAGGAGGTGGTGGCGCACATCCTGTTTTCATGGTGAGCAGCATCGACGGCGTGAGGATAAGAGGTGACTCAGGATCGGTAGACACAGGAACAAGAGGACGAGTATTCATGATGGCACAGACTTCAGCCATAAACGTAGACAACAGTTCGTGGGTCAAGATTGCCCTTTTACAATCTTGGAACATGGAGTTGAGGATGCGCCTGGCAATCCCGATCATTCGCTCCCAAGCACCACCCATATGTGATGCGTGCGGAGGATTGAAGATCCATGAGCAGTTTTGTTTGTTCAAGTAGCCTTCGACATCTTCGATGGAGAGATCCGTCTCAACCATTTTCAGTTCGTGAGAGGCGCCGATGAAATTTCAATCTGGATAGACTCACACAGAGAAAGAGAAGCAGTTAGAAGATTTAATGATACAGAAACTTTGGCGCTCGAACCCGGCGGAAGACTTGTGAGCTGAGGATCACCAGGCAGGTGATCGGTCCAGGTTTAGCTCAGGGTAGTCTTCCCCCCGGTCCGAATACTGGTGGTGGAACGGAGCCTTGAACGAAGGAGCAGAGAGGGAGCTAGGAAGATGTCCCTGGGATGATGGTGGAGATGGGGAGGAGGTGGGTCGAAGCACGGCTGACGAGCAAGAAGATCCGGGGAAGCTTGTCCTTTGAAGGGATCCGTGAACGACGATTGGCTGAAGCGGTGCGGCGCACCTGTCCTGATTGGCTGCGGCGGGAGCGTGGTGAGTGTCTGATGTGTGACGGCTGTGTTTTGTCTCCCAGCTTGAATTTTCGCCTAGGCTTCATTTGTGCCGCAATCAGACCTGATTTGTTTTGCCGGGCCTCTGATTGCAAAAAACCGCCTCAGAGCGTTTATGAAACTGTCAGTGCTCATTGTTTCGATTAACTCGATATGTACTGCTCTCGTAGACATGCAGGAAAACATGACGGCCCACCTTTTGGAATTGGCTTGACCTCCTCTTGTGCGACGGGTGAAAACGTCCCACGGCCCAAATACATCCACACCCACGTACGTGAATGGGGGTGCGACCTTCATCCGTTCAGGAGGCAAGTTTCCCATCTGTTGACATTCAGCTTTTCCTCGTAACTTCCTGCATGTGACACACTTGAAAAGAGCAGTGCTAATGCTTCGTTTGGCTCCCACCAGCCAGAATCCTGCAGCTCTTATCGCGCCTTCTGTGAAATGCCTCCCCTGATGTTTCACAGATCCATGGTAATGGCGTATCAGGAGGGTACCCAAGTGGTGTCTGGCTGGAATGATGAGAGGGTGAGTGGTGTCGATACCCAGTTCAGCATGTGCGATTCGGCCCCCAACTCTTAAGAGTCCATCATTGTCCAATATGGGGTGCAGCTTCCAAAGACTGCTTGAGAGGGGAATCTTTGTCCCTTCTGATATGCATTTTAGCTCTTCTTTGTAGTACTCACTTTGAACATTCTTTATGACACAAATCTTTGCCTTTGCCATTTCTTCTTCTGTAGGTCGACAAAGGTGCCAGCCGTGGCAGCTGGATGCTTGGTTGGAGTGATTGAATGAGCGAACAACATGAATCAACTGGGCTATTGCTCTGATGAGAGCGCTGTAGTTTGAAAACTTTTCAAAACATGTTGGAGCGATTGCTGGTTTTGTGGCCTTGAGTCAGGTTTGTTGTCACCAAGGCGTACTTCTATGTCAGCAGCAGGATCAACAAGGTTGTAATTTTCAAAAGGAGGTACCTGTAGTGAAGGCTTGAGGAGGAAGGCCGGTCCTTCCAACCATGTTGTGTTGCTCAGTTGGGCTGCTGTCACAGAACGAGACCCGTAGTCTGCTGGGTTGAGCCCAGATGGAACGTACTTCCATTGGTGAGGGCGTGTCGACTGGAGTATGCGTTGGACTCGGTTATGCACGTACACATAGAATCTTCGGGTCTGGTTGTATATGTATCCTAGCACAACTTTGCTGTCCGTATAGTACTCAATGTTGTCAAATGAAATGTCCATTTCTGCTACTATCAACTCTGCAACTTCAACTGCGAGCACTGCGGCACATAGCTCGAGTCTTGGAATCGTGAGGCCTGATTGAGGAGCCAACTTGGTCTTTCCAAACACAAATCCAATTTCTGTGCTTTCTGATGTTGAGACTTTGATATATGCAACGGCTGCAATGGCTTTTACAGACGCATCAGCAAATATGAAGAGTTCTCTTTTTTGGGCGTTAGTTGTGGAGAGCGAGGTGTAAGGACGCTGTATTTGCAGACTTTGCAGATCTTGGAGAGAGTCCTTCCACTTGCACCAGTCTGCCTTTGTATCGTCGGGAAGAGGTGCGTCCCAGTCGTCCGTCAAACTGGTTAGCTCTCTGAGTATTTGCCTGCCTTGGATTGTGATGGGGGCGAGGAACCCAAGAGGGTCGTAGAGGCTATTGACAGTAGAGAGGACGCCTCTACGAGTGAAGGGCTTTTGATCCTCGTCGACTTTGAATGTGAAAGTGTCAAGGCCAACATTCCACAACAGTCCCATACTCCGCTGGACAGGGAGATCTGGTGCACACAGATCCAAGTTTTCGACATCTTTAGCTCTGTCTTCTGGTGGAAAAGCTTCCAGAACAGCTTCGGTTGAGGTGACTTTATGTAGCCTGAGATTTGAACAAGCGAGAGCCTCTTGTGCTTGTTTTAGAACATGAACTGCTTCTTGCTCAGTAGGAAATGACTTGAGGGCATCGTCGACATAGAAATCTCGCTCTATGAACCTGCGCGCATCGGTCCCGAACTCTGCTTCACCAGTCGTTGCCGCTTTCTTGAGGCCATATATAGCGACAGAGGGGGAGGGACTGTTCGAAAGCATGCGGTACTCAATTATTTCGCAGGACATGTTGTTATCTTTGTACCACAAAAAGCGGAGAAAGTCTCTGTGGCTCTCTTTAACAACAAAACAGTGAAACATGTGTTCAATGTCAGCGGTTACGGCTACTTGTTCTTTTCTGAACCTCATGAGTACTCCGACGAGACTGTTGTTAAGGTCAGGGCCTGTGAGTAGCACGTCGTTGAGAGAGACTCCTTCATAGGGGGCGCTTGAGTCAAACACAACTCTGATCTTTGTGGGTTTCTTGGGATGGTAAACCCCGAACAAAGGTAAGTACCAGCATTCCTGATTGTGGGCTAGAGATGGTGCGACCTCTGCATGACCTCTAGCGAGCATGTTCTCCATGAACTCCAGAAAATGTGCTTTCATTTCAGGCCGCTTTCCTAGAGAGCGCCTGAGTGACATGAGACGATCGTAAGCCAGCTGTCTGTTGTTAGGTAGACGTTGTCGTGGCGACCGAAAGGGCAGTGGACCAACCCAGCTGTTGTCACTGTCCTGGTAGAACTCAGAGTCCATTATTTGGAGGAACCGCATGTCCTCAACTGATGGTGCAAATTTGTGATCGTCAGGTGTGTGAGCGAAAACTTGTTGACCAATCCTGTCCACATTACATCCTGACGCTTGGAAGCTTCTGAGGCTGTGAGAGAGCTCAGGTGTTTCTGTGAATGTTTCTTTGACAGTTATCTGACTGTTACATGGTTGAAGATGACTCGCACGACCGTTCTCCAGAACGTAAGTCTTGTAGCTGCTTACTTGTGTGGGTCTGTGTACACCATCTAGGCAGACGTCACCAACCACAACCCATCCCAGATCCAGTTTCTGAGCAAATGGGGAGTCACCTGGGCCGTTTACTTGCTCTCTGACTTTATGAACTCTCAATACGTCTCTGCCCAGCAGTAGAAGTATGTCAGCATCAGAGTCCAATGGTGGAATCTTGTCCGCGATCCGATGCAGATGAGTGTGGTGGGATGCAGCTTGCGGGGTAGGTATTTCTGAGCGGTTGTTGGGAATGTCATTACATTCGAGGAGTGTTGGCAAAGGAAGGCTTAACTGTTCATTTATTGACTCCACCATGAAGCCACCAGCTCTTCTTCCTGAAACTCCTGTGAGCCCTGCACACGTCTTCAATGTGTAGGGATAACTTGCTCCTTGGATCCGAAACAACTCGAAGAACTGTGAACGTGCAAGAGAACGGTTGCTCTGTTCGTCCAAGATTGCATACATTCTCTTTGTTTGTTCTTTGTGGCCAGCAGGATACACATTGACGAGTATGATTTTGGAACATTCTCTGGCGCTCACCCCTTCTCCGCACACCTCAGTACACCGAGAGGTGACTTCTTGGACATCCGCTTTGCTGCTCTCCCCGCCGTGCTGTGGGGGAGGCGGCGTTTTAGATTCCTGCGGTGCTGGACCTGGATGGAGGGCAGAAATGTGATTATTGCTGTCACACTCCGTGCAAGTGATGTCTGTTGTACAGTTCTTGGCGAGATGATCTGTAGATGAGCAGCAGCGAAAACAGATGTTAAACTTTTGATTATCTGTTTTCGTTCTTCCAAAGGTTTCTCTCTGAATCCTCTGCAGCGTTTTAACGGGTGGGGTTTGTTGTGTATTGGACACTGTTTGTTGGGGTTTACTGTACTTGTGATTTTTTCCTTATTTTCTGTTTTGTCTTGTACTTGAGTTTTGTGGACAGATATGGGCACTTTGGAAAACCTTTCTGGCATTTGTTTTCTCTCAGGTAACTGGTTTGAGCTGTGGAGGGTGAAGCTTGGGTCAGTTCGCGTTTTGGCCTCAGTGCGAATGAAGTTAGCAAACACAGTGAAAGGCGGAAAACTGACGCCGTGATCACGTTTATACTTTGAGCCGTATGTCATCCACTTCTCTTGCAGATTGTAAGGTAACTTGTCAACTATTGGCTGAATTCCCCTGGATGTGTCCAAGTAAGACAAGCCTGGTAAATATCCATCAAGTTTAGCTGCTTCAAGCTCCAACATTAGGTCAGCTAAGTCTCGGAGTTTGAAAGGCTCTCTGGGGCTGATTTTGGGGAAGCTCTCTACCTTTTGAAAGAGTGCTTGTTCTACAGCTTCTGGAGAGCCATAGACTTCTTCGAGCCTGTCCCAAGCCATGGCTAAACCAGCTTCAGGACATCTAATGTTGACAGCTTTCATTTGTTTGACTTGTCTCGATGAGTTCTTACCGAGGTAACGTACAAGCAGATCTAGTTCCTCTCCTGCAGAAAGGTCCAAACCTGTTATAGCGGTTTTGAAAGATGATTTCCATGCCCAGTAGTTCATGGGTTGGTCATCGAAGCTTGTGAGGCCTGAAGTGACGAGCTGGCTGCGGGCTAGATACTTGGCCAGATCGTAAGTTGGCTGGGTCTCGACGTAGCTATTGTGTGCATGGTTCATTTTGGGTAACACTGGGGCAAGAGGAGCAAACTGCTTGAAACTGGCAGACTGGGGTTCACAAACTTCACTTTCAGGAGCTGCGTAGTTCATTTCTTGCTTTACAACGAAGGGTTGCAACGGGAGTTCTGGATTATTTATTTCAATTTGAACAGGGGCAGGTGACTCTGCTGCAGTGCGATTTGTTTGATCTAAAACATACTGGGCTGTGCGTGTTGCTTTATTTTCTGTAAGACATGACCCGTATGTTACACTGCGTGTTTCAAAGCCCAATTGTAGTAGTCCTGCTTCCAATGAATTTGCTTCTGCAGCTGCAGCTTCTTGCTCTTGCTCTGCTCTAAGTGCATCAAGGGTTGCCTGTAGACGTGCCTGTTCCACTTTGATTTCTATTTCTTTCTTTGCATATGTAGCTCTTGCTTGAGCAGCTTCGGCCTTTGCTTTAGCTCTTAGTAACTCAATGCCAGCTGTAGAACTTGCCTTTGATGACTTTAGAGAGTGTACTGACTTATTTTGAGACTTTTGGGATTTGTTTTCAGACATTTTGTGGCTTATGATGACTGAAAGCACTTTACTTGGCTCTTTGGGCTGACTGGAGCTCCACGTGATAGGTTCTGTAGCTTTGTTGCTTGCCGTGGTGCTGTCTTTTCACTGTTATTGGCCTCGCTAGATACTGCACCAGCTATCCAAACAGCTAAACAATCTTGAACAATGAAGAAACTCCGGACAGCGATGACTGGTTAATGAAGTTTACTTCAGTAGTAGTTCAATTTGTGAAACTGTAACATACAGAAATGCAATGTATTACAATCTAGGCTTTACAGAATGATATAAATAAAATAAAGGACCAACATGGCATTGACTTTCAATGAAATGAGGATGTTAGCTAGCGATTAGCAACAAGAAATTAGCATATAAAAACGGACTCATTAGCGTAATAATAACGGGCTATATACATACAACTTTACACAATACCATCATATCATGTAACATTACAGGTGTCTCAATGTTTTAACCAAGTAATACTCACAGACAATGCTTTAACAAACACCAAGAAAGAACCAGGAGGAGTGTGGAGCGGCCGTTCGATTCTGGTAACCAAGGGCAACAATGTAGCACTTCCTGTCCATATTCTTCTTCTACTATTAATTCAAACAATAACTTAAAGTGACCACAAGGTGGCGTATTTCAACTAATAATAACACTAGCAATATTATACACAATAAACATAACAGTTGGTGTGACATTTTCTGTTTTATCTGCAGTTTTCACTCCATTCCATAGTTTTTTTATTTTTAAGAAGTTGTAAAGCACAGTTAATAAACAGAAAACTGCAAGTTACAGACAGGTCGTTGCTAGGCAACCAGAGAGTGAGTGAGTTGACTCCACAGGCTTAGCCAGCTGGTGGAGAAAGCCTTTCCTCTGCCTACATCCCCCAGAATGCCGTGCGGTTCTGGATCGGAGTTCAGGGAAATGACTAAATATTCTATCAGATTTATTATCTATTGATCTAAATGGTTCTCATGTGACGTTGCACTTCTATGAACTTTGTAAATGACAGCCATCTTGGTATCCAGTTAATATGGAGTTGCTATGACAACAATAAAGCCACAAGCTAAGAATTAGACTAGTCCCCATCTAAATTAAAAAGTGTAAGTACATTACAATTTGATCACTTTTTATAGCATTACACCTCTGTAATATTAAGATGAATATCAGTGAAATTTACTGTAGTACTTCATGCTGAACTAGCAAAAATTAGCTTAGCTAACGTAGCTTTTATCTGCCCGCTAAGAGGGACATGTAGCCTAGGTGTTTGTTGCTACATGTACTTATCCTGCCAGTCACCAGAACCTTGTTATTGACACAGAGTTCATATTTCATATTGATCATGTGTCTAGTGTTATACATGTTATTGATTTATTGTCCAGACGTACCTATTGATGT
The DNA here is from genome assembly GCF_019740435.1 of Gambusia affinis. Taxonomy (NCBI): domain Eukaryota; kingdom Metazoa; phylum Chordata; class Actinopteri; order Cyprinodontiformes; family Poeciliidae; genus Gambusia; species Gambusia affinis. Next base: position 27,231,820 of record NC_057878.1, read on the forward strand.
CTCAGGGGGACAGTTTGAGTTTAGCCTGAGTTCTTCCCTAATTTCACCTTCTATCAGGAAGATTCCCAAGTTGTGAAAACCTTGAGACCCATCATCCTCCCAGAGATCATCAAGGCCCAGCAGGAGGAAGTACGCCGGGCGTTCTGGGCTGAGACGGAAAGCCCCAAAGAGCACATCCACCTGTTCGACAAGTACACCATGCTGGTGACCAAGGAGGCGGAGGAGAAGGTCCAGAACTTCCTCAGTCAACCGAAACCCTTCCAGGAAATCAAGGACAAGGCCATCTACTACCAGGAGCTTGCCGATGAGATTCAGTACACATCATCCAAGGTAAGATCTGGAACCTGAGCCGTCTGTTACTCAGTAGATCACTGGTATCGGTCGTCCTATTAGCAGCAAATAGAGATATTTCTTCTGAAAGATTCACTCTGCTCTGTGAGAGTTGATTGGTCATATTTTGGACTTCAGGTGGCGCGACTCGGCATGTTTGAGGTCCAGGCCCAGAAACTCCTCAGCTCTCTGGCCGAACGTGCGCTGGAGCTCAAGGAGAAACTGGCTATACAGATGTTACACGATCATCAGGAAATTAATGAAAGGTTCCTTAAAGGGTTTCACTGCTTTCCTGCCTCATCCTTTGCCTTTGGACACCAAATATTACCAAATATAGTTGGTTTAGTTTCTAGGGGAAACATCTTAGTACACTGGGAATTAAAAGTAACTTACATGAAACTTTTAAGCAAGATATGAGTTAGGTTCAAGTTAGGTAAAATGTCTTGTTAAAAGTGAAATAATCTGCTAGTAGTACTTTCATTTAGTTACATTTTTATCCAACACATTTTTACTCCATGTCACATAAAGTGAAAAAATACGTCTTTTAAAAGCAGTTTAAGAAAGTCTGAGAGTTTATAATGAAACCACTAAAAAGCTATAAAATGCTTACAAATACTTTTTTTCTTTGCATGGTAACACTTAATATTTAAGTGTTGCCTAATGTATCCCAACTCATTAAATTTGTCCATTGGGATAAATTAAATGATGGAAAATATTTTCAAAATAACTTCAAATACTATCTGTGGAGATATTAAAAATTATGGGAGCCATGCAGACACTAAACATCTGCTTGCAATCCTTTTATTTCTGGCCAAGAAATGTATACTATTGAGATGGTCAGCACCACAGGCCCCTACAGTTGATATGTGGATTTCACAGATTTCTGCCATTGTCTCAGTTGAAAAACTCACTCATGACCTTCATCAAAAGTCGGACAAATTTTGGAGGATCTGGGCCCCACTGCAATCCTTTTTACAGAGGCTGTAATTTTTTTTTATTTTTATATTTTTTTTTTTTCTTCTCTCTCTCTTACATTCGATATATCACTCATTTGGCTGTCTGACAGTTGTGACTATTTTGAATCATGACTACTGTATTTTGTGTATGTGGGCTGTATGTATGTATGTTTTTATGTGGACTTTGCAGTGCTCCTTGTTGTTTTGGGGTGGGTTGTTTTTGTTTAATTTTGTTGGTGTTTACATAAAGTTATGAAAATCAATAAAAAAAAATAAAAATAAAATTATGGGAGCCGTTCTGTTGAACTTAAATTTATATTTTTGATGCTCTTTCAGATAATTGCTCGTCTTATCTGATACCAATGACCAAACTAAATATACTAGTCAGTAACAAGAATCACTATAATGACCAAATCCATATTTCTGTATTGGTTTAAACCCAGAAATGTGTGATATTCATTCCATTAGACGTAAAGTCTGAAGGAGTTAAAACAAGTAAATAAAAAAGTACTGCTTCCACTGGCAGGTTATTTAATTTATACCAAGAGATATTTCCTGTTAAAAGTACAATAATGTTCCAGCGGAACTACAACTGGGTTGCTAGGTAACGGGCTGGGCTTGGCTGGGGTTGCTAGGTAACAGCGCAGTGTTACCTCGCAACACTGTGCTGTTGATTGTGAAATGAATAGAATAACGTACCAGTGGAAATAATACTTTCTCATCAATACTGGGGAATTATTGACTTAAAACAAGCTGCTATATCTTGCTGAAAAGTTACCTGTAAGTTAGTTTAACTTTATTTCAAGCATACTACAATATTTAATCAGAAACTAAACCCAAAACACTTAAGATTTATTTATTTTGCTGTGTTGTGTAGCTGTGCAGCTATTAGCTCAAGGAGGCTTTGGAGAAAATAAAACCTCCAGGTTGTGTTTGTCTGGAGAATTTGAAGCAGTGATGTTTCTGGTTTCAGACATTTTTTATCAGAATAACAATCTTTTCTCTCTGACAGGCTCTGCAGAGAGTTTGAGAGGATTTCAGAGACGGCCCTGAGTACGCCGCCTGATACTCTGAAAATGGTGGAGCTAAAGGTGACTTTTTGTTTCCAGTCACACAGTGATAATTATACTGTCCAGTCAGTAAATTAAGCTTGAAAGTTTTTGTCTTTTTAACTTGTAAAAGTATATTTTATTTTGTTTTAATATTGTTTCTGGAGATTTTCATTTAAAAGGGAACTGTGATGCAAAATTCACGTTTTGCATGTTTTTATGCTTCCGTTTGTGTTTCTTCTGCCTCTAAAAATAGTCCAAGCACTTAAAAAAACACTCAGCTGCTTTTTAGCAATGGTGACTGGAAAATGAGTCGTTTCATAAACCTCCAGAATGTAACAAATCAGAAGGCACTGCCCCGTTACCTAACAACCCACACAGAATTCCACCTGTTACCTAGCAACCTTAGCCAAGTCCAGTATGTTTGGTGGGCTATATGCACTGTACAATGGCTGCTGGAAAAGACAAAGTGTTTTGTTGTTGACATACCATCCAGAAACCACTTGCTGCATTCTTGTTGGCTGTGCAGGAGGTTCTACGAATGCTTTTCAAAGACGCGCAGTTGCATAACTGTACATCTGTTTCGGCCATGTAATCATGGAGTTGGGGGGTGTGGCCAGCAGCAGCTTACTTGCATTAAAGTGACAGAGTCCAAAAACAGCTAAAATCTCATTATCTAAAAGTAATACAAGAAATGTAATGAACATATTTTGTTTAGACCATAGATCAATCCTTACCCATTCAAGGAAGCATAAGAGGCTGCCTTTAACTAATTCTATGCTAGTGTCTCAAAACGGTAACAGAAATCTATCAGTTAGCTTTTAAGATATGACCTGATTAACTGTGCCGATGCTTCCCCTGCATCTCTCTGCAGACCTACATCCAGAAGGTCATAGAAACAGAGATGCCTGTGCTGGAGCAGCGGCTGGCTGACTCCAACAAGCAGCTCTGCGACCTGATGGACTTCGTCACCCTGTCGCCGGACGACCTGGAGCTCAACGCCCGAACCGTCCACTGGTTCCAGCGCATGCCGGCCGTGTTTGAGGAACACCAGCAGATAATCGATGAGAAGACGGAGCTTTACCAGAACGCGCTGAAGGTCTGCTTGAAGCGGAGGAGCTACCGAGGGTTAATGAAGGATTTACTGAAAGGGAAATGATAAAAAGCTGCCTGGTTTAATTGTTGCAGCTGCAACGAGAGCGTTTCATGGATGAGCTGGTGGGCTACAACATGCAGTTGAAGGAGTTTCTTGGTTTTGGTGAGTTGGCGGATCTGAGCAAGTACCTGAAGAAAGCGCAGACGCTCAACGCCAGGCTGGACATGGCCAGTGACAAGGTGCAGTAGGACCAAGGACGGAGGTTTTATAGCTCCATTAACTCATCACTGCAAAAGCCCACATTTTTACCAAGTATTTTTGTCTAGTTTCTACTGCAAATGTCTTGAATGAGACAAAACTAAATTAAAAGTAAGTTTTCAGCAAGATATATGAGCTTATTTTATGTCAGTAATCCTTGAAATAAAAAAGTTTGCAGATTTTACTCCCTTATAGCAGGGAACAAATGTCTTAATCTGCCAAAGGAACCAGTCATTTTTTAAATCAATATACTAGAATTACTGTCTTAAAACAAGCTCTTATATCTTCAATAGAAATTACTTGTAAGTTACTTTTGTTCCTCTAGAAACTAGACAAAAATACTGGGTAAGATTTGGTGTTTTTACGCTAATTGCAAAGTGCCTCCAAGTGGATTTTTTACCACCAGAGGGCAGCATTGGATGCGAAACAGCATTTAATCATCTTTATTTTCAGTTATCGTCCCAAAATATTCCAGAAGTCATTTTTTATCAGTTTTGTCATTTTATTTTCTAAAAGTTTAATCATTTCTGGATTGTCCGTTTCCTTCGTCTCGCTCTGAGAAGATTAACGACCTCAACATGGAAGAGGAGGCCTTCGGCTGGCCCGTGTCCCAGTTTCCCCAGCGGAAACAGATCCAGGACGGGCTCACGCCGTTCCTGCGCCTGTATGAAACGTCGTCTGAATTCCTGCAGGACAATGAGAAGTGGCTCCACGGGCCGCTGTCCGGGGTTCCTCCAGACAAGGTACCAAACCACAAAATAACGCTCACGTGACTCTAGTGTTTTAATATTTTCATGCCCAATAAAAACTGTTTTCCTGTAGGTGGAGGGCGACGTTGGGAACTACTGGCGCACGTTGTACAAGCTGGAGAAAGGTTTCTCTCAAGTTCCCAATGCCCTGAAAATAGCCAAGATCGTAAAGGCTAAAGTGGAGAGTTTCAAGTCGCACATCCCCATGGTGCAGGTAGAGACCGTCAAAAACAGTTTGTCCTCTGGTAGATATGACCTGGATTACGGCCATTATAGATAGAAGAATAAGCAGTAAGTTTCCACCAAAATTCCTGAAAATTTTCAAGAAGAAAAACCAACAAAAACCGTGGAAATTTATGACTTTGAAAACTCAAATATTTGTGGGAAAATAAATAAAATTTTGAGATTGATCCCAGAATTTTTTTTAGAAAAACATGGAAATTTCGGAGATCAAAATGTCAAAAATTTGCAAGAAAAAATTAATTCTGAGATTAATTTCAGATATTTTCAAGAAAATTGTAGAAATTACTGAGTTTGTAAAGTTAAAAGATTTGCAGAAAAAAATACTGATATTTTGAGGATAATTTATATAAAAACATGTTAATTTCTGAGTTCAAAAGTTGCAAAAGAAAAATGACATTTTGCAAAGAATCTCAAAAAATTTTGATGAATAATGTGGAAATTTGAGTTCCTCAGTACTTTGCGAGAAAAAATTTGCAAAACATAATCTTGAAATTTAATTTTGAGATTAAAATGTTCACGTTTTGAAACCTCAGATTTAAACATTTTTTACAGCTTAAACTAAGAATTTCTAAATATTTTCTGGCAAATTATTTACTTTAGGAACTCACAAGTTTTCGAGTGTTTTCTTGGAAATATTTTGTTTTTTCTAGCAAAAATTAGACTTTTGGAGTTCAGAAGTTTTTTTTCTCTACAGAATTTCTAAAATTAATCTCAGAGTTTGAACTTTTTTGTGGGGGGGAAATTTACTCCTCCTTTTCATTTCCCATATAAATATTCACTGTGTGGTAGCCTAGATAGCTTACATTTCTGTGCTGCTGGGGATCTCTGGCGGTGTGTAGGTGCTGTGCAACCCGGGGCTGCGGGCCCGCCACTGGGACGCCATGTCGGAGCTGGCCGGCTTCTCGCTGCACCCGGCCGACGAGCAGGCCTGCGTGGCTCAGTACCTGTCCCTGAAGCTGGAGGAACACCTGCCCAGCTTCGACGGCATCAGCGAGGCGGCCAGCAAGGAGTACTCTCTGGAGAAGGCCCTGGAGAAGATGGCCGGCGAGTGGGTGGACATAGAGTTCACCCTGCTGGCCTATCGGGAGACGGGAACCTTCATCCTGTCGTCCGTGGAGGAGGTCCAACTACTGCTGGACGACCACATCGTGAAGACGCAAACCATGAAGGGCTCACCCTTCATCAAGCCCTTTGAGGCAGAGATACTGTAAGAAACAAAATGGCTTGGCTGCTGCCCCCCCCCCCACCCACCCCACACACACACACACACACACACACACACACACACACACACACACACTTCTGAAGAAAATCCCTGTTGGTCTAGTGCTGCGTTTCAGTTGTGATCAAAACTGGGAAATTCCAACTTCAAAGCAGGAAAAGTCAAAGGTGTTTTTCCTACGAAGTCGGATTTCCCACAATAAAAATGGGAGCAACTCAGACTATTCCGAGTTACAACTTACAAGGCCAACTTTGCATTTCAATATGGCCGCTCCTCGCATCAGCAGCAGATGTGATCAGGGAGGCATATTACAAACAATCTGAAATCAGTGCTACATGAAGCGCCTGCAACTCTAAACGGAACTAATTAAAGGCGGTGTTTGCTTATGAACAATAAAGTTTAAAATTAAGTTCCACGAAAAGAACATTTCACGTGGACCGTTACTCTTTACTGTTCTGGTACAATACCGCCGTCTTTGTTTCTGGCTCCGCTTAAGGATGACCAGTGGTGCCCTCTGCTGGATGGTGGCCAAACTGCAACTTTAAAGGAAGATCTAATGTGACGTTTTTAGCTCATCAATTGGAACTAATTATAATCTAATCGATAATTAATCGTAAGTTGATTAATTACCATCCCGAGGTGCAAGTCCCGTTTTTCTGCTTCATTTCAGTGCGTGGGAAGGAAAGATGCTGCTCCTGCAGGAGATCCTGGATGAGTGGCTGAAGGTGCAGTTCGTCTGGCTGTACCTGGAGCCCATCTTCAGCTCCCCGGACATCATGGTGCAGATGCCTGAGGAGGGCCGGCGCTTCACGGCCGTGGACAGGACATGGAGGGAAACTATGATGCAGGTTTCCCAGGTGAGTTCTTCCTTCCTGTGTTTCATTTTTTAGAGCTCCGTGGAGAACACAAGCTAACAGATGAGTTCCACCCAGAACTACAGCAGAAATCTGGACCAGGACCCACCGTTTTATGTCTTTCACTGTTTATTTGAAAAAGAAACCAAATGAAACATTTGTTCTGTTACGTACAAATGTGTATTCGAGGCATTGTAGATAGAAAGAAAAAAAGGAGTACATTTCTTAAAAAAACAAAAAAACAAACTGAAATGTTTACATTAATCTCAGAAGCTTTTCAGAAAAAAATATGGAAATTTTAGAGTTAGAAAAGTCAAAAAATTGCTAGAAAAGAATTCAGAATTTGTCTTTTACATTAATCTCAGAAAATTTCTATTAAAAATATGTACATTTTTGAATTTTAAAAGTTAAAAAATTCTAGAAAAAGCTCAGAAATTAATCTCAATCAATCTCAAATAATTTCTAGACGAAAACTTGGAAATCTGTATAACTTTTCAAATGACAGTGCCGTATTTGGGCCATTGTACATTGAAAAAAAAGAGGAGAAAATTTCTGGCAAAAAAGTATTTTTTATTTTTGTATTTGAAAAGTGGAAAATTTGCTTTTTGCTTTTTTATATGAAAAAAAAATCTAGAAAAAATCAGAGGCTCAAAAATACAAAAGGAAATTAAACTAGTGCTCATTGTGTTTAAATACTTTAGATCAGTTTTTTGTCAAATGTATTTATCCTTTTGTTGTTGAAATCATGATGCAAAGATCAGCAGAATCAATCCAGACCATAAAATAAAAAATAATCCCAGCTTCATCCAACAACATCATCATTAAAACCTGATTTGTCCTAAACTGCCATCTTCAGCTCGGCCACCAGGAGGAGCTCAAGATCCACGGATCTTCAAATACATTAGATGTTTCTTTGTTTTCTGTAATATTTTTATTTAATTTTCAGCTGGTTGTTTTATGGTGTTATGCTCACCTCTCTGTTTTCTCCTCTCAGCTTATTGGAAATAAGCGACAAATTGTTTCAGAGCATATTCATGCAGAGCAGCAACGAATATTTAGTGAAACAGTTTCTCTGCTCCCTGAATTAATAAGCCACATTTGTCCCATATGTGGTTTGCATATCTGTTGAAATGCTTTTACCTCAGAGTTTCCTACTCTCTGTCCTCCACCAAAGCCATCTGTTCGGTGCATAAAAACGACATTATCACACATAATACCATGTTATCCATTCAGTGTGCTCATGAATAGCTCCCGCTGGCTCCCTGAATATAAAATTAGACCCATTATTACATTGTCCTCTCAAAGAATGGGACAAAATCATAAGCATGATGAGATTTACGAAAAGATGGAATCATACTTCATCAATCAGACACACTTTGCTGGAATAATGGTCTGGCCTTTGAAGCCCAATCAAATCACTCTTTTTTTTTTTTTTGGTGTTGGCGCCTGAGCCGGATCGCTTCATTTAGCCTTTAAGACATCCGACTCTTTTGCTGATTATTGTACGATTAAAGACAAAAACCTCCCATTCTCTGGTTTTAATATTCTTACTTTTATTGTTGATGGTATTGTTGGATTTTGTGACTGTAAGGAATCAAGAGCAGTGATATTATAATTACATTATATATTATTTTACCATTAAAAGGAAACATTACTGACAAAAAAACCCCGCAAAGATTTCATTTCATTTTTTAACGTCATTCACTCAATACACTGCAAAAATATAAAATCTTACCTAGTATTTTAGTCTACTGTAGTTTCTGGTGAAAATGTACACTTTAAATAAGACAAAACTAACTTTCATGTAACTTTTCAGCAAGATATTGGAGCTTGTTGTCAGTAAAGAATTCCTTTATGCTGATGAAAAAAGTTCTAGTTACACCAGTGGCAATTTCTGGGCAAAATGGGCAATTGCCCAGGGCAGGATCATGTTAGGGGTGGCTGATATCAGATTTTTATCTGCTGCACTGTGAAAACACAAGATTTTACCAAGTATTTTGTTCTGGTTTCTAGTCTAAATATCTTAGAACAATTGGAATAAGGTAAGTAACTTTTCAGCAAAATTATAAGTGAATATTTTTTTAATATTGATAAGAAGTGCTAGTTCCAGACTTTTTCACGTATAACAAGATGTTTTCTCAAGTTATTAGTGAAATAATTTGTCAGTGGAACTAGTACTTTTATCAATATTCAATAACTGGTTTAAAACAAGCTGTCTCATTGCTTAAAGACACAGTTAGAATTTTATTTGTAAATTTCTACTCCTGAAGACATTCAGAAATAAATTTCTGACATATTCTCTCTCCAGTTATTGTTGCATTTAGCAAATAGAAATAATTTTAGTAATTTTAAGTAACCTAAAGCAATAGAAGTTTAATCTGATTTATCTTCTGGTTTTAATTGTAGATATGATGTAAGTCAAGTTTATTTGTGTTGCGCATTTCAGCAATAAGGCAAGTGTTTTACACCATACAATATAATATAAACAAGCAACAAACATTTCATTTTGTCTAAGGCTATCATCAAGCAAATAGATATCAAATTTATTTATTAGTGTTCCAGTTAATATGAATCAAAGGCGGCTCTAAACAGGTGGATTAGTCCTTTAATCTTAGAAAATGTTCTTCAGGTGTTAGGAGGCCGACTTTGTAACTGTCTTTATGTGACTCTGAATGTCAGAGTTCATCACTACACTCACATTTTGACGTAAGTTTCTGGTTGCATAAGTGTGATGAATTTTAATTTAAATCCTGTAAATGGATAATTTAGTTGAGCAGAAACTGAAATTTGTTGATGTTAAATTCTAACAGCCAAAATAAAACACAACATAACATAACATGTAGAATCTTTTTTTATTTGTGACTTTAAACAAAACAGGTCTTCAGTAGATTACACAACTACAAACAGGCAACACACACAGCCTCATCAGCGTTCTCTCTAACTTGACCTTTCACCCTACAGAAGAAAACAATGGCTGTGTCACTGCGACCCAGGTGGGACTTGAACCCACAATCCCCAGCTCCGGAGGCTGATGCCTTATCCATTAGGCCACTGGGCCGATACAACATGAACATCAGAAATCTGATCTTTTCACAAGAGATTCAACAACTGTTTTTGGGTTTTCTCGTTTTTTTACCTAAATTACCTAAATTATGTACAAAAAGTATTTTCAGAAAGTGGCTTTTATTTGAATCATCCTTTCTGTGTGTTGTATAATGGAGTATTAGAACCAGGCTAGAACATTTTTGATTAATAGGAGGATAAAGTTGGGCTGCTCCCAACTATTTAAAAAAAAAAGAAAACAAAAGAAAAAAGAAAGTTTTAATGTGAAAAAAGATTCTGACGTAACCAACTGAGTTTGTGCAGTTTTGTATTTTTTTAAGTACTTCCTTATTTGAACCAAAGTATACCTTCACAACATTCATCATTTAAGTTTTTGTTGCTGTTGTTTTTCATGTTGGAGTAAAAAAAAAGTGATAAAATCACTACATCATCCTAATATTATGACTGTACTGTGGTAATATTTTAACTTTATTCTTGTAATAAAAAAAAAAATAAAACATTCTATTCTAGCTGACCTGAATTCATAGTCCAAATAAATAGAAGTTGTAAAACAAGCATGTCAAACAACATTTATTTTTAGTGAAAAAAATAAAGATTTTCCAAAATGTAAATCTTGAAATCAAATAAATTGATCAGATCTGAAACTGCAGTGTAAAAACTGTTTCTGCTTCTTTTTAACCTGCATCTTTGACCTGCAACATACAATCCTTCACATTTCACCCTGAAACGTTAACAACAACTTCACCGTCTCTGGCTGAAGAAAGTCTTGGTCACTGCTGTTTCTGTTGCAGGACAAACGTGTTTTGGCTGTGGTGGAGTTTGAGAAAATGCTGGATAAGCTGAAACAGTCAAACGAGTTCCTGGAAAGTATCCTCAAAGGCCTGAATAACTACCTGGAGAAGAAACGTCTCTTTTTCCCTCGATTTTTCTTCCTGTCCAATGAAGAACTTCTGGAGATCCTCTCAGAGACCAAAGACCCCACAAGGTAACCTGCTGTAGCTCTAATTTTATTAATGACATCAGTCTAGGTGTGTAGGCAGACAAATCCTGCCTAAATGTGACCTATTATGCTTCCATGGACAAGTTAGGATAGGTCTATGGTCTATACAAAACATTCATATAATTTTTTTGCACAAAATCATTCTTAGACAATGAAGTTTTACGTATTTTAGGGCATCTTTTCACCTTAAACTCAAATAATCTGCTGCTGACCGCGGCCCCTGACTCAATGTTTACACTCACACATTGAAATGGTTGTGAACAGATGCTCAATTAGGCAACTACTCATCTTTGAAAAGCATTAGTGGAGCCTCCTGCACAACCAACAAAAATGCAGCAAGTGATTTTTGGATGCTAAGTCAACAGCACAACTCTACAGCGCATACAGCGGTACACCAGCTGACCAAATGGGCTGGAGCTCCGCTGGGGTTGCTAGGTAACCGGCGGAACTCCGCTGAGGTTGCCAGGTCAGGAAGTTTTTGAAATGCCTCATTTTCCAGACACCAAAAAAGATAAACTTTTTTGAAAAAAAATTGCTTGGTGTTTTTTTCCCAATACTTGGGCTGTTTGTAGAAGCAATAGAGGCCGAAGTAAGTACAAAAATGTGCAAAACGTAATGAACTTTGACCCTGACTGAGTTTTGTAGAGCTCTGAAGCAGGGCTTGGTGAGAGCCTACTTCCAGTTGTCAAACGGGTTTTATTTAGGATATTTCCCAGTTTCTCAAGTCTGTTAGTGACGAGAGCTCAGCATGCAAAAACACTAAATCTTACCAAGTATTTTTTTTATTTAGTTTCTAGTTCAAACAGTTTAGTACAAAGAAGAAAAAACCAGCTTACAAGTAACTTTTCAGCAAGAAATAATAAATTTTTCCCATAAACGAAACAATCTGCCAGCAGAGCCAGTCATTTTTCATAAATATTAAGAGATTATTTACTTAAAACTAGCATCTGTTTCTTACTGACAAGTTACTTGTAAGTTAGTTTAGTCTTATTTCAGGTTTCTAAGATATTTGCACATGAAACTAGATGGAACCATACAATGTGGTTCATAAAACTGAACCAAACAAATGCAGTCAACCAAAAAGTAGTTATGTTTTGCACATGGTACCATATTTGTGTAAAAGCTTTCACCTTTAATCAATGAAATTATAATTGAAAGAGCAGCTTTTTGTATTTACTTTGGTTATTTTTATTAAGATGATCGGAGGTGCAGAAAGAATAGAATCAAAAACAGAATTGAAAGGTGGAACTGGAAACACGGCGCGGTATAAAACCTCCTCTATCTCCGTAATGCTTCTCCATAAACTCTCCACAATAATCCACGCTTATCTAATTTCACAGGGGAATTCCATTTAGTAGATTGTGATTCCAAACAAAAGATGCTTTAACCTTTCATACTCTCTGTGCTATTTCAATTTTCGCTTCCTTTTCACTCTGTAGTTCCTCAATCTCTGTGCGACTGGCAGGAATTTTTCATTATGTCAGCGCAGACACAAAGCCAGCCGTCCGCTCTGTGAGACGAGGATTTCTGCCGTTTGTGTCGCACACAGATGGTGGTTAATAGTAGAAACACTGTATTATTTTGGGCAGATGTTTGTCGGATTGGTCACAGCTGCAGTTTTATGTCGTCAGTGTTCTACAAACTCCTGCAACACAAACAGGGATGTAAATTATGTTAAAAAACAGCAGAGAAATATGTTAAACTTAGGGGGTTTAACTCCCGGTAATCCAGAACTGGGGGTTAAAATTGCAACATTTGTTACATTTGTTAAATAGTTCCTGTGGTTCTGCACTCGGATCTTTTGAAAAAACTTGTTCACACTGAAAAAAACACCAAATCTTTATTTTATTTTTGGTCTATTTTCTAATACAAATATTTGAGAACACTCAAAATAAAACCAAACTAATTTAGTAGCAACTTTTCTGCAACAATCAGGAGCTTTTTTTGATTTAAAAATAATTCCTCCATTAAGATGAAAATGTTCTGGTTCACTGGTATTTATTTATTTAACTTAGACCAAGACATTTTCTCATGTTACAAGTGAAAAATCAGCAAATAATCTTACCAAGTATTTTTAGTGTACTTTCTCTGGCAAATATCTTTGTGCACTTGAAGTAAGACAAACCAATTTACAGATACGTTTTCAGCAATATAAGAGGTTGTTTTACAGAAATAATTTCTTGATTGGTTGATTTAAAAAAAGTTTAAGATTTTTACACTTAAAACAACACAATTTTCCCTTGTTTTTAAGTGAAATAAACTGCCAGTGGAGCCAGAACTTTTTCATCAATATTAAGGAATTACTGACATAAAGAAGCTCCTACCGCATTTCTTGCTGAAAACTTACTAGTAATTTAGTTTTGTCTTATTTGAAGTGTAATAAGATTTTGGCCATATAGAAAATAGACCAAAAATACTTGGTAAGATTTTGTGTTTTTGCAGTGCAACACCTGATTTTGTGAAATGATCTCATTTCACTTTTTTGGTTTTTCTTCCACTGATATTTCAATTTGTTTAGTCAAGTTAAACTAAAAGTCACTAAAAGGTAAAAGATTGTTCTGCGTGTCTGTGTGTAACGGGCCGGTGTTGGTCTCGGTGTTGTTCTGCTTCCTGAACCAGAGTGCAGCCCCATCTGAAGAAGTGCTTTGAAGGCATTGCCAGTGTTATATTCACCGAGGTTCTGGACATAACCCACATGAAGAGCAGCGAGGGAGAAACGGTGAAGCTGCTGGACACGATCTCCACCTCCAAAACCAGGGGCCAGGTGGAGAAATGGCTGCTGGAGCTGGAGAACGGCATGACCGTGTCCCTGCAGAAGGTCATCGGAGACGCGATCACGGCCTACCCAATTGAGAAGAGGACCGACTGGGTCCGCGCCTGGCCTGGTCAGACGGTGCTGTGTGTCTCACAGGTCTACTGGACCAAAGACATCCACGAAGCTCTGGCTTCTGGACCGAAGGTGATCTGCTCCGTTCTGTTTTTGTTCCCAACTGTTAGCTTCAGGTTTACCTGTGGTGGGCACTGCTAGCTAGAAGGTGACCGATTGTGCTTTCTTGAAAAGGTTAGGGTAAATCCATAGCGATACAGAACATGTTCATAAAAGGTTTTTTCACATAATTATTCTTAGATTATTACATTTTAGCTGTTTAAGGGCGTCTTGTCACTTTAAATTCTAAAAAGTTGCTGCTTGCCACGTCCTCTGAATCAATGTTTACACTCGCATGTGAAAATGGCTGCAAACAGACGTGCAATTATACAACCGTACGTCTTTGAAAAGCAGAGGTGGAGCATCCTCCACATGTGTGAATGGCTGCTTTTCCAGCAGCCATTGTACAGCGGTACAGCTGACCAAAAGTGCTGGAGCTCCTCTTGGGTTGCTAGGTAACGGGTGGATCTCTGCTGGGGTTGCAGAACAAAAATGACCCAACCATCCCAACCATCCGAGGCCGAAGTTTGAATAATTTGACAGTTCAGTGTGAGAGAAAACCACAGCAGCTGAAAATATAAAAAATGTTTCAACTTTGTTCCCGAATCAAACAGAATCTATGGGGCTGCGAGGTGTGAAAAAAAGGGCTAAGGGCAAAGTGACAAATTAGCTGTGCTAATAGCACATTAGCTGATGCCCAGCACTGCTGATATGGTTGAATTTTGTCTCCTAAACACTATTGGTAATAATATGTTGTAGTGTGTAGACGGAGCTGCAACACGACTTTAACATGAGTGAAAAGCTTTGTGTTGGTGAACCTGCTGCCTCTGCCCAGGCCCTGGAGGCCTACCTGCAGCAGAACAACAGGCAGATTGACGACATCGTGGCTCTGGTTCGGGGGAAGCTGTCCAAACAGATCCGGGTGACCCTGGGAGCCCTGGTGGTGCTGGACGTCCACGCCCGCGACGTTCTGGCCACGCTGGTGCAGAAAGACGTGCGAGACGAGAATGACTTTGAGTGGCTGAGCCAGCTGCGGTATTACTGGCTGGTACGTTGAGCACAGCTGGGGCTTTCTGATTGGCTCACGGCAGAAACTCAGTGGCTCCACTGTCCAATCTGTGCAGGAGAATAACCTTTACACCAAGATGATCAACGCTGGTTTACCGTACGGCTACGAATACCTGGGCAACACACCGAGGCTGGTCATTACTCCACTGACTGACCGCTGCTACCGGTAAACAGTGTTGGCATAGTTACTTTGAAAAAGTAACTTTAATCGGACTACTGATTACTCCTTGAAAAAGTAACTTAGTTATATTACTGACTACTTGATTTGGAAAGTAACTAAGTTACACTAAAAGTAACTTTTTAGTTACTTTCAGCAGCTGCTAACAACAACGCTCCGCCTCCTGTGAAAATCACATTGAGCTTTGCCAATATTTAATTGTAAGCTATTTTATAATGGTAACATCAACAATGTGTCTCCACTGATAAGGTTGAACTGAAGAGGAGATTGTAGAAAAAACAGTACAAAAAAATAAAAAACCTGAGTAATTTGTGTGGTCCACTGTTGTCTGGAAAACTCTAAGAAGGATTGTAAAGCCCCCCAACCCCCACCTTCAGGTTCTGCGTTACGGCCCTGCGTTTGGTGTCACAGCACACAGAGCTCCTCCTGCAGCTCCACAACTCAGATGGCTGCACAGATTTGTGACACGTATCTTAATATTAATAATTATAGTGGCGTTAAATTGCCATTATAATTATTGCCAACTACGGACACGTTTATTCGTGGCTGTTTTCACGTTTATTGCGCTGTTCATATTGGTCTCAATGTTTGCAGTTTTCTGGAGCGCAACGTGAAGCTCGACGTCATTCAGAGGTAATATATTAATTTGACATTAACAAGACACAGCGGGACGGATCATCCGGGAAATGATGGACAGAGAGAGATGGAGTAAAACTACCTTAATGACGGACAAATTCTGGAATTTATTATGAGTCTCTGCTTATTTCCAAACCCAAATGAGCAACTTCACGTTCAAAAACGAGCCAAAAAAGGCGCAACACGCCGCTCATTAAATCTGCAAGCGACTTTTTAAAAAAATGAACCCCAAAGCCGCTTATAATAATCGGACTTGGCGACAGAAACTCAAAATAGTTCCAGTTTTTCCACCAACAAAATGCGCATCTCCCTCCATTGTTTACATTTCTGTCGCATAGAGACGTCGGTCACTCGACAAGACGCGTAGAGGAAATACGATTCAATAACAAAAGAAGATAGTAACGCACAGTGATTTTGATAAGTAACTGTAGTCTGACTACTCCATTTGAAATAGCAACGCGTTAGATTACTCATTACTAAAAAAAGTGGTCCGACGTCAGTAACGCGTTACAAATTAACGCGTTACTGACATCACTGCCGGTAAAAATAGATCAGGAAAACTCTGGTTTTTAACGGAGTGTTAGGGCCACGCTAAGAAATTAAAAAATTATAAAATTACTGGAATAATGTCATAGAATGACTTCACGCTCATAATATTATAATTTTATATTTAAAATGTGACTTTATTCTTCGATTTTCAGCACCCTGTTTGGCGCCCTCCACCTGCATCTGGGTGGGGCCCCTGAGGGCCCCGCAGGCACAGGAAAAACAGAAACCACCAAGGACTTGGCCAAAGCTGTGGCGAAGCAGTGCGTGGTTTTCAACTGCTCCGACGGACTGGACTACATCGCGCTGGGAAAATTCTTCAAAGTCAGTAAAACAGCTGGATGTTTTTCTTGTTTTCTTTTTTAAACTCTTGGTTTGTTTTTAGAAGCAGCAGAAACCAAAACGAAAGAACAAAAACCTCCAAAGTGTGAATGTTTCATAATAGATCCCCTCTAAAGCTTCTTACAACACAGATCCAGTGTTTACATTCACGCCTGTCCCTGTTGCCATAGCAACATGCTGTCAACCCAGAAACTTCTCCTGTTTTTATTTTATTACCTTTGGATGATTTTATCATAAACACAGGCAGAGTATCCAAAAGTTACACTCAGGTAAAAGTAGCACTACTTAACATGTTTTTACTCAAAAGTAGAATAAAAATATGTCCAGGAAATTATTCAATTAAGAGTAAAGAAATCAAAGAAAGTGATTTGGAAAAGTTTGTTTTTCTTTTGTATTTATTTATAATAATTATTGCCATTCTGGTTAAAAAGATGCCAAAATTTCCACTTAACTTTATATTCTGACCATGTCATTTTTAAATATTAAATAATTGATCATTTGATCAGTTACTCAGTATTTGATTAAACTTTTACCAAATACATTTTTACTCTTACTTGAGTAACTTCTTGGACGGATACGTTTTACTTTTACTTGAACAAAGATAAGTTAAAGTCGAGCTTCTCTTACCTCAGTATAATGTTTTGGTAACCTCTGGTGTGGGCGGAGATATCAAATCCAAAAATCCATCTGAAAAACGCATCAACATGAGAATATCTTCTTTTATGCCACGTTTGTTTTCAGTTTGTTTCTAACACAACCTTCGATCCGCCTCACCTTAAATTCCTGCACAAAGGTGCATCTCTCCGCTCAACACCTGATAAATAAAAGATGGCTTTAAAAATTCAGACCTGATGTTTTCTGTTGTTGTTATTTTGGGGTGAATCTTACTGTGTGTGTGTGTGTGTGTGTGTGTGTGTGCGTGTGTGTGTGTGTGTGTGTGTGTGTGTGTGTGTGTGTGTGTGTGTGCGCAGGGCCTGTTGTCGTGCGGCGCCTGGGCCTGCTTTGACGAGTTTAATCGCATCGACCTGGAGGTTTTGTCCGTTGTGGCGCAGCAGATTCTCACCATCCAGAGAGGTTCGTTCTCAAAACTCGGCTTCGCTTTCCCGTCTGATGCTGAAGGAAACTGGCAGTGGACCAGAAAACAAAGGCATGGCAAAGATTCAGGAGTGAAGAAATAAGAAAAATTAATCGTTTTTAAACTACAAAGAAAGGCAACTGTTAGGAAAGGCCAGGAAAACCTCTGCTGAGTCTGCTTCAGGTTTTTATCATTTTAAAGATGCTGCTGCTGCTTTTTAAATGTTTATTAATGTTTTATTTACTCTGAATAACCTTACAGTTCTCATAACCGTTTAAAGAGAACTAAAACACATTCTGCATGTTTTCTATCCTTTAGAGACAAGTCTTTATTTTCAGTTTAGGTTTTGTAAAGGTACAAATATGCAGCTGTTTTTAATAAAGTGGAAAAATGATTTCTTCTCACATGAAGCACATTATTTAAGTAAAATAACCTAAAAACATTCAATTATCTTTTTCCTGGATGGATTGCTAATGCTGCTCAGTAATTTCCTAAATCACTGATCTTAGTTTAACTTAGTTTAACTTAGTTTATCTTAGTTTTGTGTTTAGTGTTTCACAGTTTTGACAGTAAACAGGTTTGGACTTTGTCATGTTTCAGTATTTCAGTGGTTTTCCAGGTGTTGTGTTTTGGGTTTTGCACCATGTCGGGTAAAACTGTCCGTCCGTCTGATTGTGTGCGTTTGTGCAGGAATCGCTGCTCACTCTGACATGCTGATGTTTGAGGGGACGGAGCTGAAACTGGACCCGTCCTGCGCCGTCTTCATCACCATGAATCCTGGCTACGCTGGACGATCAGAGCTGCCAGACAACCTCAAGGTGCGCCGCCAGCCCAGACTTTACAAAACACACTGACTTCCAACACTTAGCGATTAATGAGTCAATCTAACGATGACTCTTCTATTTCTAAATCTCATAAAGGGTTAATTTTTTTATAATAAAAAAAAACACACAAAATTACATTTTAACGCTATTTTGTGTCTGAAACGTTACATATTGACTGAATAAACAGACTTTTTTTTCACTTACTGACATTTATTTATTTGTTTTTACATCATTTTGTTCCACTGCAGAAAAAAAGGCGTATATTTTGCATAACAGTTGTAGAAGTTTGAGATTGATCTCCGTAATAAAAAACTTTGAAATTTCAAAATTCTAAAATTTGCTAGAAAAAAAACTCAGACATTTTGAGACTCTCCAAAATTTTCTAGAAAAAATGTCGACATTTCTGAGTTTCGTAAGGAAATTTTAGAAAACTTAGAAGGTTTTTTTCTTAAGATTTTTCTGAGATTACTCTCATTTTTTGGTGGAAGTTATTTCTTCTTTTCTATCTCCAAGGAGATAGACACACACACTGTTGTATGTTTTTACCTTTATGTTTGTTCTCTGTTATGTTTTGTGTTTTTCTGTCATTAAAGTAAATCAGTAATTCTTGAATGAGAAGTTGAAGCTGTGCTGAATAAAGCACTATTAATATAATTTAAGGCACTATTTCAGTATTTCTAAACAGAACCACATAAAACTTTGTTTGTTTCTGGCTCCGCTTCAGGATGACCAGCGGCGCCCTCTGCTGGATGGTGGCCAAACTACAACTCTTAAAGAAGGTTTAAGCGAACCTTTGATTGGAACTAATTTAGTCTATTTTTAATCTAACTAACCATTAATCGATCATTTAGAGTAATTCATTGTATATTCTGATGTGGCTGCAGTGTTAGAGTGTTATTAAGTTAAATCTGGACTCTTTCTGTGACCCAAACCGCCGCTTCCCTCCAGGCTCTGTTCAGGACGGTGGCCATGATGGTGCCAGATTACGCCATGATCGCGGAGATCGTGCTGTACTCCTGCGGCTTTGTGACGGCTCGGCCTCTTTCGGTGAAAATCGTGGCCACATATCGGCTGTGTTCGGAGCAGCTGTCCTCCCAGTGCCACTACGACTACGGCATGAGAGCCGTCAAATCTGTGCTGACCGCCGCTGGAAACCTGAAGGTTGGTCCATGCTGTTGGTCTAAATAAAACATTTAATCAGCTTTGAAAAACAGCTGAAATGCTAAGTTAGATTATAGTGATGTGGGTATATCAACACAAACATAAATTTTTTTCAGAAGTTTCTGTTTTCGATGTCAAAAAGACTAATACTGATAATATTTTCCAATAAATCTTGGTTTCAAGATTTGTGTTAGAAAATGTTGTCTTTTAAGTTTTTCTTCTCTCTGAATTTATTTTGTAATTATGCTATTTGTGTAATTTTTCTGTATTTTAGTCCTTTTGTGGACGCAAATGTCAAAAATTTCCAACGAAGTGGGCGCAGCCTAGAGACGTGGAGGGGGCGTGGCTAAAATTGGGACTGAGCGCCGTGGGTTAAACAGGGCCGCTGTTGACACCTTTAGTGAAATTTTTTAAAAGTAAATCCACTGCTGACAAATATTGAGATTAATCTCAAAAATTTTCTAGAAAAAAAATAATTTTTGAGTTTGAAAAATCCAAAATTTACTACAAAAACTCCTTTTGAGATTCTTGAGGAAAAAAAACTTTTCACATTTTGAGAAGTCAAAAATTTGCTACAAAAAATACTTTTATAAATCCGAGGAAAAAACCTTTAAATTTCTATATTTCAAAGGTCGAAAATGTTTTACCTTTGGAAATTTTCCATGTTTTTGCCAGAAAGTTTTTTATTTTTTGCTTCGCAAATTTTTGGCTTTTCAAACTGAGAAATTAAAATTTTTTCCTCAGAAATTTTCTCCCCCTTTTTGTCCGTAGTTATAGTGTATGGTATATTTCCCATGCATGATACATGTGTTTATATCAGCATATTATACAAACACTCAGTGTTAGGTGTTCCTGTTCGTTTTCCATTTCTCTGGTTTCGTTTTAGTCCTTCCTGCTGTTTCTCTCATCCCGCTCCCTCCTTCCTCTGCAGCTGGCTTTCCCAGATGACAACGAAGACACTCTGCTGCTGAGATCCATCATCGACGTCAATCTGCCCAAGTTCCTGGCCCAAGACCTGCAGCTTTTTGAGGTTTGTTGAGCTCACGCCTGTCAGTCCTGCTTTCCTCATCCATAATCTCCTTTCACGACGTCCATCCATCATGATTTATCTCCCAACTGTTTAACTAAGCGTTAAAAAAATCCACATGTATGTTGAAGCAGAGACGCTGCATCATTTTACAGACAGTTTTGCTTCAGCAATAAGTAATAAAGTGTTTATTTTTTTTTTATATAGAAAAGGAATTAAATTAGAGGCTTATTTGCATATTTTAATATATTTCTGATATTGCATTAAAAAATCTTAAATTGTTTGATAACAAATCCAATTTATTGTCAAAATAAGCGATTATTGAAATAATCCTTAGTACTGTTAATTATAGGAAATTAAAACTATGTTATTTTTACCCGTCTGTTGCAGGGATGCCAATAATCATCAGTGTGTTTACATTGTTGTGCTTCATTCCGTATTTAGTAACTAAATAACTGACCGTACCGTTGCAGGGGATCACCTCCGATCTCTTCCCGGGTGTGAAGCTCCCGGATCGAGACTACAACATTCTCCTGAACGCCATCACAGAAAACTGCCAGACCATGAACCTGCAGGTCACCGACTTCTTTGCTGAGAAAATCTTGCAGATCTATGAGATGATGATCGTGCGGCACGGCTTCATGGTGGTGGGCGAACCCTTCGGAGGGAAAACCTCGGCCTACCGCGTGCTGGCTGCAGCGCTTCAGGACATCTTCACCCAGGTGGGAGGCCGTCTGTGCAGCAGCGGGACACAAACTGCAGGTCCAATCAAGACTTTAAGAAGCTTCCCGAACCCTAACAGCACGAGGATCTCTATTCTACGGAAGACAGTTAGGGCCAATTAAAAAAAAGAATTCTGACTTTTTTCCAAAGTATTTTTCTGAATTTTGTCTTCAACCTTATAATTCTGACTGAATTCAAAGAAAAAAAGTTGTTTTGAGTAAAATAAATTAACTTTGAGGTTAAAGTTGAAATTCTGAGAAAAAAACTTCAGTTTTGAGATTCAAGTTGAAACTTTGAGGAAAAAGAAATTTCTGAGAAAAAGTCAAAATTTGGAGAAAAAGCAGAATTCTGAGAAAAAATTTAAATCTGAGAAAAGTAAGAATTTTAAGAAAAAGGTCAAAATCCCGAGAAAAAATTAAAGTTAGAATTGTGAGAAAAGTCAGAATTCTTTCATAATTTTTTTCAGAGCCCCTAATCCTAATCTGTGTTATTCTGAAACCTTCTTGTTGAGGTACAGCTAACACCCAGACACCTTTGGATTTACAATTTTTGGACCTCGCTGGATTTACATGGCGAGGAGGAGGAAGATGTGGAGACTCATCATCCTCCCTGTGGCCGTGTTCATCTCTCCTCCGTCTCTCATTGTGGAGAAGCAGTTTGCTCTGTCTGTAGTTGTTCCTCTTTCCGTTTGTTGGGTTTTCATGTCTGTGCAAACGTGTCATCGCTTTAGGGTCTGATGGAGGAGAACCAGGTCCAGATCACAGTCATCAACCCCAAATCGATCACCATGGGCCAACTGTACGGCCAGTTTGACCCGGTTTCCCATGAGTGGTCCGATGGCATCCTGGCTGTCAGCTTCAGGATCTTCGCCTCCTCCAAGGTAAAACCACCGCCTGTCATGTTAGCTAATACCTGCAGCCTCAGATCTGAGGTCAGTCAGAGGGTGTTAGCAACAGTCAATACCACAAAAACCCTGGAGAATCAAAAACTTATCAGCGGTGCACACTGCTAACGAAAAAGCTAGCTGCGCTAACCCTAAAGAACTAGTAGTAAACTTTGGTTCTGCTAATGCTAAAGTGTTGCACCAACACAGTACCTAGTGGAAAAGAGGATCTTATTAATTTAGTGCAGTGCGCCAAAGCAAATGGAAAAATAACTCAGAAAAACTGCAAAATAACTCAAAACCACTTTTTTAGTCCTCTGTGTCGGCTGAGCTACACAAAGACTCGTTGCCATAGCAACTGACAACAACACTGCTTTATGTTTTGGGATTTGACCCGAGAAATCATTCAAACATTTCCCACACAAAGAACAGAACATTCAGTCTGTTACAGTTTTATGTTTCTAGGCTTGATGTTTATTTTATGATTACTAATAAGTGATCACAGTGATAGATTAGCTAATGCTGCTATTAGCTAAGCTAACACAATAGTTGATTAGCTAATTAAAAATAGGATCTGTTGGTGTGAAGGTCGCCTTTTTATTATTAACTGAACCAAAACACACCAAATTCCACAGCACATCTGCATATTAAGATTGTCATAGTCAGGTTAGCATAACTGACCTAGCCTCTCCCCTGTTCTTTAATTAACACTTTTTCCTGATCTTGTTATCTAGTTGTCATAGTGTAGACAGTTAGTATCAAAGCACTACATCCCTTTTTCTTTTGCTCATCACATATTTTTAACATTTAGGACTTTATTTTGACAACTTGACAGCTACAACCGATGCTAGCCATGATTAGCGGGCAGCTTTTTGCCCTCCAGCAGGGAGATGGAGGTGGAATCTTAAGCCTGAGACGTCATGCAGCAAGGTGTCCATTAGCTGATCGGCTGAGCTAACGTTAGCATGTTTGCTCTGTTTTGATAGGACTCATTGATAATTCAATCTATAAGTAAGATAAATTTGCTTATGTAGCAACTTTCACAAGTAAAACTCACAAAAGCATCAGTTTCAGTTGTTGTTAAAGCCCTTAAAGGTTCCCATGTAAATCAGGACAACATGAGAGTCAGCATTCAGTTCTCCTCACAGACGGACTGAGGAAGCAGTTTCCCTGTTTTTTTTATGTGGTCAGCTGATGCCTGAAGGCAACGTTTTCTGGCGCTGAAACGCTTGGGCAGCGATTCCGCCTGGCAGAGTTCAGCGGTGATGAAGAATCAGTCGATGCAGCACACAGTATGATTCCTTTATAATGAGCAACTCAGTGGTGAATCACACTGAGCCTGAGCAGCGCCGCTGATACGCAGCATCGCCTCCTCCACGTCAGAGCGGCACTTCTGGATGGATTATTGCTTAAAAGAGTTGACATTTCAATTAAAAGCGAGCAGGAAGAACGGCCGCGCTGACGGCCGAACAATAGAAACATTTGGTTGTCTTGTTAAAATTTGATCTTTAATAACGTTGTTTCCAGATCTGCAGGCAGTTTGCAGACGCGCTGAAGGAAAATCATTTCCTCGACCGTTTCTTGAATTGTTTGCGAATGAACTTGTCAGCTCAAAAAAGACTTCTTTTATGAAGTTGTAATTTTTTTCTTTGCAAATTGCTCTTTGTTTCAACTGGGAGAGACAATTCAACAAAAACAGTAAAAAAAAATTATTTTTTTTTAGAAATGACAGGATTTCATAACTGATAATTATTAAATTCCTCATGCGCACATTTTGATTTTATTTATTTTCTTGCGAGATCATCATATTACAACATAATCACGTCCCTGTGCTGCCACAGATGGCGCCGGCGCTGCCCGGCCCATTTGTCTGCATGATAACGCCTTAATTTAAGGTTCTGGAGGACCAACGGCTCCGGTCAGCTTCCATTAAATCTCCTCAGCTGTGTGTTTCTGTCCGTCACCTTGTTGATGATTCCCGGGAGCTAAAACGAGTGTTTGGGAGTCTGCGCATCGCTGTTTGAGGAAGAGACTGCAGTTAGCGGATAATGAAGGATGTTGGACCGGCGGCGCTCTGACGGGCATTTAAAGACCCAAAACCCAAACTCTGAAAATCTCACTTTCATCAAACTTATGTATCTACCACCACATATTATGGCCATTCTAGATAGAAAAAAAACTATTTAATTTCAGAAATTTTCTGGAAAAAAAAGAAAATCTCTGAGCTCTAAAAGTTAAAAGATTTACCAGTAAAAAAACCTGAAATTGTGAGACTGATTTCAGAAAGTTTATAGAAAAAATACCAAGAACATTTTTTAGATCCAAGTCAAAAAACTGCTAAAATCTTTTGACAAGGAAACTTTTAGTTTAATCTCAGAAAGTAAAAAAAAAAATAACTAGAAAATTTATGAAATCAAAAAGTCAAAAATCAGAAATTTTGAGATTAGTTTCAATATTTATTTGTTTTTTTCTAGCAAATTCAGAAATTTGCTAGAAAAAAGATTTCCAAGATTTCTTAAGAAAATTTTCTGTTTTCTTTTTGCTTTCTTTTTTGTTCCTGTTTTTTATCTGCAGTCTGTTTTTAACTTTTAGACTGTTGTGGATATCAGATCAGCCTGAACGACTTTTTAAAGCCTCTTCTGGTTCTGCTACGATTCTAAACTCTCAATCAGCAACTTTACTGCAAAAACACAAAATTTGACCCCATATTTTTTACTAGTTTCTATTGCAAAGATTTTATTACACTTGCATTAAGACAAAACTAACTTACAAATAACTTTTCTTCAAGATGTGGGAGCTTGTTTTAAGTTAATAATTTCTTAATATTGATCAGAAAACTATTAGTTAGTTGGCAGATTATTTAATTTTTTCCATGTCATAACTGAAATGTAGATGAACGTTTGAATATATTTGATCCTTTGTGATGGAAATGAAGCTCAGGAACCAAAGCTGACCTCTGACTTCCTGTCCGGCAGAGTCCTGACAGGAAGTGGCTGATCTTTGACGGTCCGGTCGACGCCGTGTGGATCGAGAACATGAACACCGTGCTGGACGACAACAAGAAGCTGTGCCTGATGAGCGGCGAAATCATCCAGATGTCGCCGCAGATGAGCCTGATCTTTGAGCCCATGGACCTGGAGGTGGCGTCCCCGGCTACGGTGAGAACGGAGGGACAAAAAGCTAACGGATGACTCCTGAATAAAACAAAAAATACTGTGAAACGTCAGAGAGAGCCGCCCAGCTGTTAGACGAGCTGGAGGAGTTTTAACCGGTCATAGTTCTGGTTTTATTTTGGTGATCTGGGTTCTATCTACTTCCTGTTTTCTTGTTACTCTTTTTATTTTGTGTCACCTTTAAACTGTTTGGTCTCTGATCCTGGAAGCCAAAATCTTTTTCTTTTTTTTCCGACCTTTATAAAGTTTTTTTTCTTTCTTTCAATAATTTTTCTCAAGGGAATCATTTTTAAAAAATGCGATGTGCAAAATTCCTTTTTTGTTAAGTATTTCTGAATAAAAAAATAAAAATTCTTTCATTACTGCAGCAAACAACCAACAAAGTGGAAAAGAAAATGTTCTGTATTTTTTTCTCTCTTGAGTCCTAAAAGACAAGCAAAAAAATAAAATAAATCAGTTGAATGTTTTTCAGTCTTTTTTATATATTTTTTAAATTATGTCCTGAATGACGAGTGGAAAAGTTCTGTAATTTTTCTAACTTAAGATGAAAAAATATTTTCCACTTTTTTCCTGTAGAGTTGAAAGAAAAATGTTTTTATAGTTAGAGATGCTGTTTGTTAGTGATGTTCAATCCTCCTTCATAAGCTGAAAACAGCATTTCCAATACGAGTTACATAACTTTGCTCTTCAGCCTGTTTCTTCCTGAAGATAACTGGGTTTTTATTAAACATTTGTGTTTTTTTAAAGTCTGGAATCGGTTCGTTTTATCCGTCTCACTGAAGAGTTTTTAATCTGTAAACTCTCTCCTGTAAACAAAAGAACCAAAGTGTTTTTACCTGCTGTGTTACTGACAGGTGTCTCGCTGCGGGATGATCTACCTGGAGCCCCACATGCTCGGCTGGAGACCTCACCTGCTGTCTTGGCTCAACACTCTGCCGGCTTCGCTCAACAACGAGCACAAAGCGCTGATCACCGGCCTCTTCGACCGCACGCTGCCGGCCTGCCTGCAGCTCATCCGGAAGGCCACCAAGGTGCTGCAGCTGCAACCAAACAGGAAAAAGAAACATTTCTCACAAGCAAATTTGTTTAAATCTACTGAACGTTAACGTCTAGTGCAGCAGGTAACTGAATATTTCATCACAAGAACCTGAGTCGGCTGCTGAAAAACTCAAGATGGTCGTCATAGAAAATGTACTTTTGCATCAGAAATTTATCACAGATTTATATTTTTATTGTCAGATCAAAGATAATAGAACTGATTGGAATCATATCCACTGATACTGTTTTGATTTGTCAAGATGGCCGCTGTGGTTCTCATGTAAAATTAATTTCTTGACTAAAATCAAAATTATATGAATATGTTTAGCGTCAAATCATATTTCCAGCCATATAAAACATTTATTTTTGTCTTGATTTTGCGTTTCCTTTTACTGGTGGAGATTTTTCACCTCTAAACATATTAGTGGAAGCTAATGCTAATCTGCTAATCATATAAACAAATTAGTGGTACTTACAGCTGAATTGCTAAATACTAAAAAGTGCAGAAACTACAACTAAAGTGCTGAAACTTTCCACACAAACTTTGGTGGAAGCTAATGCCAAGCGGCTAACCACATAAAAGAGTTAGTGGAAGCTAATGCTAATCTGCTAAACACGTAAATGGTTTAATGCTAAACCATTTAGCAAGTTAGCAGAAGTTATTGCTAACCTGCTAAGTATGTAAAAATAATTACAGAAGATAAAGCTAAACTGTTAAAACATTCCACTAAAAACATTACTGGGAGCTAATGCTAATCTGCTAAACACAAAAAAAATAGTGGAAGCTAATGCTAAACCGTTTAGCACATATAAAATTTGCACTAAACGGCTACACCAGTAAACTTTTTGCAGAAGCTAACAGTAACCAGTAAGACGACTGTTCCTCAGTCTCTCACACGTCTTTCCCTCCTTCTGGAAATAATTCGTTTCAAAGGCTCAGACGAGGCGTCCATCTTGAAAATTGTCCGTCACCCTCAAACTCAAGTGGGAAAAGTGAAAAGCTGATTTTTATGCTTGTCTCCACACTTGAACGATTGTTGCAGGAATGTGCTGCTGCGTTCAGCTGCAGGCTGAAATCTGAGTCGGTTCCTGAGTTTGGTCAGACATCCAGACTCTAACGAGCTCTGGGTCTCACCGGATGTTCAGGCAGCAGAGCGTGTTGGCGGTTTCTAATTGTGTTGTCTGACTACAGGAGCTGTCCCCGACCTCTGACACCAACCTGGTCAAGTCCCTGATGAATCTGATGGACTGCATGATGGATGAGTTTCACGACGAAGGAAAAATGAAGCACATAAGCAAAGACGATGTTCGCTCCTGGTTGGAGGTTTGTATCGAATTTTCCTTAAAGTTTCACAAAGCAGCCTGATAAACTGAACTTAATCAGCTTCCTGTTTTATGCAGAACGTCTCAAAAGTGTTTGAATTTTTTGTTTGAACAAAGATGAGACCTTGATGAATAATTTGAAAACTGTCACCCTGAATGTGGCGGATTGGCCGTAGTTAACATTCAGATTTAATTTAATATCCTGATGAAGACTGATGGATGGGTTTTATTTTACTGAAAGAAACAGAAAAAGTTTTCCCGTTACTTCATTGGTCAAAGACAAATCCTTTAAAGGGCCAGTATTATGTATTTTTGAGGCACATAATTAAATATTATAACATAATCAAGTAACAATTTTACCTTCAGTTGTTATAAAAAGTCTTTAAACATTAAATATAACTCAAAAGAAAATTTACACCTTGAAATTGAGGTTCTGTCTCTTTAAAAACTCCTTCTCTTTCTGAAGCTCCGCCTTCAGGAAGTCATCACAACATGGCTCCTCTGTTATCGCTTTAATGTTTTTACCAGCTGCTATAATGAGCTCAGCAGTTCCAACAGGTGTTTGCTAACTGCCGTTGGCTAGTCTGAAGGAGCTGAAAGGGGGAGGAGCTAAGTCCAACCAGGCGTTTCTCAGATCTGAATGGTTGCTATGGAGATTAAAGGATTTCTCAAACATGAATAAAATAATCAAGGCAACACTCCAGGTTAGTTTCTGATGAGAATAACTTTAAAAGCTTTTGATTTTGCACAATTATTTAAACAACAAATACGAACAGTGGAGCTGAGATTTAAACACGCTCCATGTTTACTTTTTTTTTTTACCCAAAATAACATCTAAATATTAGATTGCTTTAATTATTAAGATTTGCTCCCCCACAGAGGGAACAGAAAAATAAATTTTTCTGAGACCTGTTTTGTTGCCTCCTGCAAGGATTCTTTGAGAACGCTGCTATTATCTTCCTGTGGAAAACGCCACTGATGATGATGATGATGATAATGATGAATGCCTTTCAACCTTCTCTGCTGTTTCCCCGCCAGTCATTATCAAAGTGTTGAATTAATCAGCTTTTTAGCAGCAGGAGCCATCATGAAGCTGCTAAGCCTCATTTACAATCTCTACAGAATCCCTGCTGATTTGTGTTGTTTTAGTTTTTCTTTTTTGATTGCAACAGAGACATCCCTTTCTTCTGGATTTTGTTTCATGTCTCATGCAATAATACACACTCTGGCCAAAGCTTTTTATTTGTGCAGACTTAACTCCGACGATTAATAACAAACTTTCCTTACACAGTGAGATGTTTGACAGAATAACCTTCATTTGCAGCCACTGTACTTGTTCTGCTCATTAGGGAGACGTGTGCTGCCCTCTGTTCACAGACTGACTCGATTTCAGGTCCAAATAAAATGTTTGTGACATGCAGAAATAACATAGAACCACAGCATCTTTATAAAACATCAATAAATCACATCTTTAATTCCAGGATAAGTTCATTTTTATTTAATTTAACAGATCGGTGCGACCACAGAGACATAAGATTGGACAGAAATAACATTCACTAATTTTGAAAGGACAATATTATGCATATTATCTGTCATCTATCATCCTTTTAGCTATGATACGATGTACTACATAGCTAGTCACCAAGCAATTGATCAAGCTTGATCTCTATATATCTGGGTAGCTATTTAACTATCTAGCATCTATCAAAATAATCTAACTAGTTAGCTGGGTATCTAGCTAGCTAGAGTCAAGTTTGATACCAACTTATCTAGCTACCTACCAACTAATCTACCAATCTAACTAGCTAGCAGTCGAGTTACCTAACATTATAGGTGCTTATTTAATTTAACAAAATTATTATAACTGCAAGTAGAATAAATACTTTTATTGTTGAGATATGTAGTTAAATTGTTTTTAGTAAAAAAAAAAAAAAAGTATTTTAAGTAACAATACATTTGGGGGAAAGTATTTCCTCTTTAGAGCGGGGAACATTGGTCCTTAAGGTGTGGAGCCTCAAACACGGAGTGTTGCTAAAACTGTTAGAGTCTGAAGGATCGCTTCAGTTACAACGTGCTGCCATCAGTTTTTTAAAGAACCCATAAATTCAGACGCTTTATTTTGACGTAGAAACCCAAAGGAATGGTCTGAGAGGTCAGGTCAGGTCATGACACTGACGTTCCTCACAGATATGAGCTTTAATGGTCCAGCCGGCTGCTACACCGAGTTTCTGTGTTGAATCACCTGAATAGTTTCAAATAATCTCACACCAGATGAAATCTGGAACCACTGAATCACACAGCCTTTTGTCTTTAATCATAACTGATCTGTGTTCCTGTAATTCTCCAAAGCATTTTATTGAAACCTCAAAAAACTTAACAACTATAAATGGAGGCAGCTAACCTGCTGTTCCAGCTGTAAATGGCGGCTCTAAGAGGATTTAACCACTGAAGGCGTTGGTGCTCCACGGTGATTAAAACGCCTTTATAAGAATAAATCCTGTTTGGTTTAACCTCCCACTCAGGTGTAGCTGCAGCAGCAGGAAAGAGTTTAAAATGGGAAAATACCCCATCACCCTGTCTGATGCAACCACGAGTCAGAGGCGCTGCAGACAGAAAGAAAGAGGAGGAAGTTTGTTCCAAAAAAACAGCTAAGATTGAAATCTGAAATCTTCTAGACTTGCTAGAAAAACTCAGAGATCTGTGGGTTAATTTTAGAAATTTTGAAGTTTAAAAATGTTAAAAATTTCTAGAAAGAATCAGAAAAAACAAGAACGTTTCTACGTTTGAAAAAACAAGTCAAAAATGTTCTAAAAGAACCTCAGAAATTTCCTAAAGTCAAATTCTCTGAAATTTTCTAGGGTTTTTTTTTCTTAAAAATGTCTATCATTATTCTCAAAGTTTCCGAGGTTTTTTTGTTCAAATTATCAATGAAATTTCCTTGTTTTTTTTTTTGTTTGTTTTTCTTTTTTTTAGAAAATTTCTTAGATCTAAAAGTTTCTGAGTTTTTTTCTAGCAATTTTTTAAAGTTTTGAAATTCAGAATAAATTTTTTCTTTTATATAAAATTCTTTGAATAATCTCCAAATTTCAGAATTTTTTTGGAGCAAATTAGCTTCATTTGTCATTTTTTCGTCTATAATGTTTAACGCCGTCGTATGAAACAGGGTGATGGACTGTTTTCCATTTTAAACTGTTTCTTACTGCTGCAACTAAACCGAAGTAGGAATTTTTTAAAATTAATTTCAACATTTTTGAGTTTTTTTCAAGCTAATTTTAGACATTTTAAATTTAGAAATTTTCTGGACTCTTTCAGAGAAACTTTATGAGATTTTTCTGTCAAAAACATTGATATTCAGTTATAACCTCAAAAAGAAATCAGTGTCAGATTCTGTTCTTGTTCGAAGGGCATCTTTGTGTTCTGCCTGGTGTGGTCGGTCGGCGCCACCTGCGACGATTTGGGTCGAGAGAAGTTCGACTCCGTGGTGAGAGAGATCCTGACCGGACCTTTGAGCAAAGAGACGATGAACCTTCATGGCATTCTGGGAGAAGTCGAAATGCCGCCGAAACAGCTGACGGTTCCTTTACCCTCCGACGGGACGGTCTACCAGTACCGCTTCATCAAAGAGGTACGACCGTAAAGCGACGTGTGATTGGATGATCCCCAGTCAGCACCTGATATTTAGTTTTGAAGAGACTCAATCTTTTCTTAACATTTGATATTAAAGGCTCCTGTTTCGGCTCAGTTAAAATTGTTTTTAACTTATTTTAAGATCAAATGTTTACGTACCAAATACCAGTAAATTGCTAGAGACACATAAGAAGATCAGTGTGTGATCAAATATCAAATCAAATCTATTTTTTTTAGTTTATGCTGCGGCTCGTTTTTTATGGAAATTACCTCAAAATAGAGTCACATATTTTTTCACACTAATGCGTAATTGTGAGCTTTTTAACTATTTATTCCTCAAAAATAGTTAAAAGTATTGGGTTAAAGTGATGCTAACTTCCACTTAGATTTAATCTCAGAATTTAATTTAAAAGTCAGAATTCTGATGGTTTTTTTGTTGTTTTTTGAAAGAAATTCTGACTTTAAGATCAGCAAATTGATGTCAAAATTCAAGTTTTGTTTTCAGTGTCTCCAATCCTCTTCCGTTCTAGTCTGACAGAAATTGTTCACTTTACAGACGATACAAAACTAAAAACTAATCCGTTTCAGCAAACATCCAGTTTATAATGTGATTAAATCCCCAGATCGGTGTGTTTCTCTTCTCGCTAACTGTCTCCATGTTTAACGCAGAGCAGAGTGATCCTAAATCTGAGCCGCCTAACTTCTGGTTCCTCAGGGCCCGGGCCGGTGGGAGCTTTGGACGGACGAGCTAAAGGCCGCGCCCGCCATCAGCAGAGACATGGAGTTCAACGAGATCATCGTGCCGACGGAGAACACCGTGCGCTACATGGCGCTCATGCAGCTCCTCGTTACTCACCAGAAGCCGACCATCTTCATCGGCCCCACCGGCACCGGGAAGAGCGCCTACATCACTGTGAGTCCAAACGGTGGATTTTAAAGCACGAAGGTGCAGCCAAAATGGCCGACCTTCTAAAGCGCTCTAGAAAAACAAAATATTACCAAGTGTTTTCGGTTTAGTTTCTAGTGCAGGGGTGGACAGTCCTGGTTCTGGAGGGCCGGAGTCCTGCAGCTCTTAGAGGCTCCCTGGTCCAACAACCTGAGTCCAACAGCAGGTTCTCCGGAGAACCAGTCGGGTTCTCCAGAGAACCTGCTAATGACCTCATTATTGGACTCAGGCGTGTTGAAGTAGCGATACATCTAAAGGTTGCAGGAGACCGGCCCTAGAGGGCCCTCCGGCCCAAAGAGGGCCCATGCGGCCCTCTGGGCCTGGAGTTGTCCACTCCTGTTCTAGTGCAAATAGCTTAATACACTTGAAATAAGAAAAAAATAACTTATAGGGAGCATATCAGCAAAATAAAAGCTTGTTTTAATTAAATAATTACTTAATATTGATAAAAAAAGTACCAGTTATATTGACAGGTTATTTCACTTGCAACTTTTTCATCAATATTTAAGAAATATTGACTTAAAAAACTAATATTTCTTGCTGAAAAGTTACACCTGTTTTAGTTTTGTCTTATTTCAAGTGTACTGAGATATTTGCTCAAGAAAAAGTAGACAAAAATAGTGGGTAATATTTTGGTTTTTGCAGCGCTTGTATGCTCTGAATCTTTGGGACATACACTCCTGAAAAGATTAGCAGCTGTCTTAATTTTTTGAGATTAACATTTCTCTCTACACAATATAGTTGTCAAGCTCATTTTCAGTTTGGGCCATATAAAAAATCATATGTCCTCAAAGGCTGGTTGTGCCAGAATGTAGCTCTTAAACTGTTGTAAAATTAATAAGTAGCCATCTCTCAATTTTTTGAGTGGTCCTTAAAGTTAAATGATATTGAATAAATAGACATATGAACTCAACAACAAAGATATTTATTGTTTTAAATCTGTTGTCCATGTTATTCAACTATCAGATTGATGCAAAGTGCTTTTATGTTCAGCTTTCAACCCCTGACCGTTCATGGCTCAAGCTAGTTGCTACATGTTTAGCATCGTTATTTTAGCCTTGAAAAGCTTCGCTGAGAAGCTAACTGCTTTTAGCACATCTTGAACACAACATTTGTCTTTACTAGCGTCCCGTCTGATTGTTTTTGAAGCAAAAAAATTAACCCCCCGGGCCGAGAGAAGCGGATTGATTGGCCATTAATGCGAACGAAGCTTGTGCGTCAGTTTTAGGGGTGTACCGGAAACACAAACAAAGGTTCCGGCTTTTGTATATAAAATACAAATAATGTAATTAATTATGTTAAGATTTATGTAACTAATTAGTTAATTGACATTGGTGCCTCGTTGACACACCAGTGTAATCCAGAGTAGTGAACTGTCTGGATTAGAGGTGCTAAAACTGATTAGCAGCTCCTGGCTGCTACTTTCTCTCTTAGATTCTGTGACAGAGTTAACAGAGTTTCTTGAACGAACACAGAGTATTTCTCAGTGGATCGTTCTGTATTTGGATAGAGGACTCGCTTCCTGCCCTTGTAGCTTCATCCATTAGTTTGCTCAAACTTCGGGCTGGCGAGTAAACGGAGCTCATCTCAGCAGGGAGCCCGCCGCCCGGCCCTGATCGCCCCGCCTGCCTGCATGGCGGAGCGCCTCCATCCCACGCCGCAGGCAGCAGACCGCGACTGAATCCCAAACATGGCAGACGTGATAGAGGAGGAAAGCATGAGAAAACAAACAACACGATGCCCTACCTGCTACCTGCACACGGCGCTGCTTCACTTCCTCTGCTCTGGTCCAGAATCAGACTGGGACCAGTTGGGTTGCATCTTCTCATCGCCTCAGTCACATCGCTTCTGTAACTATGATGCTCTGATCACCCGATATGGCATTTTAGCAATCGATTATTCTGACAATTTATAGATTAATTGGATAAAAATTAACACATTCTTCAGATTTTTCATTTAATTACTTAAGCCTATTTTAAACAACAGTAGAAATATATTAAAAATACAAATAAACCAGTTAAAGACTAACACATTCAACTAACGATTATTATAGTAATTGATTTTTTAAATCGATTACTCTTACAATTAATTAATTAGTCAAATAAAACAAATTACCACATACTGCATAAAAATAAAATAAACAAATAATTAAATTCACTTTTTTTCCACTTTAAATCAGAAACTATATTTATTGCTAAATTAGTCTAATTTCTTACGTTCTCTCACGAGGAGAGATCATACTGTTTATGTTCCCTCCACTGGACCATCTAAAATCTGACATTTCCACTTCCTGTTTGTGTTCTGAAGGACTTCCTGTTGACTAGGCTGCAGAAGGATGTGTACAGCCCGTTATTCATCAGCTTCTCAGCCCAGACCACCGCGGCCCAGACTCAAAACCTCATCATATCCAAGCTCGATAAGCGGCGGAAAGGCACATACGGGCCTCCGATGGGGAAGAAGATGGTACGGCTCGTGTCTCTGTCAACACTTTAAATGCTAAACCACCAGCCAGTCGTCGTGTGTGACCTCATCGGCTGGGTTCGTCTCAGGTGGTGTTCGTAGACGACGTCAACATGCCAGCCAGGGAGGTTTACGGCGCTCAGCCTCCTGTGGAGCTGCTGCGCCAGTGGCTGGACCACTGGAACTGGTACGACCTGAAGGACTGCTCCATGATCCGCCTGTTGGACATTCAGATCATGTGTGCCATGGGGCCACCAGGTGAGCAGCAGCCCTGTCACAGGAAGCAGTTCATCCTCTTCCTCCGCATCTACTGGCAGTTGAAGGAGACCTGCTGTGCAAAAATTCACATTTTGGAGGTTTTTGTTCTTCCATGTTTGTTTCTACTGCTTCTAAAAACTCGCAGAGTTTTTTTGGTGTCTGGAAAATGAGCCATTTCTAAAGCCACCCTATTATTAAGTCACATTCCACCGTTACCCAGCAACCCCCGCTGCGTTCTGCCGGTTACCTAGCAACTCAAGCTGAATTCCAGCATGTTTAGTCAGCTGTACAATGGCTTCTGGATAAGACAAGACTTTTGTTGTTCACTTACCATCCAGAAACCACTTGCTGCATTCGTGTTGGTTGTGCAGGAGGCTCCACTTCTGCTTTTCAAAGATATACTGTTGTACAATTGTGGCTCTGTTGGCAGCCATTTTCTTATGTGAGTGTAAACATTGACTTTAGGGATGTGGCCAGCAGCAGCTTCTTTGGATTTAAAGTGACAAGATGCCCAGCAAAACATTGATAACCCAAAACTTTTACTCAAATTAGAGCAGCATCACTTCGATATATTTTTAATCAACTAAAAGTAAAAAGTATCCATCCCAGAAATGTCTCAAGCAAAAGTAAAAAATTATTTGGTAAGAAGGTATTTGAAATACTGAGTAACTGATCAAAACATCAATCATTGAATATTTAAAGATTCCATCACCAGGCGGACAAAAATATAAATATAAAGTTAAAGTTTAAAGATGTTTTTCTGGTAAAATTATGTTTTTGTTCTCCTAATATAGAGTCTGTATTCTTTTAATTAAACAAATAATTGTGTAGCCTGGTTCTAATTAACACTACAAAATGAAATAAAAAACATGTAACTCATATTTTTAGAGGAGAAAAACCAAACGATTAAATTGTTTGTTTTTCAGGCGGTGGAAGGAATCCTGTCACTCCTCGTTTCCTCCGCCATTTTAACGTGGCAACCATCAACGAATTCGATGAGAAGACAATGTTCACCATCTTCTCCAGGATCACAGATTGGCATTTCACCATAAGGTAACAACAGGTTTTGGAAACAAGGATCTGAAAAGTGTGGTGTGCATTTTCAACAATATTTAAACTTTAAAAAAAAATACTTTTACATCTTAAAACATTGTAAAACTCTTTTGAACAAAGTTATTGAAAAACTCAAAATGGAGGGCCTAAAGAGACAAATGCACTGCAAAAACACAAAATCTTACCAAGTATTTTTGTTCATTTTCTACTGCAAATATCTTCACTTGAAATAAGACACACGAGACTTACAGGAAACATTTCAGTAAGATTCATGAGCTTTTCTAAGTCAATAATTCCTTAATATTGATGAAGACATACCAGTTCAATTCGCAGTTTATTTCACATATAATATGGAAGAAAATTCTTGTCATAAGTAAAACAGTTTGCTGGTTGAACCGTTTTTTTTTTCCATCACTATTCAAGGATCATTGACATAAAGCAAGCTGAAAAGTTACATGTAAGTTAGTTTTGTTTTATTTCAAGTGTACAAAGATATTTTCATTAGAAACTGGACAAAAATACTTGATAAGATGCTTATGGCGTCTATAATTGGACTGAAATCTCTCAGTTCATTCATTCATTCATTCATTCATTAAAATGAAAAGTTCAGACAAGATTTTAATCCCATACTTGAGCAGAGGTTTCCTGTCTAAGTTCTGACCCGTTTTTACCTCCAGGTTTCCCTTCCCGAGTTACATCGCGTCTCTGACCTCTGACATCGTCAACAGCACTCTGTCCGTGTACCGGGAAGCGACCAAGAACCTGCTGCCAACACCAGCCAAGTCCCACTACCTGTTCAACCTGCGCGACGTTTCCCGGGTCATCCAGGGCATCTGCTTGTCCCGGCCCGAATCCGCAGAGGAGCCGTCTGTCATCAAACGGCTCTGGGTCCACGAGGTAACAGAGGAGAACAGTCCATCAGGCCATGACCCGAACCTTCAGAGTCACACAGACCCGTTCAGGCCGCTTTAATCAAACTCCAGTCCGTTTCTCTGGAAAGTCCGGTTCATAATCTACCAATGGAACCAGAACTTTTTAATCAATATGAAATAATTATTTACCCAAAACATGCTGAAAACATTCTGGTAATTCAGTTTGAGATATTTGTGCTAAACTAAACCAAAAATACTTGGTAGAATTTTGTGTTTTTGCAGTGTAGGGAACCCTTCCTTATTCCCTCACTACAAAATTACAAAATTTTAAAAAATATTTTTGTCTAGTATCTAGTGCAAATATCTTAGACAAAATTGACTGACTGGTAACTTTTCAGCAGGACACAGGAGCTTGTTTTAGGTAAATAATGCTGGAATATAGATACAAATTATTAGTTTCACTGGCAGATTATTTCACTTGTAACATGGAGAAAAATAAAGTAAATAATCTGCCAGTGGAACCAGTACTGGTACTTTTTCATCAATATAAAATAGTTATTGACTTAAAACAAACTTATATCTTTCTAAATAATGTTTGTCTTATTTCAAGTGTACTAAGACATTTGCTCTGGAAACTAGACGTAAATCTTTGGTAAAATGTTGACTTTTTGCAGTGTAGGCAGAAATTTCCTCATGTTTGTAATGAAGAGCAGCTCTCTGATGATCTTTGATAAAATGTGATGTTTGTTGCTGGTTTTCTGTTTGAGCTGCCTTGTTGCTGAAGAGTTCTGCTATAATACAGTTCTGCTGGGCCCGGTCAGGTTCTGAGGGTGTACTGCGACCGGCTGGTGCAGGACTTGGACCGCTCCTGGCTCGTCAGCCACCTGCAGGTGGTGTTCGCGGAGCAGATGAAGGAGGACTTCCACCAGCTGTTCCAGCACCTGGACCAGGACCGGGACGGCGTGGTGACGGAGGACGACCTGCGCAGCCTCATGTTCTGCGACTTCCACGACCCGAAGGGCGACGACCAGAACTACCGCGAGGTGCCGGACCTGGAGCAGCTGCGCCTGGTGGTGGAGGCGCACCTGGACGAGTACAACAACATCAGCAAGGCGCCCATGAACCTGGTGCTGTTCCGCTTCGCCATCGAGCACGTCTGCCGCATCTCGCGCATCATCAAGCAGCCGAGCGGCCACGCGCTGCTGGTGGGCGTCGGCGGCAGCGGGCGCCAGTCGCTCACCCGGCTGGCCGCCTACATGGCCGACTCGGAGCTCTTCCAGGTGGAAATCAGCAAGACGTACGGCAGCAACGAGTGGCACGAAGACCTGAAGATGGTGATGAGGAAGTCGACGCAGGGCGAGGCGCACGGCGTCTTCCTCTTCACCGACACGCAGATCAAGAAGGAATCCTTCCTGGAGGACATCGGCAACCTGCTGAACACCGGAGAGGTGAGACCAGCAGAGAGCTGTTAAAAACTAACAGCAATGTTTTAGTTTATTTAGTCATAAAGTTAAAAAACAACTAAATGATGTTATTCATTTTTAAATGTCACAGTTTCAAACTACATATTTAATTCACAAGTTAAATATTTACTTGGGAAGCAAAATATTTGGCTACACAACTAAATGTTTAGATCTGAGCTGATATTTTGTTACAATTTATATATTTAGTTTTTAAAGTAAATGTGTAGTTCCAAACTAAATATTTATTTTCTAAGATAAACATTTAATTTCCAAAATAAATGTTTGGAAATTAGACATTTAGTTTAATTTCCAAATAGCTAGCTAGCAAGCTAAATAGATTGATAGATTGATAGCTAAATATTTATTTGGGAATTTAATGTTTAGCTTGTATATATTTAGTTCCCTAGTAAATATTTACTTTATAAGATAAAACATTTAATTTCCAAATTAAAGGTTTAGCTGGGACATAAATAGTTTGCCAGCTAAATATTTAGATTATTAGCTAAATATGGTAAAAAATATATATAGTTTTGAAAAATGAACACCCTTTTTTGTCTTACGATTATCTAAATAAACAAAAATATTGATCTTAATTTTTTATGGAGTGACTTTACAAATAACACCCATCAAAATAGGAGCAGAAGAGTTGAAAGTCGTTGGATTAATTTTAAAATGACTAAAACTTCGGCTGACATGTTGATGTTTTTTTCCAGGTTCCCAACCTGTTCGCTGTGGACGAGAAGCAGGAAATCTGTGAGAAGATGCGGGTTCTGGACCGGCAGCGCGATCGCGACAAGCAGACGGACGGCTCGCCGCTCGCCCTGTTCAACATGTTCCTGGAGCGCTGCCGCACACAGCTGCACGTGGTGCTGGCCATGAGTCCCATCGGCGACGCCTTCAGGGACCGCTTACGCCGATTCCCCGCCCTCATTAACTGCTGCACCATTAACTGGTTCCAGGTGGGCCGACTAACCCGATTTCATGACTTTGGTACCAGAACTTTCTGAGCTTGGATCGGGGGTCTGACGGATTTTCAATGTTTAGGTGCAGTGGGATCTATTGAGTTTGCAGGTCTGAAGTTTTGTAGTGCAGCAGATTGTTGAATCTTTCATATGTAGAATACAAGAACCTACAACATGTAGGTTCTTGTATTCTACATGTAGAATTTGTAGAAAAATTCAAGATGGCGGCCATTTTTCAAACCACCAAGATGGTCATCAACGAAGATTTTTTTTCACTTAATTTGCCAATTTTTATTGGCATTTGGTGTCAAATCCAACATACTTGGACCATTAAAAATCATATTTACTGATACTCTTTTGATTTTTCAAGATGGCCTCCATGGTTGTTATGGAAATGTATTTTTCCTTGAAATCATCAATTAAAGGAATTTGTTTGGAGACAAATCACAGCTACATATTTTGAATGATAGATATCATTTAAATTTTTTTGATATTGTGCCTCTGTTTTCTTTTTCACCATGGCTGCCATTTTTATACTGGAGATTATATGATGTTTCCAAAGCTAACCAAACAATTCCACTAATTCGGTAAATAAGAATCTTAACTCCGCTAACACTAAACCATTTAATAATTTAAAAATTAGCAGGAGCTAATAAGAACCATCAACATTTTTCAAAATGGCCGCCATGGTAGTAATGGAGAATAAATGTTTACACTAAAATCAACGGTAGTGTTTGGCAGTGTTGAGAACAGCTAACCAAAAAGTTCCACTAATTCGCTGAACAAGAATCTTTTTTTATATATATATATATTCGCTGAACAAGAATCTTAAATCTTAGCACAGATAGCGCTAAACTGCTCAGCAAACACAAAATTAGTAGAAGCTAATGCTAACCATTAAGATGGCTGCCTCTCTGCCTGTATCACACATCTTCATCTCATTCCAGTTGACGACAGCTGTAAGACTCACAAACAGCAAAATTTGTGAGATGGCGGCCATCTTTAAAGATGGCTGTCATCCTGAAATTCACGTGCCTGATGGGAAACATGAAAACCAACCTGATTGGTGATCGTACACATTTTCATGTTTGTATCGACATTTTAAATATTTTTGCAGTGATATTCTGTATTATTGGGATGATGAGCTTTAAAACTGTGTAGCTTGGCTGAAACATTTCCTAACAGAACATTTGACAATCCAGGGATATTTTTAATACTTTTACTAGTCTGGTGGAGCCCAACTTTAATATTCTTATAGGATGTTCTTCCATTTTGAACATTTCAATCATACCTGGTCTAAAAAACAACTTTTCTTGACGATAAACTGGACACATTTCTGCGTCCATCAGCCGTGGCCTGAAGACGCCCTGCAAGCCGTGGCCGATCGCTTCCTGGAGGACGTTGAGATGACGGATCAGTACCGCCAGGGCTGCATCCAAATGTGCAAGAGGTTCCACACGTCCACTATGGAGCTGTCGGCTCGCTTTCTGGACGAGCTGCAGCGCCACAACTACGTCACACCGACGTCCTACCTGGAGCTCATTTCCACTTTCAAAAACCTGCTGAGGACGAAAAGAACGTGAGACAATCGAATCGTCAATGTTAGCATTACAGCAGTGGTGGGCACCGCTAACAAGAAAAAGTTAGCAGAAGCTAACACTAAGGCATTAGTCAAAGATTAGTTGCATTATGCTAAAGCGCTACGCCAGTATTATATTTAGTGGAAGCTCATGCTAAAGAATCTGTGCTAAATGTTTTCAAAGTTAGCAAAAATGCTAAAGTGCTACATCAACATGGTATTTAGACTAAGCTATTGCTAAAGAACGTGAAAAAGAAAACAGTTGATTGCTAAAACTTCAATACTGTTGTTAAACTTTAGTAAAAGTGGTATAGCGCTAAAATGCTAACTTAGCTATACTATTAGCATATTAGCAGAAATGTGCCCACCACTGACTTTAAGCGATTAGGCAACATTTCATCTCAATCCATCTGGACATCAGCAATATTTTCTTGCCTCTCTGTCCAGCGAGGTGATGCAGCTAAAGTATCGCTACAAAGTTGGTCTGGAAAAGCTGCAGTCAGCCGCAGACCAGGTGGCCACCATGCAGGTGGAGCTGGAGGCGCTGCAGCCGCAGCTGCTGGTGGCCAGCAAACAGGTGGACGAGATGATGGTGGTGATCGAGCACGAATCCAAGGAGGTGGCCGCCACGGAGAAGGTGGTGAAGGAGGACGAGGCGGTGTCCAACGAGCAGGCCATGGCCGCCAAGGCCATAAAGGATGAATGCGACGCCGACCTGGCCGAAGCCACGCCCATCCTGCAGTCGGCTCTGGACGCGCTGAACACGCTCACCCCGCAGGTAGGAGGCGCCAAAAGAAACCCTACTTCTGTTTAAATCGCAAAATTCAATGGATTTTATATGATAATATGTTTTTTTTTTTATTGAAAATGACAATAAAAACCAAAACAAGAATACATATAAGTACACAAACAACAACGTTTGCAAAGATAACCCACAAGTTACGCAACAGCACCATGCAGCATGTTTGATATGCTGCATATCAAAGACAAATTCAATCAGTGAATTTGTGTTTATTTCTTAAATACCACAAATTAGCCTAGGTCTTTCTCACGGAGACTTAGTTACATCTTCTATCACTGAAAATTAAAGGCAATTAATTACTAAGGTCATAAATCACTCCAGTGATTACATTTTGACATAAGGGTGTCTATATAGTCTCTATTGTTCACTTGTGTATGTTGTAGAAGCCTGATCCTAACACTGTGAAGCATTATATTTAGCATCTGGGTTAAGGTGTAGATGAAGTTTAGACTGAGGTTAGCAGTAGTTTTGTGTTCTGGTGATGTCAAGGTCTGGGGTTTTCTAATGCTGCGTTCACAACAAGCGTGTTACTCACATCAAAAACGTGTCCGAGGCTTCAGGTGTGACGCGTGTCCGCTTTGCTCCGTTCTCACCAAACAGGTTTTGAGCTTCAGGTGCGTCAGGTTTACAGTCACAGTCCCTGTGGAGGCGCGTGGCGGGCCGCCGCGCAGCGTTTCGAGAGTTTGACACGTCAAGAGCATCCAGGGCAAAACACCGACTGCAGCTGACGCCCTCGACGC
This sequence comes from Gambusia affinis, assembly GCF_019740435.1. Classification (NCBI taxonomy): domain Eukaryota; kingdom Metazoa; phylum Chordata; class Actinopteri; order Cyprinodontiformes; family Poeciliidae; genus Gambusia; species Gambusia affinis. The sequence continues at coordinate 27,274,325 of NC_057878.1, forward strand.
GCTTCCACAAAGTCTGAATGAACAGCAGAGTCTGCATTCAAAGTGAACACGAGTCGAACTTGAAGCATCGGACGTGTTTTTGATGCGCGTGTGAACGCATCGTAGAATTCAGGCGCTTGACATTTTGCTCCACACCAGGGGCGGTTCTAGGATCTGACCTTTAGGGCTGCTGTGTGTTTTGTTAAAGTAGATCGTTGTGGCCGCTCCGATCTAAATCAGGGGTTTTTCCCCACTGGGATGTTAACGCAGCCTGTTGAATGTGACAGGTAGCCAATCAGAAAGCCGGATTCTCCTCCTGCTTTCTGAGGGGAAATTACAGAGGGGAATCCCAAACAGCTGACACGGAGCAACCCGAAGTCCAGCGGACATTGGAGATAATATGTGGAAACAACATTAATGTTTATAAAACATTTGGTGCAAAGAATATAGAAATGAGGAGGGGAGGAGTTGGAGCGAAATTGTTACCAGTTGATGAACCCGGTAACTTTTCAGCTGTTCTTCGTTAACGTGATTTAAATAGATTATAATGATTTTCATTCAGTCAGGACGTTACGCTGACATTAGAGCCACATGCACTGCAGATAGATTGTAGTAAAGCATTGATTAATGCCTGGTTTTAAAATTAGTTAACTGGACTTGTAGCCATTATGTTGTGCCTACTGTTGGACACCACACGGCCCAATGGAACCGTTATACCTAGGATTTCTGTCGGCTAATGTGTGATCTCTCAGGTTTTGAAAATGGGCCGACAATCGACCGACAGCTCTAAGATGGTGTAGTGTGAACTGGACATTACACTAAAGATATGAGGAAGGGAGGGTCAGTGGAGAGCAGCGGAGTTGAACCTTTTTTCATTTAGCGTCATCAACAGAAAGAGAAAAAGGCTGGAAGAGACGATAACGCCGATAATTAAAATGACGTAGATAGTTTTAATTTATCGTACGATTAATTGATTTATCATTTATTGCAACAGGCCTAATTATTTCCTTTATAACAAAACATTTTTCCTATATTTTAAGTGAAATAATCAGCCAGTGAAACTACTAATTTTTACCTGTATTCAAGCATTATTTACCTATTACAAACTCCTACTTATAGGTAAAAAATTACTAATAACTCAGTTTTGCCTTATTTCAAATGTATGAAGATATTTGCACTACAAACTAGACAAAAATATTTGGCAAAATATGTAACTTATGTTTCTGCAGTGAGAAGCAAAGGAAGGGTTTCCTACACTGCAAAAACATAAAATCTTACCAAGTATTTTTGGTTAAGTTTAGTACAAATATCTCAGCACAATTGAAGTAAGAGAAAACCAATTAATAACTTTAATAATTCTTTAATATTCATGGGAAAGACGTCTTGTTACACAGTAACTGAAATAATTTACCGGTGGAGCTCGAACTGTTTTATCAATATTAAGGATTATTAACTTAAAACAAGCTGTTAAATTTTACCGAAAAATTATAACAGCTTGTTTAAGTCAATAATTTCTCAATATTGATGAAAAAGTTCTAGTTCCATTGGCAGATTAATTTATTTAAAGGAAAAATGTCTTGTTAGAAGTTAAATAATTTAATACTGATACTAATTATTAATTTAAATAAACTCCTAAATCTTAATGAAATGTTTCTTGTAAGTTATTTTCATCTTGTTTTAAGTGTAGTAAGAAAAATAATAATTAAAAATACAAGGAAAATGTGTTTTTGCAGTGCAGGGGCGGTTCTAGGATCTGACCTTTAGGGCTGCCGATCCCCCAGCAGGGCTAAAACCCATGAAAAGATATTTGGTGCAGTTTTCTAAATCTGTTTATTTACAAACATTCACAAACCAAATTAAGAGACATGTTGTCAGTAATTCATAGAATAAACAATGTTCATTTTACTCAAACATATAAAGAGTAAAATCAGAGAAACTTTACATTTTTCCCAGAGGTGATTAAACTCAGTTTTTATGTTTCCAAGAGGCCGTTTGTTGGCCAAAGTTCACCCTCTGCTGCAGAGCAGTTCAAAAAATCCACAGTGGCACCCAGTACCTCAGCGTCCCAGATTCGTACATATTGATCAAAACATGTCCAACTCTTCTGATCAATGTCGGTTTTGGGATTTCTTCAGGGCTCTTATCAGGGGTTTCATCCTGATAAGAGCCCTGAAGAGACGCCTTGTCAGGGGTTTTATCAGGGCTCTTTTTTCTGGGCCGGACATCCTTGTTTTCTTTTGCCATTCTGACATTAATACTCTGAAGCTTCACATTCAAAGCACCGATCTCTTCCTGCAGCTCTTCATGGTCTGCTTTTAGCTCATTAAGTTCTTTGGACTTGTCAGTACATGAGTTCTCTACATTTTCTCTTTCGGTGTTTCGTTTTTGCTGAAGGACCACCTTTAGCTGTGCTATGACATCGCCATCACATTTTAACCAATCACATTTTAACCAATCAGCTGGTCCACTTGTTTCTTCGAAGTTCATCTTAAGGGACCTTAACAGATTTTTATTATATTCATGTTGTCTTTCCAGAATCTCCTTTTTCTTCTGCCAGGTTCTTGCAGTTTCAATTCGTCTGTTGTTGAGGCGCTGGAATTTTATCCTCAAGCTTTTGACAGACTCCTGCAGCTGTTCATTTTCACTGTCCAGCTGCTGGCGGTACTTTTCTAAAGCGTCAAGATCAGCTGAAAATAAATACTGTCCCTTCATTCTGCTTTCTTTGTCGGTGAGATCTAAAACTGCAAATGAATTTCTCTGTGGAATCTGGGAATACAAAGACAGTCACCAGTGATGTCACAGACAGGATGAGTGACATCACTGTTTGACATCAAAGCCACAAGAAGTCTGTTGGGTGTGAGGGAGGGGGGCTGTGGGGAGGATGGGTTTTTTTAAACTTTATCCACAGATACACTGTAAAACAACAGAGTGAAACATTTATTATGCCTCAAGAAAAAAAATACTGATGAATACGGATAAACAAATTCAAGGAAAAGAAAAACTTCAGGGGCTTCGGTTCATTCAAAGCAATACAGATTTCAATTATTTTAACAGCTGTTTTATGCCTTTGATAGTCCGGATATAAAACTTAACTTCATTGTAAAATGCAGCAAGGCATGGCTTCCCCTGCCTGGAACAATGAACATGATATTTAGTGACAATAAAGGATTTATGAGAAACTCTGAATTGTTGAGCTTTTAGTGAGAATCTTCCCATAAATTGAGCTTCTATGTTGTTGTGGATAAAGTCACAAAGCATCAACAAAGGGACAGCGCCAAAACAAGTGGACAACAGTTTAAGGAGATGAATCACAAAACGTACAATTTACATCAAATTCTTTCTTGAATATGGAATTAATAGAAACTATGATAGACCCACTTCATGAACTGTGAACTGAAATAATAAAACCCGACTCATAACGTCCACTTTTCCACAGAAAACATTCATTCTTGTAAAAAGGCCAACAGCCACATAACCTTCAGATAAAAATAAGGTTAAATCCTCCTGTGGGACTAATAATTATTTGTATCAATTGTAAGAATTATTAACTTGAAACAAACTCAAATTTCCTCCTAAAAATTTCGATTTGTCTTACAAATGTACTAAAACATTTGCACCAGAAACAAGACCAAAATCTTTTGTTGTTTTTGCAGTGTAACATAAGAGTCAGTCTTGATTTAGCTGCTATATTTGTTCAAAGATGAGTTTGAATTCCCACTCCTTTGATCCGGTTCAATTTTTTCCATCTTCTCTGATTTGTGTGCTGAAATGTGCAGGACATCTCGCTGGTGAAGTCCATGAAGAACCCGCCTGCAGGGGTGAAGCTGGTGATGGAGGCCATCTGCATCCTGAAGGGCGTGAAGCCGGACCGAATCCCGGACCCGGGCGGCTCTCTGAAGAAGGTGGAGGACTACTGGGGTCCGGCCAAGAAGCTGCTGGGAGACATGCGCTTCCTGCAGAGTCTGCATGAGTACAACAAGGACAACATCCCTCTCAACCTGATCACCGTCATCCGCCAGAAGTACATCACCAACCCGGACTTTGTGCCGGAGAAGATCAGAACGGCGTCCACAGCGGCGGAGGGAATGTGTAAGTGGGTCTGTGCCATGGACAAGTACGACAAGTAAGAGTTTCCCTTCAGCTCCTTTCTTACACTTTGTCTCAGTCACATTTACTGAATCTCATCCGTATTTATAAACACCTATTTTTACCCATAGTTTTTACGGTGTATATTTCCTGTTTTGCTTGGATTTTATGGAGCTAAATTGTGGCCATAAAGTTTGTTCTAAATTTTTACCAACATTTGCCTTTATTTTTGTAGTATTTATTTCCATCGTAGCTTAAATTCTATGGAGCTAAACTGAAAAATAAACTTGAATCTTAAAGGGAGTTTTACTTTTTTTGGTCGTTTTTTTTTTTTCCATCTTAAAATGTATTTATTTATTTTTCAGTATCAAAAATCTTTTCTTGTCAGTTTCATTTTTTTCAGGTATAAATTGTTTTTAAAACATTTGCTCCAACTTTTTTTTTTTACTAAAAAACCCTTCAACCTTCATATTAGTTTTTAGCTTTGTCAGTTTAAAATTATATAATAAAAATAATAATTTGTATAATTAAAAATATAATTCCAGAGTTTTAAATTTGTGGTCGCAATTTATAGAACTAAATTGGGGCCATAACGTTTGGTACAAATTGTTTCTGTTTTATTGAAACTAAAACAAAACCTTGATTCTGAAAAGTATTTTTGAAAATTTTTTATTTGTTTCAAACTCATTTTCTAGTTTCTAAATTATTTTTCAGTTTCAAATCTTTTCCTTTCAGTTTTAATTTCTTTTTATTTTTCATAATTTATGGAGCTGAATTGGGGCCAAAAGATTTGCTCCAATTTTTTATATATTAGTAAAAAAAAATTCAATATGAAAAGTAATTTTGACCTTTTTTCTGTTTATTTTATTCTGTAGATTATTTTATTTTCCAGTTTGAGAACTTTTTTTAGCTTCAGAGCTTTTCTTTAGTTTAAAATTTCAATTTCAGTTTCAAATTTATTTGTCAATTTTACATTTTTTTTTTTTCAGTTTCTAAAAAAATGTTTTGGAGCAATTTGGCTCCATACAATTCTGTGTAAATTGTTTTTTCGTCTTGTGAATATGCATACAGAGTGGCCAAGGTGGTTGCGCCAAAGAAAGCCAAACTTGCAGAAGCTGAAGGAGAGCTGAAGATCGCCATGGACGCTCTGCACATCAAGCAGGCGGCGCTCAAAGAAGTCCAGGATAAACTGGCGAAGCTGGAAGAGACGCTGGAGGCAAACAAGAACAAGAAAGCTGATCTGGAGTTCCAGGTCTGTAACAACTCCTACTGTAAAGTGTGAAGCTAACAGCACTGAGCACTTTGAGCTGCATAGATTTTGGGAATCGTATGGAGCTACATTGGGGAAAAACCTAATAGGCACCCTGTCAAAATTTAATCGGGGAGTGATTGATGAGTGATTAATGACCCTAATTAATTGCTATTAATTTCCGTCATATGATCCACCCCTCCCCCTATCCGGTCACATGATTCCCCCCCCAGGATGTCTCATGACCTTAGCATGCTTAACATGTGTGACACTATATTCCCGGTAATTTTAATTCAACCAATAGAAATAGAGACAGGCTCTGAGTTTTATGAGTAATACAATTAAAATATAAAAAAACAATAAGTGTTAAATAATCAAGAATAATATACAATATGGTATATTTAAATAGATTTGGATGTTGTAATTACGTCCGGTTTTAAACAGAGTCAAGAAGACTCTCATGACCTCTGGTCAGCATGCGTGACATGTGTGGTTCTCTATATTTCTGATCATTTCTATTGGGTCTATAATTTTAAACATAAAAAAATAATAATTTCCCATGTTGCAGTAACTCTTGGAGTGTGGTTGTGCAATGTAAAAAACTTTCAACTTTAAGATACGTTTGAAAGATACATATGAGTATCCTCACCTAGGCCTGTTTAGTCCCTGTCGGATATTCTTCAGAAATAACTTTACAGATTGGAAACTTTTACTGACATGTATCACACTACCAAGTGTTATCCCCACATTGGCCAATGGAAACATAAAGTGTTTCATAAGGTCAACTCTTCAAAATAGCAGGAGGCTGCATATTTAACCATTATGCACATTGATTTTGAAAATCATTAGAATATAAACTCTTTACTCAAATCTTCATTGTGGTAAGATTATTTGAGTGTTTCTTATATTGATGAAAACTCTCCCTTATGTATGGCTGGTTAGCTCAACTGTTTAGAGTCTCTTACTAAGAACACAAAGGTCATGGGTTCAATCCCCACAATTGCCACGTGAAACATAAAGTTAAAATATGATAAAATATTGCTGGAAAATACACCTTTAATTATGTTGAATTTGAAAAGCATGACAGCAATTCTTCAAATCTTCATTGTGGTAAGATCATGTACGGTTTTCTTATATTGACGAAGAAGAAGCTCATGCGTGTGGCTGGTTAGCTCAATTGGTTGGAGCGTGTTACTCATAATTCCAAGGTCATGGGTTCAAGCCCCACACTGGCCAATGGGAACATGAAGTATTTCTTTAAGTCAACTCTTCAAAATAGAATTAGGTTTTAAATTAAACCATAATTCACGTTGATTTTGAAAAACTTTATAATTTCACTACTTTGTCAAGATCATGTAAGTTTTTCTAACATTGATGAAAACTCAACATTATGTGTGACTGGTTAGCACAACCCGTCAGAGTATGGTACCTATACTGCCAAGGTGATGGGTTAAATCCCCCCACTGGCCAACTGAAATATAAAGTTTTTATAATATCAACTCTTCAAAATAGCAGGAGGCTGTATTTTTAACCATTATGCACATTGATTTTGAAAATCATTAAAATATGAACTTTTTACGCAAATGTTCATTGTGGTAAGATTATCTGAGTGTTTCTTATATCGATGAAAACTCTCCATTATGTGTGGCTGATTAGCTCAACTGGTTAGAGCCTCTTACTAAGAACGCCAAGGTCATGGTTTCAATCCCCATACTTGCCAGTTGAAAAGAAGTTTTTCAAAAGATCAACTCTTCAAAATAGCAGGAGACTTTAAATGAAACTGTTATTCATGTTTATTTTGAAAAACCTTACAGTTTCCCTGCTTTTGTCAAGATTATGTAAGTTTTTCGAACATTAATGAAAACTCCCCATTATGTGAGGCTGGTTAGCTCAGCTGGTAAGAGTAGGTCACTTATAATGCCAGGGTCATGGGTTAAATCCCCACATTGGCCAATGGAAACATAAAGTGTTTCATAAAGTCAACACTTCAATATAGCACGAGGCTTTAAATTAAACCATAGTTCATGTTGATTTTGAAAAACTTTACAATTTCCCTGCGTTTGTCAAGATAATGTAAGTTTTTCGAACATTAATGAAAACTCCCCATTATGTGAGGCTGGTTAGCTCAGCTGGTAAGAGTAGGGTACTTCTAAAACCAAGGTCATGGGTTCAATCCTCCCACTGGCCAACTGAAATATATAGTTTTTATAAAATCAACTCTTCAATATAGCAGGAGGCTGTATTTTTAACCATTAAGCACATTGATTTTGAAAAACATTAGAATATGAAATCTTTACTCAAATCTTCATTGTGGTAAGATCATGTAAGTTTTCTTATAATCATGGAAACTAAACATTATGAGTTACCATCTATTTAGGGAATCTCTGTCCAGCTGATAGCTCAGCTGGACAGGTGTGGTGTTAATATAACTGAGGTAGGTGGTTCAATCCCCGTACTGGTCAATGTACATTTAAAGTCTTTCAGACAAACAACACTTCAAAATGAAAAAGGGTGTAAAACAAAATCAAAACTTCAAAATGAAAAAGGGTGTAAAACAAAATCAAAACTTCAAAATGAAAAAGGGTGTAAAACAAAATCAATACTTCAAAATAAAAAGGTGGAAAATAAAATCAATACTTCAAAATAAAAATGGGTGTAAATTAAAATCAACACTTAAAAATAAAATATTGCTGGAAAATACACCTTTAATTATGTTGAATTTGAAAAGCATGACAGCATTTCTTCAAATCTTCATTGTGGTAAGATCATGTACGGTTTTCTTATATTGATGAAGGAGAAGATCGTGTGTGTGGCTGGTTAGCTCAATTGGTTGGAGCGTGTTACTCATTATTCCAAGGTCATGGGTTCAAGCCCCACACTGGCTAATGGGAACATGAAGTATTTCTTAAAGTCAACTCTTCAAAATAGCATTAGGTTTTAAATTAAACCATAATTCACGTTGATTTTGAAAAACTTTATAATTTCAACACTTTTGTCAAGATCATGTAAGTTTTTCTAACATTGATGAAAACTCAACATTATGTGTGACTGGTTAGCACAACCCGTCAGAGTATGGTACCTATACTGCCAAGGTGATGGGTTAAATCCCCCCACTGGCCAACTGAAATATAAAGTTTTTATAAAATCAACTCTTCAAAATAGCAGGAGGCTGTATTTTTAACCATTATGTATATTGATTTTGAAAAACAGTAGAGTATGAACTCTTTACTCAAATCTTCATTGTGGTAAGATTATTTAAGTGTTTCTTATATCGATGAAAACTCTCCATTATGTGTGGCTGGTTAGCTCAAGTGGTTAGAGCCTCTTACTAAGAACGCCAAGGTCATGGGTTCAATCCCCATACTTGCCAGTTGAAAAGAAGTTTTTCAAAAGATCAACTCTTCAAAATAGCAGGAGGCTGCATATTTAACCATTATGCACATTGATTTTGAAAATCATTAGAATATAAACTCTTTACTCAAATCTTCACTGTGGTAAGATTATTTGAGTGTTTCTTATATTGATGAAAACTCTCCATCATGTATGGCTGGTTAGCTCAACTGTTTAGAGTCTCTTACTAAGAACACCAAGGTCATGGGTTCGATCCCCAAAATTGCAAGGTGAAACATAAAGTTAAAATATTGCTGGAAAATACACCTTTAATTATGTTGAATTTGAAAAGCATGACAGCAATTCTTCAAATCTTCATTGTGGTAAGATCATGTACGGTTTTCTTATATTGACGAAGAAGAAGATTGCGCGTGTGGCTGGTTAGCTCAATTGGTTGGAGCGTGTTACTCATAATTCCAAGGTCATGTGTTCAAGCCCCACACTGGCCAATGGGAACATGAAGTATTTCTTTAAGTCAACTCTTCAAAATAGAATTAGGTTTTAAATTAAACCATAATTCACGTTGATTTTGAAAAACTTTATAATTTCAACACTTTTGTCAAGATCATGTAAGTTTTTCTAACATTGATGAAAACTCAACATTATGTGTGACTGGTTAGCACAACCCGTCAGAGTATGGTACCTATACTGCCAAGGTGATGGGTTAAATCCCCCCACTGGCCAACTGAAATGTAAAGTTTTTATAAAATCAACTCTTCAAAATAGCAGGAGGCTGTATTTTTAACCATTATGCACATTGATTTTGAAAATCATTAAAATATGAACTTTTTACGCAAATGTTCATTGTGGTAAGATTATCTAAGTGTTTCTTATATCGATGAAAACTCTCCATTATGTGTGGCTGGTTAGCTCAACTGGTTAGAGCCTCTTACTAAGAACGCCAAGGTCATGGGTTCAATCCCCATACTTGCCAGTTGAAAAGAAGTTTTTCAAAAGATCAACTCTTCAAAATAGCAGGAGACTTTAAATGAAACTGCTATTCATGTTTATTTTGAAAAACCTTACAGTTTCCCTGCTTTTGTCAAGATTATGTAAGTTTTTCGAACATTAATGAAAACTCCCCATTATGTGAGGCTGATTAGCTCAGCTGGTAAGAGTAGGTCACTTATAATGCCAGGGTCATGGGTTAAATCCCCACATTGGCCAATGGAAACATAAAGTGTTTCATAAAGTCAACTCTTCAATATAGCAGGAGGCTGTATTTTTAACCATTAAGCACAATGATTTTGAAAAACATTAGAATATGAAATCTTTACTCAAATCTTCATTGTGGTAAGATCATGTAAGTTTTCTTATAATCATGGAAACTAAACATTATGAGTTACCATCTATTTAGGGAATCTCTGTCCAGCTGATAGCTCAGCTGGACAGGTGTGGTGTTAATATAACTGAGGTAGTTGGTTCAATCCCCATACTGGTCAATGGACATTTAAAGTCTTTCAGACAAACAACACTTCAAAATGAAAAAGGGTGTAAAACAAAATCAAAACTTCAAAATGTAAAAGGGTGTAAAACAAAATCAAAACTTCAAAATGTAAAAGGGTGTAAAACAAAATCAATACTTCAAAATAAAAATGGGTGTAAATTAAAATCAATACTTCAAAATAAAAATGGGTGTAAATTAAAATCAACACTTAAAAATAAAATATTGCTGGAAAATACACCTTTAATTATGTTGAATTTGAAAAGCATGACAGAATTTCTTCAAATCTTCATTGTGGTAAGATCATCTACGGTTTTCTTATATTGACGAAGTAAGAAGATCATGCGTGTGGCTGGTTAGCTCAATTGGTTAGAGCCTCTTACTAAGAATGCCAAGGTCATGGGTTCCCCATACTCGCCAGTTGAAACAAAGTTTTTCATAAGGTCAACTCTTCAAAATAGCAGGAGACTTTAAATTAAACTGTTATTCATGTTTGTTTGGAAAAACTTTTGAATTTCCCTGCTTTTGTCAAGATTATGCAAGTTTTTCAAACATTGATGAAAACTGCCCATAATTTGTGGCTGGTTAGCTCAGCTGGTAAGAGTAGGTACTTATAATGCCAGGGTCATGGGTTAAATCCTCCAACTGAAATATAAAGTTTTTATAAAATCAACTCTTCAAAATAGCAGGAGGCTGTATTTTTAACCATTATGTATATTGATTTTGAAAAACAGTAGAGTATGAACTCTTTACGCAAATCTTCATTGTGGTAAGATTATTTAAGTGTTTCTTATATCGATGAAAACTCTCCATTATGTGTATCTGATTAGCTCAACTGGTTAGAGCCTCTTACTAAGAACGCCAAGGTCATGGGTTCAATCCCCATACTCGCCAGTTGAAACAAAGTTTTTCAAAAGATCAACTCTTCAAAATAGCAGGAGACTTTAAATGAAACATTTATTCATGTTTATTTTGAAAAACCTTACAGTTTCCCTGCTTTTGTCAAGATTATGTAAGTTTTTCGAACATTAATGAAAACTCCCCATTATGTGAGGCTGATTAGCTCAGCTGCTAAGAGTAGGTCACTTATAATGCCAGGGTCATGGGTTAAATCCCCACATTGGCTAATGGAAACATAAAGTGTTTCATAAAGTCAACACTTCAATATAGCACAAGGTTTTAAATTAAACCATAATTCATGATGATTTTGAAATGAAAACTCAACATTATGTATGGCTGGTTAGCTCAACTGCTTAGAGCCTCTTGCTAAGAATGCCAAGGTCATGGGTTCCATCCCCACACTGGCCAATTGAAACATAAAGTCTTCAGGAAATCAATTCTACAAAATAGTAGAAGGATGTATATTAAACCATTATGCACATTGATTTTGAGAAATAATAGAATATGAGCTGTTTACGCAAATCTTCACTGTGGTAACATCATTTAAGTTTTCTTAAATCCATGTAAGCATTCTGAGGGGGAGGGGACATCATGTGTTCAGAATTCATATCACTGGAATTTAACAGGAATTAATTAGGGTCATTAATCACTCATCAATCATCCCCCGATTAAATTTTGACTGAAGGGTGCCTATTAGGTGTTTTTTGGGGTAATAAACGTTGCTCAAAAAATTTGATTTTGAAGCTAAAAAGTAATTTTGAGACTGAAAAAATGGAAAATTAAAGAAAAGATTTTGTAGCGGAAAAATAATTTTTAAACTAAAAAAACTATTCAAAATGAAACAAAGAAAAAAATGGAACTGAAAATAAAAATTCTTCCAATTCAGGTCTGCTTGTTTTTGCTTCAAAAAATGTTTTTGTGCTCAAACTTTATGGAATTGTGCTGAGAGTTTTGTCCTTGCTGCAATAAATGTTTCCAAACTTTGACTTTGTGTTGGTTTTGCCTGCAGGTGGATCTGTGCAGTAAGAAACTGGAGCGAGCCGAGCAGCTGATTGGAGGCCTGGGCGGAGAAAAAACCCGTTGGAGTGAAATGGCCTTTAATCTGGGCCTGCTCTACAACAATCTAACTGGGGACATGCTAATCTCATCAGGCATCGTGGCTTACCTGGGAGCCTTCACCTCCAAATACAGACAGGTGGAGGCAGCCAAGATGTCCGCCTGCTGCAGCTAACTCTACTTTTGAGCTTAAAGTTCTTCTGTATGCTAAATGCTAGCATAGCATTCTGTGTCCAACTGAAATCTTTGATGTTTTTATGTGTGTTTTTTACTGATTATTGAAACGTTTCCTCCAGGATCAAATAGAGCAGTGGCTGGAAATGTGTAAGGTCATGGAGATCCCGTGTTCCTCCAACATGTCGCTCACCAGCTCTCTGGGCGACCCGGTAAAGATCCAGGCGTGGAACATCGCCGGCCTGCCGTCAGACAGCTTCTCCATAGAAAACGGCATCATAATATCGTGAGTTCAGGACACAAAGACATTCCCACCTCTAGTCTCATTATTTCAACACACTGAACACACAAATTACTGGGATTTTATGTCATACATCAGCCACCAGAGGGCGATATAGAGGCCCGCAGAAAGCTGGAAGATGAGAATTTTAAAAAATTCTTGTAAATAAAAATTATTACAAAATCTAAAATATAATTTCCAATGATTAATTGAAATATTATTTGGAATGCTCATCTTCCTGCTTAAATTAAATTTCCACCAAAATGAAACCAAGGAAATGAAAGAGTTGTTAAAATTGGACATTTGCTAGAAAAAAACTAAGAATTTTGTTTGGTTTTTTTCAAGCAAATAAAGTGAAATAAAAACAAGGAAGATGTAAATACTCAGCTCCTTCAGACTTGGTGAATCAAAACATGTATCTTCGTCGCTCCTGGCTTGTGTTAAAGCTGCAGCAGCACAGAGACGAAGTCTTTTCTGCTGGACGTCTGCTGTTTGCTGCTGTTAGCAAACTGTGAGAGAAGCTTCAATTCTGGAAAAAAAAGCAACACAGATATTTTTTTCTGTGTTGATAAGAGGCTGGAGGAAAAACACACCAGGTTGTATCTTAGCAATATCCAAGTTTGATAACAGAGGCGGAGAAACAAATGTGACAAAAAACAACTGATAAACCTGAAATGCAATACAAATCTGTGGATGTTTCTTTTTAATAGTTTACAAACTTTGGGAGGCAGATAAAAGCAAAATGAAACAGATTTTTGCAGGATGCGTCACATCCAGATCCTTCCTTTAGGAAATAATGTCATTTTTTCTGGTTCCAAACAATTCAGTTTATTTAAATTACTACAGATATTGTCTTAAAGCATTTTACAAAGAACTAATTTCAAAAGTTATCAAACAGTTCAATTAGCTTTGTTAATTATTCAAATTATTATTATTATTATTCTGATGATAAATCAATTAATCGTGTAAAACAATTTGCACTTTCTGCAGATATTTTTATGCAAAGGATTCATCTGCAGCTGAAATAATTCTTCCAAAATCTACATGTAAATATCTGAGCCATTTCTGCTTCACTTAATCCAGTGATTACTTTTTGGATTAGTTGATCAATCTTTGGAAAACAATAATTGCTTAATAGGAGATTTTTTGTTTAGGAGATTAGTTAAACTAATATTTAAAGACATTTTTTTTATTTGGGTCTAATTACTGCTCTGAGTGAGTTATTCTGTCAGCAAAGGGCAGTTTTATGAGTCTGTATACTCCAATTAATGGTTAATTGATTGCTAAATTAATTGACAATTATTTCAGTGAAACGATTAATGGTGATTAATCACCATTAGTCGTTGTGCAGAGTGAGCAGAAGTGGTCAGTTTGTCCTCCAGTAGCTGATTGGCTGTCTTTGGATGGATGGATGGATGGATGGATGGATGGATGGATGGATGGATGGATGGATGGATAGATGGATGGATGGATGGATGGATGGATGGATGGATGGATGGATGGATGGATGGATGGATGGATGGATGGATGGATGGATGGATGGACACTATATTTTGTATTCATGTCACTCTTAAAATCCCAATAAAAACACATTTTTGGGTTTTTTATAAAGGTATGTGAATATTTTTGCAAGACATTGTTCTGTTTATGAATCTATCTCTCTCTTTTTTTGTTCTCTCTCTCTGTTTTGTTTTCTCTCTCTCTTGTTCACGCTCTCTCTTACTCCCTCTCTCCATCTATCCTCTCCCTCCCTCCAGTAACGCCAGGCGATGGCCGCTGATGATCGACCCCCAGGGTCAGGCCAACAAGTGGGTGAAGAACATGGAGAAAGCCAACAACCTCCATGTCATCAAGCTGAGCGACTCCGACTTTGTCCGCACTCTGGAGAACTGCATCCAGTTCGGGAACCCAGGTCTCTCCTTCCCCTCATTTATATCTGCAGTTCCAGCTCCGGCCACACGGTGTCAGTCTTCACCTCACAGACTGCTGCTCTCCTTTGTTCTGGTCTCTGCAGAGGGAAACTGAAATCAGCCACTGAGATGTTCTGTTCAGATGGGATTTGATTCTGGCTGCTGTGTTTAAAACAGCAGAGAATCACATTAACGCTGCAGAGAGAGAGCTACATCTGTTAGCATCTGCTAGCAGCTGTTAGCATCTGCTAGTGTCCTCAGCACTCAGATTGAAATCATACCTGTCAAGTTTTGGATTTAAAAATAAGGGACATTTTTCGCTGCCTGATTCGAGCCGACCCACCAGCACAACCTCGGTCCAGTATCCCCTAAATCATAGGACAAGAAATTTTAAAAAGAAAAAACAAACATTTAACCACAAACTACAATCAGCCGCTCAGAATCTGGTCGGCTGACTTTTAACACTGAGGTGCTGTGGAAATTCCAGTGTAATTCCTATTTCAGAGCCTAAATGAAAACACAAAAAGCCACTGAAGCACATTTATTTACATTTTCATCAACTGTAACAATTCAGTGTTCGTCTCAGGTCCAGTAGGTTGACTTCACAACAGAAACACACAGATCCACTTTATTTATTCTAACAAAAGAGGAAATCACGTTGATGGTTAACATCAGTCCAGCAGCTTCTGCCTCTAAACATTAAATAAAACATAATAAATAACCCTAAACAAAACAATGGCTCCCAATGAGCAGTTAGCAGGAGTTGATATTTATAAATTTAAACAGCTAAAATGGGCATTAATAATAACAGATAGAAATACATACAAAACATTACTCGTGAAACACTGTATATAATTAAATTTGTGTAAAATATATGTTGAAATATAATACTTGCAATACTTGAAAAGAAAAAACTGGGCTGATCCTGACAAACCACAGTTTCAAATGGCAACAGAAAGAAAAAAAGGGGGCGGAGCCAACAGTTACCGGTTGCTACGGTAACCACCAACTGTCAAAAGCAGCCTAACAGAACTTAATCCATCAACAACGTTTGGAGAAACAACTTTTTGTTACCTGTTACACAACCATATTTATGTGAAATAATTCCTTCCTGAAATAATAATTTCATGCAGAAATTGTATTTCATTGGGCAGGAAATGATAAACGAGATGAACCCTTATTGTAACTTTGAGCATAAAGCTTTGTATGCTATTGGTGTTAACATAATTTGTCTAAAAGAAGTAAACAACAGAGAAAGTTGTTCAAAACGACTCGACTCGACGCTCAGTCAGGCTGGATGAGCTGATCTCAGAAATCGGGTGAAATTCTGTAGTTTTCCCCACCAAAACGGGAGGCGGGTATGATTGAAGTGTGTGGGCTGACTTGTGATGCTGAAGCACTAAAGTAGAACCTTCTTAGTGGATGTGGCCTAATGAACCACCAAACAGCAGAAGAAGCTGCTCTGAGGAGGAAAAACACTAAAAAAACATCCATTTGACTGGATTCAGAGGCGACGTGTTTAAAGTGAGAAACAGAGGCATTAAAAGGACATCTGAGTAACGACCAGATTCTTCGCTCACCAGCACACTGGCAGAGCAACGTCTCTGTAAAATTGTCCCCAGAGGGAACAGTTCCTTCCCTGATGGCCTCTTTTCTTATTTCACACTTTTGCACTTTCTCTGTGTTTGTGTCGCAGTCCGTAACGATGTGCCGCCGTTCGCTCCTCCGGCCGGACCGAACTGTTGTTTCTCTTACGTAATCATTAGCAAGTTGCTGCTGGTTTGTGTTTGGAAAAGGTCGCCGCTCCCAGTTGCCTCTGGGAGCCGAGTTGCCTCCTGACAGAGCAACATCAATTATAAAGGGGCCAGCGTTGGAAACATGAGAACAGCATTACCATCCTTAATGTGAAATCACATTAGCAGTGATGTTAGGGGAGTCCGGCGTTTGTAGCCTCAGTGGTTTCCTGGTCGTTCACATGCGCTCCACAGAGCAAGAGTTAATGTTGGTCAATTTATTCGTCCTGATAACTAAAATAAGGTAGTAGCTGCCGGTGGTAGGAACCGCTAACTAAAACACTAGCTGCGCTAACATTAAAGCACTACATCAGCACTGCAGCAGAAGCTAATGCTAAAGCGCTAATAGAGTTGTAACCGTGTGAGAAAAAGGTGATAATATGAAAGAGAAGTTGTAATGATCCGGGAATAAAGTCGTAATAATATGAGAAAAAAAGTCACAATATAACAACAAAATGTTACAATAATACAGGAAAAAGGTCGTAATATGAGAAAAAAGTCATAATCTAATGAGAATAAACTTGAAGTAAAATGGACAAAAGTCTGAATAATACGAGAATAAACTCATAAAATTATGAGAATAAAATTGTAATGAAACGTAAATGAATCTATATGAGTTTGAGTAAAATGAGGGACAAAAGCCTCTGAGCTTTTCCTGGATGTTTTTCGCTCTGTTGACCTGACAGCATTACGCTGCTCTGTCTCTGACTGAGAGTCATTTCGGAAACCAGTTCAGTGAAAACTCTGACATGTTGTGGAGGGAAACAGTTTGGTTCGACTGGAACCATTTAAACCGGTGCAGCTTCACCGTTGTAGCGGCTGACACCCGGATGATGACGATGGTTTGTAAAGATGAGGCGGGTTTTGTGTTCCAGTGCTGCTGGAGAACATCGGCGAGGATCTGGACCCCATCCTGGAGCCTCTGCTGCTGAAGCAGACCTTCAAGCAGGGCGGGGCGCTGTGCATCCGCCTGGGAGACTCCACCATCGAGTACGCGCCCGACTTCCGCTTCTACATCACCACCAAGCTGCGCAACCCTCACTACTTACCCAAGATCTCAGTGAAGGTAAAACTCTCTGGATTTAAAATCTGTCCTGCAGGACCGGACGATAAGGCCGAAAAACCTAGCATGACGTACAGTAACGATCAATATTGATCGTTACTGATTGCTTTTGTTTTAAATATCTGAAATGCTTCCAAACTGATGCCGTGACCTTTCCTGTTTTATCCAGTTTTCACTCCATGCCGTTATTTTTTTATTTTTAACCACTTACGAGGCAAAACCTGAAACTGCTGCTGCGCTAGCTACGCAACAGTTTGTTGCTAGGCAACCACAAGTTACGCAACTCTAACCCAACTGGTTGGATGATGAAAAGTTGCTTATAAGTAAGTTTTGTCTTATTTTAAATGTAATAAGATATTTGCACTGGAATGGAGACCAAAAATACTTGGTGGGATTTTGTGATTTTTGCAGTGTTCATGTCTGTCCTTTCAAATCTGGAAAATGATTTGTTTATGTTCAAAATATCAGAGAAACATGATATTCTGTTTCAATTTTCATTAGTAAATGAAATGAAATGTCGTCATTTTGACGATTCTGTCAGAAAGTCTCTGCTCTTTCTGTCTCACAGCTTGAATATTTTTTTCTCCCTTTTTAGGCAGATGTTTGTTATTTGATTACAACGATCACTTTTACCCCAATCACACAGTGGATCATTGTTCTCCCACCCTCCATAATCTGAAAAAGTATTTCAGGAAAAGGATCATTAAAGTAAATCACATTACAGGGAAGGAAGAGGTTGGAAAGCATTTCAGAAGATCACATTTCCAGCATCTATTTGTAGCAGCTCGCCGCTTTATGGCCGGCTATTAGATTGATTCAGCTCATTTTTCACAACTGGCTCAGTCCCTTTCTCTTCCATTTTTGTCTAAATCTTTTTTTGGCATACGGTATATTAGTGTGAGGGTTTCCATTACGCCCATTAAACCGCTTTTCGAAATGCAAAAGAGGGCTGATCCACTGGAGAAGCGGCTCTTTTCCAATGTGAATGTGTGAAAAGGACAAACTGAAGATTTATATGAGATCCAAGCTGTTACCACCAGCAGAGTGGGCCTCACTGCATCAATGGAAATAAAATTAAACCCCAGAGAAGCATGCTTCTTATTTAGCTTATAGAGAAGAACCTCCAGGTAAAAGCTAAGAAACTGCAACACCTTCTCACCTTCTGCTTTATTACAGGCAATCTGATCGTTGCAACTGATTTATAACAGAGAAAACCAACAAACTTTAGTGATTACAGAGGAAATGTCATGTTGAGATAAGCACAGCGATTTACAAAAGCAATAATAACTCTTCAGTTCAGTACTTTATGATTCCACTGCTGCAGACAACACAAATACGACATTCAGTGACAAAAAATGAGAAAACAGATGTTTCAAAAATGTTCAAAATGTGACACATTTGGTCAAAATCGTTTGAGATCTGTAGTGGCGTTTGGGATGAAGCAATATTTGTATCGGTTTCACCAATAGAGCCACGGCTGCTGCTGACTGCAGTGGTTCTGCTCCAGATCTCTGACAGGGGGCGCTGTTTAATACCAGTTATACTGCTTTCTAATAAGATTAAACTATGATGGTGTATTGGGAACATTGTTAATAGACAGAAAAAGGAATAAATTTACTCCACAAAACTCAGAAATTTTGAAACGTGGCATTTTCAGAGTTTCGAAAGTAGAAAGATTTTTATTTTAGAAACAAAAAATTCAAAACTGAAACTGAGAACTTTGCTGTCTCAGTCTCACACCAGTCGTCAACGGGATGGATTTCAAGATGTCTGATGCAGACTGATAGTCATTTTAGTGGTTAGCATTAGCTTCTGCTAATTTTGTTATGTCTTTAGCAGTTAGCATTAGCATAGCCAAGATTCTTGTTCAGCAGTTTAGTGGAACACCCACCATCGGCAATGACAACTGCTGATGTTAGTACAAACATATTTTCCATTACAACCATGGCAGCCATTATCAAAAATGTTTATGGTTAGCATTAGCTTTGGCTAATTGTTTTGTGTTTAGAGGTTTAGCATTAGCATATTTAGATTCTTGTTTTGTGACTGACAATAACTACTGCCGATTTTAGTTCAAACGCATATTCTCCATTACAGCCATGGCGGCCATTTTGAAAAATGTTCACAAGAAAAAAAGAGACACAGAATTAATAAAATAAATCTGATTTCTATGGTTTGAGATATGTAGCTATGATTTGACTCCACAGACATTCATCTAATTGACAATTTTGTTGTCAGTTTGACATGTTGATAATAATGCATTTTCCATGTCAACCATGGTGGCCATCTTGAAAACTCAAAACATTATCAGTAAATATGATTTTTGTTGGTTCAGTCATGTGTGATTTGACTCTAAAACTGCTCATTTCTGATAAAAATGGGCAAATTTAGTGCAAAAAGTAAATCTTCCTTGACCACCATCTTGGCTCCCATTTTTCAAGATGGCTGCCAAAATGGTTGTCTTGAATTCTTTTTTTAAGCAGCAAGCCCTTAAGTACATCAGTGCCTCATTAGGTTCCTGTACCTGCATGTGAAAGATTTTGCTGGAATATTAAATTATGTGCTGCACTGTTTAGGTCACACTGCTGAACTTCATGATCACGCCTGAAGGCATCGAGGACCAGCTGCTGGGCATCGTGGTGGCTCGGGAACGGCCCGATCTGGAGGAGGAGAAGCAAGTCCTCATCCGGCAGGGTGCAGAAAACAAAAGGTGAGGTTTCCCTCCACGGTGCGCCGTCCAACCAGCTGCCTGGAGACTCCAACCCTAAACCAAACTGTGGTTCTTTGTCAGACAACTGAAGGAGATCGAGGATAAAATCTTGGAGGTGCTCTCCTCCTCTGAGGGCAACATTCTGGAGGACGAAACGGCCATCAAGATCCTGTCCTGTTCCAAGGTGTTAGCCAATGAAATCTCTGAGAAGCAGGCGGTGGCTGAGGAGACCGAGCAGAAGATCGACGAGACCCGGATGGGCTACAAACCCATCGCCATTCACTCTGCCATCCTGTTCTTCTCCATTGCTGACCTGGCAAACATCGAGCCGATGTACCAGTACTCCCTGACCTGGTTCATCAACCTCTTCATCAACTCCATCGACAGCTCAGAGAAGTCTGATGAAGTGGACAAGAGGTAAGCCGCTCCATCTCCGCCGCTTAGCTTCAAGGTGACTTATTATGCTTCCTTGAACAGGTAGAATAGGATCTATGGGCAAAACAAAACATGTTCATTATATTTTTTAATTATTCTTACATAATGAGATTTTCTTTTAAAATTAGATGTTTTGGAGCCACCTGCCATTTTAAAGCCAAACAAGCTGCTGCTGGCCACGCAACGTTTACACTCGCACATGAAAATGGCCGACAACAGATGCACAATTATACAACCATACATCTTTGAAAAGCAGAAGTGGAGCCTCCTGCACAACCAACAAGTTGTACAGGGCATACGGAGGAAAAACCAGTTGATCAAATGTGCTGGAGCGCTGCTTTGGTTGCTAGGTAACAGGCTGGGGTTGCTAGGTAACAGGCATTGGATGCGTATTCAAATTCAAAAGTACTTTATTGATCCCAAAGAGAAATTAAATGTTGTAGTATCTCATTTAGTCAGAGTTATTGTAGAACATTATTTTCAGAAGATTTTTTTGAAACGGCTCATTTTCCAGAGACCAAAAAAACATTAAAGCTGCAGATTTAACTTTTATTAAAAATAGAAAAAAAATTAACATATTTGTTGAAACTGTCTTTATGTTGTGACAGTTTGTTTTGAGACGGATAATCTGTGAAAATTTTAAGCTTCTCTGCCTTCTAGAAATAGAAACAACCAATCAGAGACAGAAGGCGGGTCTTAGTGCTGTCAATCATCCTCTGTGTGGCGCAGCTCATCCGACACTCTGCAGCTTGCACAGAATGTTGTGAATGCTAGGCTAGTTAGCATGGCCACCAATGATGGCAGATAAATGGTTTTTCTGTTTCTCCGCCATTACCACATTTAGCAGCGCGTATGTTAGGTTGATTGACAGCACCAGCAATCTACTCCTGGCTTTGATTGGCTGATTTTTGTTGGGAGAAGTGCATTTCTCAGGACGGCAGTAGAAGCTCTGGTTGTCCGTCTCGTAACAAACTGTCATGATATTATGTAAAAAAATATTTTTTTAAATAAAAATTACACACTGAAGTTTTAACTCATTCCTCAAAAACATCCAGGTGTTTTTTTTTAAGTTCTTAGAAGCAGTAGAGGCCCAAATGGAAGCACAAAAACTTAATTTTTTTCATGATAGATCTCCTCTAAAACACATCTGAAGTGATTTTAATGCATGAGGACGGGTTTGCAGCGCCGCTCGGTTTGGTTTCTGCTGGAATAATCGTGCTGATTAAAACTGTGACACATGTTCCTGCCTCAGATTGCAGATCCTGAGGGACCACTTTACCTACGCGCTGTATGTCAACGTGTGCCGCTCCCTGTTTGAGAAGGACAAGCTGCTTTTCTCCTTCTGCCTCAGTGTCAGTCTGCTCATGCACGACAAGCTGGTGGGTGCACGCTCACACGCGCACACATCTGTGACACCAGCGTAACGTCTCTGATGGCTTTTCCTATCATGTTTTTCACTGAGTGATTAGGCAACCAGACGAGCAAGTTATCCTCATTTTATGGACGGCATAACCTCGTATAAAGCGCTCAGACATTTTTACTCTTCCAATGCCTGAATTGATGTGAATGTTTCAGGTGAATGAGGTGGACTGGCGCTTCCTGCTCACAGGCGGCGTGGGCCTGGACAACCCTCACCCCAACCCCTGCAACTGGCTCCCCAAGACGTCCTGGGATGAACTCTGCCGTCTGG
The DNA here is from genome assembly GCF_019740435.1 of Gambusia affinis. Classification (NCBI taxonomy): domain Eukaryota; kingdom Metazoa; phylum Chordata; class Actinopteri; order Cyprinodontiformes; family Poeciliidae; genus Gambusia; species Gambusia affinis. Next base: position 27,296,484 of record NC_057878.1, read on the forward strand.
ACGAGATCGAACATTTCCACAGCTTCCGGCAGGATTTTAAAGGACTCCTCTCAGACTGGAAGGAGGTTTACGACAGCCCGGTGAGGCCCAGCTCGGTCTTGGTTTAAACACCCCTGGTACTTCTTTCCCCTATGTTCATTATAGCACTTCACATGGGTTTAACATAGACCAGGTTTGGTATCCATGGAAACGCCAGACTCTTGGCTGGAAGTTGATAAAAAAACATTTTAGTATTTGGATTTATGCCTAAGCACTGTGGGACACACATGAATGACCAAGAACCTTAATCACAAAGCCATTGTATGGAGCTCTAGTAGTGCCAAAAAAGTATGTATTTCGGTCTAGTCTCTGGTGTCCGGTGTCTAGTTTCTAGACATTAGTCTCTATTGTCCAATATAGTCTCTAGTCTCTGATGTTAGTCATTTTAGAGTCGTTTGTCTCTTATTCTGTGATCTGCCTGCTACTTCCTGTTTCTACACCCAGGCCCCAATGGTTTCTACACCCTGTTATTTCAGGGTATGGCTAAATTTAATTATGTATGTGGTGTTTCTGTGTACTAATTAAGTGAGGATCTGTTTTTGTATTATCATGTTTTGTTTTAAATGGCTGAGTTCAGGCAGTAAGAGGAGAAGATCTGCTGCCAGACTCAGAGGAGGTGATGCTCATAGACATGTCTTTGAAATACAAAAGAGCTCAAATTGAATTTTTATCTCATTAAATGTTCTCTGCTCGGTTGTGCCAGTCACATCTATGCAGTTTAGAGGAGAGAACAGCTGTTAAATCAATGTTTGGTGCACACCAACTTATCTTTTGCTGCTGCACACACACACACACACACACACACACACACACACACACACACACACTCCAGGTTTGATGTATAATCAACACAATCAGCCACAACACTTCTGTCTAATTAGTTCTAGTTTGTTCCAGTTGTAAAATTCACATTTATTCAATCTCAGTATGAGAACAGCTGTTCAATTCAACACACACGCAAACACACACCCACATGGATAGTTTTACAGAAATCCTAGGTGATTAGAATAAAAATATGTCCATCCCATGGAAACCACATGTACCATTATTCCCATGGTACCGCATTAACATTCTCAGTTTTCTACAACATACCTTCTAATATTTCTGTTTGACATCTGCAGACTTTTTACTTTTCTCACACAAAAGTTTAGCCTGTTCAGCCTTTAGTGTCCAGTGCCAAGAGTCTCTGATCTCCAATCTCTAGTGCAGAGTGTCTGGTCTGTAGTGTCCAGTCTTTAGATTCTGGAGTCTAGTGCCTAATGTCTATCGTCTAGTCCCTAGTGTCTATAGTCTAGTCCCTAGTGTCTATAGTCTAGTCCCTAGTGTCTATAGTCTAGTCCCTAATGTCTATAGTCTAGTCCCTAGTGTCTATAGTCTAGTGCCTAATGTCTATCGTCTAGTCCCTAGTGTCTATAATCTAGTCCCTAGTGTCTATAGTCTAGTCCCTAGTGTCTATAGTCTAGTCCCTAGTGTCTATAGTCTAGTCCCTAGTGTCTGTAGTCTAGTCCCTACTCTCTATAGTCTAGTCCCTAGTGTCTATAATCTAGTCCCTAGTATCTATAATCTAGTCCCTAGTGTCTGTAGTCTAGTCCCTACTCTCTATAGTCTAGTCCCTACTCTCTATAGTCTAGTCCCTAGTGTCTGTAGTCTAGTCCCTACTCTCTATAGTCTAGTCCCTAGTGTCTATAATCTAGTCCCTAGTATCTATAATCTAGTCCCTAGTGTCTGTAGTCTAGTCCCTAGTGTCTATAGTCTAGTCCCTAGTGTCTATAGTCTAGTCCCTAGTGTCTGTAGTCTAGTTCCTAGTGTCACAAAAACCTAAAAGTAATGTGTGTTTGTGAAGGAGTAAAGAGTTGAGACGTGCAGTGTTCTTGGTATTTGTGTTGGATTCTCCCCAACTGAGTGTGTACGATATTTAGATGTCTTTGATGAGTGTTTTTGTTTTTTGTTGTGAATGTTTGCAGAACCCCCATCAGACTCCATTCCCTGGCGTGTGGCAGGATAACCTGTCCCAGTTCCAGAAGATGATGGTGATCCGATGTCTCCGACCCGACAAGGTCTGTCCGACGGTGATTACTGTGAGTTTGTTTCACCGTGACGAACACTGAAGACGTTGCTCTGCCCCAGATTGTCCCGATGGTGCAGGAGTTTGTTTCAGACAGCGTTGGCCAACTCTTCATCGAACCGCCGCCCTTCAACCTGAGCACTGCCTTCTCAGACAGCCACTGCTGCGCTCCCCTCATCTTCATCCTGTCCCCCGGCTCCGACCCCATGGCGGCTCTGCTGAAATTCGGAGACGAAATGGTATAACCACCCTGGGAAAGTCTCAACAAGCTCTTGTTTTGATGAGGGAACCTCAGATGGAGCCACATTTGGTGCAAAAATAACTGACATTCAAGTCAGGGTGACAAATCATTTAGTCAAATTTGTAGATAACAGACACACTTTTAAAAAAAAGATGTTACACAGTTTTCACCAAATGATCAAAAATGAATGTACGGAGCTAAATGGAGGCCATAATATTTGCTTACATTTTTTAAAACTGAAGAAAAAACAGAACGTAAAAATTAAAATTAATTTTGAGCTGCTTTCAATTTCTATTTTTTTTAATTATTTTTTCAGTTTCAAATCTTTTTTTTAACTTCAAATATTTTTCTTCAATTGAAAATCATCTGCATTTAGATTTTTTTCTGAGTTTTACAATTATTTTAGTTTTCCGGCTTCAAATATTTACTTTCAGTTCAACATTAATTTTTTTACTTTTTTCTGTTTGTTTTTAAGTTAGAATTTTTTTCAGTTTGAAACTTTTTTTCAGCTTCACATATATGTTGTCAGCTTTAATATATTTTTTTTTGTTTAAAATCTTTTCTTTTCAATTTAAATTATTTTTCTCAATTAAAAAAAAATTGGAGCAAACTTTGTGGCACCAATTTAGCTCCATAAGTTGGGATCATACAATTTGCTACCAAATTTGAACAATGTATTTTTCCAGTGGAAGATTTTTTCACTTATAGAATCATTTCTTTCATCAATATTAAGAAATTATTGACTTAAACAAGCTTCTGTGTCTTATTGAAAAATTATTTATCGGTTAGTTTTGTTTTGTTTAGAAGCCAGACCAAAAATACTTGGTAAGATTTTTGCAGATCATTGTACACTATTGGTAGAATAACTTTAACCCCTTCCTCTGCAACAGAGCCATGAGATGTGTTGCTGGTTTCCTCTCTCAGGGCTTTTCAGGCAGTAAGCTCACCTCCCTGTCTCTGGGCCAAGGCCAGGGTCCAATAGCCATGAAAATGATTCAGACGGGCGTCAACGACGGCACCTGGGTCGTCCTGCAGAACTGCCACTTAGCCACTTCCTGGATGCCGATACTGGAGAGAGTCTGTGAGGTAGAAACAGCCAATCGCGTCTCTGACGTAGTTGTATTCCGACCCAGCTGAGCAGGTTGGTGTGTTGTCACTGAGCAGGGCCTGCTGCCTGACACCACCCACCCAGACTTCAGGCTGTGGCTGACCAGCTACCCGTCGCCCACCTTCCCCGTCACCGTGCTGCAGAACGGCGTGAAGATGACCAACGAGGCTCCCAAGGGCCTCCGCTCCAACATCGGCCGCTCCTACTTGATGGACCCCATCTCCGACCCGGAGTTCTTCAACAGCTCCAACAAGCCGGTCAGTTTGTTAGTGTTTATCAGGTTTTTTGGGGGTTTTTTTTAAAGGATTTTATTGGCTCTAGTGGCCCTTATTTGACAGTTAATTGACAAGAAAGTGGGTAATGAGAGAAGGGGGAAGACAGGTCCAGGAAACAGATCATCAATAGATTAATGTTTAAATTAGCTGGTCAACCGCCGCTGTCGTAGCTTAGCTAATAGCAGCGGTAGCTAATCAACTACAGTGAACACTAATTAATAATCACGAAATAAACACCAAACCTGAGAATATAAAACTGTAACGAACTGAATGTTCTGTTCTTTGTGTGGGAAACATTTGATTGTTTTTTGGCATTGAATCCTGACACATAGAGTGGCGTTGTTGTCAGTTGTTATGGCAACGAGACTGTTTGTAGTGAGAAAGAAGAAGAAAACCAGGTTTTGAGTTGTTTTTCTGCATTATGTTTCCCTTTGCTGTGGCGCACTGCATTAAATTAATAGGACCTAAATCTCCAGGTTTAATTTAGTTGATCTAATTGTTCCACTGCGGCGGAGCGGCATGTAAAAAATCGTCTTTCTGCCCTCCAGTGATGTGCGCATGTGCAAAATTTCTGGATGTAAACAGTAACCTGCAGGGGCTCCACAATAACCTTCCTCCTTTTGTTTGTGTTTGTCCCAGGTTGTGTTCAAGAAGCTGCTGTTCGGTTTGTGTTTCTTCCACGCCCTGACGCAGGAGAGGAGGAAGTTCGGCCCGTTAGGCTGGAACATCCCGTACGAGTTCAACGAGACGGACCTGCGCATCTCCGTGCAGCAGCTGCACATGTTCCTGGAGCAGTACCAGGTCCTACAGTCACGTTTTATTATCGCAGCTCCTCTGGTTCTGGTTTAATGAAGTATTCTTTTTCATGAGACATTTTCCAAGCTCCTCTTGACATTTTTCCACAAACACTCCAACATTCACGGCGGAAATCGAGAGCAGAGGAGATCTTTTTTTTGTAGATGGTGACATTTTCAGCATGTCAGTGAAACTCTCCTCGAGTCTCTCTGTAAGCCGCTAAAGCAAGGATGTCCAAGTTGGTGTGTGGTTCACTTTATTTTAAAGTTAAATAAACACACCGAATTCCACAGCACATCTACATGTTAGATCTGTCATAGTCAAGCTAGCGTAGCTGACCTACTTTCTACTTTCTCAATATATTTTTAAATTTAAAACCTTTTACTGATTTGTGTTTCCAGGAAGTGCCGTTCGATGCCTTGCGCTACATGACTGGAGAGTGTAACTACGGAGGACGCGTCACAGACGACTGGGACAGACGAACTCTGCGCACCATCCTCTCCATCTTCTACACGACACAACTGATCGATAACCCCGACTACATGTTTGACTCCAGCGGGCTTTACTACGTGCCACCAGACGGCGATGTAAGTCAGACCCACTTCGTAACTCCGTCTGGTTCTGTTGTCTCAGTCGTTTTAATGCCGATGTGTTAATAGATAAAGTATTTCATTATTTGAAAAATCCTCATTTTAACTCAGACTGCTGTTCTCAAAGAATTACAACTTTATTCTTATAGTTTTCACGACTTTTCTCTCGTAATGCTACAACTTTTTTCTTACATTTTGAAGGTTTTATTCTTGGAATTTTTACAAATTTATTAAAGCACCTGTTTCTATAAAACATGAAATATTACAGGAGTTATTGTCAGGAAGGAGCTGAACTTTGACCTGGACTGCAGTTCAGCGTTGAATGTTTTTATAACAGACCATTACACTAAGGCTAAGATCGTTTTGTTTTTAAATTACAATAAAACAAACATTCAACGCTGAACTGCAGTCCAGGTCAAAGTTCAGCTCCTTCCTGACAATAACTCCTGTAATATTTCATGTTTTATAGAAACAGGTGCTTTAATAAAGTAACAGATTGAGGATGTAACTTGATTTTGTTAAATATTTTCACCCTGTAGCACATTTGTTTATATTTCTCTTGAATTGTGAAGGTTAAATGTCTAAATTAAAGGTGGATTTTGTTGTTTTTGCATCTATAAAACTTTGCGTTTTGCTGAATTTTTGGATCCCAGTGGGAAGCATGTTAGGAGGCCAGTTAATGACCGTCGGGTAAGCGGTGCTTCAGGTCGCTTCAGGCCGCGCCGGCACTTTAAAAACTCCATAAACTCTGGAGTTCCCCAGCAGCCGCAGCCCCTGACCCAGAGTTCGCTCTAACTGTTGATGAGCTACCTTTAAAAAGTCATCAGCAGATAAAATGTGTGTAATAAGGCGCAGCAGGCGGCCGCTGCCACCGACGGCTGATGGATTTGTTAACGCAGCGCGGTCTGCGGCGAGCGGCATTTTATTTGGCATTTTGTTCCGCCGTACTTCACCCCCCTCCAATCACATCTTTTATTCATGAAGTCACATTTACATATTCATTAAAACAAATGTCAGCAATCTTTGGAGCACAGTTGTTTTTCAGTGAGGGTTATTACTGCAGATGTTTTCCGATGTTACGTTAAAAATGTCTAACCTCTCGCCCCCCGCCTGCCGCCGTTTCTGCCGCAGTACAACAGCTACTTGGAGTTCACCAAGTCGCTTCCCCTCAACCCGTCGCCGGAGATCTTCGGCATGAACGCGAACGCGGACATCACCAAGGATCAGGCCGAGACGCAGCTGCTGTTTGACAGCATCCTGCTCACACAGGTAACGCCGCGGCCCAGCAGATCTACAACTTTACAATATTAAGGAGTTATTTACTTTAAAAAAGCTCATATTTCTTTCTGAAAAGTTAGTTGTTAGTTACTTTTCTCTTACTTTAAGTGTAATAAGATGTTTGCACCAAACTAGACCAAAAGTACTTGGTGAGACTTTTTGATTAATCCTATTAATGGCCAATCTACATTAAAATAAACTTCACTCTGTAAACCAAACGTGAATATTTCAGTTGACTTTTTCAGTATTTTTGGCTCTGGTGGATCCTGTGATCCCACATCATGATACCGCAGCTCTGAACTCTGAAACATTTCACTGCAAATCAAATCCAAAGATTTCACCTCAACGCCTGTTTCTAGATGAGAGTCGCTGCTCCTGCGCACTTCTAGCTGATTTATTTCTACATCCAGGTGTTTTCAGACTCACAGCTGAGTGTGTGTGTGTGTGTGTGTGTGTGTGTGTGTGTGTGTGTGTGTGTGTTTCTCAGCTCTATATTTACAGTAGCAGCTTACTTCCAGAGCGTCAGAGTTTTTTGGTTGCAACAGATAAATAGACAATTATCTCCAGACGCACCGTGACTCCCACATTTAAAGTTAAATTTAGAGCTCCACAGACTTTGGGATTTATTCCTATTAATATTATTCGGCAAGATTAATATTGGCGTCAGTCATGTGTGGACTTCATTAGCATCTGATACGCTCTCATCAGTCTCAATGATCGATAAACAGCGACGCACTTAAAGCGGAATGAAGCGGCTATTTGTCATTCTGCTGCTGCAACGCGGCCGCCATTAGCCGGTGATTATCCATTACCGCTGGCTGAACATCGTGTAGGTGAATGGATAAGACGAAAAGCGGAAGAATCGCAGATTAGAGTGAATAATTATCACCATGAATGAGCTTCAGAACGAACGGCTGATGAGAGTGTGTCAAATTGGTGTGTGGGAGAAATTGGACGGAAAATGTGACGCCATTCAGCTCCGACTTCTGTCTGCAAATAAAGAAAATAAAGCTAAAATTACATAGAAGCTCATAATGTATCTGTTTTAGGGAGGCAAAAAATTAATCGATTTATTATTAGATTAAAATTTCTTTAAATTGATTAACTAATAACGTCTTCTTGCACTAAGGGCATCCAAAAGTGCGGCCTGGGGGCCGTTTGTGGCCTTTAGACTGATTTTGTTGGGCCCTCAGCTGCAATTCAAAAATGATACAAAAGGAAAAATTACTCTGGATATAATTTTCTAACAATGGAAAATGTAAAGTATAACACAAAGTGTTTTTATAACCAAGCTTTAACAAAATGTTCAACCAGAGATTTTTACTGAAATGGTGACTCTGTTTGCTTCACATATTTTATTTTTCTGTTCTGCAGCTTCAGAGGTTCCTGATTATTTTCTGTTTATTCAGTCAGTATTTAAGACAGCTGACACAAAATAATGTTGGACTGTGATCATTTTTCTTAAATTCAGCATATTTTGAAAGATTTAGCCTTTTATATTATGGAACGACTGACAGCCTTTATCTGTTGTAATAAGTTTTTAATTTAGGAAATTAAAACAAGTTAAATAATTTCCATTTGTCTGATTTATTGTTTTTCTGGTGAGAACAGCCTTCAGTTTGGTGCTTTGGTCTCAACAAGTCCTTTTATTTAAGGACGATTCTTTACAACGTCTTCATAATTAATTTTATTTGTTGTCTCTTTTGTTTTCTTTTTTCATTTATTAGAAATTTAAAATGTGTTCCAGTTCCAGTGTTAAATGTTCATTAGAATTTAAAGGTTATTGATCTTTGAAACAATGTTTTTTTTCTCGTGATAATTTCATTATAACATCTGAAAATGGTCTAGAAACTAGAGTAACAATAACTTCTGGGACAGTTTATCATCCCACAAAGGTGTTTATTTCTTGATACAAGACAAAAATCAGGTTTTAAGAAAAGAGCCGCTTAGCAATAGGATGACTCAACTTTAGATTAACTCATTAATCAATAACTTTCATCCCCAGTCTGTTTCTTTTTGAGATGTTTTAGATTAAATCAATCATCACTGTGATGAAACAGAAGTTAGACCTTGGAGAATTTGAAGAGGAATTCATGATGTGACACAGGAGAAGCGGAAAATGATCGTTTTTCCCAGAAACTGTCATTTTTAATGAGACGCCTCCTTGTTCTGATCGCCGCTCTGTGTCTCTGATCAGTCGCGCTCCGGAGGCGGAGACGCCAAATCCACCGACGACATGGTGTTTGAAGTGGCAGCCGACATCCTGAGCAAGCTGCCGCCGGACTTCGACCTGGAGGCGGCGCTGCGGAGCTTCCCCACCAGCTACAAGCAGAGCATGAACACGGTGCTGGTGCAGGAGATGGGCCGCTTCAACAACCTGCTCTGCACCATCCGGAGCTCCTGCATCAACATCCAGAAGGCCATAAAGGTACGCAGCACTCCAGCGTTTCGCTCTGGAAATCTTTCAAGACTGGATACAAGCATGAGAATGAGCTTGGTCACTCCTCAGGTCGCATTTTCCCATCAGCCAAGTGAATTTCAGGATGACTTTTTGCCATTTTGACCCTCTTAAGCCAATTATTATCATAAAATGTTACCCATTAGCATGGCTGTGTGACATCAGTGATAATATGAAACAAAAACTGAAACTGAAGACTTTGTTGTTTGTGAGTCTCACACCCGTTGTCAACTGATGAAGCTGTGACACAGGCTGGTTGGCAGCCATCTTAATGGTTAGCGTTAGCAGAGCTAACATTTTGGTTGATCAAATCAGTGGAACGTTTTGGTTAGTTGTGCCCAATGCTGCCACTAACTGCTGCAGGTTTTAGTACAAACATTCTCCATTCCAGCCATCGCAGTCATTTCTAAAAATGTTACTAGTTAGCATTAGCTTCTGCTAATTATTTTATTTGTTCAACATTTTAGCATTAGCATAGCTAAGATTCTTGTTGTTCATATAAACACTGGCTCCAAATCATTACATCTTATTGATTTTAAATTTGTGAACCACAAAGTTAACTTTTTCTCATTATTTCAACACTTCCACTGAAAATCAGATTCTGTAAACACATTTGGGTTGAAGTCTGCAGTGGCAGGTAGTGAAGGAGAAATAACATTTTATTAGTAATTATTTAGAGTTTCCTGGACATAAAGGTAAAAAAAAAAAAACAACTAAAAGTAACTGTAGCATCCGTCTTAATCAGGCAGAAAACTGCAGCAAAAATCACATTTCTTTAATCTAAACAAAGACATTAGACCTCCCTGAAAAGCTTATTAATGTCTAATAATAACAGAAAGCAACGTCTCCATGTGCGCCGCTCTGTAAATAACAAGCAACATCTGTCCTGTTGGGAATGAAAGGTGAACAACCGTCATCAGGTTTGCTTGTTTGTCTGATTATGTTGTGATTTTGGTTCAGCTGCAGCCTTAGCTATTGTGTGAATATTTCAGCATCTGTCATTATAATCAGCATATTGTTCAGAAATAAGTTAGAACTGACAGCTGCTCCAATGCTTAATTAATTTAGCGGATCTGTCATTTTAATCAGGCCTTTTGTTTGATTTCAAAAGGTCTCTGAAAGCCAAAAGCTACGAATTAAAGATTTCAGCAGAGGATCTTTAGACACCAGAGTTACGTTATTAAACGAGCCGACAGAAAGTCATCAGTGGGTTTTTCTGTCATCTATCTTTGCCTTGTTAATTACACTACATTTAAATATAAAAAGCTACTTTTGTATTTACAGAGCAAACATGTTGAAGTCCACAATCCTCAACAGACTGAAGGTAGAGTCTGGAAGTGAAGCAGGTTAAATGTCTAACAGCAAGTTGCACCTCAACCACAAGCTTTATTTTTTAGCCATTAGTGAGTTTCTGGCGTCATTCTGACTAATATTGGGTTGGAACTGGGAGAGTTCAGTTCATTTCCAACAGGATGCAACATACAGAAGCTAAATGATACTTTATTTATTCCAAAATATAATTATGAAACTTTAGCTGCAAATTCCTCCATAGAAATAAAATTTGTATCCAAAAGCTAATAGAATTAAAAAGCATTCAAGCTAAAAAACTACTAGGGTGGCCAATTGCAACCCTTTAGAGTCCTGCATGTCTTAATTGCAGATTATTTAGTGGAGGCTAATGCTAAATGGTAATCCAACACAGAATTTAGTGGAGGCTAATGCTAACTGGTAAACCAGCATAGGATTTAATAGAGGCTAATGCTATAGCGTTGATGTGTTGCAACGTAGTACATCTTTCTCAACTGGGTCAAATTTGTTATTACACACCTACCTGAACGGTTGGGCTTGACCTTTCACCCCTGGTTTATGTTTTATATTTATTGATTATCGCTAACTTTGTTGCGGATTTTGCCTAATTGACCATAGTAGGTTTTAATCTCTTTACTGTAGATCTAAAGCAGTGCATTAACCTTTTTGGAGAGGAAATGGAACTCCAAAATAAGAGCATGAACATAAATGTCTAATTCTTAACCAAAACTTCATCACATATGTTGAACTTTAGTTAACTGAAAGTTTACTAAATACCCAAGTAAATTATTGTGTTAGAATTTATCTGGAAAAAATGAATCTAGGGGAAGCTACGAAAGTTAGCAGAGATGCTAACACGCTAAGAGAAATATTAACTCTGCTGCTAGTTTATTAGTAGCTCCATATCAGAACCGTACATGCTCATGTGTGTGTGTGTGTGTGTGTGTGTGTGTGTGTCGTCCTGCAGGGTCTGGTGGTGATGTCAGCTGAGCTGGAGGAAGTGGTGAACAGCATCTTGAAAGGTAAAATTCCCGGCATGTGGATGAGCAAGTCGTACCCCAGCCTGAAACCACTAGGCGGCTACGTCAACGACTTCCTCCAGAGACTCAAGTTCTTACAGGTGCCTGGAAGCTCACCAACTATTTCTGTTAACAGGAGGAATATTTGTTATAGAGTTGTGATGTCATAAACAGATGACCCCGGGGCGTCAGCAGAGGCAAAACATTTTTTCTGTGTTAATGAATGAGGAGCAGCCGCGCAGTGAGAGATGTTTGTACTCTGGGAATAATGTAGTTTTATATTTACAGTAAAGCTTCTTCTGTTGCATGATAATTACATTTTTCACATGCAGATGCAAGAACAAACCTTGGTTCAGATGTTCATCAAAAAAAAAAGAAGAAAAAAAAGAAAATGTTAGCCACTGAAAGGTTCAAGATGGCAGCCATTTTTCAAGATGGACGTCAAGGAAGACTTATTTTTACACCAAATTTGTCCATTTTTATCTTTTTTGAATACTTTCAATACTTTTTTGAATACTTCCCCCCCCTCCAGGGGGTCTTTTGTGGCTCTAGTGTCCCTTATATAACAGCAGGCTGACAGGAAGGGGGGAAGGAGAGGAGGGAAGACATGCAGCAAATGTCGCCGGGTCCGGGAATCGAACCCGCGACAGCCGCGTCGAGAACTAAAGGCCTCCAAATGTGGGTTGTGCTATCCCCTACGCCACCACAGCACACCCCCACACATGAATACTTTTAAAAAACAAATCATCCATGATTGGACAAATAGAAATCATATTTACTGGTGATGTTTGGGTTTTTTAAGATGGCCGCCATGGTTGTAAAGGAGACTCTATGGTTGCATCCAGTGGTGGGCACAACCAACCAAAATGTTCCACTAATTTGCTAAACAAGAATCTTAGCTCTGCTAATGCTAAATCGCTAACCATATAAAAAAAGTTATAAAAAAAAGTTTTTTTTAAAAAGTGTCTTAAGACGACTGTCACTCATTCTGTCACACATCTTCATCTGAATCCAGTCATCGACTGGTCTGGGATTCAAAAACAGATTTTGCTACATTTTGTTACTTTAAAAATGAACTCCATAGTTATAAACATACAATGTGACATAAAGTTCTACCAAGTCATGAAAACAGGCAATATTTTATTGCAATAACTGATTTAAAAGGTCAAAAGATAGTGGGGATAATGAAAAAACTCTTTGTGTTTGTATCCAGACTGGAAATAGTTTTACAGTAAAATGCTGCACTAACTGAACCTGCTTAAGGACGCAACACATGAGTCGTTATGAAAGAGGGGAATGCAGCATCCAGGGAGCCACATGACCGGGAATGAGCCGGTCAGTCGGTTCATTCCCACAGCAGAAATCCTCCCTGCTGCCACCAGAGATCGTCACGCTGAAAGGATTCCTGTGTGTTGGCTAACAGGAATGTCTGCGTGACTCCTGACCCGCTGAACTGCAGAGTCACGGGTTCCTCAGCTCAGACAGAACCGCCGCCGGCGGGACAATGAAGGAGATCAGGAGCTCAGCTGAGCGGGGTCAGAAGTTTACATACGCCTTGGCTTTGGTGAAAGGCTGAACAAATGTGTCTGAAAATCAAATTAAACTTACTGATTATTCACAGAACAGCTGAATAAAACTGATTAAGAGCTGCAAATATTACCTGACCATTTGAGGAAAAAACACATCTTATATTTTTTTATAAATATCTGCTACAAAAAATCTGTTTTTAAATAATAGTTATTTTATTCCTGTTATTAGGCTTTAAAGTAAAGAAGAAAAAATGTTTTCACAGAGATGTTATTTGCACAGTTTCCAGTTTAATGACAAAAATAAAGTACTTTTAGTGTCATTCATTGTGGAGTTAAATGTAATTTAATTGAAATTAATTTTTACATCTATTTTTAAAACTTTGTATCTATCATTTTTAATCAAAGCTATTAAGCTTCATTGTGGAAGGTAAAGGTCACTGTACATCACAATGGATGCGTGGTCAGTACATCTGATACAACATTCAGTATTTAAAACTTTCACTGAAGTCCGATCCAGAACCGAACAGCATTCTGGGAGATATGGGCAGAAGAAAGACTTTAGAGGCTCACAGCTAGCTTAGAAAAGTCGGTGGAATCAACTAACTCTTTCTCCCTCTAAGTTTGGTTGCCTGGTAACAAGCTGTTGAGTAACTGGCGCAGCAGCAGTTTCAGGTTTCCTCACAGAGCCTCATAACGGCTTAATAATGAAAAACACTCTGAAGTGAAAACTGGAGGAAGCAGTAAAGGTTATGCCAACAGTTTTGGTATTTTAACACATTTTTAAAAATCTAATCAATAATAATCGATATCAACTGATATGAAAAGATTAAACCATCATGTTTTCAGCCTACTGCAGACTCAAGTTTTATGCTTCAATTATTTTATCAGTTAAACCAAATTACATTATTGAGAACAGATGTTGAGTATTTCATCTTAATACAAATCTAACGCAGAGACAGCTGTAATCTTTTAGCAGTTTGTTATTAATTATTTTTATTTAAACATTCTGCCACAGCCTTTGATCTCAATGCAACCTGAAATGAAAAGGATTTTCGTCGCCCCTGAACTGGGCGGTTAAACCCTGAGCAGTACGGATCGGTGAGTCCGTCCTCTCGTATTTTGGTTGAGTGTAACTGCGTTTCTTCTCCTTGTTCTTCAGGACTGGTATGACCACGGTACGCCTCCTGTTTTCTGGATCTCCGGGTTCTTCTTCACCCAGGCCTTCCTCACCGGCAGCCAGCAGAACTACGCCAGGAAACACACAATTCCCATCGACCTGCTGGGCTTCGACTTCCAGGTCCTGGACGACCGTCAGTACACCCACCCCCCCGAGGACGGTAGGACGCCTAGACGCCTAGACGCAGGCTGAAGGCCTCCGCAAAGCTGCAACTTTTACAGAAAATATTCTTTAGCTGTCACCGTGTCATCAGACAGGTCACCTGTGACCTTTTGCTCCTCTGCCTCCCAGTGCCGCCAAAGCTAACTAGAAACAACCAATCAGAACCAGGAGGCGGGTCTTAGAGCTGTCAATCACCCTCCTGTAGCACTGCTAGGACAGCCTGTCATTAACGTTCAATCTAGTTACCATGGCCACCAATGATGACAAATAATTATTATCCATCAATAATTAGATTTTTTTTTTTCAGAATTGATATTTTTAGACTGGCGTGAAAAAGTTACACACTGGTAAACAATGTGGATGTAGGTCACATTTCCTGCTGTGTGAACGTAGAATCTGATCTGATCTGTTCTGATCTGATCTGATCTGATCTGATCTGATCTGTTCTGATCTGATCTGATCTGTTCTGATCTGATCTGTTCTGTTCTGTTCTGATCTGTTCTGATCTGATCTGATCTGATCTGTTCTGATCTGATCTGTTCTGTTCTGTTCTGATCTGTTCTGATCTGATCTGATCTGTTCTGTTCTGTTCTGATCTGCTGTCAGGTGTTTACGTTCACGGTCTGTTCCTTGACGGCGCGCGCTGGAACAGGGACACTAATCTTCTGGCAGAGTCCTTCCCCAAAGTGCTGCACGACTCCATGCCAGTGGTGAGGAGCTCACACACACACACACACACACACGCACACACACACACACACACCTGAATCCAAGTTAAGGTTGGTGAAGTTCTGCAGATCAATGAATTTATCACACCAGTTTGTGAAGAATGCTCTTAGCTATTGTGAGCTTGTTGTGTTGTCGCCCCCTTGTGGTCGTGTTGTTGTTAGCATGTTGTTAGCGTGTTATTACCGTGTGGCGGTCAGGCCCTCCAGGTTTACGTGATTCTACAAACTCAGACGTTCACGGAAGATCAACATTTCCTCACATTTTTTTCCTGCTAATTCATATTTGAGTTTATTTTAATTTTCCAGGTTTAGTGATGCTCAATCAGTTTTAACTTTGACATTAAAATGATTTTCTCTATTTTGTTTGTCAAAAAGCCACATTTTGTTGGGAAATGGGGTTTGTTGTAAGATTGGTAGTGGGGTTGGTGGTACAGTTTGTTTAGGTTTAATGCTTGTAAGCTGTTAGGGTTTCACTGTGGAAAAGTATTCACACCCCTGGTGTTGCAGCGTTACTGAAAAGAAACGCTGCAACACCAGCAGGTCAGGTCTGCATGACGATGCATGGAGCTGCAGGATGGAGGTTTATTTTTCTGCTGCTCTGAGTGTCCCTGGGCTCGGCACCGCGGATCCGGACCCGGACCCGCGGCGCTGCGTCTCCTGTGGGAAGCCGGCCATCCCTTCGCGGTTCAGCCTGACGTGGATCATCAGAGCGGAAAGACGAATCTTATAGCTTCTCCTTTCCTCTCTCTCCTTTCTCTGGATATGAATAATGCACCAGCCTCTCTTATTTAATATTCAGGCATTTCAGGGCGTCTTATTAACAAGAACAGAACTTCATTAAATGTGTTTATTATTTGTGTGGGTGAAAAAAAAAAAGAGGAACAGCGACTTTGAAATGTAAATGTGCGCCGAGGCCCCCGCTCTGCACTGCTCAACAAACCGCTTTTGTTTTACTCTCTTTAAGATGTTTTTTTTCTTCACTGGCCCAGTTTATCTCTTCTGCATAAGCAGAACTTCATAATAACTCCAGGGGGTTCGTGCTTTTACGAGTTCACGTCCCCAAAGTTTCAATTTGTTTGTGTTTGGATAACAAAGAGATTCAGGTTAGTCCCTGCTGCTCCGTCCAGACCCAGAGGTTCACTGAATTACCCCACCAGGCAAATACGACCGGAAAGAAGCCCCAAACGTGGCACAAAGTGCAGACAGGCAGCAAACTGAAATCACAATGTGATCTGAAAGCACTGCAGTCTGAGATTTGTTACTCACGTTTTGGCCGAATGTTCTTTGTAATCATTTATGAACAAAATTCATTAATCCGTTTAGTACGACGGTATTAGAGCCGTTTAGATAGAAAAAAGTAACTGATGGCACATTTCTACCAAAATGGTTGTTTTATATTCATCATAGAAATTGTCTAGAATATTTTTGAAATTTCTGAGTTTGAAAAGTCAGAAAAGGTCAAATTTTGAAACATAAAATTTCATGTTTATTTTTTCTAGCAGATTTTTTTTAAACATTTTAAATTGAGCAATTTTCAAGTTTTTTCTGAAAAAAATTTAGCTTCATCTCAAAAATTGTTTCTACCAAAGTTTTGACTTTTCAAGTTAAAAAATGTTTCATTAGTTTTTTTATTGCACATTTTTGACTTTGCAGGCTCAGAAACTTCCACTTGTTTTCTTGAAAACGTCTCAAGTCTCAAAATTTCAGTTTGTTGGTGTAAATTTATTCAATTTTTTCTACCTACGATGCATCACAGTCATAGGTCAACATGCTAATATTTATAGTCTCACAATTAGCCTAACTGTATAAAACTCTGTTAGCACCATTATGCTAACTCTATTCAACTCAATTTAAAGTGAAACAAGTTGAGCTGTTACTAACTACAACCGTTTAATTACCGCTTTTTCTCTGTTATGAACGGAAGCATTTCTGTCACCAGATTTCAAGGCTAGTCAGGCCCCGCCCCTGTTGGTCCCGCCCCCGTTGGCCCCGCCCCTCGTTAGCACACTCCTCACGTCTCCGTCTTCTGCTCTGTAGATGTGGCTGAAGCCCATGAAGCGAGTGGAGATTCCTGAGAGGATGTGCTACCTGTCTCCTGTCTACAAGACGAGCGAGCGGCGCGGCACTCTGTCCACCACCGGACACTCCACCAACTACGTCATCGCCATGACGCTGAACACCAACGTCCCCGCAGAGCACTGGATCAGACGAGGCGTCGCTCTGCTCTGCCAGCTCAACGCGTAGCTGCAGCTTAGTTTCAGTTCCTATATGTAAATAAAAGTTGAATAAATCCAGTTAATCAGATCCATCTGGCCTTTGTCTTTATTGAAGACGGGATTCACAGTTTTTGTCAGTGTATCTATGGCATCTACTTGGAGTCAAGCTAATGTTTCTGAGAAAGTAGCAAACCTAGTTGGAAATGGCTAGCTTAGCAACAGATCCATACCTTCTCCCCACGGATGTGTTCAGTGTTTCCCCTTACACCCGAGCAGACTTAAAAATGTACAAAAGTTAAGGAGTTGGGGCGTGCTGTGGCGGTGCAGGGGGTTGTTGGGAGGTCTTAGTCCTTGACGCGAACGTCACGGGTTCGACTCCCGGTCCCGACCACCTTTGCCGCATGTCATCCCTCCTCTCCTCACCCGCCTTCCTGTCTGCCTACTGTCACAAAAATACGAGCCACTAGCACCGAAAAAAAATGTTCAGGAGTTGCTATGACAACAATAAACAAGCTCAGCACTAGTTCACCTCATTCCTATTTCACTTGTAAGCAATGTCAGTAAAATTATTACTATTTTTGAGTTCTCTACCCACCACTGTGTAAAACTAAGAATGCACACAGACTCACACCTAAGGACTGTTCATACAGTCAATTAACCTGACAGTCATGTTTTTGGACTGGGAGGAAGCTGCACAGGGAGAACATGCAAACTCCATACAGAAAGATGGCGGGCTGGGAATCGAACCCAGGACCTTCTAGCTGCATGGCGACAGTGGGCTGCATCAATCTGCAACCAAATAACAAAATCAAGCAAAACAAATATTTTACAAATCAGTTTCTTTCAATATGAAACTGATGAAACTTAAAATCTACAGGTTTAAAACACAAACAATAAAACGCCACAGTTCCTTCAGGGCTTCTGGAGACTGCAACACTCGCTTTGTTGTGAATATAAAGCTACCTTTATGACACAAAATATAAAAAACATACTGGTAGCAGACTATCCAAAAACCTGAGGTTTTTCTCTGCTTTCAGGGGAAGGAAAAAAGCAAAAGAAAGAGGATTTATGACACTCTGACATGAAAGAGAAGTTTCTGTTGCATGCTGACAAACAAATGGTTTGTGAATGAAGTGAGTGAAGAACGGAGACGGGAGACGGAGGACAAGCTGAGTTACGGCTCCGACTTCAGTACTGAAGTTTCTCACACAACAAAACCGAGACACTTTGGAGCTGCTGATATGTTTAATATTTAATTTTATACTTTAACTGAGTGACAGGGGCATTGATTCTAGATAAAAGAAGAAAAAAGGAGCAAATTTCTGCAAAAAACTGAGAAATCTGGAGTTTAATTTCAAGAGGAAATCAGAGGTTGTTAGAATATACTCAAGTAAAAGTAGAAATACTTTGGGTAGCCATCCAAGAAGAGATCCACTCTCATTAAATCTGAGCTGCTTTCAAAAAGAGCTTTGTGTTTTACAGCAAAGTGCAAAGAAAAAGTGATTTGATCTAAAGGTCTGTGAAAAGTAGGTGAGCTAAAGATGAGCTTATTCCCAAATCTAATGAATTTAAAGATGTAAGAAGTTATTTTAAAAAATACTCTCAGCTTTCATTCAGTTTTTAGAACCAAAGTTTCACCAGTTTCATGGTCGGTAACATTCCAATAATGTTTAATAAACATTGTTCATGTTTAATGTACGAGGCCCAGATTCTTTCTGTTCTCATTTGGAGGATTTTCATCAACTCCTCCTGCAACACTTCTCAGATTCTTGGTCTTTTTATGACACATAGGGGAGTTTTTACGCCATTTTATTACAGAACTGGAGTCTAGACTTCTGTTAAATTGCAAAATAATGGCACATCCCAAGTTTTTTATGTTTCACACCAAGAACATTAAGATTATTCACACCCTTTGAACTTTTTCATATTTTAGGACAGTTTTGGTCTCACCTCTCCAGAGGACCAGAAAGTTTCTAAATATTTCACAACTCAAATTTAAAACTTTTTAAAACCTTTACTGAATAAAATTTAAGTCTCGTTTCACAACAGAAATATTAAAAAAATGGTATATTTTATATAATAATGGGCTACGTTTTTTTCCACTCAGAATGAGTTAGCAACAGGTGAGCCAGTTTTAACGTAGCATGATAGAGCTCTGCGCTACACTGCCCCCTATGGGTTTGGCATATTTAAAGTAACGCTGAGGGCCAGGTTTGCTTCATGTGGACAAAAACGTTTCTGAAAATAATCCTGTATGTACGATCATTTTTTAAAACGAGGTTTGGTCTTCATTTTGCCAGTTCTCTGCCAATTGGTGACTTCTGACAGCATTAAATATTTTATTTAGTGATATCAGAATAAAAGAAGCCAAACAAAAAAGCATGCCATACTTTTCAAATCTTTATTTAAAAATAAAAACATTTTAAAAAAAGCACAATTTTCCTTTCAGTTCTGTTTTCGGTCATAAAATCCCCTTAAAATAAAGTCTGTGGTTGGAATGTGAGAAAAAGTTGAAGGGGTGTGAATATTTTAGGAAGGCGTATCTTTCAAAAACACGGATTGGTATTTAACGTCAAAAAACAGAACCAGAACCTGCAGAATTCAGCATCATCCTTTCTCTTTATTCTTCTTCAGGAAAACGCACCAACAAGCTAACAGCGACATGTTACATTTTATACTTTACAAAAACAAATATACATACACATAATAAAAATAATAATGATGATGATCAGAGCGTTTTCTTCTTACGGCCAATCAGCAGCAGGAATCCCTGGAGCGGAGTTCATGTTTGTCCAACAGAACGAGACGAAATGAATCGATTCCAGATTACAGTAAAAACATTCAGGTTCTGCTGGAACGGATCCGGGTCGGTTCACTAATTCACAGTCACTTCAGTCGCTCCTTCTTACCTCCACTTTGGCCCAAGTATTTAACCCAGACTGTGGCTGTTTACCTATTTTAATGTATTTCTTATGGAAGGCCATTTCTGTCATGAATGACAAAAATAAAAGCCCAACAGGAGGTCATAAGTTTGATATAAAAATTCTGAATTTCAACAGTCAAAGTCATGATTTTTGAGATTTAAACCCAGTTTGGGGAAAAAAAGTCATAATTCTGACTTTGAAAGTCAATTTGGAGATTTTAAGTCAACATTTTGAGATAAAAAGTTAATTTCAACTTTGAAAGTCATACTTTCAACTTTCTGAACCAATTTTGAAAGAAAGTCGTAATTTTGACTTATTCTCGTTTTTATGACTTTAAAACTCATTATTGGGCATTTATGTTTTTTATGGCAGCAATGGGCTTCCGTAAAGCAAAGTCTGGTACATATTTTCATTCAGCTTTACAGTGGCTTTCAAACGTTTACACACCCTTTTTTTACACTCTGATGTAAAAATGAGAATTCACAGCCTTAAACTGAAATAATATTTTAATTCTGTGTCTTTTTGTCTTGGTCAAATTTACCTAAAATTTTCAAAATTTTTTGAGTTTTTATCCAGAACTATCTTGAAAAAATAAAGTTTCCTCTTTTTAAATCCCCTTTATGTTTATCGTGAGGAGTGTGAGAAACAAACTCCCTCTGGGTTTTAATTTCCAGCTCCATCTGTAGAAAAGCAACAACACAGCATGATGCTGCCACCACCGTGTTCACTTGTGTGTATGATGTTTTTCTGTTTTTTTAGTTGAATTGTGCAGATTAGTCACATAAAAATAATTAATCTGATATTTTAAATTAGTTGTGTTGATTTGAGAGCCACTATAAATTCATAACTTAAAAAAAAAATAAAAAATGATGAAGGGATGAAAAGGCCGTTGCTGAAACTACATGAACGTCTGATGAAATTAAAAAATTCCTTCACATGATGAGTCCAGTCGGACCTCGTTAGCGTCTCAGGCTCCATGATTCAAACAGCATGAGGATGATTCGCCGCCGGGTGGGACCAGACGGTGATGTCACACAGTGACAGGATACGGTCATGAACGCCGCGTTAGCTTATGCGCTAGTGGAATGTGATGAAGATGGTGGCGCCGGCCGGCGAAGCTCTCCAACAAAAGAGCCTGGAATGACCAAAACGTTTCTTGGCGGCTTCAGCGTCCAACAGAAACGCAGAAAATCTGCATAGATTGGAACCATAAATAAACTGCAGCAGAGACAAGTTCAGAGCTTCAGGTTGGTTCTCTATGGAGATAAATTGGTGCCATAAAGTTTGACTAAAATTTTACTTATTTTAGCTGAAAAACAAAAAATAAAAAAAACGTTTCATCTGAGAAGTAAACCTTTATTTTCCAATTTCAAAATTGTTCTCTAGTTTAAATTATTTTTCAGTTTCAAAATAATTTTTAGTATAAATTCTTTTCAATTTGATTGTTTTAGCTTCTAATCTTTGTTGTTTCAAAATTATTTTTTCAGTTTTAAATCTATTTTTAGTTTTAATTTTTTTCATTTAAAATATACTTTTTTGGTTTCAAAACGTATTTTTTATTTTTTTTTGTGCAAACTTTAAGGCTCTTATGTAGCTCCATAGCTCTCATTAAAATATGAATGTGACGTGGAGGTCATTGCAGTTTGGCTCCAGATCATTGAATCCTTTCAGAAACATGGCGGACAGCTGGACATGCTAAAGCTAACAGGCTCTGGCAGCAGGGCTGGGCGACACAACGCCAAAATAAAAGTCACTATTTCCTTCAAAGTCTGGTACATAAGGCTGAGTTTAACAGATTTTTTTTGGCTCGCTTTCTTTTCTAAAGGACAGAGAAAAATATTTTCAAAAAGTGGATTTTTTCTTTGAGAATAAAGTCATAATAGAAGATAAAGACGCAATTTTACCAGAAAAGATTCATAAAATTTCAAGAAAAAAGGTTTTAATATTATCAAGTTCGGTTCATTTTGTCCTTTATTTGCACAATTGTTTCAAAATCCTGCTACTGATAATAATTTGATGCTGATGAGTTAAAAAATAGTTTCTTTTACTGATACAAAAGTATAACTTCACAAGATGCATGATGCAGCAAAGTTTATGTTTGATTATTTCTCAAATTGGAGTTCTCATAAAACTATGACTTTATTTTCCTAATATCACAAATTTATTCTGGTAATTTTGCAACTTTATTCTTGCGTCTTTATTGTATTATTTCAACTATATTTGTTCTCATAATTTAAAACTAAAATTGTAGTCTGGCCGTTATATTTCATCACTAAATTCTAAATAAAGTCCAGATAAACAGAAGCTGTGAACAAAATGGCCGCTGAGCTCTGAAAACAAAGGATGGATTGGTGAAAAAAAATCCCGATTTAAAAAAAACAAACTCTTCATTAACCAAGAAACCGTGAGTTGAATTTATCACCCAGCCCTGTTTGGCAGCTACTCTACCGATCCAGGTTCCCTACGAACCCAGACAACGTAAAAACACGACATATTGTGCGGAGGAATGCTTCTGTTCCCATCAGGACGCAGCATGATGACATCAGCAGGTGGGACTCGACGAAGGACAAGACGACGACACAGATGGACGTTGTGCTTCATAAACATCGCTAGCAGCACGACGCGACACGCAGACGAACGGAGCGCATGCAGGACAGACGCAGGCGCGTCCGGCCGCTAGAAGCCGAAGTCGAAGACGATGCGTTCCTCAAAGATGGCGATTAGCAGCATGATGGCGAATCCGGTCAGCAGGCCGACGTTCTGCAGGATGAAGTGGCCCAGGTGGCAGCGCTTGTGCTCCTCGCTGTCGCCGTGCAGCATCTCCGGCAGCTGGGGACGACACCAACCGTCAGAATGATGGCATCCATTTTATACATCATGTAGCAACACGTAACATCATGTAGCAACATGTAGCATCATGTAGCAACACGTAACATCGTGTAGCAAAACTTAGCATCATGTAGCATCGTGTAGCAACACGTAGCAACACGTGGCATCACGTAGCAACACTTAGCATCATGTAGCAGCATGTAGCAACACGTAGCATCATGTACCAACACGTAACATCATGTAGCAAAACTTAGCATCATGTAGCAGCATGTAGCAGCATGTAGCAACACGTAGCATCATGTAGCAACACATAGCATCATGTAGCAACACTTAGCATCATGTAGCAACACGTAGCATCATGTACCAACACGTAGTATCATGTAGCATCACATTGCAGCATACAGAATTATGTAGCAGCATGTAGCATTGCATAGCCGCATGTAGCAGTGTAATGCTACATGATGCTACTCTAATCAACCAATCAGATACTCTAACTCAGCATCCGATTGGCTGATCAGTTCTGCATGACGGCTCCTCTCCAGGCTTATTATAGCTAACTAATAAAATAATGAAAACTAAAATAAAGAAATCATTTTTATTAACTGAAATAAATAAAACTATAACTGGAACTTTATTGTGTCTTTACTGAACTAAACACATGCTAAAATTATAGATATAACATACATAATTTTTGTGTTTATGAATCTATTATTTACAATATTTAACTAATAGCTAAAAAACTAAACTGAAACTAAGTAATACTTAACTAATAACTAAACGGTAACTAAGCAATAACTAATAATGACTAGCAAACGAACAAAATTAGACAATCAAAATGTCACAAATAAATAAAACTAAAGTCTAATGAAAAACCCAGAACTATAGTAGCCCTGGTTAGAGGTCAGAGGTTAGCCGGGCCTTACCATGTCCACCAGCGCCACATAGAGGAACATGCCGGCGGTGATGGCGAAGATCCAGTTGGTGAGGCTGTGTGTGTACTGGCCCACGGCGGTGCCGATCAGCATGCCGACGTACGCCATGAGGGCGGACAGCAGGTTGTAGACGATGGCCTGCTTCACCGACATGCCGGCCTTCAGCAGGACCGCAAAGTCCCCTGGACCCACAAACAACCGGTCAATACCAGACAAACTACCAGACAAACTACCAGACAAACTACCTATCACAGCTGAAATATGTCACTTTCTATGAACACTTATAGACGCTTGAAACCAGATATTTATTCAGACCAAATAAAAACAGAAACAGTTTTTCCTCGCTGTCTGAAGCTAAATATGACTAAACTTTTCAGACATTCTGAGAAAATGTCTGAATTCTCAGACTGAAGTCCAAATTACTTTTTTTTCTTTCAGTGATCCTGATCTTCTTTTGTACTCGGGTGATTTTAGATCACCTCAGTAAACTAGATTAGATTTGTGGAAAAGTTGCACTGACTTGTGGAAATTGCAATTCCATGGAAAATTAGCAAATGATGAGTGAACTGATACTACGAAAACAGTTCATGCTAACTTAGTGCTGGGTAATAAATCAATAAAAATATCTATCGTGATCAATAGTTGATCAATATCAATAGATAATACGTGTGATAAAGTATGAGTTCAGATCCAGAACCGCAAGGCATTCTGGGAGATGTGGGCAGAGGAAACTCAACCTCTCACGCCTGGCTAAGCTAAGTGGGTGGAATCAACTCAGTCTCTGGTTGCCTAGCAACGACCCGCTGGGTAAGAAGCAGTTTCAAGTTCCCCCTAACTTTGGTTGCCTAGCAACGGCGTGCTGGGTAATTTGGCCAGGTTTCCCCATCGTGCCTTATAACGGCTTAAAAATAAAAAAACAGCTTAGTGGAGTAAAAACTGGATAAAACTGTTTTCAGTTTGGCAGAATTTCAGATCTTTAAAACAAAAAATAATCAATAATTATCAATACCAGCTGATATGAAATGTTTACATTGCCATCTTGTTCAGCCCTATGCTAACATGAATGACCAATATGGAGTTAATCACTTAACATTTCCTCAGGATCTGATTTGTTTTATGTATCAAGAAGCTACTTAGAAAATATTATTTCCTCTTTAAATATGAAGTATGTTAAAATCCTGTATTTTTTGGGAACTTTAAACTTTTTTAAAGTTTAAATTGTTGCGTATGCCTAAAATCGCCTTTTAAAACTTTAAAAGGTGATTTTAGGCAGCAAAAATCCCTAAAACCCAGGAAGGTTCTGGTATTTCTGATATTTGGATCCGTCTGGAGTTTTTCTCTGTTATTCTGTGTGACGGCGCGCCGCCGCAGCGTCTAGCCTCTTCAATCATCGCCGGGCCAAACGCGAGGAGCGGCCGAGTTTCGGTGGAAACGCCTGGATTTGGAGGTGGGGGGGTTGGCCTACATTTCCTGTAACAGCGTCCTCTTTTCCTCGCTAATTACCGCGATGAATACATCATCGCTCTGCTCTCATTCATCAATCAGGAGGAAGAGCGCCGGCTCGCACTCTTCCTCACTTCCACTTCCTCCCGCCGCATCGTCTACCGCAATTAACACACCCATCACCGCCAAATTAGCTTCTCCGTGTGCGGCTGAAGAGCCCTCAGCGCTGTGACGGTGTTTCTCCGCCCAGATGTGGGAAGACGAGCCGCTCTGGCAGCGATCCGTCTGATGAGCCTCTAAAGGAACCGAAGAGCGAATTCTGGACGTCTGGGAACTCAACACGTTTCCACGGCGACAGATTAAAGCAGATAAAGGCAACGAGGAACACACATCAGCTCCTCTAGGGTTTCTATTTGTTGCTTTCTTTTCTAAAATAGGAATTACACTCCACAGGAAATATTCTGAATATTTTTCCTATTCTGAGTTGTGCGACCAGAATACGAGAACAACGACGTCATTTTACCAGAAAAAAAACAAAAACATCTTAAAGTTACAAGAAAAAAAGAAAAGAAAAAATTCACAAAACACTTTAATTTCATTTTTTGTGTCAAAGTTATGATAAATTTATTTATTTCTTCTAATATTATGAGTTTATTCTCATTATTACAATTTTATTTTTATATTATGACTTTTTATCTTGGCTGCACAGTGGTGCAGTTGGTAGAGCTGTTGCCTTGCAGCAAGAAGGTCCTGGGTTCGATTCCCGGCCCGGGGTCTTTCTGCATGGAGTTTGCATGTTCTCCCTGTGCATGGTGGGTTCTCTCCGGGTTCTCCGGCTTCCTCCCACAGTCCAATAAAAACATGACTGTCAGGTTAATTGGTCTCTCTAAATTCTCCCTAGGTGTGTGTGTGTGTGTGAATGGTTGTGTGTCCTGTGTGTCTCTGTGTTGCCCTGCGACAGACTGGTGACCTGTCCAGGGTGACCCGCCTCTCGCCCGGAACGCAGCTGGAGAGGAACCAGCAACCCTCCCGACCCCATTAGGGAAGAAGGGTGTAAAGAAAATGGATGGATGGACTTTTTATCTTACAACTTTATTCTTGCATTATATCAACTTAATATTTACAACTTATTATTCTCATCATGACAATTTTTATCTAATTTTTTTGTTGCAATATTATGACTTGTTTTATTTATTCTGACATATTTCTGGTATTATTACAATTTTATTCTTATTTTTTGACTTTTTGTTAAAAACTTTATTCTCACATTATTTTGAATTATTGCTGTACGGTTTATTCTCCTAATATTACATTTCCTACATGACTTTTTGTTTCAATATTACCACTTTTTCCTCGTGATTTTATGTCTTTAGTAGAAGCTGTAAAACAAGATGGCCGCCCTGGCGCTGACATCACTTTCAGCTTCGTAAACACAAGCAGTTCTTGGTGGGACAAAATCCAGATTTTCCACAAAATAAATCTTCAACAACCAAAAATCTGGTTAGTGGATAAAGTGGATTGATCTCCCAGCAGTATTAACTAATCGATCATTTCTGATTACTATAACTCACCGAGTTCATGAGGTAGTTCATGGCAGAAGACGGCCACAGACGTGCTGATGCCTCCCGTTATGTTGGAGCTGAACGCCGCGCCTGCAAGATCCAGTCAAACTTCACGTTAAAAAATCACCAAAATCAACAAAAAAATTACAGTTTTCATCATTTCATTCAATCCACTGAGTCCATAATCTGTTATTTCCATTTAAACTTCATGTTTGCTGCTATTTAAAGTGTTTCTGAACTCAAAAAACAAACCACTGAATACGAGAAATAATACATGAAAAAATTCAGAAAATTGTATTATAAGAATAAAAGTCATAATATTGTGACAAAATAACAGGTAAGTGATGAGAAAAAAGAAGAAAGTCTTAGTGATACTGGGATAAAATAGTTGTATGAAGTTATAAAAAGACGATAAAGTTAAAAGATTTTAAATAAACATAAAGCAAGAAATAAAGTTAAAATAATGTGTGGAAAAATGTTGATGCATGAAAAAATTTTAATATTACAAGAAAAAAGTCAAAGCAGTTGCACAAGAATAAAGTCATAATAATAGAAAATTAAAGTTGTAATATTATGAGGATGAAGCCATGATGTGTTAAAATGCGTCTCCCACCGATCGCCAGGCCGTCGCTGAAGTTGTGCATCCCGTCTCCCATGATGACCATCCAGGCGATGCTGGCGATGCCGGCGTCCTTCATCTCCTGGTCCGAGTGGCAGTTCCCTCCGTGTCCGTGTCCGTGTCCGTGTCCGTGTCCGTGCTTGCGGGCCTTGCGGCCTCCGTCCGTGCCGGGCGCCAGCGGCGTTTTGGTGGTGGGGGAGTCGGGCGGCTGCAGGTCGCTGAGCTGCGTGTCGTTGTGCGCGTTGTCGCAGGAAACGGCGGAGCTCTCCGGGTCTGAACGAAAGAGGAGGAAACGTCACAACCAGGACCTGAGCGTCTAAACCTGGGGCGCGTGGGCCAAATGTGGCACCTCGGCTGAGAGTGTTTAGTTTTAAATCACTGCAGGATTATTACAAACAAATTAAAATTATATTGGAGGGAGAAGGTTGGAGGCATTCAACTGTTAATCAGCAGCATTTTCTTTAATCTCCTAGGTAATTAGTGACACTAAAACAGACTTTGGTGCATTCAAATCTGCTACTGATTAACTTTTTAAAATTTGTTAAATACAGAAAATGTGATCCAAAAATGTCAAGAAATTCTTCTATTTATTTTCCCCCAGAGAAACTCTTCAAACATTTACACACTGGAGGTCGTTCGTCTAAAACACGTTAAAATTTTGGCTTTAGCACAATTTACTGCGACGGAGAATTAAGCTATGCTAATAAAAAATAAACCGAATTACACGTACAAAGTCAAACTATGAGACATAATGTAACGAGAATAAAGTCGTAAAAGTATGAAAATAAAGTTGAAATAATATATAATAGTTGTATTATTCTGACTTTATTATATTATTATTACATCTCAACTTCCTTGTTTTTACTTGATTAGTAATAACATTACTTTTACGCTGAAGTAATCCTGACTCCTCAATTTGTTCACTTTGATAAAGTTTGTACACCCTGTTCTCGCCTTTTGGCTGCTGTGATAAAGTTTGTACACCCCGTTCTCGCCTTTTGGCCGCTGTGATAAAGTTTGTACACCCCGTTCTCACCTTTTGGCTGCTGTGATAAAGTTTGTACACCCCGTTCTCGCCTTTTGGCTGCTGTGATAAAGTTTGTACACCCCGTTCTCGCCTTTTGGCCGCTGTGATAAAGTTTGTACACCCTGTCTCACCTTCTGCCAGTGGTTTCAGGTTCAGCCATTCTGCGTCGGAGCGGCGGCTCAGCTGATGGTCCGACAGCTTCCTGCCGATGTTCCTCTCCTGGTGCTGCCTCCTCAGCTCCTGCGGGGAAACGACAGCAGGTATGAGGCGGTTCTGATGGGCGGTCCTGATCGTCGGTTCTGATTGGCCGACCCATCTCACCCTCTGGTCTCTGTAGTGCTTGAACATGCCGATGCAATGCTCGATGATGAAGAGGAGGTAGATGCCGGCCAGCGCAGTCAAGCCCTTCCACACACCGTCGAAGGCCGTGAGCAGATCGACGTCGGCGTCGGCGTCTTGCTGGCTGTGGTCGTGATGACCCTGAGACTGCAGAGAGGAAACCAGACGGATTACACGGCGTTGGCGTTATTTTTCTGTTTTTAGATGAAAAGAATGACTAAAACAGTTCCAGAAAATAAACTTTGAAACATCCTGCAGGTTGTTCTAGAGTTTGGTCCAAATGATACCAATGTTTTCTATACATAATTTACACAATCAAGAGTTATGAGGTCACAATGACAGGAAAGCCCATTCCAAACAGAAAAGAAAAGTTTTAAAAAAAGCCAAAGGAAATCATAATTAAAGCTTAAAAGTTATAATCATAACAATTAGTCATAATTACATGTTTTAAATAAATTAAATGTCTTAATTAAGATTCTAAAGTCATAATTATAAAAATAAGTCTGAATTATGGGTTTTAAATTCATTCTTAGGCATTTTAAAGTAGAATTATGAGAATAAACGTCATAATCACCAGGTAACTAACCCTAACTAACTAACATTTAGCGTTAGCTATTATTTTAGCAAAGCTAAGAGCCTAACATTAGCTCCACTATTAGCAGATTGTCTAAAAGCTCTGAGCCTTTTATTTTTATTCAGCTGCTGTTTGGATCCAGTCTTTCCGACCCAGAAGGTTTTCGGGTCGGGCTGAACTCACGTGAGGCAGCAGGTGAAGGAGAGCGTCTCCGCTCAGCGTTCCCACCGCTAGCGCCACCAGGAAGGTGAGCAGGAACTTGAAGCAGGACTGCTTGAGGATGGGGACGAGAACGACCCCCAGAAGGGACAGCAGGCTGATGATGGTGATGGAGACGAAGCCCCAGATCCACACCCACACTGCACAGACCACAATCAGAAAAGACTGATATTATCAATACATCAACAAAATAAGCAGCATTGGGGCGTGTTCCAGTGGCGTAGAGGTTAGCGCGCCCCACGTTTGGAAGCCTTCAGGCCTCGACGCGGCCATCGCGGGTTCGATTCCCGGACCCGACGACATTTGCCGCATGTCTACTCCCCTCTACTTCCCCCTTTCCTGTCAGCCTGCTGTGGTATAAGGGACACTAGAGCCCACAAAAAGGACCCCCTGGTGGGAAACCCCCCCCCCCCAAAAAAACAAAAAAACATAAGCAGCATTTTCAACACAGAAAACACTTTTTGCTGCTAAATTATCGGATAAATACACACGTAAGCTCAACAACAGAGATATTTATTGTTTTAATGTTATTTAGATCATTAAATCATCAGATGATGTAATATTTGCTCCAATAAAGCTAATTTATCAGGTTAAAAGTAGGCTTTGAAAACTGACCAGTTTTAAGCAGGTACTTGGTGCGTCAGATTTACACAAAACGAAGGTTCTGGCTCCAGACTTTTGGAAGTAAAAAAAAAAAGAAGAAAAAAAAGAAAAACCAAGAATAAAGTGCATTAAAATCTGTAACATGTTAAAGTGTATGTAATTAATTATTGCATATAATTTATTGGGTTCTACATTTATGTTTTGATTGAATATGACTCTTTATGCCTTTGTATGAATTGAATGTGATTTTCTGGTTGGGGCAATGGTCCCCTCTGGCCCCCCTCTGGGGGCAGTCACTGCAGAGGCAGAAACAAAGACAAAGAAAGAAAGAGGGAAAGACAAGAGAGAGAAAGATAGAAAGAAATAAAGAGACAAACAAAGAAAGAAAGTAAGAAAGGGAGATAGAAAGAAAGACAGACAGAATATTATTTAAAGTGTCGTCCGCCTGTCGGCCGTTGCCATGCCGACCGAGTCGTGGGTGAGAAACGTTTGTGACCCTCTCCTCGGAGACGACCAAAAGTTTAATGTCGGATCAAATTGAACGTCACGGCGAGTCTGTGCTGGTTGCCATAGCAACGCTCATATTCAGCCGAGGAACTGGGATAAACTCGAACCTCAAACCCAAACCAGTGAAACCATTTAAACCAGCTACTGCAGCAGTTTTACTGGTTCACACTCGGTCCAACGTTTGTTCTGGATTCCCGTTCCGTTCATCTGTACTGCAGTAAACGAGAGCGGCGCAGAGGACAGGCGAGTTCTGGAGGCGGCTCAGCTGGAGCTCATAAACCCGACGGAGCGCTGCGGCCGTAACTGCAGACGCAGCGTCGTAAAAACCAGCGCAGGAGTTCGTCCTTTAAAATCAGCTTTAACCAAAACTACGACACGTTTCACAGACTGCAGCTCCGTCTGCATCAGCAAAGGATTATTATTTAACTACAAACATTTTGTTGTCGAGTTAAACTTTACCCAGAGGCAAAACAAACCCTGAATCAGAGCTTAAAACCACACAGCGTTAGAAAATAATGCTTTTTAAGTTTATAATTAATGTTACATTTGATGGCTGAAAATACCAACAAAAACACTGGAGATAGCAACAAAAACAAATGTTTTTGTTTACATTCCTGCTCTCCCTTTCTTATTAAAAACACCAGAAGAAATAATAGCATCCATTTTTATTTGTGTAGCATTAAGTCAGCGTCTGATTGGCTGATCAGTTCTGCATGACGGCTCCTTCCCAGGGCTACAACAATCCTGGGTTTTCATTATAGTTTAATGTCGTTTTGAGACGTTTTGTTCAGTTAGTTTTAATTAGTTTTTAGTGTGTTTGCTATTATCAATTAGATATTAACACTTAAATACTTTCTAGTTTCAGTTTAGTTTTTGTTAGTTATAGTAGTACTTTACATACTTTGGTTAATTTAGTTTTTAAAGGGGCAATATTATGCACTTTCCGGGCACATAGTGCCATTTGATAGCACTATAATGTAACCATGTTAACTTCAGTTGTTATAAAAACACCATAAATATCAAATATGACTTGAAACAAATGTGACTTTTTAATTTAGCCTGGAAATTGGGCCTCTGTCTCTTTAAAAACTCCAGCTGTGAACATTTAACTTTCATTATTCAGAGCATGAAGGCAGGAAGAGAGCGAGAGAACAAAGAAAGAAAGCTAGAAGAAGAATAGAAAAAGAAAACAGACAAAAAAAACAGCGAAAAAGGAAAAAATGAAAAAGAGGGGGAAAAGAGGAAAAAGAAAGATAGAAAGAATGAAAGAAAAAGAAAAAAAAGAAAGAAAATGATGCAAGAAAAAAACCCCAAAGGAAATAA
This sequence comes from Gambusia affinis, assembly GCF_019740435.1. NCBI lineage: Eukaryota > Metazoa > Chordata > Actinopteri > Cyprinodontiformes > Poeciliidae > Gambusia > Gambusia affinis. The sequence continues at coordinate 27,328,373 of NC_057878.1, forward strand.
AAGACAAAAATCAGAAGAAACAAGCAAAGAAATAAAGAAAAGGAGGAAGGAAAGAAAAAGAAAAGAGAGATAGTGTTGTCAGTCTGAGCTGCAGTTTTCAGGATGTAAATATCGCAGACGGATCATTATGGAGGACAAACATCACAGATAACCTTCTCTCTCATGTTTTCCTGTTTTCCCGCGCCGTACAGGGAAACGGTTTCACAGCTCGCTGCGTTCCCATTTGTCGCCGTTGGAGCTTCGCCGCCCTGAGCGGCGGCTGTACATCAGCCGGGCGGTGCGTCGCCGCCGCTCCCTCACGCTCACGCAGCTCGTTACCTTAATGCAGGTGTGGCGCTGCGGCGCAGCAACAAAGGACAGAAGACGAAGGCTTCTCTCCAATTGTGCCGAGAAATGGCCAACGGCTTCCTAATTGGCTCGGCGAAGAGAGGGTGTGAGCGGCGGCGGCGGGGGGGAAGCTCCCCATGAAGGCCAGCAGGAGGTAGATGAGAGGCAGCGCCGCAGCGCTTCCTGATGTCTAGCGCCTCTAGTTTCCCTCTAATGAGGAGCCATCGCTGCCCTTTTGACTTGTTTTACCGTCATCATTTCCATTTTTATGATTATTGTGAGCAGCAGCATGGGGCTCATGTGATGCAGGTTCCTCCATGTTTAATAACTGAACTTTATTCCATCCGGGAAGAAAAAAAAACATCTTAAAGTTCAAATTATTGCAGCTGAAATGGAGGAAGCTGACTTTTTAAGCACTAATTCTCATTGAATTAGGCTGAGCGGGACATTTTATGACCCCTCCACTCACCAAGCTGCTCAGCGTCACAACTTCCAGGATAACACCGGAAACATTTTCATTTAACGTAACTGTGGGCTGCATACGTTCTTAATATATGGCTTAATCAGGGTAAGCGATTACTGGTTCTGGACTTATCGGTATAAAATGTTTATGGTTTTATGGGTTGTATTTCTGGAACTTGTTACTCATTAACTGTGCAACTCTGTGCTTTCCTGTTTTAAAGGCTAATAAACGTAACCCCAGAGAAGGTCACCGCTCAGAGTCACTTTCCTTATATCTGCTCCTTCTGCCAACATGTAAACACAGAATCCGCCATTATAGCTAAACCTGTAAATAAAGGAGCAAGCCGTGAAACTAAAAGCTCTGGACCTTTAACATGTGTAAACAGGTGAATTTTATTACAGTATTCAATGCTAACATGCTAAATGTAGCTAATTTTAGAATATAAGCTAATAACTGGATAGTTTAGCATGTTAGAAAACATTAGCCTTGTAGCTAAGGACACATATAAGCTGCAGTGTTAGACGCAATACGTTGCTATGCAATTAGCAGTGGTTTTCCAGCTAATGCTACCATAGTAGCAAATGCTAGCATACTTCCTAACATTAGCATAGCTAATAATCTTTGCTATTGACACCAACTAATACTTAGCATTTTAGAAAATGATAACATATCTCAGTAGGTTAGAAAATGTTAGCATTGTAGCGAAGGAGAGTACATACGCTAAAGCTTAATAGTAATCCCACATGGTATTATTAGTTTATTTTTATGTAGCTAATACCTTTTGCTATTCACTAACAATTGCTTGTTAGGATTTTAGAGGACGATAGCATATAGCAGTCAGGATAGCACAAGTACTTTTTAAACGCTTGGGCTGTTTTTAGAAGCAGCAGATCCAAATGGAAGAACAAAATGTGAATTTTTCACAATAAATTCCCTTTAAATGTGAACTGATTTCAGGCCTAAATCACCAACAAAACTTTCATTATAATCCAGAAGAATTTCTTCTGGATTTTTCAAGTTTAATTTCATACCAGATTTTTTTTTTGCACACCTGACCAGCATGAATCAGAGCTCCTTTATTGTTCTCCTCAGACTTCTGCTGGTGCCTGAACCACGGGCCGGATCAATGTGGCTGCTTACCAGAACTGATGGGCTCCAGGGCTTCCTGCTCCACCTCCATCTGGTGGTAATGGCGGATGCAGACGCGGCTGTCTATCTGGTAGAGCAGGGCGGGGCACAGGTAGGTGAACTCGCTGGGGGAGATGACCGAGTCGGGATGCAGGCCGTAGTAGGTGAGGAGCTGAGTCAGGTTCAGACACTGGCCAGGCGGAAAGAGTTAAAAAGTAAGAAAACTACTTTAGTAATCTAATTAAATCCATTAATAAATTATTTTTAACAGAATTTGAACCAGGTGAAGTGTTCATCGTTTATCTTACAAAATACCCTTAATAAAAATACTAAATATAGTTTTATTCATTACTGAAAAGCATAGATACATGATACCATACTAATGAATTATAGAGCATTAAATGTGGATTTGGTAATGGTGAGTGAAATGCATCATCAAAGAAACATAATAAAACCGTATGCATAATATAAATTACCAACTAATTGTATAATCAATTAATACTCCAATTAACAATCACTAAACGAGTTGACGATTATTTGAATAATCGATTAATCATGATCAATCCAACTAATCACAACCAATCATGATTAATCAATTACTGAAATAATCAACAAATTTTAGCAATCGATTTAATACTCTAGTTAACAATTAACTAAATGAGTTGATTATTTAATAAATTAATCACAATTTATTTGATTAATCATTTCAGACCTAAATACCAGAATCATATCAGCTAACGTTTTAGGGAGTAGAAAGACAAAAACAGGAGCATCCAAAATGATTTCTGAATAATTATTGATCAGTTAATCAATCAGGGTGAGGTTCTACCTCCTCATGCTGGTGCGTCATTCCACCTGGATGTTCTGTAATCCCTGGTGAACCTGGAACCACAGCAGCCACACCCGGAGCCTCTCTCTTGTCTTTATGAGGGTGGTCATGACCACCAGATTGGGTTGTTTCAGGTGTGGGTGACTTGTTGGGCCTCCGCTGGCCTCTGACCTTTCCCGGCCTCCTGGTCCTCCTGGGAGGATTTTGCGTCGGACCGACCGGCGGCTCCAGCTGTCCGTCGGTGAGATTGTGTCGGTCGTGTCTGTGGTTTCTGTGGCCATGATGCACAGAGGTCAGATGTTTGCGGCTGGTCTGTACCTCTGTTTGCTGGTGTGGGTGGTCCTCATCACGGCTGTAATCACGCCTATCATGATCAGACTGTTCCTGGTTCCCACTCGGCTCACCAGTAGGCGGACTGGAAGCAGTGGTGTGGCTGCATCGTGTGGGAACCTGTTCTGTTTGTGGAGGACGGGGCTTGTGGTCATGATGGTCATGACTGTGGTCATGATGGTCATGACTGTGATGATCATGATTGTGGTGGTCATGATTGTGGTCGTCGCTAGAGGATGTGTGTGAGTGAAGCCCTTCCTGAACGTCCAGTAGGTCAAGGTGGGCTACATGGTCATGACCCAGATCCTCATGATCCACACCTACCAACTTCACTTCCCCTAAACCCAGACTTATCAGGAGACTCTGGAAGCCTTGGAAGTCCAAGCGGTCTTTCTGTCCGTAGCGCCTGAACAGCTTCTGGATATAGAAACGCTGCTCTTCCTCTAGAGGTCCCCCTTCTTCAGCGTCAGACTCGCTGGTGGCTCGGACATACGGAGCCTCAGAGATCTGCCGGTCGTTGTGCTGATGTCTGACGGTTGGGTGGTCATGTCCGTCCGCGTGGCAATGGTTGCAGTGATGGAAGATGAAGGTGAGAACGCACAGGAAGCAGAATTTGGTGTGTACGTGCACTCGCATTGTGTCCTCGTTATTGGTCCCCTGCAACAAAAACAGAGTCACTTAACCACAAAGGCGCCTAAAGAGGCAAAATTGAAATTTAATTCAGAGGTAATAACTCACTAAAACACCAACGAGTCACTGAAATGCTTATTCAGGGACAAACACGATGATGTAACGATTCACACCAAAACAATGGACTACAGACTCACTGGAACACTGAAAACTGATCCAGTGAGTCACTGCACTGCGTCCGGCAGACTCGGTTCAATTAGGGTCCAAAGTTGCAACATTTGCTACATTTTCAGCTGCTTAATTCTCTTTCACAATGAACTGAGTGAAACCAACAAAATATTTTGAAAAATCAGTACCCCTCCTCACCTGTGGGGGCGCTGCACAAAGAAACACTGAAGGAAATGACAGTCTGAAGAAGACACCGAGTGAAACTTCATTCATCACAAAATGTAATCAAAAATTCATTTGTGAGATTTTAGTCTTTGGTAAAAGAACCACGAGCCATGTCTCGAGCTAGCGCTCAACATTTACCCAGAATGCCTTGAGCCATACTCCGCTTTCTACAACGGAGTATTAGCACCATTGTAAATGGGGAAAAAACGTCCATCAAAAAACTTTAATGGTTTATTTTCAAGAAAAGAAAGGAGAAATGTTCAGTGTTTTAAAAGTAAAAAATGTTCAACTTTTAAAATAAACTCCAAATTTCCAAGTCTGGACGATAGCATATAGCAGTCAGGATAGCACAAGTACTTTTGTGCTATCCTGAAACAACAATTTCTGTGTTTATTCCAGCAAAATTTTTGACTTTTCAAATTCAGATTTCAAAGGTTAATCTCAACATTTCTGAGTTCTTAGCAAATTTCCAGCTTTTGGAGCTCAGAAATCTCAGATTTCTTTTCTGGAAAACGTCTGAGTTTTGTGGCAGAAATGTTCTCCTCATTCTTTATTTTTCTATCTACAATGACCCCAACATGATGTCACAACTTTCTGCTTTTGGAGTCACATCCTCATTCAAACCGCACCAGAGTTCACTTCAACCAAACATACACCAAGGTTTATAGGCGGACCAGAGTTAAATTATTTTCACACCAGACTTTCTAAACAAACAAACTGGAGTTGGATTAAAGCAGAGCAAACACAGCTGACTCACCAAACTATCACTCACTGATGTAGCTACTCAATGAATCGCTGACACGTTAACTCAGTAATAAACCGCCTCCCTGACAAAGTGACTTGCTGAACACTGACACACTAATGCAGTGACACACTGATCCAGTGCTGCACTTAACCACCGACGCACTGCAGGATGACGAGTCTCCAAAGCAGAATTTCATGGATCCAGCAGGAGAATTAGGATAACAAGCTTGTAGACAAACAGTGCTTTCAAAGCTGCAGCACCTCTCATGTTGGAATAACAGATCCAACGTTCTGCAGCCCAACAAACTCCACAGAGGATTGAGAAACAAATTGCTTGTTTTCTCCCACTTTAAAAAGCCTGAAGCAGCAATATGAATCCAGTCAAATGATCCTCATAAGGTCTCTGCCGAGGCCCGTGGGTGGCTGCAGCGTGGAGAGAGGGAAATAAAGAGAGGTCAGATGAAGAAGAGGTGAGGCAGCACGTGCGCACACACACACACACACACACACACACACACACACACACACACACACACACACACACACACACACACACACTTTTAGCCGCCAGCTTGTTAACTAAGTTTATCACAGAGCTCTCCAGTTTCAGGACTGTTAAAAACAAAGATGAAGACGTTTCATCCTCATCTCACAGTCGAGTTTCAACACCAACTAGACCATCAATATTTAGCAGCATCAATTTCTCACTCTACACAAACTAACAAATAAATCTGAATCTGGACAAACATACAGAAACCAAACACTAGACAATGACTACAACATCATCACATGCAACAATGTTGTACCAAGTCTAGGAGGAGGGAGGCCAGGGCACTTCACCAGCGGCCATCTGTGTTTTTGTCTTAGAAAAATGTTCACATGAAATCTGAAAATATAAATTTAAAACTTTCTAAGACCTGTATCTCCACAGAAAAACTTAAACTTCATCCATCCACGACAGATGCAATAAAGCTAGCTAGCTAGAGAAGGTATGTTAGCAATAGGTTAGCGGTAGCCTCAACCGGCTAAAGTTGCAGAACGCAGTGAAGAAGTTTGAGTGACTTAAACTTTTGCCTGAGGAACATTTTTTCACACAAGGGAGGGAAACTGTCTATACCAGACCTGTGGTTATTCTTGTTGCAGTAAACAAAAAAATTATAATTGTAAAATAAATTAAATTGAATCATTTTCATTTGCCTGGTTTATTGTTTTTCTCTCTTCTCTGTTTCTGCCAAAAGCTGGACGATAAAAATGTTCAGTCTGCTGCTTCGTCTTTTCCTGAAGGACAATTTAATTTTCAGAGACTAAATGATAACTTTATTTTCTGTTGTTTTGTTCATTTATTTTGGAAATTTAAATTGTTCTCCAGCTCCAGTGTTAAATGTTCACTAGAATTAAAGGTCTTTAAGATCTTTATTTATCTTTATCTTAAAGATCTTTAAGAAGGTGGGTTTACATTATTACACAATTAAACAACTTGATAATATTCTCAGAACAACAATATCATTTCTGGGACAATTTATCATCCAGCAAAGTTAGATGTGAATATTTATATACATTATTTACATTTTAAATACTTCTTTATGTCCTAAAGTGTGTTTTCACATTCTGCCATTTTTCACATATGTGCTCAAATTGGTCTAATTAAAGTTTTTGATGTAAAAATGTGATGTGAATACTTTCTGGTGTTGCTGTAAAACAGAAGAACAGTTAACATCAGCCAGTGAATAAACATGAGATAGAAACCGGCGTTTCATTCCCATCAATGTGTTAGGAAACAACCCGTTACCGTGGAAACGGCCGCCCTGTTGACTGATCATTGACCCGATTAAATCAGAGCTGATCAGATCATCAAGGACTTCCTTCCTCTCTACAGTTTGACTTCTTTAAAACATTTTCACATTAAATACAAACAATTTCTGATAATTACTGTCACATAATCTGCTTCAAAAGATTTGATCTGTTGCAAATATTTAAAAATAAAAACTTCAGTTTTTAAAAACAAACCTACTTGTGGTTATAATAAAATGGGATGGACCTACCTGAACCCCAGGAATGAGTGAAACTCACTCCGACCAACAACAGACCTCAGCTGCTGGAACCGCTGCAGACTGCTCTGCGTTTATAGACCAGGCGGCACTGACCTTTGAACCCAACTAGGGCCTATTTTTAAGAACACACCCACCTAGCAGCAGCCTGCAGCCACTTCCTGACACGACTCTTTGTTGTACAGTTTGGTATTTAATGAACAAGAAAATCTTTATTCACTCGGAGTTGAACTGGTTTGACTGTAAAATGTTATTCTGCAGCAGTTTTGCAGCGTTTTAACTCGCTTTGTGCTAACTGAGATGGAAGCTAAGAGATGCAATTACCACGACGACAACGAGGGCCGATTAAGACGAGACAATAATCTCGTCATCAGGCTGAAACCACATAAGACTTTCAATAAAGATCAATTAATTAAACTAAAATGAGCTCAATCATATTTTTAAATTTTCTTTATGATTCCAGGTTTATTTCTGTTTAATTTATTGTTTCTTTGGTTGTTTTATTTTTTCTAGTTCAAATGTTAAGTTAAATTCTAGTTTATTGGTCTCAACATTACCAATTTATTACTTTAAAATGATCTCAAAACAACAGTATTGTACTTTATTAGTTAATATTACTGGAACAATATTAATTGTTATTGGTTGGTCTGATTAGGTAAATTTTAAATACCAAATGATTGATAATTTGATCAGTACTTGAGTAGTAGTAGTACTTTTTATTCTTTATGTTGAATCTTACTGAATAACACGGATAACAGCAGTTAAAACATCATTTCATTCTGGAAACCCTTTTTAAACAGCTGCTGTTAAACGTAACAAAATTAATTGCCACACTAATAAAGTTCAAATTCTGCTCACTTTGTTAGAGGAAAGTTTTTTTCCCAGCATTGTTTCTAGATATTCAACATGAGAAGGAAAGCTGGGATTCCTTAGCAGAAGCAGGAAAAAAACGGCTTTGACCTTTAAGCTGCTTCATATGATTCTCACACGGCGAAAACATTCCTCCCATCTACGCAGCAGGCGGCTGTTTGCAGGGAGCGAGCCGAGGAACGAAGTCAAACTCTGAGGCAAACGCACAACTCTGGGAGCTCCGCACGCAAACACACACACACACACACAAAAAAAAACAAAAAACAAAAACAAACAAAAACAAAAACCCACAACTTTGGGAGCTCCGCACGCAAACACACCAAAAAACAAAAACAAACAAAAACAAAAACCCACAACTCTGGGAACCCCGCTGGCAACACACCAAAAAAAAAAAACCCAAACAATATTCAATGAACTAAAGATATTTTCTGAAAGCCGAGGTGTCCGACTCGACTCGGGGCCCTGAATGTTTTAGCTGTGCCCCTTTTCCTGAATTTGCTCGTCGGTTTGTGGAAACAGCAAGTCGTCCAGAAGAAGCGCTAAGCTGCATGGTGAGCGCTGACTCTTGACTTCGCCGCTCTGGAAGAAGTTATAAATGATCAGCCGAGGGAAGTCGCATCACTTCCCCGGGGCGTAAATCTGAAGAGTCGTTCTTTCCTCATCTTCATCCTGCACCGACTCTTCATCACAAGTCAGGAGCTGAAACCCTCAGAAAAAGATTCATGTCTTACTAAAACATGAGAGGGAATTTTGATGCTAATCATCAACTATTCTTTTATTTATTGGATGATTTACATCGGCAGAGAGTTACAGCCGCACTGAGAAAAAGATCAAATAAAAAACATGGAAATAAGAGAATAAAGATATAAGATTGGAGGAATAATATTTTGAGAATAAACTAATATGAGAATAAAATCTAAATGCAACAATTTTATTCACATATTATTTAGACTTTATTCTTGAAACACTTACTTAATGCTCATTATATTTTTTATTTTAATTTTTCTAAACGGCCCCAATACTCCGCTGCACATTGGTACCGGCTGATATTAATTACTTTTTAGCTTTTGGATGTTAAAAGATAAAAAATAATTATGCTGTCGTGTCTTGTCAAAATTCAAACAAAGTAAATTAAAACCTTCTGTATTTTAATATCCATTAAAAAAGGAGTAAAAATTTGATGTTATTTCATTTTGTTAATAAAATAACTTTGGTTGTTTTCAGATAAATCATCAATTCAAGTTGGAATAAACAGAAGAAACTATCTGAGACCTTCCAGTTCCTATCAGTAACAACTAAGGTTGGAGTTTGTGATCCACACAAACCCGACGCCTGCATGGTAGCAGGGACAGACAACAGTTTGCATCTCTGAGGAAAGTGTCAGAGGAGCGTTTTTTCTTAGAAAGGGCCGAAGGGAGGGCAGATGCCGGCCGCCACATGGACCCAACTCCTAACAGATGGTCTAGAAATCTGCAGACTGCAATCTGCTGACGAAAGACGAAGTTCAGGAGAGCAACAAGCAGGAGTCGTCTGACTGAAGTTCAACGATAATCACAACAAGTTGGAAAATTACATCTTTCTGAACAGACACGATGTTGCTGCATGTGATTATCCACAGATGATTGAAGGTTGGGCTGACAAGCTACTGCAGACAACACAAAGTCAGCGTTGGTCCGACACTTTGTCTGCTCAGAACAGCAATTAGTGGATCTCCAACAACCACTGATCTGCTTGAATGGGTTTTTACTTCAACAAAAACAGATTCACTGTTTTTTACTTCAACAAAAACAGATTCACTGTTTTTTACTTCAACAAAAACAGATTCACTGAAGGAGATGCAAGTTTTCAGGCAGGGTTGAAATGAGCTAAGCTCAGCGGTAGGAAGGTTAGGGCACTTCATCAGCGGCCAGGTTTTTGTCTTAACAAATGTTAAGAAACTTAAAAATTAACTCACATGTAAGACTTCCTAACACCCAGATCTCCACAGAAATGTACGAACTTCGTCCATCCAATCAGCGATAAATTTCCACTTACCAGGGTAGACAAAGCTATCCAGTTGGCTAGCCCAAGGATGTTAGCAATGAGTTAGCTATAGCCTTAAACGTCTCAAGTCACAGAACGCAATGAAGAAGTTTGACAGACTCATATTTTTGCCTGACAGAAATGTCCCACGAAACGAAAATACTGAATATAAAACAACATGTAGGACCTTTGAGCAGGAAGCAATAAATCACATCAGGTCAACCATCGGTAGCCCAATGTTGCAGCACAGGCCTAAAGTGGACCCCAAAATATTTGCAAGTTGTTGGGTAGAAATGACACCTTTAGAAGCTGGAACACGATGGTACGAGAAATGCTACTGGCTGGCGTTCGCAAAGCAGCCAATTCAGAAGCAGTGTTCATTTTTCTTGCCACTGATTGGCTGTAACCCACAAGTGTGTAAATATGGAAGAACTTCAACGTTAGCTTCAGTGATGGTGCTAAGACGGTTTCCACTGTGCGAACTAATGATTATTACAGTATATTTTGTGTTTGAACTGTCAGAATAGACAGTTTTTAATGTTTTTTTTCACAAGCAGCCACAGATTCCAGCTATTCGTGGGAAAATATCGTTGAAGGTTTTCTTTTTGTCATCACCTGGTCAAGACAAGTCCCAAGTGCCACAGGAGAGATCTCAATTACACAAACGTTAGCACATAATGTGTTGACATCCAACTCTGACTTGGTACCAAAGGTCTATGTCTGTGGACAGCCAGGCTACAGGCAGACGTCCAACTGGTGTATCACAACTACAACAAACACAGGACACATCCATCTACTGAAGACTCAAGAAATTCCTCTGGCTTTTATTCAAGAACCAATCATTAGACTTCTCTATAACATCAAATGCCAACCGGGTCAAGGGTTCCTGCTCTGACTTTAAAGGTTTCTCAGCCCTCAGACAGAGAGATCTGCAGTGTGACGTGTTGGTAGACGGCTGTGTGAAGTCCCAGCTGCAGGGCTGATGCTCTGTGGCCTGGAAACACGTCCATGGCAGCACGCAACAGCTGAAGACCACAGGACGCGACGACCACAAGAGTTACCTCGAGCAGATCCAACGTAAACGCAAACGTCCAACACGGTGGAGCAGAGCGAATGTGATGCTTACCTCTAATCAGGAAAAAGAAGAAGTGAAGCTAACCCTGGGTGAGCGATCAGGGCAGACTAACAGGTTGGATGTCTGGAGGGTGAACTCATCTGCAGAGGGAGGCGGGCTGAGCAGAAACCACCTGACCAGACTCATCAGGCTCTAGCAGTTACTGTGCATTATTGTGTTTTACCCAAATGTTAACAATGTGGGAACGTTTCAACAGACTTATTCACAAGAACAGACTTTCATGGAGACCACTTTCAACCTGTTTTCTTTCCACACCTTTAACTATCAGACTATATTGAGCTTAAAAATGTAGGAATAGTCAAACACAGTTTACTGAACAATATGGATGAGCCTGAAGATCAAACTTGTGCTGATGAAAACATAAAGAGTACATCGTAGAGGTCAATAAAGAAAAGGAAAGTTTCATTACAGACTGAAATTATTGATGTTACTGTTAATAATCTAACTCTAAAGGATTTCAGTGTTTCGGCTGCTTTGCAGTTTTCTGAAAGTTTGTTCCTGGTTTGTGGTGCATAGAAGCTGAATGCAGCTTCTCCATGTTTGGTTCTGGTTCTGCATCAGAACCAGAACCAGAACCAGGAGATCTGAGAGGTCTGGAAGGTTGATACAACAACAGCAGATCTTTAATGTATTTTACCGCTAAGTCGTTCAGTGATTTATAAAACTAACAAAATATTTTAAAGTTTATTCTCCAATCTGTAGAGAGAGTGTTGCAATAGTCAATGTGATAAATAAATAAGTCATTACCCCTACTCTTGATTGTTCCTCTTTACGTCTAAAAATAATTTCTTCAATTTGCTTCTGATTAGCTGAAGAAAGTAATGGCACCTCCACTCACTGACTGGCTTTAATATTGTCACCAGGTGACATTGTAATGTAAAGCTGTCCATCATCTGGTAGCTTATCTCGTCATGTGCTACAATCTGAACTAATAGCTGTATATAAATGAAAGTAGCCCCCATAAGGGGCCTTGTGGAACTCCAAATGTGATTTTTGCCAACTTCAATGCAGACTCAAACGCCCAATAAAGACCAGAACAAACATTCACTTCCTAATGTTTGTGTATTTTCCAGACATCAGAATATAAAGGTTTCTTCTAAATAAAAACAGAAGATGGCTGCAGCAGTGATCTCAACTTTAACTCAAAGTGAAACAGGTTGACTCACCTGAAGCTGCTTCCGCTGCATGCAGCCATCTCAAACCGAATCGGTGGCTTTGACCTGACCATTTGGAGTATTACCCATAAAGCCTTGCAGATATAAATATCACACTGCCTCACTGTGCAGCTGCATAAATGACTGTCTCATAAGCAGCATTAGTGTGGGATGGTGTTACATGGAGAGCAGATTGGGACCATTAGCAGCAGAACAACAAATATACCAAACAGCTCTGTTAGCAGTGAGCTCATTAGGAACCAGCTGCTGTCACCAACACTGATTTTAAACTGGGTTTGACTCATTAAAATACAGGTTTTAACCAGATATTAAGACAACAGTGTCTTTAATTTATCAAAGTTTTGTTTTCCTTTTGAAACACAGTGACAATTTGAGTATTTTTGTTAATATGTGGGATCATAATCTCTTATTTTCAGGAAACTGGGGAGAGTTTTGGTCAAACAAGAACCCAAAATCATTAGATCATCTACAGTTCGATTGGTTAATCAAGTTTTTAAAAGCTCTGGTTTAAAAACCTTCACAATACTTTAGCTTTTTTAAATTGGACACCCTCTTTCACCTGCAGCTACTCACTGCTAGTCAGCTGGCTGAAAGCTGACTACACTTTTATCTTGCTCTCTCAATGAGAAAACCCATAAAACAAATAGACTGTCAGGATGTGAAAACTAAAAGAGCGCCACCTATCCCTCTGATGAAGATATCACCAACTGCATCAGGAAATCAAGAATTTTGTTTTCTGATCAAATTTGTGTATGAAAATCAAGAAACAATCAATAGATGCTAAAGATAAAATAGGCAGAAGTAGAAATTTGTGTTCCTATTCTGCTTAAAAGTATGAAAAAAATGATATTTTTGCTGAAGATCATTATAATCTCATAACAGTCCTGGCTCAATTCTGATAAATTCTCCAATATTGGATCATATTGCTGCAATCAATAAGCAAAAAGCACCACAAACCCATCTGGGAAGCTGTTCTATACCCACATATCTATTCTTAATCAGCTTACTGTGAGCCAAATGTGGAGCCGCAGCAAACAGGAGTGCGAGAGCAACAGATGAACTCATGGGGTCCCATCTGTGTTTGCTGAACCCAGATGCTGGTTCCCAGTGCTTCCAGCACTCCCAGTCACAGCGTGGTACTTGTTAAGATTTATGTCTTTAAACTGAGGTATTTTCCTGCTTTACAAAGGAATCGCTGCTTCATTCAGTCCTGTAGGTGTTTATAGCTGAGGCAGTAAATACTGATGAACACTTTACGGTTATTTCATGTAAAAGCACACGTCAAACTGTTTCATCCTGTAACAAAACTCCTTGTTTTAATTACTCAAAATATCAAGTTCTACTGGGATTTATAGGAATTTCTCAAATCAAAGGAAATTATCCTGACTAATCTTCTGTTTGACAATTTATTAGGGCCAGTAAATTTCTGCCAAAATATTCAGAAATTTTCTAAGGGTGAAAATTTTCTACTTTTGGAAACCTGGGTTTCAAAAGTCAAAAAGTACATTTTTTTCAAGTAATTAAACTCAGGTTTTTTCTTGAAAATTTCTGACTTTTGGAAATCAGAAATTTCCATGTTTTTTTCCTAGAAAATGTCTGGACGTAATCCAAAAATTAGCTCATTTTTTCTAGCTGCAATGGCCCTGATATCCAGTTGTTTTCTACCCCTAAATTAACACACAAAGTTTGTGTTAATTTAGTGAACATGCCTCCAAAGTGCAACAAACAAACTGTTGAAAACCAAAGTGTGTTAAGATTTGCAATTGTATCTAAAAAACATTGTTAACCACAGAAAAAGAAAGTAAAAGTTATTTGCAATGCAATTTCCTAGCTTAAATTTATTCACCAAATGTTTTATTCACTTTGTTTTAACAGAAATATGAAGATGTTTTTCTTTGCTTTAGCCTGATGTAAAACCTCAGAATTTAAATGAAATATTAGTGTGTATGTTTTATTAATAGAGAGCAGTCTGAACTTTTACGTTTACGGCTGTGGAGATTCCTGCCAAGGCGGTAATAATAATATTTGCAGTTCGAGGTGAATGTGACACGGAGTGTAAAAATGCTTTTAGTGGTCTGTATAACTAGAGAAAAACTAAATAAATTCAGCTAAAGGGCTTTAATGTTGTTTTCTAGAGTCCACGAACAGAAACTGTCCTCTGATCTGGGGAGAGGTTGGCGAATGTGGACGGTTCCTCCTGCTTTTTCCCACCCAGAATCGTCCGTAGTTTTCTGGGGGTTTTACCTGAAAAATGTTACGATATTTTAATAAAGTAGTTACAATTTTGCTAGTAAAGTCTCCCAAGACCCTGATCTAAAATCTTCAGAACCACTTAACAGATTCAGATTAATATAAATATTCATTTCAAGCCTTACACTCAAAAAAAATAATTTTGGGGGTTATTACATTAACAAAAGAATATCTTGTACATTTAACACAATAATTTCATGTTTCAAATGAAAACGTGATAAAATCATGTTGGAAAAACAAGAAATTCAACAATTTAACGTTTATGAAAATTAATCATGTTAATCAGACTGATCTTGTGCTGAAGACGAGCGAAATCACGTGAGATCATGGGAAATCACGTGAGATCATGGGAAATCACGTGAGATCATGGGAAATCACGTGAGATCATGGGAAATCACGTGAGATAATAGTTTTGTGTGCCCAGGAAAACTCCACCGGCAGTTATGAGAAGACTAAATTTTCCTGGCAACATATTTGGTCATGTTTCTATGTAATTGATTTACTCAAGTCAGTGGCTAACATGTGCTAATATCACATGAAGTGATGGTTAGCTGGCAATTAATCAGCGTTTCTCTACCATTTGCACCATTTTCTGCTTGTGTCAAAAAAATTTATGGAGATGGTCATTGCATTTACAAAGAGATAACATGTCTTAACAAAATAATTTTGTGTTTCAAAGGCAAACATGATAAAATCATGTCAGATAAACATAAAACTCAACAACCTAGCATTAATAAAATGTATTCAAGTTGAGATAACGTGATTCAATTTAATCAGATTGATTTCCTGCCGTCTAGTGAGATCCGGAGATCACGCGAGATGTTAGCGAGATTACGGAAGATCCCGCGACATAACCGTTTAACGCCTGGGAAAACTTCAAGGGTGGTTTTTTAAGAGAAGCGCGTAGATTCCTGGCGTGCATCTAGTTAATTTGATGAACAATTAACAGACAGGTCCTTCATGGACCTTTGTTGTTGGAAGTATTTTACCCTGAGCCAGCCAAACAATTTTAACGTAAATTTTTTATTTAATGAGATGTGAAATCTCTCCCCCCCAATATCATATCCCACCCTGACTCCCATAGGACGTTGACCAAGGTGCACAAATGGCCACAGCAGAGACGGTGTTGTGAATCTCCGTTATTCGACCAGAAGGTGCAGAGCCTGGCGATGCCCATGTGGATGTTGGGTTTTTCCCGAAGGGGATGGAAGTGATGAACAACTTGGAGAATGTATCTTTTGCGGTGGTGATGTTGCTGGGTCTTATCTATTCACTAAACTTGAGCTACCCTCAGGAGCTCAAGTTTACTTTTGAGGTTCTGCAGAAAATTGTTCTGGAATTGGATGGAAACAAACTATCCGACAAAGCACAAGTTCTCAAAACAAACTTGCTATATGGTTTTCCAAACTTGAGGAAAGCTTCATAAGACCAATCAGTCCTTAAAGACTGCAGCCGAAAACAAGATTTAAATTGTTCCAGTTGAAGAGCAAATTTACTGACACTTTTTATTTTGTTAGGGATTTTATTTCTATGCTAAACAGTGATCAACACAGCCCAGTTTTGGCTGGAAAAACAAAACTTTAACCTTTTGTTGTTTTTTAGTTACACATTAAACTACAGATGTTTGTGTAAATCTAGGAATGTGAGCATTTCCAGCATCAATGTTCAACTCAGCTGTTTTTTGTGCTGTTATTGTTTTCCTCTGCAGGGAACTATTGGCACTTAAGAACTGTTCAAAATAGGCTGAACTATTTTGAAGTTTCTTGTTACTAATTTAACACCGACTTTAAAGGTTTTGTTTAAACTATTAATTTAAGCTGGTTTAAATGCATGTTCAAATGGGCTGTCATATGGCAATAGTTCATACCTTTTGTAGTGAAGTGCACATGGAAAAGAAAATCCATAACAAAATACAGTTCTGTTGTACCTTTTCTAATTGTTGAGTTTTCTTTCTACCCTTTCACCCAGTCCTTAAAACACTTAATGTAACTTTAAAAAATTGACTTTGAAGTAACGTAATTCAATCAAGGAAAGGATTTTCACACGATTAAATATCTTTCTTTCAGCATGAAGCATGTTTGTTGAGCTAACTTAACTTTCATGAGTTGGATCAACGTAATAAGTAGTGTGAAGGTATCACTGTAAAATAAGTTGGTTTCAACTAAACCAACTTGATTAATCTTAATCAAGTGAAGTCAATTATTTGGTCCAAAACATCGTTGTGCTGGCTCTATTAAATTACATTGGGTCCAACTATAATAAATGAGTTGATTCAACCTTAAAAGTTAAGTTGAGCCAACAAATTTGCTTTAAATTGGAGTAACAGAATTACATAGTGTTGAAATATAGCAAAGTAATCAGGTTCCATGATTTTTTATGTTCATCCAGAGTTATGTTTTTGAGTGTATATGTATCATTTTAACCATGTATAGATCAGAAACTATCTCCTATTTGTTGTTTTTAAAACCATTTACAGTTTTATGTTTGATAATTATTTCTTTCTGGAAACAGAAAAATTTAAATAAATCATAAAAAGGTTTTAAAAATGATGACATGAAAGTAACAACTGTAACCCATTTTAAATAAAATATGTCATGTCTTCCATCAATCACAACGGGCAAGCATCATATCCCCTACTCCAACATCTCTAACCATACAGCCGGAAGGAGAATCGAAAAGGAGTTGAAGCAAATGAAGAGGATTAGCAGTGCTTGCCAACAACCAATTATATCAAAGATAAAGATAACAGAAAGTAGTCATGGTGGCATGATTTTAATCTGATTTTAATTGTTTCTTATTTAATGGAAACACTGCAACTGCGAAATTGTCTTTTTTTTTTGACAAAGTTTTGCTCATGTTTGCAACGGAAGTACAATAAATCAGAAGGCTCAGTCTGATTGACTGCAACCAGAGATCTGTCCCATCAACAGCA
The DNA here is from genome assembly GCF_019740435.1 of Gambusia affinis. Classification (NCBI taxonomy): domain Eukaryota; kingdom Metazoa; phylum Chordata; class Actinopteri; order Cyprinodontiformes; family Poeciliidae; genus Gambusia; species Gambusia affinis. Next base: position 27,345,649 of record NC_057878.1, read on the forward strand.
ACTCTTTAAATGGGTGATATAAGTCATGACAATACTGGTACCCCTGTAAACTCGTTTTGATTAGGGCCCAAAGCTGCAACATTTTTTACATTTTCAGCTGCTGTGGTTTTCTTTCTCACTGCACTTTGTCAAATGAACCAAAGCCTTTGAGCAACCTGTTCCCCTCCTTGCCTATGGGGGCGCTGCACCAAGAACCTCTGAAGGAAACTACACAAAAGCCTCTGAAGAACACACTGAGCGCAACTTCCTTATTCACAAAGTGTAAACAAAATGGAGTGGCGTCATATTTCCCTTTTGTCTTTGGGTTAAAGATCACGAGCCATTTCTCCCAAGAGTTCACTTTATTCACGCCTCCCCAACTGAACCAGACTTTCTAGACAAATGGACTGGAGTTGGATTAAAGTGGACTAACCAGAGCTGGTGTGAATACACTGTAAATCTTTCTGTGATAACAATTACCAAAAGCAATAATGCGAACTGTAGCATAAATCTACAGGAACTGAAAGCAATGCTAAAGTGAGATATGGGAGTTTTCCTTTCACACTGCACAGAGTCTCATTTACACAAGACGTTTCATTTTTAAATATGAATCCATTCCTCCTGAAACAACACAGATCTATTATTCAAAGCTTGGTGGCATTTCAGAACAAGGAACAGGCTTTACTCGTGTAAGAAGAGCTGTCAGTAGGCAGGCACAGACGCAAGTTTGGTGTTGGAGGTTTGCTACGTGTAAAACTCCGGGTTCGGTTGCCTTGTCAGACGCCTTAGCAGGAAGTGAGCGAGAACTGAAGCAAACCTTCAGCTCATCCATTTTACATCAGTGAAAAGCTGCAAGCAGAGCCCAACTCTTGCAAGTTCAGAGGGAACTCAGCAAAGCAGGATGTGAGGAAAGATTTGAATTATTCACCGTCCTGACGCTGGTTACAGCTGAGATTAAGGCTCAAATGATTAATCACGATTAATCGATTATTAAGATAATCGGCAACTTCCCCCAAATTAACCGAACTTTCAAGGCAAACAAAAGTAACTTTAGGAGGAAAAAAAAAATTTTTTTTGAAAATATTTTATTTTCAGAAAACGAGAGCAAAAAAAATTATTAAAATCTGGAATGAAAAAAATCTGAGCCCTTTCTTTAAGTTTTGTCACATTTTCTTAAAATCAATCTGAATAGTGAGTAGTTTTCTTTTAAAACTATCGACACCGTCGCCCATTTTTACCAAGTGAACAAGTTAAAATTGACTGAAGAGGATTTACGCTGGATCAATTAATCACCAATTAATCGTTAACTGGAGTGAATTTAAAAAAAAAAAGCAATTAGATGAAAAACAACATATTAAGAGAAGCAATTAAGCCAATAATGTACAAAAATGTTATAAATTTTGTATTTTCCTCACGTTATATAAAATATCTTCCAGTTCCATAATAGTTGAAAATGGTCTCAAAAGAACAATATTATCGTTTATTGCAACAATTACTGGGACAATTTAGCATCTAGCAAAATGTTGTTATTGTTGCAGTTGAGATTATTGGATTGAATTCAAACTTTTTCTTGGGGACCGCTCAACAAGATTACAGGAGAAACTACAAAGAGAAACATCAGATCTATTGTTGTATTTTCTTTCCATCCGCCTCTCTGTATATATAGACGTTCTCCCAGCAGCTGTTCATACGTGAGCAGCTGTTGCTCTGCACGCTCAGTGATTTCCCAGCTGCACACACTCCTTTGAAATTCCTACCTCCAAGCAGAAACATCCGAAACGGTTCCGACTGACAAGCACGCTGCAGTAAAAAACAACAACACGGTTGTTCATGTAGATCTGAACCAACCCAGAGCTCACACCATGAAACTGCATAGCATCAAATTAAACCCTTTATGGAGCTAGCAAGCTGTGCTTCAGGGTGTGATTTATGCCAGAAACACAGGAGTACCAGCAGAAATCACACCTTCACTGAAGGTCCGCACAACATTAGAACGATTTAGGCCAGTCTCTTACTCACTGAAGAAACATAAACTCTGACCTTCACTGAAAGGCTAGTTATGATTCACCAAAAGAAAAGCAATTACTTCTCTTTTACATTATTTATGTAATGTTGCATATATTTACAAAAATCATTTCGATCTTAATTTTGTATTTATTGTGCAGTCCCAGCTTAAGTGCTGTTGTCAGGGTTTTATTCTTTCAGCAAATGGAATTAGTCAGTATTTTATATATCTATATATCCATTCATCCATCCATTTTCTAATTACCCTTCGTCCCTACTGGGGGATATATATATATATATATATAGATATATATATATATATATATATATATATATATATATATATATATATATATATATATATATATATATATAAATAAAAGGTTGAAATTAGTTATATATATATATAAAACCTCTCTCACATACATGCACGCACACACACACATATATACATATGCTGCTATATTACTAATTTATGTTTATGCAATAGATATACATGAATACATTTTTATATATATATATATATATATATATATATATATATATATATATATATAGTTTTAATGTCTGTTTATTTGTATACATATTGTACAATCTCAGTTATAGTCGACTCACTGACGTGTTTTTGTTTGTTTGTTATTTTTATTCATTTAAATATTTATTACTATTATGTCGGAACATTGAGCTTTAATAGCGTCTGAACTCCGCCACTGGCGCCTCCTCTGCACTGTGACGGTGTATTTATCGGGAGGTGGAGCTCCATCGGTTCAATGAACACAAACCAGTTCGGATGGTTTGTCCCAGCGAAACATGACAGAGAAATCACAGTAAACCAACTGCAGGCATTCCCTCCAATCAACTCGGCCAATCAATAATCAATGGACCAACAGAGGAGCGACACGTGGTGCGCATACCTGAGCAAATCTCTTCCGCTTCAAACTAAAAAAACACTCCCACACATCCTAGTAGATAAAACACAGAATTACAGCGGACGCAGAGTAACATAAACACAGATAAATAGTAATATTTGACCTCATCTTCATCACCGGTTAGTTTCTCAGCTTCCTATGAACGAAAGGAAGCAGCAAACCTCATGGCTCGCCTCATGCTAACGCTAACCTTCACCAACAACAGCTAAAACAGCTAACGCTAGCTAGCATACGACCGCCGGGGAATCAACCCGGTGTCCGCGGGGAATAGCGAGTCATTTACGGCCCTCTGTTTCGCTCCAAATGTGCCTAACAGAGCTCAGTGACTCCGGCTACCAGAGTCCATGTTGGGGGAGTGAATGAAAACAAACGCTTTACCTCACTCGAGTGCCGTGTGCATCTCCTCTCCGCTCGGTACCAAAAAAATCCTGCGTAGAGGTTACGTTCGGGAACTACAGTTCAGCCCATTCACGAACCGCACTTACGCTGTTTCAGAGAAAAAATGGCGGGAGTGCGCCGTTAGCTTGCGCAGTCTTCGCAGAGGTAAAAACTCTCTTCCGCCGTCACATGATTGAAATGAGGAAGTTGTGTTTCCAACTGCAAAAGCATTACAGGAGAAAAAAGTACATTTAAAATGGACTTGTCGTTTCACTACGACGGCGTATTATGGTCATTGTACATAGAAATTTTCTTTAAAAAATCTTGGAAATTTATGGGTTTCAAAAGTGGAAAATTTTTGGCTTTTTCCCAGAAAATTTCTGAGATTAATCTTCAAAAGTTTTTTGGAAGAAATGCACTCCTTTTTATTATGATAGCATATCTTAATATGTTATCATCATATTTATAATGTAGTTTGCCAAAACTTTGTTTTAGTTTTGTGTTTGTAATCTTTATTTTGCCTGCCTTAATCCTCAACACACCACCATATGTTCATCTTTGTAATTTGTTGTACATATTTTTGTATAAATAAATAAATAACAAATAAATAAATTCTGAGCACAGCAAAACAAACATATAAATTGGCTTTATTAAAAATATAGTTATTTACACTGATGATAAATTTTTGTTGAAATACTCAGACATTTCAGCTTGACTCTATAATAACCTTTCTGCATGCTTACATAAATTAATCAGAAATATATATATATATATAAAAACTTGATTTAGGTTAATTGTACAATAATAGTTAAGATTAATTCTTGTTCAGATTTGTTTTTTAGTTCAGGTATTTCATGTTTCAAATTCAAAATTACTTTACTGATCCCAAAGGAAAATTAAATGTTGTACTTCAAATTATTCAAGATTCTCCTGTAGCACTCTGTGTTACAGCAGAAGCGGATAAGCCTCTGACTGAAAACACTGCTTTTAAAGAGGACGCTCGGGTCTGTCCATAATCTTTTTGATTTTATGTAAAATCCTTTGTTCCACCATCTTCTCCAAATGAATTTGCAATAAATTATCCTCAGCAAGCCTGTGGTGACAGTGGAGAGGAAAAACTAAGTTTTAACAGGAAGAAACAAGCACTATAAGGTGCTGTGTATGCAGGAATACTGGAACTGAAGAGGACAAAACATGTTGTTGTGGCTAAGGTGTGTCAAGTGTTGAGTAAAGGCGTTTAAAGCCCCTAAAACCTGTTACCAAATCTTTAAATATGTGTTACATCTAGATAATGATAGTAGGACGTGAGTAATACCAGCCACTGAAAACAAACAGGTGACATATCAGCAGTGGGATTCAGTAAATCAAACAGTGGAAGGACAAATAGCATCATGTTGTGGGGATGTGTTCATTCCAGACAGGAAACAGAGTTTGATCTTGTGTTGTAATTGGCTGGTGTGAACGCACCATTAGGATGTTTTCACACCTGATAGTCTGGAAGGTTTGGTTCAATTTGGGGCCAAAATTGCCACATTTGCTCCATTTCCAGCTGCTGTGGTTCTCTTTCTCAAACGATCCAAACCATTTGAGCAACTTGTTTCCCTCCTCGCCTGTGGAGGCGCTGCACCAAGAACCACTAAGGGAAACAACATGAAAACCTCAGAAGAAGACATCTTCTTCACAAAACGTAAACAAAAATGTAGTGGATTAGATTTCAGTGGTTGAAGGATGTTAGCTTTGGTTGTATTTACCCAGAATGCATTGTAGTCAGCTTCCCGCTTTTACCTTGTTCTGAGTTCACTTCAACTGAGAACGAGGTTTGTTGGCAGAACAGAGTTCATTTTTTCAGTCTGAAAAGTTTGATTACTCATTCAGACTTTCTGGACTTTCTAGACAAATGGACTGGAGTTGATGGGGATGAGCTGGAAGCAGACTGCAGCGCAGGGCATTCTGGGTAAACACAATCAAAACAGATTCAATAGCTTGATGCTAGCATTAGAAAAGGCTCGTGATCTTTTACCAAATATGAAAGAGAAATCCTAACAAGCTAACGCTAATCCATCTTTGTTCAAATTTTGTGAAGAAGGAAGCGTCTTCTGCAGTGGATGTTGGTGCAGCGCCCCCACAGGCGAGCAGAGGAACAGGTTGCTCAAAGGATTTGGTTGATTTGACTCAGTGCAGCTGAAAGTGTAAGAAATGTTGCCGTTTTGGTCCCAAATCAAACCACATCTACTGGACTATCATGTGTAAAATCATCCTTACACGCCTTCTGAAGTGTAAAAAAAGGAAAATATTCTTACTTGTAACTGTCACTGCTTTTATAATATATCTCCTGTTTCTTCTTCAAAATTTTCAGTAGTTGTTCTTTCAGTGGGGGTCTGAACTTTTAGCAGAGTGTCAGAGCAATCAGTAATTTCATCCACAAAGCTCCCAGGGATCCATCGAGACAATGTGCTCTGAAACTTTGTGTCTGAATGAATTATGTGTTATAGTTCAGACTGCAGTGAGAGGAGCTGACCTTCACTCTGTGTGTGTGTGTGTGTGTGTATGTGTGTGTGGGGTGTGTGTGTGTGTGTGTGTGTAGGTGTGTGTGAAGCAGTGGGACACCAGGAGACCAAACACTGAGCTAATTTCTGTCCAGCTGGGCCTCCTTCCCGGCTCCTCCCGACACGTTTCTCCTGATCTCAGGGAGATTAATGCCAAGTGATTGGCAGCCATGTTCTCACTCAGCGCTCCAGTCATGATGCCCCAGGGTTCCTGCCAGCCGTAAAGCAATGCTGAAAGTGCCACTGTGGCTTTTACTGTCATTTAGGCGGTACCCTGGCTCAGCAGACAGACGATGAATAGCACCAATGATCACTTTGAGTTATGAGCCACACTCAGGCCTGACCATATATACACAGGGAGCCATTTCCTGCTAGAGTGGCTCTTGTAGAGATTACAGATGTAATATTTCCTACACTGCAACCAAAGTGGTAATGGTCTGGTGAGGCTTTCACCAATGGATCTCTGACTACAGTATTGATTCCTGCCTTTTTAAAATCACACAGTTTGTAATTAAGCGCAAATTTTTAACAAGAAGAACAATTGGAAGTATTCATTTAGTGCAGAAAATGTGGATACAAGAACCAAACATGGTTTTTCAAGATGGACTCCATGGTTGTCCAGGAATTAGATGACTGTGTTTGGTGTCAAATCATACATATATATATATGTATTTGGAGCCATACACTGAAACAGGTGATCTAACTTAAAAAATTGAGTTAATATATTAGAACTAATAAAGTAAAAATATTAAGTTGTTATGTTAAACAAATGTAAATACAGTTTGGCAAACTTATCTAGTGACCATTTTCAAAATGGCCGTCATGGTTGTAATGGAGAATACATATTTGTACTAAGAACGAGTGGTGGGCACAGCCAGCCAACAAGAGTCTTAGCTTAGCTAATGCTAAACTTCTAAACGCATAAAAAAGTAGAAGAAGCTAACGCTAATCAGCAAAAACATAAAGTTAATCAAACTGGGAAAATAAGTAACATTTTATGCCTATAATTGCTTTAAGATTAGCGGAAGCTAACGCTAATCATGAAGACGACTGTTGCCCAACCTGCTAAATGTTACACATTATTACTTTAAAATTGCTTAAGTATGTTAACTACATTCAAAAACATATATTGTGAAATAAAGTTAATCCAAGTTGTGAAAATAAATGACTTATGTAAATAACTGCTTTAAAATTAGCAGAAGCTAACACTAAGCATAAAAACAACTGATGCTCCACTTGTTACATATTATCACTTTAAAGTTGAATAAAAATGGTAACCAAAGTCAAAAACATATAGTGTGGCATAAAGTTAACCCAAGTTTTAAAAATTAGTCACAATTTATGTCAATAATTGCTTTAAAAGGCTTACAAACAGCCGCCACTTTGTAAACTGGTTGTCATCTTGAAAATTAAGTGGCTAAAGGGAAATATGAGGAGAGACCATGCTAACTTTTATGCTTGTTTTCACATCTGACAGATTTTAACAGTACTTTGCTGCACTGACGGCAACCTGATGCTTTATGATCTTTCATTGGTTGGAGACACAAGAGGAAACGGTTTTATTTCACTTTCCTTCTTAATTAGGAAGCCACATTACTGGAGTCAGAGTTGCTCATCCATCCTGAATGGGTGCTTTTGCCGGAGGAAATGTGCTTCAGGGATTTGTAATCTGGAACTTGTGTATCGTTGTTCATGTTCCTGGCGCACAGTTTGCTGAGACACAGCAGTTCTGGCACAACACCGGCGCCGTGGCCTGGAGGGCGGCCAAAGACAGACAGAAGAAAAGGGACAAAAGGAGGACAGGGAGAAATTCAGCATGGAAGAAGTTTTAAATATCGGCTCATTAGCCACCTGTAGACCTCTGTAATGAACGCTCATGGATTTTTCATTCCCTTTAATTGGGTGGAGCTTGATATAAAAAAAAAAGAAGTAAAGAAAAGCTGAGTGTAACTGCTTGTTTGCCCCTCAGGTCTGTTGTACCTGCCAAAACAGTAATGCACGCACACACACACACACACACACACACACACACGCACACACACACACACACACCAGCCAACACCGATGTGTTTCAGCTCACACACCCTGGATCGATGTGACCAGCAGGGAGCGTCCAGGCGCTATAAAGTGTTTCTGTGTGGAAATGAACAGTGAAAAACTTTTACTACAGTATAGGCTGAAGTGAAATACATTGTTCCCACAAAACTGAACCGGAAGTGATCCGGGCCACTGAGCCGCCATCTTGGTAGGCAAGATGAAAATATATTGACACGCTACACCAAGATTGAAAGATATGTCAACACAACCCAAATGAGACAGAGAATGTAGCTTGTTTATTGTTGTCATAGCAACTCCATGGCAACTGTCATGATAGTTAGCTACGGATACCTACCAAGATGGCTGACAGCTGAAAAGTTCCCAGAAGAGAGAAGTCACACAAGAACTAAGAAAAAAATCACAGAATTCCAGAAATTCTAAGAATTTTCATAATATGTCATCACTAAGTGATACTTTGACTTTTTTTTCAAATTCAAAAATACTTTATTGATGCCAAAAGGAAATGAAATGTTCTTGATTTTATGAAGAATCCTGCTTTGCCTCTTCATCTCCTGAGGTTCCAGTCCTCCCCAGAATAGAACCAGTCTTCATCAGGCTGTTGAGCCTTTTTAGGTCCCTGACTGTCTGGTAGACTTAGGTTGTATTTTCCCAGAATGCCCTGCGCTGTAGTCCACTTCCTGGTTTTGGAGTTCCTCTGGTCCGCCTGGCGTTCACATATGTATCTTAACCAAACCAGAGTTCACTTCAGTCAAACCGACACCGGGGATTTCTAGGTGGACCCGTTTGGTTTTTTGGTCGTTTAGAATTCACACCTCCCCAAACGAACTGGTCTTTCTAGGCAAATGGACTGGAGTTGGATTAAAGCGGATCAAACATGGCTGATGTGAACAGACCCTTAGATACCTTCCAGAAGAAACCAATAAGCCAATGTCGTTCTGGCTCTAATTTCTGCTGTTTTTACATCCAAACGTGGGTAAAGCCAAGTCAGAGCATCAAGGAGTTTTTCACACAGGAATTTCAGATGTTTGCTGCTGTTCAGCCTCCGGGTGAATGTGTTGTTAGCAGATCGCTAACGGCAGCAGCAAAGAGGAGCAGAGTCTCTGTGTCCTCCAGGTCCAAACCAATGTGAATATCTGCAGCATGATTCTCTGCTTTGTGACGGACTGGAGATTGTCCAGTCGAGACTCGGTCCGCTGTTCACAGTAAGAGAGTTTAATTCCTTCAACCCACACAAGTCCTTTCAGTTCTGACATTTTCTAAATCCAGCTCCAGGGCAGCGTCTCTCATTTCTGAGGGAAAATAATAAAATAAAAGCAACATGTTCAAAGGTTCCTGCAGAGAAGAGTCATTTCAAAGTGACTCAGTCTTTCAAAGTAAAATATAATTCACTTTAAACAATAGAAATGAGATGAACTGGAGCCATTATACAGACTGTAGTACATAATGTGATGCTAAAAGATAAAATCCTCACATCATGTTGGGTATTTTCATGGAAAGCAGGAAAAAGACAAATTCTTTAGTCAGAAGAAAATTTCAATGCTGCTGCTTTGCAGTAATTAATTATTTTATTTATTTATTTAGTCACCAAAAACCTGGCTGAAAAGGTGCAAACTAATATTGATGTCTAATCTACTCATCAGATTAAACTAAATGATCTCTTCACAAATCATTACAAAATGGAAAAAAGCCAAAACATTTCAGTTACTATATATAAATCACTAAACAGAAAGACAGAATTAAAGAAATCCAAAACCAAAAGAGAAATAACACAGTTTGACGTTATATAACCAGCAAATAAAATTCAGTATTTGGATTTTAATCTCAGAATTCTGATTTTAAAAAGTCTGAAATTTGGGATTAATTTCAAATTTGTGCTTATAAGAAGTCAGAAAAGTGGGAAGTAAAAATTCACATCAGGAAAAGTCAGAATTCTGAAATTAAAGTCAGAAAAGTTGGATGAAACTAAAATTTCTAATAAAATGTCAGAATTCTGAAAAAAGTAAATTATTTATTTTCAGTGGCCCAAATCTTTTTCCTAGTTACCAGATTTTTATATCTAAAAGTAAAAAATGAAAATCCCTGGGCCTTTTTTACAATCTGCTGTGCTGCAGTCAGTTTTCCTTCGGTCTCTCCGCTCATTAAATAATCTGTGAGCCAGGAAACGTCCTGAAAACGTTTCTGACACCTGGCTGGATTTTTCTGCTGACGCAGCAGAATTTGGACATCTTGCTCTTCAGCAGAGATGAGAGAGAAACATTAACGAGTTTCTCCTCAGATTCAGGATTCTTTGTCTCTTTTAACTCATTCTTTAAAAATTTGCTCAGCCAAATGTGAGATTATAATCTTGACTCCTTTTCTATCAGAGCTTCACAGAAACTGCAGAAAATCTTAATTTGAAAAACTTTTCCTGCCTTTCTTATCTCTGTCAGTGAAAAAGGACAGATGGTGTTTTACAAGCCATAACAGAAAATAAAGCTGACAGGCTGATTTCACACGCTGCAGATATCTGCATCCTTTATTCTGCTGAAGAAAAGCGAAGCAACGCTCTCGGCTTTCTCTCCAACTCCTCTGTGTTTTCCAGACGGCCTACAGCTCAGCTTCACTTTCACACATATACAGATTTTATTACGCTTCCCAATCATTATCATAATTTTATGAGTTTTCTGTCACATCCGTTCTGGAAAGCGGTCGTCTGATGACCGAACGGCGGCTCCACGCTGACAACACAAATCTGCTTTTTTCTAACCCCGTCACCATCCTTCAGTTTAATTTGAAAGATCACCAGCATACTTAACCACAAACATCGCAGCAATTATTCAATAAGGCGGCCATGTTTGGTTCTTCAGATGTCACGCAGCAGAGCAAGACGAAAACATCTTCTCTTTAAAATGCTGAACGCTCCGTCCAGCACCCAGGAGCCGCTAACATGACGGAGAAGAAAAAATGATTTTGACTTTTTCCTCTTCTGATGTTAATCTTCTGAATTCTGAGAAAAACTCTGCGGAAAGGTCAAGACTGCAAAAATTCAGAGAAAGTTGATTGACACCAATCTGATCTGATTTTGTGAACTTAATTGACCTCTGGAAACATTTATCAAAACCTTTTAAAGGGGCAGGATCATGTAAAATTTACTTTGTTGAGCTTTCCATCATTATTCTCATCCAAAACATTTCTGATGTGTTTTATTCTTTATATTCTTGAGTTACCTATTAATCTCAATAGCAACTATTCAGCTGTGCAAAATGCCTGGTTGGATGTAGCTCCGCCTTCAAAATGCAGCTCCTCCCCCACTCAGCTCCTTCAGACTAGCCAGCAGCAATTAGCATCTGCTGAGCTTATCATAGGAGCTACTTCTCAGTGAGAAACTGTGCGAAAAGGTTAACAGGGGTGATGACTTCCTGGAGGCGGAGCTTCAGAAAGAGCAGGAGTTCTTAAAGAGACAGAGACCCAATTTCAAGGCATTAAATCAGGAAGTAAAATTTCTATTTGATATATGTAGCATTTTTTTATAACAACTGAAGATAACAGTTGCTTGATTGTGCTATAAAATGGCTTTATGTGAAATATAAAACACTGTCCCTTTAAATGATTAAATGAGCGGTACAGATTGAACGGAGGATGTTTGTACTGCAGTTTTCATGGTGGCCTTTAGCCGCAGTTTGGCTGCTTCACGCCTCAAGCAGACAGAGAATATCCCCCAAAGTAAAATCTCCTCCGAGCAGAGGAAGAGCAAAAACTGCAGAAAAGGACACAGAAGTTGTTTTAAACTCCTCCAGAGTGAAATAGCTTCTCCAGTATTTCTCCAGGCTTGATGACATTTAGATAAGAGGCAAAGGGCTCTCTGTTCGAGTACATAATAAAGTCTGAAACTCAAAGTGAAGGCAGATAAGTTGAAGTTATCTCCTGGAAAAGGTCAAGAGAAGCTCATGCAATTACCAAGTGGATGGAAAAATCTAAAATGCACCAGAATCAAGTCAAGAAAAAAGCTTTCCTACATGCTGGGAGGCAGAAAAACGACTGTAAGAAGTGTACTTGGAACAGAAAGTAATAAATTATAGATAAAGTGCAACCAAATGCTGCTCAGAAATCCTTGTAATTCTTCAACATCATGAAAACACAGATACTTAAAAATTCCTAGTGACATTTATACTCCATTAAATCAGCTTTGCTTTAACATTTTCCAGAATATACGACACAGATGAGAAGTATCCAAATGTTTTAATAACTTCTGGGGCAAAATTGTCAAGTTAAAATTAATTGAGGGCAACAAAATTTTTTGTTTTTAATTAAAAATGTGGTTTTATTGAGTTTGGTTTGGCTACAAAAACACTAGACATGCCATGTTTTCATGAAATAAACAAAGTAGTTTGCTATATTCCTCATAATCACATTGATCTGAAATTAAGGACAAATGCCTCATCAAAAGAAACATCAAAAGTTCCTAATGTTTTTTGGTTTGATTGGTTTTATTTGATTTTTATCCAATTAGTTGAGCAACAGAAACTGCAAATGAGTCTCATTTATCAAAATTTGATTGATAATTGTGCATAAATCTTTGCAAATTTCATATTTTGAAAGTTTTTGTACTTTGATTTTGGTTCACCTGCTTCTAAAAACAACAAAAGCACTAAAAACAAACCATCCAGTTGTTTTTTTGATAGTAAGTTGATGTTTTTTATGTTTCTGGAAAATAAGCTGTTTGAAAAACCTCTGGATTGTTAAGTAACATTTCATCGTTACCTAGCAACCCCAGCCCGTTACCTAGCAACCTTCAGTGTATTTGGTCAGCTCGTTTTACCGCTGTATGCTGCTGGTTAAGATAAGAGTTTTGTTGTTGACTTACCATCCAGTAACCACTTGCTGGATTCTTGTTGGTTGTGCAGGAGGCTCCAATTCTGCTTTTCAAAGATGAATGTTTGTTTAATTGCGCATCTGTCTGCAGCCATTTTTTAAACACTGAGTAGGGAGACGTGGACAGCAAAAGGTTATGTGGATTTAAAGTGACAAGAGGTTCTAAAACACTGAAAATCTCGTTATCTAAGAATCATTTTGTGGAAAAATGTAACAAACATGTTTTTTATCGATTCTGACTTGTTCAAGGAAGCTTAACAGCTCACCTTTAAAGTCTCTGAATGCTTCTGGTCCTATTTATTGTAAGATTAAACTAAAGAAATATAAACTTGTAAATGGTTGCTATGAATTTGAAGAAGCGGCCATCTTGAATCGTGCTTTGGGGGCCACATGAGATCATTCTAGAGGCCGTAAACGGCCCCCCACCCACAGCAGACATCCTGACTGTGACGGAAACAGAAGCGAGTTTTTTACAGTCTCTGGCTCTGATGATTTCCCTTCAGGCCGGCTGAGCACATGACCAGGGCGCTTCTATTTACAGAGAACACTTGAATGCCTCATTTGTCTCTGAATGTCTGAATCTGGAAGACTGAGGGTCTGTCTGCCGAAAATGTAGATTTATAATATTAGATGTGTTTGAAAAAGTAATTTAATAACAATTCCTTAAGTCAAATAAATAAATGACTTCTTTTTTATTTGAGACTTGGATAAATCATTTAAGTCAATATTTATTGACTTAAAATACTAGTTGATTTTATTTCTTTAAAACAAAAAAAGGTCATGAATGAAATAAACTGCCAGTGGAACTAATATTTTTAAATCAATATTAAAGTATAATTAACATTAAAAAAGATCCTGTACACCTTTCTGAATTTTTTTGTAAGTTAGTTTTGTTTCATGTCAAAATCAGAAATAGAAATTGGAGAGTTTAATTAAAATTTTGTGTTTTTACCCAACATGTATGTTAACCAGAGCACAGATTGCTGAGTAAACTGTAATCTCTGATATTTTCCGTGCTTTTGAATGGTTTTGGACGGGAACCAGTTCCAGGAGTGAACCCAGAGAACAGAAACCTCCCGTAACCCTCAGCGCGGCGTGTTTGGGCCGATGGGGATGCATTTCTCCTCTCTGCATATTGTGGAAGCGTTTTAGGCCAACATGAATAAGTAATGAAACACCAAGTAACAGCAAGAGCAAGCTTTTAAATATTTCATCCCTCCAGTCCTGCGCTGCGACCCAAAATCTCCAGCCTAACAGCAGCAGTGGCTCCAACATAACAATGCAATAAATAAACTTGTTTCCACTTTAAAGATTTAACTCCAGACGTTGTTTTTACTCAGTTTGACTCTTTAAAGTTGCAACAAAAATTGTCCAATCTTCAACTGGGAAGTAGTTTCTTTGTTTTGTTTTGTTTTTTACCCAAAATGCACAAACAGGAAAACAAGTTTAAATGCTTCAACATGAGTAACAGAAGTTGTTAGAATAATTATGTTTTGTAGTTACCAGTTTGCTTTTCATTTAAAGGTTATTAACAGAGGAGGAATTTGTTAAAGTGTGTGAGACAGAGCTAACCTCTTTTTAACCTTAAACATGTTCTTTGTAGATGGTCTTCTGAGATAATCCTTAGTTGTAAAACTGTTTGTTTAGAGTGTAGTTTCTGGGGGTTCCTAATCTTATCAGCATCAGCCCCTGGCTCTTGTTTTGTGCTAATAAAAGGCAAAGTTCCACTGCAGAGTTTCAGAAAACACAGTGAGCTGCTTGAAGAAGCAACTTTCTATTGTCTCCTTCTTCAGACAATAACTCGGTCAAAAACTCATAAACTTTGTCTGTGGCTCTTTCTTTTTATCTATGTGAACAAAATATCTATCGGAAGTGATTTATATAAATTCAACATACTTTTAGTGACAACTGTAGTTTGAAAATTATGGTAACATTATTAGTTCTCTAAAAAGTACAGGAGTCACTATAATCTGTATATTTGGTAATAATACAGTTCACTGTATATACACGTTATGTAACAGTATAAAGTTTACATCTTTGCCTTTGTTAGTGACACAGTATTTGTGAGGCCTTTTCCAGGTCATGCCATCATTTCAAGCTCTCCAATCAAATTTTCCTGCAGGAAAACCTGTTGCCTTCCTGGAGGCTGTGATGCTGCAGACAGGCTGTTGTTCACAGGTCTGACTGCCAAACATGAGCTATGTGCAGCACAAAGAGGAGGGCTCCATTCGCGACCCTCATTAATAGTCGAAAGCGGTGGCACCATCTAATTATGAAGCTCATCCATCAAGTGTAACAAGGACCGTCATCGGTATTTAGTTGGGCATAAAAGCCGCCGCGTTCTGCTTTATATGCTAAGCGAAATGCCACAAAGAGTTTGCGAGTTCCCAATCTCTCCTCTAATGGCTTTTCCATAATTTAATGAATGATGTATTACACGGAGCCGGGAACCTTGGAGAGAAAGGGGACGAGCCGGGAGAGACAAACAGAAGTCACCGACTGTAATTTACTGCGGGAACTGTTGACCTGGGTGACGGACAGAGGAAGAGGACGAACAGGACAACCACAGGGTCCATCTTGAAAGACTGTCTCCCAACAAAAATAAGTTTGAAATAAAAAAATTATCCATAAATATGATTTTGTATGGGTCCAATTATGTGTGATTTGAGACCAAAAGTATTCATTTGTGATTAATAATGGCAGTTTCAGTGAATAAATACATTTTCCTTTACAACCTTGGCAGCCATCTTGAATTTTGTAATGGGTTTACTTTTTAAAAGAGTGAAGCTTCATGTGAAAAATTTTGCTGAACCATTCAATTATCTGCTGCAGTAACAGATCCTAATGCACTTTTTGTGCTTGGCTGTCTTCTGAAAGCAAAGGCCAACTCTTCTCCTGCTAATTAGCACGTCTTAATGCTAATGACCGAGCTGATGGTCCATGCAGAGCGGGAAGATGGCTGCCAGCTGAGGCCATCACCTGGCCGCCGCTCCAGGGGGAATGTCATTGTATTAACACTTTTCCCACTGAGATGATTAAACATCTTTAATCACTCAATACATGATCTGCCACTTGCTCAAGTCTTCAAACTCATCTTTGCCTATGGCAGGCCAAAAGTGCCACTTTTAAAAAGGTAAGTAAAAAAAAGAAACATTGCAAAAATTTACTTTTACAGATTTTCTCCATAAAAACAGCAAACATCCATTCTAAACACTGTTTTTTTTTCTACATCATTTTACAAACATCTGAAATATGAAAAAAATGTTCACCCTGTAACATTTCGCAGGTTCAAGTTGTGTGGTCCATGAATCCTTTTCCGTTAATGTTTTTATGTATTTTGAGCTCAAATATTTCATAGTTTTAGAGTGAAAGTAATTTTTCTCCCACACTTCTCACAGGCTTGCTGCTCCATCAGCTGTTCATCTACAGCCACCAACAGCTGCATCTGCAATGAGCATGGTGAGCAAATACCCTGATGCAATTTTCTCCGAAGACGAAGCAGATTATCGGGTAAAGTCACTTCAAAATAATTACAGCATCCAGAAATGAATGAGTGAGAGTTTGGGCCGTCGCGTGCAGCAGCTGCTCCTCAACGCCCCTCGCAGCTGCAGAGACTCGCGCGGCTCGTCATTAACAACAACTAAGATTTGTGTTTGTCGGCGTCGTTCTCCTGGGTGCCGGATCATTTCGCACCACCAACACGTGCATTGAAATTCTGTTACGTGGCGCAATTTCTCCCTCTAATGAAGCCATTACTTTGCTTGTATCAGGTTTGGTAGTGTGAGGTTAATGGCCTCATTAGGCAACAAATCGCCACCCAGGGCTTGTGGAACGCACTTTGCCTTGACGCCTCCGCCATATTTCACCGCCTGCCGTCTCTGAAAGTATTAAATTATAAGGAAAACAGATTAGAGCGGGCTAACAATGTGGAATGCTTTTATTTCCAAATGGATAGAGGGAGACGATTTGCTGTACAATGATATTAATGATCCAGAAATATAAAGACAGCGTGTTCAAGGAGTTACAGAATTAGTTTCATAGATTTGTCTTGGGAAACTTTTAAGAGATTTCCAGTGAGACGTTTCTGTCAGTGTCTTAAAAAAATGAAAAGATTCATTTTGAATTCAACCTGTTATGGAAAATTCACTTTTTGCATATTTTTTAACTTCAGTTTGGGTCTCAACAGTCTGTGTATTCAAAAACAGTAAGTTAAGGTTTTTTAGTGTCTGGAAAATGAGCCATTTGAAAAACATCACATTTGACTCTCGTTCCATGAGGCGTTACCTAGCAACACCAGAAGCCCAGCCCGTTACCAAGCAACCCAAGAGGAACTCGAACACGTTTGGTCAGCTGGTTTTACAGCTGAATGCGCTGCTAGAAAACACAAGTGTTTACCGTCCAGAAACCATTAAATGCATTCTTGTGGGTCGTGAAGGAGGCTCCACTTCTGCTGTTCGAAGAGGTACATCTTTTTGCCTCTTTGTAGATTTTTTCATAGAGCTCATCTAAATTATTCTAAGTAAAGTGCAGTTTGAGAAGCTGAAATACCAAGGAACAGTTCTGCTTAGATTCCTTCAGACTAGTGGCAGCAGCAGTTAGCAAACACCTGGAGGAACTGCGTGTCTGCTGACCTCCAAAGGACCATTGTTAACAGCATCACGGAGGAGCACTGTTGTGATGATAGCATGAAGGGACAGTGTCAGTTCTTAATTTCAAGGCTTCCAATAACACTATGAAGCAAAGCCACATTTACTTTAATCTGTTTTTGATCTGTACATTGTTTTCATAACAACTGAATGCAACTTTGTTACTTGATTGTGCTATAAAATGACACTATGTGTCTGGAAAATGCATCAAACTGTCCCTTTAACTCTATTGGTTGGTGTTTGGAAATTAATCTTCCTGATTGACTGAGATAATTTACTGTAGATGTTAGCCTCTACAGAGGTGCTAAGTTGGTTTCTACTGTGAATACTAATGCATATAAAGGTATATTTTGAGTTTGAACTATCAAAATTAACACAAATAATAAAAGATACATAGATAGAACCCAGATCAAAAGCCGGGGAGAATTAATAAGTCTTTAAAGATTTACAAGATGCTGCTCTGAAATGCACTGGCAGACTGTTGCAGAGTGCAGGAGAGTCGTGTCTGGGACAGAGGCTGGAAGACGCTGCATCTGGGTCTGGATCCAGACCAACAAACGGCCGAGAAATGGAGCAACTCATTAATTCACAATGGCTACAGTTGTGGACAACAAACTTTCTTTACAAGCTGATCACAAATATAAAAGACAGCAACTCTCTTTGACTGCTAACAGAAGTAAAGATGGCAGATTCGAGGAATTGGTTAGCCAGACGTTTATGACATGTTTAGCAGTAAATTCTGCGACATAATAATTCAGAAAACATAACAGGAATCAGAGAAAACCTGGAAAAAACGGCGCTAACAGAATATAAAGATGTGTTTGCAGCACTGCGAGAGACTAAATTAATCTTTTCTGCAGTCTAAGAGTCTGAAGTTCAGACTGCACCGCTCCAGGATAATAAAGAGGATTTTTAAACAAACGGAGGCCCAAATGAAGAGAAGAAAGCAAACCTGTGCAGATTTCTCTACTGTTGTGGGTTTTATTGTGTATCTTTTCAACTCTTAGTTATTTTTGCTGATTATTCACATCCCTGTTCATATGCATATTTGCATACATTATGTTTTCAGTTTGCCCCTGGGTGTTATTTTTGTTTGTTCATAACTTTCATAAATTTCTGAGTATTTTTACTCGGCTCGTTGTCATTTCCTTTCCCGTCTCCCTTCTTCTGCAGAGATATAAAGTTTATTTTCCAATTGCTCCTTCCTGCATTTTATTCTGAATTTGTTTCCTCTAGCTGGACATAAAACCATCATGGCTGCCTTCATCGATGTAGTACTGATGAAACATTCAGTACTGACGCCAAGGAGAACCCTGAATGGTGACTGATGTTTTCTTGAACAGGTTGGTTTTGTGGTCGACACAAAACATTCAAAATTATTCTTAGATAATGAGATTGTACCTGTTTCAGGGTGTTTTGTCACTTTAAATCTAAATGCTCCGCAACTCAACGTTTACATCCCCCACATGAAAATGGCTGCAAACAACTGGGCAATTATGCATCCGTACATCTTTGAAAAGCAGAAGTGGAGCCTCCTGCACAACCAAGAATGCAGCAAGTGGTTTCTGGATGTAAAGTCAACAACAAAACATTTGCCTTTTCCAGCCAAATGGGCCGGAACTCCTCAGGGGTTGCTAGGTAATGGGTTGAGTTCTGCTGGGGTTGCTATAGTAACAGCAGAATGTGACTCAACAATTGGGATGCTTTAGAAATGGCTCATTTTCCAGATACTAAAACATATTAACTTAAACCTGGTTGCCACCAGTCTGAAGCGGAAGGGATCCGCATCACTGAACCGCCATCTTGGTAGGAAACGCAGCTCAATGCGTAGATGAACCATGGCTTCCAGACCAACAAAAAGAAACAAAAACAGTTTAAGACTTGTGTTTAAATGCTTTGTTTTTCAGATTTTAGATTTATTTATTACTATTTGTGTTATTGTTGTGTATTTTATGTTTTGGAAATGAGATGCTACATCTCAAAGGGTTATCCTCAAAACAATTAAATAAATATAGGTGGAATGGACTTACATTGTTTGTAAGTTAGAGAGCTTGTTCTAAACCTGTAGTTTGTTTATTGTTATCAAAGCAACTGCCTTGATAGTTACGGATACCTACCAACATGGATGCCAGTTAAGTGTGACACCACATGAGAACTAAGTATCACCAAAAACCAGCCGCTGTTTTATTAGCTGTTTTTAGAAGCAGTAGAAACCCAAATGGACGTTTAAAAACAAGTAAAAGGTGAATTTTTCATAACAGGTCCCATTTGATGCATGTCGCAAAAGCATATTCACTGAGCAATACTATAATATTTATGACATATAAATATCAAACACCACTATGAAGGACACACATGCGTTCCTCCTTCCTGCTCTGGAGTGTAGAGATTTCCTGTAAAACAAGCTTTTCTCATCTGAACTCGTTCTTCTGGAGCCGTTGGACGTGAGATAAACGGAGCGTAGAGCCGTAAAAACCGTCAGTTTCAAACGCAGCTCTTTCATTCATGCAGTGAGAACACGGCTAAACAGACAGCGGCTGATGGCGGACTCTGGGTTGGAAAGAGGGAGGATTCCTCTGGCAATAAAAATGATAATAAACCAGCAGAAAGAGGCGACACTGTAAATAACTGTAAGGCTGTTTCAGGGAGGTGAAATCTGATCTAATCAGAAAAGAAAAGATGCAATAAAGTCAAAATATCTCCTGAACTAATCCTGAATTTTGTTTAATCATATTTGTGATTGGGGAATCACAAATATGAAGCGTTGGATTGATATCCAGCCCAAAGGAGCAGCTCTATAAATACAACTGCTCAAAAAAACATAATCAAAATTTTATTAAACTAAATTAAATTTTCTTTTTTATGTGTTTTAAATTGGTTTGGAAAGATAAAACTTTTCCCCACATTTAATTAACAAGTCCATAGCACATTTTTAAGGATTTCCTCTGAAAACTGCCACAAGAAGCAGCCAGAGGAACAAGAGAACAATTTGTTCTGCTTAATCTTCATGTGAGATTGGAGGCAAAGATATTTTTGCCATTTTTACCAGTCGGATTCTTACAGTTGGTTTTACTGTAAAACAGAAGCTTTTTCCTGTTCTTAGAGTTTAATTAACCTTTCTTACAAAATGTTTAACCTTTTCTAGTGTTGTGAATGAAAGAAAAATTAGCTTTTTGTAATGAAAGTTTTGAAAAGTTTATGTCTTGAAAATGAAGTTAAATTAATACACAGCATGAACATTTACAGTTTAATAAACTGAAAAAGGCAACAGATTATTATTACCATAACACAAACATTACAATGCGAAGATAATGACGACAGATGGATGAACAGTAAAGTTTTGTTTTTCATTATTTACTGCATTATTTCCTGACTCACATATAAAGTGCAATTTCATCAAAACTGCTGAAACTCGTACAAATTTAAATAAAGAAAAGATTTCTGGAAGAAACATCATCTCTAGTAGCTCTTAATCACTTCCCACTACGTCCAGTTTGCAGAGTAATCAGTATAAAGTGATCTGCTTAATGGCTGCTGTGTTGCAACACAAACCAATACAATAAATAAAAAATTATTGGAGTTTGTTTTAAGTTAACTGGTTATAGCAGCTAGCTGTGATGCATTGCTAATGCTAAAAATAAAATATAAGTTCAAATTGGTTTAAATGTTACCTCTGATGTTGATTTTCTGATTGGCTACTTTACTCCTGAAGCTAGCATAGCGAGCTAGCATTTGCTAGCATAGAAAGCTTTGCTGCCATTTGCTACCAGTTCTACCACTTCTTTGCTATGCTAGCATTTGCTTGCTGTGCTAATGCTTGTTTATTTACATTTTCATTTGCTTGGAGAACTTTGGGAACAAAATCCAATTTAAAGTGATAAAAATAAAATCTTATTTTCTTGTGATCAAAATAGCTGATTGTGATGAAAAATTGTATTATCTAGTAAAGTCAAAACTTTCTGCCACAGAAATCTTGGAGATCTAAAATTGGATGGTACGAAACAAAATGTATGGTATATGAATGGAATAATTATTAAGCAATAAATAAAAAACTCTTTTCTTTACGTATTTTGTGGCATTAATGCTCAGATGAAGGTGCTTGCTGTCCAAACTGAATTATTCCCACAGTCGTCTGCATGTCGATGATTGGTGAGCAGCCCGCTGCCGAGTCCCTCGTGTTTTATTCTTACAGCTCCCGTCCCTTCACACAAAAACAATCAGGCCATGACGGATCCACAGATGACATATCACTGGGAAAAAGCTCCAATCATTGGATAATGAAAACCAATCAATCACTTGTAGGTAATCTGGGCATGTGTGGCAACAATGAGCGCTCTTCTGGTTTCTGGCAACTCTTTGATTAATGCCTGGCCTGGCCTCGCCCGGTGTCCGGGGCTCCCATAAAACGTTACGGCCGACTGTCTGGAGACCTCATTTTCCTCCGTTTCAGTCGTCTCCGTTCGCCGGATGATGCCTCCCAGCTGACCCGGCTGTAATGCCACTATTAATAGTGTTGCCACAGTGATTAATCACAAACCCAAAGCTCACGCCGTTGTGTGGAACAATAGAGTTTCTTTTTGAAAAAGCCCCTTTTGTTGCCCTTGATTTGAGTCATGTTGGCGACGCTACGCCCCGCATTAAAAGCAATCATTGTTTCAGATCATGAAAAACTGATGGATTTCTCTTTAGAGAAAGCAAATTGAAGTGATATTGTGCTTATGTTGCATATCATTGCACAGCCAGAGGTGACACGTGGGTTTAACAAATGAGATGAGGTGTGACAGAACAGATATTATGAAAGTTAATTTGGGCCCTGGGGAGAAATGTAGATCACTGTAGCAACATTGTCAGTGAAATAATTCAGCAGGATCCTACAAAGAAAAGAAAAACCCACGTTTATTGTCTCCCTATCTGTTAATAATTCATACAACCCACTTCCACCAACAGGACAAACTTCTGGTAAGACATCAGGCAGAAGAATTTCAACAGTTCTGCGTAGTTTCAATGTTGAGGTTTGTAAAAATATTAAATATTTGCCTCATTTTATTACAAATCAAATGAGCCATGGAGTGTTGTAGGCTCTGTCTTCAGGCATCATTGCGTTCAAGTTAATCCATTTTGTTCAAGAAAAAGACAGATTTGTTTAGATCTGATGCACACTGCCTCTCTGCTGTCATTCTTTATAAAATCCAGCAGGAATGAGCTGGAAGATCTGATGGGAATCCTCCTGAAAACTGTGGGTGGGTGTCGGTCAGACGTTCGTCTCTGCAGGGGCTTGTAGGTTCAAATGATGTTTAACTTCATGTGGCATCTGGTTGGTGCTGTAAATGGGATTAATGCGATACTTAAAGATCCTACTGTCATTTACTCATCCAGACTGATAATGAACTGGATTAAATGTATGCATGTAAATTGCATTTTAATTAAGCTCTGAATATTTACGTCTCCTAAATCAAGTTTTAGCTGCTTGAGTGAATTTCAGCAAAGAAAAGAAGAAACAAAGTGTTGTGAAGAAGCAGACTGACAAAACATTAGCTTGATCATAAGCAATAACGTAAACTTTAAAGCTTTAACAGTTTCAGAATGACACATCCATCCATCCATCCATCCCTCCATCCATCCATCCAACCTCAGCCTCTCTCTCGCTGATCTTTTGTGCATTTCTGCTGTGATATAGGCCTTAAATTTTTATTCATAGTTATCTTAAAAAATCCTAACTGAGTTGGTGAATCCTCCAGAAACCCGGTGAGCTCATTTATGCTTGCTAGCTAGCAAAGCTAAAGCTAGCTATCTTTTTTATGTTCATCATGAGTAAATTCAAATGTAGCGCTAGTTGGCTGGATGATATTGTTCTTAGCCATTGATTTATGTCTGCTACCAAACCACGCAATTTATTTATGTCTGATTTTCTTAAGTACATTTCTGTTGCGATACAGGTCTTAAAATTTATTCATAAAAGTCTTAAAAAGTCTTAAATTAGAGTGCCTGTTGCCAAGCCATACTACTTATTTCTGTTGTGATACAGGTCTTACATTTCATTTATAAATTTCTTAAAAATCTTACATCAGAGGCGGTGAAACGCTGCAGAAACCATGTGAGCTAATATACCTTTGGTAGCTATCAAGGATAAAGCTAACTAGCCAAACTCTACGATTTATTTGCAAGGTTTAGTGCATTTCTGTCATGATACAGGTCTGAAATTTAATTCATAATGCCCTTAAAGATTTCTTTAAAAAACATTAAATTTGAGTTGGTAAAACCTGCAGCTAGCTAGCAAGCTTTAAAACGTGTAAACAAGCCAGCTAGCTTTGCTTTTCTTCTTCAGTACATTTCTGATGGGATACAGGTTTTAAATTTAATTCATAATGCTCTTAAATTTGTAGTAATGCTCGTGTTTGACACACAGCCACAAACACGTGCAAATTAAAACTTAATCAGAGATACGTGACATGAATGCTGGCAGCACTCAGACTCATTTAGAGGTTGAAGAGAAATTTGTTTGAAGTGTCTATTCAGAAAAATAGCATTTTATCCCTGAGCACTTAGAATGGACAAATATAAAATAATTGAAATTGTGAGCATAGATCTCTGAGATGGCTCTTTATTGCGTTCTCTCTGCTCTACAGAGGCCACAAAAAGCTCACACAAGCAAAGCCTGGATTAGTTGGTAATGGCTGGCATCAATATGGCTCTAATGTCGTTTCATGATGCATCCTGATCGTTTCTGGCCAGGCAAAGAGCGCTCCCCAGCTCGCTTTAATGACTCGCATGTCAGGAAAACAAATGTTATTACTCAGCGTTATTAAATATTGCTTTTATTCCTGTGACAGCAGAGAGTCGGGCGCAGTCAGCTGGTTTCTAATGTATCGCTTCGCACCAAATCAAAACAAGCTGATTTTATTTTGGGCAATAAAAATACACAACAGTTTAAAAGAGGTTTACTTGTTTTAATTAGTGGCGGGGGCGGGGCACTTACAACAAAACGCAGCAAAAATAATAACTCAGCTTTGCGAAACTTGGTTATTAGTAAGATATTTTTGCAAAATTTTGTTATTCTCTCTGCAACAGATCAGACTGACTTTATTCTATCACATAAAAATAAAATAAAATAAATGAATAAGCCAGCAGTAAAACCCACACAACACAGTCACCACTATAACTTTATGCTTGGGTCTTTCTAGCAAAAATATAATAAAAACATCCTAAAAAGTCCAAGAAGTTTTTGAGTAATGGAGCTGTAGTTTTATGTAGCTGCTTTTCCAACCAGCTGCTAGCAGAGGTAACGCTAGAAAGATGTTTTCATCTTAAATGTAAGATATAGTTTTAATTACTAATCAGAATATGTTTTGAGTCCGTATATCTCAGTTAACGATTAATCAATAACAAAATCAGCTGACAATTATTTCAGTAATCGATTAATCGTGATTAATTGTTTCAGCCCTACAAGATACATGAGGTTGTTTTAAGTCAATAATTCCTTAAAGCTGCAGTATAGGAAAAAAAAAAAAGATTGTCTGCCATGATCAAAGTGCTAACTAGAAACAACCAATCAGAGCCAGGAGGCAGGGCTTAGCGCTGCCAATCACCCTCCAGATAGCATGCTGTAAATGCTAAAGCTAGTTAGCATAGCTGGCAACGGCAGCAGATAAACAGTTTTCCTGTAACTGTAAATTGTTTCTCAGTCATTAGCACATTAAGCAATGTGTTCATGAGGTTGATTGACAGCGCTAAGCCCCTCCTCCTGGCTCTCATTGGTTGTTTTTGTTTGGGAGTAGTGCAGATTTTATTTTAATTATAAAAGTTACATACTGCAGCTTTAATATTGATAAAAAGAAACTCCAATGGCAGAGAACTTCACCTACAGCACAGAAAAAACGGCAACATTTTCTAGTGTTGCTTTTACTGACCTAGTTTTACAACATCAATGAAAAGTGATTGGAAAAACTCCTAAATTTAGGAAAACAATAATATGCATTAAGAATCAGACTCTAATCTTCCTCTGCAGCCTCATTTAAACTTTATTCAGTAGAAAATATTAGCAACGTAAGAATAAATCATGTCATTATAAAAGTGGACAATAGGAAGGTAAATTTGCTCTAATTGCTGCTCACTTTTTCTCGGCGCTTGCAGCAGTCAGAAGGTCACAGCTGTCATTCGTTACAGCAGATGCATTAAGAGCCTTTGGAAACTTGTCTGACAACCAGTTATTAAAATGGACGCGGTTCCTCTGAGACCAGCCGAGGATTTTGGGTAATGAGGGAAATGGGCCTGCAGTGTCCTCCAGCTCAACTCATCCTCCGCCGGAGATGGATGGCTGTCTGCGTAACGAGTCGTTGAGGAGCAGCGTCTCAGTTTGCCCTTCGCTCTACTGTACGGCGCGTCCTGGAGAAACGGCACATGCAAAGAACCTGGAGGCGTAATTATCATTATTTATGCCCCATTCAAATGCCCATGTTGAGTTTTCATGTTTCTGTGTCTTCATGCCAAAGGAAAAGAGACGGATTCCTTCGTAGATCTGAACAAGAAAAAGATAAAAGCTCAAAGATTCTCTTTGAGCTCTGAGTCGCTGAAATATTTCTCTGCCATAGAAACTGGGGCAGAAGCACATCAGTGGGGAAAGTTCTGCTCCAACTATTTCTCTAAAGCCATCGTTCTGCTTTGATCCTGTCATGATGCCACACGGAAAGGAGAAGAAGAAGGAAATGTGTCATTTCAGAAGGTCAAAGGGCAGCGTCACTCAATCCTACCACGACCAGCGTCACTGCTCTAAAAACAATTAGTTACATTAACTCAATTACATCTACTTTAGTAACTTTTTAAAAGTACTTTTGGAGTATCTTATGTTTACTTTTATTTGAGTAATTTCATCTATTTAAGTAAAACTTCTGGGTTTTTTACCCACTGAATGAAAAACATGTTTTAACCAAAAATCTACCAGATGAACACCTGCAGCTTTTGAAATGGTGTCTTCTGTTGAGTTTTCATTATCCAGTCAATGTAACCATAATCACAATATATGACCTTTTGAACCAAATCATGAAAACATTATAAGAATTACTGGAAGAAATAAAAACTAAACAATATTTCACTAATAAAAACCTTCTGAAACTAGTTAGAACCAACTGAATTAGACAAACAAAAAGTCACAACAAAATAAAGTTAAACTATACTGAAAAACCCAAAACTATTATAATCCTGGTAAACACTCTTCACCCCCTTCAAAGTAAGAGCATGAATGTAAACGGAAAAATACCGGAAGAAATTTATTCAACTGAAAGTTTACAAAACAGCCACGTAAAATATCGCTTTAGACTCTCTGAGAAAAAAGTTATTTAGGGGAAGCTGAGTGAGCCAAGCGTTTTTAAAGTTAGCAAAAGTGATAAATTAGCTCTGCTATTAGCAGGTTAGCAGCATTTAAGCTGCTGCAGTTCTTTATTATTTGTTGCTTGATTTTTCAGTTTCATTCCCTAAACAAAAACCAAACATGAGGTAATTGTCCACACCTCACACTGTTTAGTTGTTAATAAACAAATGCTTAAATATTTATGGTTGTAATGTGTTTATCTAATAAAGTCTCTGCAGGCCTGGTTATCAAAAAGATGTTAACATTATGCATTTATTATTATTACTGAGCTACAGGGGGTAAAAAATATCCAGCCAAACAGTTTTTATTTTTGAACACAAGCAGCAGCAGCAGCACCATTTTTTCCAGCATTGCTGTTATTTTGCAGTTCCAGCTGATTAGCTTCTTCTGGCAGCACTAACTGTAGCATCCGTCATGCTGCGGGCTGAAACTGGGTTAAGTCAAACCATAAAAAACCCCAAACATTTTCTTTAACGAACCTCACACCTCTTATTAATGTACTTCCCAATTTACATATAGGAATCATTGCTCATTCATCATAGTGAAACGCTGATATTCCCAGCAGTTCAGCTTTTCTCCATCCTCATTTGTTTCCTGCTGCTTAATAAAGAATCTCAGTGTTGTCTTTTTGACATTTTTAAAACACTTAAGAACTCAAAACGTTTTCTAAACCCAAAGGAATGTTTTTAACCTACAAACTTCCAGAATTTCATGTGAAAGCCACAAAAGGAGGACAAGTTAAACAAAATGGCTTCATAATTATTTTTTTCCAGCTTTTTACAGATACTCAGCTCAAAACACTTTTTTTTTAAAGACATGCCACAAGCTAATATCTACGAGACTTTACCGTACATTGTTTTTGCTACTTTTATCCAATAAAAACACAAAACCTAAAAAATACACCTGCATTTCTCTGGATCATAAAAAAGTTTAAAATGTGACATTTCTCATTTCAACTGAGACTTATTTTAAGAGAGGCAAAGATTTACAGCCATAGATCAAGAAACTAAAAGAATATTTGGAAGCAAACTGACAAAATATCATTCCAACACTAATAAAAGTGCGTTTTTCACGAGTTAATCTTTAAAAACCGTGACTACACACCATTCTATTAACAAAGTGGGCGGAACTCTGCTGAGGTTGCTAGGTGACGGGCTGGGCGGGGCTTTGGTTGCTAGGTAACGGGGCACTGCCTGCCAAATGAGATGTCAATATTGGAAGGTTTTTGAACATTATTGCCAGAAAGTAGCTGAATGGTTTTTTTTAAGTGGTTGGATGTTTCTAGAAGCAGTAGAGAAACAAACATAAATACATAAACCTCTAAAAAGTTAATTTTGCATAAACATTGGATGGGTTCTTTTAGGCAATAAAACTTTATCGTTTTATCTCTACTACTATTGTGATCATGTTAAAAAAAGAAAACAAAATAACTATTACTTATTTTTTAGGTAACTTTATGGCTGTGACATAAATATTGCATTGAAAAACATCATCATTTTTATTTTTAAAAAGTGTTATCACTAAACTAAATAACTGTATTTAATCACATTTTCCAATTTCCTGGTTTATTTGATTAAACTCATATTGTTGATGTAAAAACATTTTGTTTCCACAGTATTTTTCTGTTGATTTTACAGTTTTTATGTAAGAAGGAACATTATAACTAAATTGACATGAATAGTAATAGTGGATGTAAGTATACTTTACAACCGATCTTCTTTTGTATACATCTTTTATTACATTATGTTCAATGAAGTCAAACTCAACATATTGACATCTTTATTTCTTTCCTTCGCTGTCAACATGGTGTCAGCCATTCTCACTCCGTTAGCTGGAGGAACAATGTGGCGTTCGCAGGCTGTCGGATGCATATGGACGTGTGAGCGTGATGAAGTGCGTGTTTATTAAAGTGCATATAAGATGAGGTACAGTAAATATGCCTCAGACGGCGTGGGTGATGGAAGGCGGCGGTGAGCGACGTTGATGCTGCTTTATGGGCTCGTTTGGTTCCAGTTTCATCAATCCTTACTGTCCTTCCAGAAGACTTACAGCGGCGTGAACATTTCAATGCTTCATTCATATTCAGAGGATTTGCTGCCAGCTGGAAACTGACCACATTTAATGTGAATTATTTGAATTCTGATTCAATAAAACTAAACAAAAACTAAATATATGAAAGGCTAAAACACAACTTTCAGTGATTAAGACTATATTTAATTCAATAAATTACAAATTTAAGGAATAATTGACTTGAAACAAGCTCTTATATCTTGTAAGGCTGAAACAATTTAGATTAATCATGATTAATCAGAATAACAGTCAACTAATTTAGTCATTGATTAATTGTCAACTGGTGCATACAAACTCAAAAACAGCTGATTTGCTGAAAGAACAACACAGCCAGAGCAGTAGTTACACCAAAAAACCCCAACAACTGATTTTGTATTTAAAAGTAAAAAAATAAAACATCTTTGTCTATGAATATATTCCACAATATGTCCAATTATTGATCCATCAATCCAAAAATAGTCAACAGCTTAGCCCTGAATATTTAACATTCATGTTTTAATAGCAATGCATATTTATAAATTCCAAATAAAAGCACAATTTAAAACACAGAAATTAAATATGCAGCCGGAAAAAGCCCAAAGCAACAATTTGTGATTTTAAAGCCTTAAGAATAGAAAAAGGTCTTGTTATTTTTATGTTTTCTGTGCAGTTTTCAGTATAAAACTACAAATGAGTTTGCCCAAAATCAAACAAAACCTTAATTCTTTGTCTGAATTGAGAGAGAACTTCTTAAGAGATATTTTCTTCCTGAATCCGTCAGAATAATTTGGATTAATTTAGATTAATGTTCATTACCCTGGTCTCATACATCCCAATAAAACTGTTTCACTTTTCAATGTAAAATAAGTGAAACGCAAACTACAGAGATCTTTAAGCTACTTTCTATACAATAATATTTGTAACTATTCAAATACATAAAATTATCAGACATCTTAATTAAAAAGTCCTCTTACCTTTCTGAAAATCCGTACAAATCGGCAAGAAATTTTTTTTTTCTTTTCTAGCATCTTATTTTTCTTATTCTTTCATTTCAGATACCCAGTGGTCCATATAGTTACAGAATGAGGAATTACATATTTAAATTTTGTGTTAGGAAATAATCAGCCTGGTAAAAACGCTTTGCTTCGTACAGACAGTCTGGACCCTCTATTAACGTTTAAAACTCTGCCTTACGTAGCGGCTGTGCTAGCTTGACGCTAATAAGCTTACCGGAAGTTGCCGTTGTTACCGGAAAAAACGTCCTCTACTGCGAAGAGAGAAGCGCCGAGCCGAACAAGGCGGATGTTAATGCTGTAATTCAGTATTTAAAAGAGTCGCCAACTCGGACTGAAAGGCTTCGTTCACTTCCTCTGCTGGCAGTGTTGAAACTACAGGCAAACTACAAATCCAAAACAGCGCAGGGAATTGACGTCATCGTTCAGGACGTGTCGTTCTCTTTGCTGATTGGCCGGGTAGAAATTCTACCGGGGAAATCCCAGACAGAACGTAGATTAATTTGTTGTCGTTTTTTAAGTTCCAAAATAAATTATCATAAAAAATATATATTTTGTTGTTGTTATTTGTTTTGCTCTTTAGTGAAATTTAAGTCATTAATGATCGTATTTATGGTCACAATATTTATAAATACAAATCCTTACTGGGGCAACAGGAACCATCAGGAGTTAAATGCTGACTCAGCTCCTGTGATGAATCTCAGAAAATGCTCTAAAGCTACTTTAAAGCTGGAAAAAAAAAGCTTTGAACAAGTTTGAGAAAGTGGATGTAGAAACTTCTGGAGCAGAGAGGGATTTCTGAGTGCTCTTCAAAAGGAACTATTATGCGGCGCGGAAACCGAATCAGGGTTTTGTTCCTGTCTGAAGTGTGTCAGAGTGGCTGATTTTAATATTTGGTTACCTGAGTTTGTTAGATATCAGACGCTGGCTGAAAAAAGCCTCCCTGTTGCCCCCCGCTGAGGCCTTTTCTCTTTCGTTTGGAGTGTTTGTCGCTGCCACTTCCGACCCCCTGAGGTTACCGCCTTTCCAGTCTTGGCGAACCCCGCTGGTACGTCGTGTAAAAACACAAACAATAAAACGCCACAGTTCCTTCAGGGCTTCTGGAGACTGCAACACTCGCTTTGTTGTGAATATAAAGCTACCTTTATGACACAAAATATAAAAAACATACTGGTAGCAGACTATCCAAAAACCTGAGGTTTTTCTCTGCTTTTGTCAGGGGAAGGAAAAAAGCAAAAGAAAGAGGATTTATGACACTCTGACATGAAAGAGAAGTTTCTGTTGCATGCTGACAAACAAATGGTTTGTGAATGAAGTGAGTGAAGAACGGAGACGGGAGACGGAGGACAAGCTGAGTTACGGCTCCGACTTCAGTACTGAAGTTTCTCACACAACAAAACCGAGACACTTTGGAGCTGCTGATATGTTTAATATTTAATTTTATACTTTAACTGAGTGACAGGGGCATTGATTCTAGATAAAAGAAGAAAAAAGGAGCAAATTTCTGTAAAAAACTGAGAAATCTGGAGTTTAATTTCAAGAAGAAATCAGAGGTTGTTAGAATATACTCAAGTAAAAGTAGAAATACTTTGGGTAGCCATCCAAGAAGTTAGTATTTGGTATTTGGTAGTATTTAGTACTTGAGTAACAAGTTTACTCAAGTACAGAGCAACTGATCATATAATCAATCAGTTAATATTTAAAGATTACTCCATCAGATGGACTAAAAAGTGGAAACTTTAGTATTTTAAGGACCAAAATAACAATAATTCATATAAGTAACAAAAAATAACAAGAAAAAGTTTTTTCTTTCAATAGAAAACTGATGAAACTTTAACAGAAGCTGCAGGTGTTTCTGTCTGGTGGGTTTGTGGTTAAAACATGTTTGTTTTCCATTCAGTGGGTAGAAAATCCAGAAATTTTACTCAATTAGGAGTAGAAATACTTTGAAATAAAATTCCTCAAGTAAAAGTAATTAAGTAAATGTCATTAGTTGTAAAGTTGGAAATTTGTAAGAAAATAAACTGTTATATCGCCTTCCCTTCATTTTCTTTTAAATGTATAGTTCTTTGTGTTGTGTTTGTCGCTGCCTCTTGGCCAGGGCTCCTTCGCAAAAGATGTTTTTAATCTCAGTGGGTTTTTATTGTGGTGAAATAACAATTAAATAAAAAAAATATCCAGATGTGCATCTCATAATCTAACCACATCAATCGAGAGAATTTCTGTTGCATTTCTTTCTAATTTCTGACTTTATTATTCCTAATAGCCTCTAAAAGGTTTTAAAAAGTTTTAAATCTGAATTGGTGAAACATAAAAAACCTTACATCCATTTAGTTCTGTGTATGGAAGCGGTTAGCGGTAGTTTGAGGCTCCCGCTAACTAGCTGCTAACATGCATAGTTAGCAGGTTTGTTAGCTAGTTATCAGCAGTTAGATGGACAAAGTTTGTACAATTCTGTGGAGATGAGGGTCTTAAATTTAATTCCTAATGGTGTTTAAAGACCTTAGAAAGTTTAAAATTTGAGTTGGTGAAACCTAAAGAAACACAAATCACGTATCCGGGTTAGTTTAGATGGAAGTGGCATAAATTGGATTTTTGGGGGGTAGAAAGATTGGAAACGGGCCGCTCAGGCTGCAGGGAACCGGTTCATATGGGTCGTAAATCAGATTCAGTTTGGCGCGTGAACTTAGCTTCAGTAGGATCCAGAAAGTAAAAAAGCAGCAGCACATGAGGCGACGCCTTTGTGCTTTTAGAACCTTTTTCATGAATCCAGGGGTAAAATCCAGGAAAACTGGTGTTACGGCTGCAAAGTCTGCAGAATCTGAGCTGTTTGAGGTGAACTGAAACACCTGTGTCCTATTTGAACCGAACATGCACTCAGTCACATTGATATACGGAACAACATTAGCACTTTAAAGAAAACTCGCTTTCTGTCCTACTTTTACATCCACATGCGTTTGCTTTCCTGCTTCTTTTTAGATTATTTAAAAACAAACAACTGTTAGTTTATCAAAATGCATTCAAGAAAATGCCAGACTGAAGATATTTTTCTGATTTTCTTCCTCTTATTCTGTCCGCTCTTTGCTGGAGCTTCGTTCAAAAATCATTCCCTCCCAGTCTTTGTGTTTCCTTCCTCTAATTTACAGACACTTTCTGTGCAGATTTAGTCGTTAGCGAAAAGCCTCTCGTGGTGCATTCAGGTTCCCACTCATCAGGATTTGCTCAGATGATAACCTTTATTGGTTTTTTATGGCGAAGACGTTTTAGTGTGAAGCTGCAGTGAAGGTTGTGTGAATGAAAGGGGAAGAAATGTGATTGATTACAGAGTGTGTGAGAAGGACCCCCACTGTGGAAGTGGATCCTCCACGTCTCTGTCAGTTAGTTCACTTCCTCTCACATGGAAGATCATCTTTAGTGTTGGAATGTGCAGATTTTTATTCAGCTGGAGGTTTTCTGTGAACATCAACACTACGGAGCCAGAAAACGGTCATAATTATAGCATTTTCCTAAAAAATGATTTGAAACTCAATGTCAGATTTTTAACTCGAAATCTGAAAAACAGAAATGTGTTCTTGGTAATTTAAACGTTTTTATTTATATTTTAACAGTTTTTTAGATATTTTTAATAGTTTTTGTTAGTTTAAGGTTTTAGATTAAACTTAATTTAGTCAAATTTCAATATTTAGGAGCAGTAATTTGCATATTAGCTAAATATTTAGCTATATATTTAAGCTAATATGCAAATTACTGCTAACTAAATAGCTTGCTTTTTAGCAACTAACTAGTTTGCTATTTAGCTACCAAGCTTATTGAGTAGTTTATTTAGCAAGCTAACTAAATAGTTATCCATTTATCTAGCTAATTAGTTTGCTATGTAGCTACTAAGCTAACTAAACAGTTTATTTAGCAAGCTAACTAAATAGCTTACTATTTAACAAACTGAATAGTAAGCTACTTAGCTACCTAACTAACTAAATTGTTTATTTATAAAGTTAACTAGACAGCTTGCTACTTAGCAAGATAATTAGCTTGCTATTTAATTAGCTTAAAATACTGAATATTTAGTTTGAAACCGTGGCATTTATAAATTATTGAATAACATGGTGAAAATATGACTTTGAAAGATGAACCCTCATTTTCTCTTCTAAAATTAACAGCAATAATTAGAGTAATTATTGCTGATAATTTTTGACAGTGTAACTTTACAAACAGAACGCTACAGGCTGCTGTCATTATTGTTTGGTATTAACTTTCTTTCCTTTCCTTTCATTAAGCCCAAATTCATTGAAACACCTGGAAGTATTGGATTTAAAAAGATTTCCTCTGTTTTTCTCCTGATAGGAAATGAGACTTGTGTCTCTTTCAGGGGTTTTAATGACAGTGTTTGCTGTGAAGCTGCTGTTCGCCACCACAGACGGGCATCTGTGCAAGTTTGGGAGCCAATTTCTACACCTGGAGTTTATGTCTCAACAGAGCTGATAGAGAGAAAATGTTCCAGCAGTCCTTCCTAACAACATCAACAAAAACATTTAAGAGCTGCTGAAGGTGAATTTCTCTTTTAGAATCTGGAAGATAAAAACGCTTCTTCCCTCCACCTGCAGAGGGCGCCGTGGCTCTGCTGTTCAGCTCCGCCATTCCTACAGACGTAATGATTTTAAGTGATTCACTGCGACCTAAATTATCCTCCGTGTTCATGTCACAGAAATGAATGTTAATACTGTGAGGCGACTGTGTTCCCATGACAATAAAAACAATATTTCCCCCTTCAGCGTTTCTGCACATCCCTGAACTTCCACAGATCCGCTGCAGTCCATAAAGCATCTCATGTTCTGCAGTTGGATCCACTTAACTACATTTCTGATCATTAAATCATCACATTTGTTCATCAGACTGGAGGAAAAAAAATTCATCTGAAACCGAAAGCTCATGAAAAACGTGAGTTTTCTTCTTCACTTCAGTGGAAAGTTGTTTAAAAACCTCCAAAATGACACAGCAGTTTGTTCCAGCAGCGTGTCAAAAATATTCCTGTGGCCAGGAAGCATCTCCAGTAGCAGTCAGTCTGGCAGTGAATCTGAAGACGCCTCTGACTGAAGATGTTGCTGAATGAGAGTCATGATATGCTAACAGCTACATTTCCAGGCTCCAAACTCATGACAAACGAGAAAATATGTCTCCACTCCGTTTGTTGCTCTCGGTTGCTTCCTCAGAGGTTTTTGTGTCGTTTCCCTCAGTGGTTCTTGATGCCCTCTAACCAGCTCCATATTTACATCAGACCAATTTCAATTTATCTCAAAAATGTGCAGCTCAATGTGGAAGAAAAGAAGCAGGAAACAGGCGGCTGGCCCTGAACTTCTCACACAATAAGCACAACTTAGGATCTACGTCACAACTGGACCAGTTCACATGTTCGTTCTAAAACTTCACTGCATTTTTTTACTTAAAACACTTTTCCTTGCAGTGAAAAATTGCTGGCATTATTCTGAAAATACTGTGGTCCAAAACTCCAGCATGATTGAAATTCCAGGATTGATTGGGGTCGCCGTTTGATGCGCTAATCCTCGTCCTTCAGACGACTTTCCTTAAACTGGAAAATACTCAACCTAGCTCTGTTTTCACCTCGGCTCCACTGAATTATCTCCCAACAGCTGCTGCCTCTCTTCACATGTCCCATCATTTCATCCATCCTTGCTCTTTTCTTGGGCATATGAAGGTCAGGTGAAGGTAACGCTCAGGATTATGGGAGCTCAGTTACCGGCCGCTCTGCCGCCGTGAAAGGGTGAAGTTAATGGCTCGCAGAGTGGAGGGAGGTCTCCAGTCTTCCTGCTGCAGGCTATGAAAAGGGACGCCTTTTATTGCAGATTGACCCTCATGAGCTGCCGTTGAGGCCTCTCTCCGGCGTTGCCTGGATTTACAGTTAATGTTCCAGCGATAATGTAGCTGCTACGGGCCACTGGCTACCTCTTCCCAATGTCATGTGGAAGTGTCCATCCCCTTGTTTACCTTTGCAGGTCCGCTCGGGGTCATCAGGACTCGTAAACCCGCGACCTCACGCCGCGGATCAGACCTCGCATGGCGCCGGGTCTGATGGCCGACAGGAAGTGGAAAGATAAAGACGAGCAGAGTTGATGATTCACAGCTGGAACGGCTGCAAGCACCATAAGTTACAACGAAATACTCACCGGTTTAGAGATCAGGAGAGTTATGGCTGACTCAGCTCTAGTCTAATCTGGGAAAACATAAATATTTTTATGCATTTTGACCTTTCATCCAAAGGTCAAAATGCATTGTAGGATGGAAAGTCTGCTTTAGACCACTAAAAATGATTATTTATATAAAACAAAGTGGGGCTTTGAGAAAACCCTGTAGTTGTATTTGCGTGTGAAACCTGAGATTTGGGTGTTTTTACACCTGATAATCCAGTAGATTCTGTTCGATTGGGGACCAAAATTAGAGCATTTGTTACATTTTCAGATTCTATTTCTCACTGCACTGAGTCAAACCAACCAAAACGCTTTCAGCAGGCTGTTCCCCTCCAGACCTGTGGGGGCGCTGCGCCAACGTGGAAACCTGCGCCGTGTTGTTTTATACGTCTTTTATTGTTCAGGTTTAGGGTTTCCTTTAATTTCAATCTGTTTGTTTTTATTCCTAGTTTAACTCAGTGGTGCTACTGACTCATTTCACTTTCTGTCCATTTATATTAATAACAGCACCAATTAGCTGCTCAAAGGAACTCCGGCAGAGTTTGGGTTGTTGGTAACATTAGAGGTTCAGCTACTCAGGAGAAACTAATAATTAAACTTATTTTGAGTCCTGATCAGTAGGACTGAGTGGTTTGTAGATAATAATGCTGAGTGGTTTGTGTCGGTACCAGATGAGCAGACAGTCAGTCGGGTCTGCAGACAGGAAGTGAATCCCTGAAACAGGAAGTTGACCTCAAACCGGCCACATCGTCCCAGAGCCTCAGCAGTCGGCGCCTCCTGGTGCAGAGCTGCTTTATTACAGCGAGCAGCGCAGAATGATTGGCATCACTTCAAAGTCTGACCTGCTGCCCCGGATTAGGCTAGGTGGCGCTATACTGCCACATCCATATCACCACGAAGTTCAAGTTTTTACCTGAATATTATTGTTTGAATTTCTTTATTTATTCGTGTCTTTTCTCTTCAACATGATTTATTTACAGTTTTAAACAATAAAATAAAGTCTTTGACAGAGAACAAAAAAATACATATTATTTTGTGCTTTTATGATAATTAGCTTCATATTGATTAACTTTTTCTAATCAGAGCATAATGGTACAATTTAAATTAAGATAAACACACTGCAAAAACACAAAATATTACCAAGTAATGTGGTCAAGTTTCTAGTGCAAATATCTTAATACACTTGAAATAATACAAAATTAACTTACAAGAAACTTTTTACCTGGATATAGGAGCTTCCCTTCCTCCTTCCCTTCCTCCTTCCCTTCTTCCTTCCCTTCCTCCTTGCCTCTCTCCTTCCCTTTCTTCCTTCCCTCCCTCCTTCCCTTCCTCCTTCCCTCTCTCCTTCCTTTTCCTCCTTCCCTCTCTCCTTCCTTTTCCTCCTTCCCTCTCTCCTTCCCTTTCCTCCTTCCCTCTCTCCTTCCCTTTCCTCCTTCCCTTCTTCCTTCCCTTCCTCCTTCCCTCTCTCCTTCCCTTGCTGCTGCGCTGGTGGATCTCTGTTTGCCAAACCAGATTCACAGCGTCTCTGTTTGTTATCAGTACAGAAAAAATTTGAGACAAACAAAAACATGAATTTATTTGAAAGACATCTGTTGGTTTCTGTGTCAAACTCATTTTCATTTTGGGCCAAATCAGGATCATGGATGCTCTTAAAGGGCCGGTTGCACCAGAATGTATCAATAAAACCTGTGAACAAACTTTTAAATATTAATAAATTCTAAAATGATATGGATCAGTCCCTACAGGGTTTTGCTTTTGTGATTATTTACAATAAAAATCTAAATGTTTGTGGTAACTGCACATATGTATGACGGTAGACAAGTTATTCCTCACCGAATGGATCATTATAGATCCATATTGATCATTATAGATCCATATTGATCATTATAGATCTATATGGATCATTATAGATCCATATGGATCTAAATTTTGAACTAAATTTGACATTATCTGAAATTTTATTTGTACTATTTGTTCCAAAGAGGATCAATAAATGTAGTTAAATGTGGAAATATGGTGCAATTTTGTGAAATAAATCCTGAAGAAGTAAAAATTAAATGATCAGTATTTGTGTTTGTGGCTCCATGATTGTTTTAATATAATTGAGTTTTATAACAGTAAATCCATATCTGAACGGATTTCATCTCTAATCTTTTGGTAAAATAGAGACTTTTTGATGCTTTTTCAGATTAAACTGCAGTTGAAATGATGATTTTGACAGAATAACACAACAAAGTGACAGTAATCAGCTCACCAAGCGAAACGAGAACTAAACATGTAAACTGACGTCCCGACCAGAGGAGCTGCAGCATCCGACACGTGTTACAAGACGAGGATAAAAACCCAGTCTGTGTGATTCCTGCCTGGTCCGGGTCTCGGGGGAACTGGATCGGTTCCCAGCAGAACAACATCTGCATAACAAAGGAGGAAAAGTGAGACGTGACAACAGATTACAGCAGATTCCTCCACAGAGAAAATGACTGAAAGGCTGATTAAAAGAAGAAAAAATCGATATTTCCACAGGAGCGTGAACGCGGCCCGACCCGTGAGGCGAAGAGGCCGCGCCGTCTCTGGCTTCCAGGAAGTGATGGCGCTTTAATGCGGTGGGAGGTGAGGATGCCAGATATCCCAGCACCATTATTTAGCACTACATTACATCCCTTCTCATCCCTATTAACAGGTGCAGATGGTGCTCCTTGTGCCATTTAAAAGCGCTCACAGCTGGCGAACCTGAACCAGAACAAGCCTGGACCCGGGCCATCCGCAGAGCGGCAGATGGGGGAAGGTGAGTCCTTCAAGGAGCCCAAACATCTCCTGTTCAACACAGTCAGTGCTTTTATACTTTCTAGCACTTTTAAAGATTATGACCTTCATTCTTTTACTCTAAAGGGTTTCCTTACAAGTTAATCCAAAAACAGAGTTCATATTACAAAAAAAGTCCACCAACATTTAAACCACAGTATTATGTATTTTCCAGGCACAGATCATCATTTTATATTATAATGAAGTAACTACGTTACCTTCAGTTGTTATAAAAATGCTGTATATATCAAACATGACTTCAAAATTATTTTTTTCCCCTGATTTAACATCTAGAAATTGGGCCTCTGTCTCTTTAAGGAACTCCTGCTTTTTCTGAAGCTCCGCCTCCAGGAAGTCCTCCCAACATGGCTCCTCTATTAACCCTTTAACAACATTTTTAACAGCATTGAAATGAGAAGTAGCTCCTATAATGAGCTCAGCAGATGCTAAGTGCTGCTGGCTAGTCTGAAGGAGCTGAGTGTGAAGCTCAGAGGAGGAGCTGCGTCTGGAAGGCGGGGCTACGTCCAACCAGGCGTTTTGTAAGGCGGAATGGTTACTATGGAGATTAAACGATTTCTCAAACATGTATAAAATAATCCAGGCAACACTCCAGGTTTGTTTCTGATGAGGGATTATAAGATGATGTAAAGCTTAAAAAGTCTATTTTACACGACACTGTCTGTTTAAGGTCTCAATATTCTCCATCCAAAGGGCCAAAATCATTTCTCATGACGAAAACTGCATCATTTTGTTCACGGAGAGGCACGGCCTGCTGGACTCGACACCAGGACCGGGTCGAACTGTGACTTTGACTGTCCGGTTTTTGTATTCGGTATGGAAACATCTGCAAACATCTGTGGTATAAAAACATCATGTTGTTTTCATACAGGAACAGGATCGGTGCAAATTTGTGACTTTTGTCAAAAACTGTTAAAACTAGAAGTCTCAGCAACTAGAACAGGTGAGACTAGGTGCAATTTGGAGGAGTGTGTGCTTCTTTCAGTCAGGACTCTCACTGCAGCAGTCAGCTAAAAATATCCATGTCGACGTCGCGGTTTGCAGAACAGCGCAGCGCCGGCTCTGTGGTAGGAAGCAGAGAGGAAGTGGGGTGACGGAAAGTGAGTATTTTGGAGCGTTGAGATTTAGATTTTCCTTTTCCCCCCCAACAAATTCCTGCAAATATGAAATCTGGGGAGAATCTTTTCTCAAGGGGAAGTTATTTGAAATTACCCAGCATGCTCTGACCCGATGTCAGTCACGGTTTGTGGCGCCACGTCCAGCCTGCCCCTCTGCAGCAGCCTGCCAGCGCTCTGTCTCCAGGCAATGCTCCGCGGCCGCCTGTCATTTTGGATCAATGGGCCCACCTGCACGCCCACCTGTCCTCAGGCTCGTCACACAGAGCAGGACGAGATGAAGAACTCATCTCAGGTGGCTGATGACCTGCTTCTGGATGAAAAGGCGCCTCTGAATGGCCTGAATTACCGCCGTGAGATTGAAGCTCACCAACCTGGGAGAGGCTTTGTGTGTGGAGACACTCCAGGTAAAATGGCTGTTACTCCCTTTTATAAGTTTGTGCACTGCGGTGACAAACACACATCTTATTCTTATTTGTAGACTGAATCCAAACTTTATTATTGCAGTGAAAAAGGGAGCCGTCGCTTTCAGAGTTCTGATTAACTGCTCTCAGTAATGACTGGACACAGACAGCACATCTCATTTGTTCCATCTGGATTCATCCACTTTATGACAGATGATTGACAACCCAGGCTCATCTTAACAGAGTGGAAACACTTAATATCTCCTAACTGACAGCTAATGTGCACATCAGTCCAGGAATCATATTCATGAATGCACCAGTGACCTCCAAATAGACTCATTATGCTTTGTACTGTCGATCGACTCTGTTGGCTCAGAAAACCAACACACCACTACTTAAATGTGATCAGACATGGACTCACTTTTTTTACTTTCATCACAAAATCCACAGAGTTGCTTCATGAAATCAACCACAGCTGAGTTTTAGCCAATCAAGTTTTTTTTTTATAAAAGTGCTTCACATCCTGCCGTTCGTAAAAATACAGTGAAAAATTAACAGCAATAATTTGGTTATGTTGACTTTCATAACAAAAAAAATATATATTTTCACCATGCAACAGTTTCAAAGCAAATAGTTAATTATGTAAAGGTTTAGCTTTAGCTTGCTAATTAATTAAGCACTTTGGCTGAAACAAACTGGTCTGCCTACAAAACTGGGTCTCAGTTTGGTTGAAGTGAACTCTGGTGCAGTTTGAATGCATATGTGAACACCAAGCAGACTGTAGACCGCTCTAAAAGCAGGAAGTGGACTACAGAGCAAAGCATTCTGGGTAAATACTAACAAAACAAACTGGCTAGTCTAGTGCTAGACTAGTTTGCTGGTTGTAGAGAAATCCTACAACCTCTACAATTTGATGCCACTCCATTCATGTTTACATTTTATGAAGAAGAAAGTTGCTCTCTGTGTCTTCAGATGTTTTTGTGTCGTTTCCTTCAGTGGTTCTTGGGGCAGCGCCCCCTCCAGGCTGGGAGGGAAACAGGTTTTTCAAGGTTGGATTGGCAATAACTGAACACATGAGTAAATGTTCTGGAATGAAAAGTATTATGTATTTAAATGTATTTAAGTTAATTTCTGCTAACGCTGCCATACATGAGGGAACCCAAAACTACAGAGGGTTGTTTTGTTCTGCTTAAGTCAACATAAAATATCTTGTCTCATGGAGTTTCCCACTACAGGAATATACAGCGAGTCTGTGATTAGTGATGCATAATGTGGGTTGTCCTCTGGGAATTTCTGGTTTGTTCAGTCCAATTAGCAGGGTTAGCTATTCTGCCTGAGCGATGTATTGAGTCGTCGTCTCTTGTGCCATAATTGTATCTACAAGCTGCTGCTGGGGACAAATTGATGTGCTTCTATGCAATTTACTCAACATTACATCTTTACTTAAATTATTCTAATGTATTTATTTTTAAACTGTTGGAGAGAAGTCCCAGCTGGCTTCAGTGAAAGACCAAATGAAAGGAAGTCAAAGTCAAAGAGCATGCAGAAGGATGAAAAGAGTGAAATATTCATAGGTCACATGTCGTTGCCACGCTTTTAAGTGTGTTTTCATGGCGGATCTGTTTAGAAATAGTTTCTCCAAGTGCCTCAGAACGGAATCTGAAAGGAAACCAGCCAACGGGGAAAATCCTTAATTAGCACACTTTGTCAGTGTCCAAGCTGTGCTCATACTGAATTCAGGCCAACGTCAGCCAACAGCACAGTACATATTGATTCAGCAGATCACAAAGACGGCGCTTGTGTGACCGTTTTATGAAATGCAGTGGCGCTCTCCACCCTAACCCCACGCGCCCGCGCTCCATCTTAATTTAGGTGCCTCCATGCTTCCCCTAATTTAAATATTTACCAGGCGCCCCACCAACATCCACAGTCCTCCACCCTTCATTTGCATTCTGATGCGGAGGCCAGCGGGGCAGAGCGACTTCAGAACAAAGCGGCGTGTCATCAGCGTTTGCTCACTCAGAGCTGAAATTAGCGGGGACCTTTTGGCTCCGGCTCCAGCGGCACAAGTGCCTCTCTTAAATTGGCCGTGAGGGATCGCGAGACCGCCGGGACGACCAAACGGGCCGGCTCACGTTCTGAATGGGCAATGGTACAAAATCCCTTCACAGGCCAAAGTTAAGCAGCAAGACTTGGGATTGTTAGCTACAGGGTGGTAATATCAGAGCTGTGGCTGAAGTAGTTCAAAGTTTTACTTTAATAATTTGCTGCAGGTCAGGACATTTATTTCAGGAGATGACACTAGACAGAGCTAATGGAACATTTTTGTTCTTCCATTTGGGTTTCTGTTGCTCCTAAAAACAGCCCAAGCACTTAAAAAAAGGACATCCAGACATTTTTTATGCAGTAAAATAGTTTTTGGTGTTTGGAAAATGAGCCAATTTAAAATTGGCCGTTGTACTGCTGTACAATGGCTGCTGGAAAAGACAAAGTGTTTTGTTGTTGACTTTCCATCCAGAAACTACTTACTACATTCTTGTTGGTTGTGCAGAAGGCTCCACTTCTGCTTTTCAAAGAGTATGGTTTTGAAAGGAGCTCAAAATAGGCAGAACTGACCAGACTGAAATCTCATGTGAGGAAAATAATTACTTGTGTT
Organism: Gambusia affinis; assembly: GCF_019740435.1. Taxonomy (NCBI): domain Eukaryota; kingdom Metazoa; phylum Chordata; class Actinopteri; order Cyprinodontiformes; family Poeciliidae; genus Gambusia; species Gambusia affinis. The sequence continues at coordinate 27,388,661 of NC_057878.1, forward strand.
AAAAATTTTCATGCGAAAAATTCATGCTTTATTTGAACGAATTAACAGAAACAGAAATTGACAAAATATTTTTGCTAATGGAAATAACTAAAAACGGTAATTGAATGGGAAAAACTATAACTAACTGGGACTGTACCATACTTTTATAAAACTAAGTAAAAATACAGGAATTATAGATTTTATGTTAATGAATACATTTATTTGCTTATCAATCTGATGTCAAATTGCTTTTTTTCCCACACAAGCAGTAAAACTAGAAGGCAAAAGTTTTTACTCATCAGTAATTTAATCCAATCTTTTAAAATAGTCTTCATTACCAAATTAATGTTCACATAATCAAAATACTTTGACTTTTTTTTATTTCTGCAAATAAAAATGAACTAAACAACCAAAACTACTACTAGTACTAATGAAAACTAACAAATATACTCTAAAAACTAACTTAAACTAAATTAGAAAAAAATAATAGTAAACTACAATGAAAAACCCAAACTATTACAACAATTTGTTTTAACGTGTTTTGAGACGTTTTCTGGATTTTATTCCATTTTCAGGCTCTGAATCCAGATGCGAACAGCAGGATGAGTGAGACGCTGAGCAGCAGAAAGTGTGAGTTGACGGGGTCGACTTGGAGTCTCTGAAACCTTCATATTGATGAATATTTTGTGGCCTGGAGGATTTCCAGCAGAGTGAGGCATCAGGCCGGTCGGCTAAGCTGCTCGGATTACTTTAAGGCACCGACGTAAACATTCTGCTGCGCTTCCCATGCAGTCGCCTTTGAGCCTGATGCAGAGAGACAGCGACACTGAGGATACCGCGGGAACCCGGGCAGAGGTCTGAATAAACAAACAGCTGCTTGGAGCTGTGAGCGCCGAGTCAGCAGACCAAACACACGACTTCTTCACACCCAGACAAATGCCATGACTTCCCAATTCAGGGGACAAGCTAAGAGTTTATTCACTCCTTCTTTGTTGTTCCTTGTAATAAATAGACAGAATGCATAACTAAAGATCTGCTGGATAATAATAATAGAAGGAGAGTAATTTTCTTCCACAGTGGGTCTAACTGAAATGTCCTTGTTTGCGCTTAAGCTTAAAAATCACATTAAAGGAGAAAACCTTGGACATAAATTTACATTTAAAGTTTGTTTACACTTTTGAAGTCTGAACCCAACATGCAGTTTTCAGTCGTTAACAGGGATCTATTATGCAAAACTCACTTTCCCTAGTTTTTCTACTTTCATTTGTTTCTCAGATGTTTATAAAAAACAACAGAGCACTAAAAAACCCACCAAGACAGGTTCTGGTGTCTGGAAAACAAGCCGTTTTAAAAGTCTCCAGACTAGAGTCGTACTGCGTCGTTACCTAGCAACTCCAGCCGAGTTCTGCCCGTTACCTGGCAACAAAAGCTGAGCTCCAGCATGTTTGGTCAGCTGGTTTTACTGCTGTACAAAGTGTTTTGTTGTCGACTCACCAAGCAGAAACCAGTTGCTGGATTCTTGTTGGTTGTGTTGCTGTGATGGATTAAATAGATTTTCAGCAACAATTTTTTTAAAACAAATACAGCTCATTTAAAAGCCTTAAATTTATATACGTTCGTTTAAAACTTTAAGGATACACAGACTCTCTATATCATTTTGTGGTAATTTAGTAATTCGTGGCAATAAATCAAATTTATTTGATTAGAAAATTTCAGCAACAAGGCAGTTCAGTTGTTTACATCATAAAAACAAACAAGCGAGTATTTTCATTCTTCTAAAAATTTAAATATATAGTTTACAATAACTCTCTAAATCAAAATATAAAGCTTTATTAACATTTTAAGTACAAATCTTAATATTTATTAATATGTATGTATTAAGTAAAATGTTTAATATTTACTTACTATTTTACAGAAATATCCAGTACATATTAAGTAAAATTCTCAGTTATGTTGCTCTAAAAGAGAGAAAAAAACATTTTATAGACCAACAAAATAAAAAACAGAACCAAAATGGTAAGTCACTGGTAAAAGTCTTCTTAATCAATATTGTTAAAATATTTCCTGTTTTTTGTCCCTTAATGCAAAACGTTTGGAGGGAACGTCCAGCAGCAGAAGGCAGATTTTATTTTCATATGTAACTGACAGAGACGCTGGTGTATAAATAGAAAGCAGCCGTCAAACTGCCAACCACTGAACGCCAATCAAGTCTTCCTCTTCCTGCTGCTGCCATCTGCTTCCTGAAGAGCACTTCAAAAAAGTTACATGTCCAAGCTTAATAAAATCTGCATTTTACACACAAACAGCTTCTGTTCTGTGTTTGTTTACGGACGTCTTCATTTCCTCGTTGACGTTTAGCCTCATATTGACTGAATGTGGCAGCGTTGGAGCGCGGGATGTTAGCCGAGTCGTTAGCCGGGTTTCACATCGACAGCAGAGACAATAAACAGACCAAAAAAACAAAAACAACAACGCAGCTTCACATGAAGAGGATCATCAGAAGTCTGATTATCAGGGTTATGCTGTTAGTTTATCAGATCTGAAGCTGATTTAGTTTAAAAAGAAGATTTGGCAAAGAAGTTATTCTGTGTTTGTGTCTCTTCTATGGAGGCTTATTAGAGCCACTGTACAAAGAAAACAAATCAGTAGTAAATCTGCACCAAAACTCAGAAATTTTGAGATTATTCTCAGAAATTTTCTAGAAAAACATAGAAATTTCAGAGATCAACAATTTACGAGAAAACCGTCACATTTTGAGATAAATTTCAAAAGTTTTATAGAACTTTTTTTCATTTATTTCTGAGCTCAAAAAGTTGTAAATCTGAGGCAAAAAAAAAAAAAAAACAACGGTAAAATTTTGAGCTTAATTTCAGAAATTGTTTCTACTTTGATTGTCCAAATTCATGGAGAAGATAAAATATTCTTCAGTATCCATATATTTATGCATTTATCAGCATTTATTCATACAAATATCAAAGTTATGACTGTGGCAGTCAAGGCAGAGATATTCTCTTATTTCCATGCTGGTTTTTACACCAAACCAAACTTTGACCTTCACAAACGTAATAAAGCCATGCAACCCAGAAATGAAAACGCCACATCCTGCGAACCGACAGGTGTGTTTTTATCACTTCTATTAACGATCATCTGCAGCTTCAGCGCCTCTTGAACTGCCAGGAAATAAACGATGATTTCTCTGGTGACTGACAGGAAATCATGTTATCATCTTATCTCTGCACCGTTTCCATCCAGCAGACGGTTTATTTTCCCGGGCAGATGTTTGGCTTTTGGTGCAGGTTTGTGTTGTGGTCAGAGGAGCGATAAGAAGAGAAAACACAAATGCAAAACCAGCAAGATAAATCAGCAAAGACTGAACTTTAATAAACTAACTGATAAGACAAAACAAAGCGGGGAAAAAACTTTAAATCAGTGAAAAATCACAACACAGGGAAGGAACTGAGAAAACACAAAGATAATGCGATAATTTAAATAAATACACGCCTGAATGATGATAGTTTAGAACATAAAGTTAACAAGAAAGTAACTCAGATCTGATGAACAAGCATGAAAATCGATGGAAAGGCAGGAAAAACTGGAAACAAATGAAGCATTTCTGGAAAATTAAACTGAAATAATGATGAAAATAATATGCAAATTGTTACGATGCAACAACAGCAAAACTAAACAGCAAAATTCAAATCAAACTACATTAGTAAAACAGTGTGTGAAGGCGCAGTAAACAGAAAGCTTCATTAAACCAGATGAAACAATCGGTTTGTGTTGATGTGTTTTCATCCTAAACGACGACAAAACTCAGTGAACATCAAGGCTAACAATAAGATACTCAAAGAGAACAGAGACCGCTCCAAAAGCAGGAAGTGGACTACAGTGCAGGGCATTCTGGGTAAATTCAACCAAACCAAACGTGTTAGCTTAGCGCTAGCAGGAGAAATGGCTCGTGGTTTTTTACCAAAGACAAAAGAGAAATCCTCCAACCCCTAAAATATAACAGCACCTGTTTTTTGTTACCCTTTCATGAAGGAGGAAGTTGCACTCAGTCGTTTCCTCCAGTGGTTCTAGGTGCAGCGCCCCCACAGGCCAGGAGGGGAACCGGTTTGGTTGGTTTGACCCAGAGAAGAGAGAAAGAACCACAGTAGCTGAAAGTGGAGAAAATGTTGCAGTTTTGGTCCCAAATTGAATCGAATACAGCCGCAAGAAACTCATGCTGAGATTTTAAGTTTTCTATTTTCAGCTCAGACTGTTTGGTCAAGCTGCCAATCAGAGACACTTGTTTGATTTCTAAGACCTGCTGAGTTTTTAAAAACCCTTCAGATCCTGATTAGAACCTGTCATTATGAACATCTGGAGCAACATGTAAAAGCTGGTGAGCTCCAGTGCTGCAGCGCCGCGGCCGGACGAAGTCAGCCTTCGTTCCAGGAAGAAACGGCAGCTTTGTTGAGTCGAGTCAGACTGAGTGGTTTGCACTTCGGTCTCCGTCGGAGGCGTCCGTCACTGCGGGACAGGAACGGCGTATCGCTGCAGATTCATGAACGCAGCATGAAGCTTCTCAGGACTTTGTAAAAGTCAAGAGCAACACTTCATGTTTTCTTCATATTTAGTTTCCAGGAAATGAGAGCAAAGCCTGTTGCAATAAGTCAGTTTATTGAACGATAAATTAAAACAAGCTTATTGATTTCCATTTGTACGAGTTTACCTTTTTCTCTTTTGACTATTTCTAGGAAAAACAGGATGATAAAAGTTTGAAGGACGGTTTTGTTTACATGTTTTCTAGTTTCAGTGTTAAATGTTTGTTAATGTTTTCTCCTGTACCGTTATATCACTTCAAAATAGTCTCAAAACAATATTATAATTTATCGCTGTAACTTTAATGCAAAATTGATTACAGTGAGGGGAATGTTCCTTTATTAAAGCTTTACAACTTTTATAAAGTTATTCAAAACAATTCTAGATATTTTCATGTAAAATTGATTTTTAATTAAGTTTTTTGTTGTGTTTCTTTTTGGTAGTTTGAAAATGTATTCTTTTCCTTTATGTTTCAATTTGAAGATGTTTTTATTCTAAAACCATAAAAATGTCAAAATAAAAACTAATTTTCCGCAGTAGTTTTGATAAACTACTGTAATTTAGCTGGACCAAGTGGAAAAATTGAGTTTCCTGACTGATTCAGGTGATATCTGAAGATTTCTGCTCTGCTTTTGTTCTGCACAGAAACTTGTGATCAGGACATAAAGTCGCCTAATCAGACGGATAAATCAGCCATGATATGAGAGCGGCGCGTGAATGTTAATCCATTCAGTCAGAAGCATGAATGTTAATGTGGGCTGAGTGAAGCCGGCCACATCTGATTACATCTAATCACCTCTGATCTCGCAGGTCTGCATGCAAACACAAAGAACAGGATTAAACACTCCCATTATTTACCATAAAACTCGCCTCAACCCCCAGGACACCAATGTGGAAAACTGAGTCTAAAAATGATCATCAGAGACAAACTCAGCCTCTTCTCATCTTCCTTTAGGCTCCAAAATCAAGATTAATGATGTGCGTTATTTGGTGGAACAGCGCTTCAGAAACACACCCTCCTTCCTCCACAGGAGCTTTACTAGCTAGCTGCTATTCAAAGTGACACTCAATTAGCTGCGCGGCGGCCTGGGAGCGCTGAGTAATTGGCTGCTGTTGTGCCTTTGAGCATATATGTAAAAAGTAACTGCAGTGGGAATCTTTCTGTAGAGTTTGCAAACATTTAAGTTCCAGTCAAAGGGAATCTATTGTTCAAAATTAAAATTTTGCATGTTTTTGTTTTTCTTATGGGTTTTTACTGTTTCGAAAAAAAAATTGACCAAGTGTTTAAAAAAAGAAACCCACCAATCTGCTTTGAGTGTCTGGAAAATGAGCTGTTTCAAAAACCTCCAGAATGTAAATCTGCAGGTACTGCCTTGTTGCCTAGCAACCCCAGCGGAGTTCTGCCTTGTTGCCTAGCAACCCCAGCGGAGTTCTGCCTTGTTGCCTAGCAACCCAAGTGGAGCTCCTGAATGTTTGGTCAACTGGTTTAGTTAAATAAATGTAACAGAATAGAAAAATAAACAAATAATAATATTAATGATTAGTATTTTATTTTCACACTCCAGAACTGTCATTTTAAGATAAATTTCAATAAAATAAGATCATAAAAAGAGTAAATTTCCAATAAAAAAAACTTGAAATACCTTGTCAAAATAAGTTACCTGGCTAGCTTATTTTAGCTAGATATATAAATATGTAAGCCAACTAGCTAAGATATTTTAGCAACAAGTTTCTTCCAGGGGAATGGATAATAAAAGTAAAAACATTAAAAAATTTAACACATTTAGAAACCAGGGCTGAATTCTTGTTGATTGAGCAGGAGGCTCCACTTCTGCTTTTCAAAGATGGACGGTTGCATAATTGCGTATCTGTTTGCAGCCATATTGAAAGGGGCTAAAAAGAAAAAGCAGAAATGAGCAGACAAAAATCTCATTATCAAAGATTTTGTACAAAATCTTTGATGATCATGTTTTGAATAGGCCATAGACCGATCCTAACAGGTCACCTTTAAATGTACAAATATATTGAGAAATGAAGAAATAAATCATTTCAGTGTTACATGGATTGATTTTATACTGTACATAATGCAATCCATAGATTATTATGTAAAATCAGAAAACAAATAATGAAGTTCCTGATCTTGAAATGTTTAAGTTGACCAACATTTAATTGATTTCTGGTCTCAGAGACTCTTTGTTTTCTGAATGTTTGTCATGTCGGATGCCTGCGGATTAAACTGGAGACGTTTCCTCGTTTCACCCAGTTTCATCATTCAGTTTTGCTGCCATGAACCTCGGTGATGATCTGTAACAGCCAGTCGTGTCAAGCATGTTTAGCTGTTTGCTGCTTGTCACATGATGTGAAAGTCTCAGCTGGAATCTGTTGCCTAGACGACCGTCTCAATAAAAACTGAACCCATTCGGTTTCAGTGACATGTTCAGCTTGCTGATAAAATAAGAAGAGTACAGTTTGGAGAGTTTTATTCTGTTTATTCTACACAATTAAAAACACTTTGGAAAAATTTGAATTTTAGAAAACAACAATAATTACAATTATGTGTTAGGGTCATTATGGAGGGTGTACAAAAAAATGGATGGATGGATGGATGGATGGATGGATGGATGGATGGATGGATGGATGGAAAACCAAAAAACTTTTGACTTTTCAAAAGCAAAATTGCTCACAGTAAGAGTAGTGATACTTCATAATAAAGTTACTCAAACTCAGTAAAAATAATCCTAAAATCACAATATTTTTTCAAAAAGTTACTCAAGCAAAAGTAAAGTGATGAAGACCTGATGCATGTTATTTTTTATATCTGGAAATTTTGCACATTTTTACCTCCAACGCTGGAGGAAAAAAAGATGCTTTTTTTACATACTATCCAAAATCTGTTACGTAAAAGAACCTGGAGATGTAGGTATTATTAATTTAGTGCAGTGCGCCACAGCAAAGGGAAAAATAACGGCGAAAAAACATCGAAGAACAAGTGAAACCACTGTTTTCTCGCTCTCTGTGTCGACTGACAACAGCTCCACTAGTGTATCAGGACTCAACACCAAAAACATTCTAACATTTATCACACAAAAACAGAACATTACAGTTTTATGTTTTCAGGCTTGATGTTTATTTTGTGTTTATTAATAAGTGCCTGGTGAGGTAGATTAGCTACTGCTGCTATAAGCTAATCTAACACTGCAGAGGTAGATTAGCTACTGCTGCTATAAGCTAATCTAACACTGCAGAGGTAGATTAGCTCATTTCAGCAACTTCTCTACTGATGATCCGTCAGAGTTGGTGTTTAGATCGCCTTTTATTTTATTTTTTAACTTAACTGAAACACACCAAATTCCACAACGCATCTACATGTTAACGTTGTCATAGTCAAGCTAGCATAACTGAACTACTTCCCTCTTCCTTTCAGTTTTTTTCTTTGTTGAAACTTATCTAGTTGTTACAGTACCAAAGCTCTGCCTCCCTTTTTCTCTTGTATATCACGCATAAATTTAAGATTCATCTTGATATATTAACAGCTTAACAGCTAATACCAATGCTAATCTTTGTCAGCTAAAAGTTTTTTGCCCCCCAGCAGGAAGCTAAGGGGCGGGGTCTTGATGATGTCATGTTGCAACATGCCTGTAGTCCAGATTTACTAATTAAATCCTGTGTTTGTGTTGCATTTGTTAGCATCTAATGCGCCCAGACTGAATCTAAGACGTATTGAATACAATATTATATATAGATAGTAAAACAATTCAATCCTGTTTATGCTTTTTCAATGATTCAAGTATAAAATGTTCAGTTTCTTTCCTTCAACAAATCCAAGTCATAACATGTTGAAAGAAGCAGAATTCAACAAACGAGTTTTTTTAATCCATTTTTCTTTACGAGTTTCTGAAACCGTAATCAGCTTCAGACGGAGTTGAACCTTAAATCCCCCGTGAGAGTGATGGCTCGTCTTTTCACTGAACGCCTCTTTTCAGAGCCCGCTGTGAATTACGGTCCTCTCAGATTTGTTTTTCCCAGATTCTGAAGGATTAATTTGCTCAGTTGGCGGCCGAAGCCTCCAGAGAAAAACGTAGAACGGTCACCGATTCCTTTCATGCTGTTCAAACAAACACCCTCTTTTGTCTTAATCGCTAATTTAAATTACAAAACTCCACCAACCAACAGCTCACATGTCCTCTGTGAGAAAATGTAGGACGTCCAGCGTCAAATATACGTTTTATTTCATGATTACGTCGAGAAAGTCTAATCGAATGAACACAGAATGTGTAAATTACTTAATAAAAATCAAAGTCAATGTTCTGAAATAAATGAAAAAGGTTTTGTTAAAATAAATTATCAACCCCCTCCAGCTGGTGTGATTGTTGAGTCTTTACAGTGAAATACGATGTTTTAGTGGTTGGTATAATTGACCCTTATGGCTACAGTTCGTTTTTGTGGATTTTTCTCAGATTTGTAACTTAAAATTAATTGTGGAAAACTGAAAATTTGTAGATTTTTTGTAAAAAGTTCTAAAAGAAAAAGCAGTTTGGGATGCTACTAGCTAAAATTTGATAAGTGCTTATTTAAAGGAGGATTGTAGATGTTAGCTTCTGTGAATATCGACCCACATGAAGGTATATTTAGTGTCTGAACTATTGAAATAGGCAGTTATGGGAGTTTTAGATCTGAAGAAACAATTTATGTTATTCACCAGCAGCTGTGAGCATCTGTACTGGGAAATCCACTGCAAATGTAGAAAAAATGTGGAAGAAAAATCATTTTTAGAGTGCCAGGCTCATTGCTGAGGCCTTTTCCAACTATAAAAATGTTTTTATGTCAGTCGTTGCTCTGATGGCGACCGTTTTATTTCAGTACCTTTGAGCAGGAGTTCCTCATTTCACACTGGAAACCAGAAAGTTACCAAGTATTTTTGGTCATGTGGAAATATCATAGTGCACTTGAAATAAGACAAAACTAACTTAGACGTAACTTTTCAGCACGATATCTTTTCAGTCAATAACTGCTTGATATTGTTGTAAAATGTGATTATTTTACCTCTAACCTGGGAAAATGTTTTTTTTTTTTTGTCTTATTTTAAGGACACTGGGAGATTTTCACTGGAAACTAGACAAAAATATTTGGTAAAAGTTTGTGTTTTTGCAGTGAACAAATCTGTATTGGCCTTGAACTGCAGTTTGGGGGCCGCAAAAAAATCAACCCAAGGACAACAAATGGCCCGCGCGCCACATTTTGACACCCGCAGCTTAAGACATTTTACTGCTGACAGAGACGTTGTTGGGCTCGTCTCTTCTAAAGGAGGATGTTGTTTACGACAACGCTTCATAAGATAAAACTGCAGAATTAAATGCGTAACGGCTAAACTTTAGAAATTTGGTAAAACCAGATAAAATCAGAATCCAGTTAATGAATCACAACCGATTAATAAAAAATGCACTTATAATTAGGTATAATTTGGTGAACAGACTCTGGGATAAATGGCTCATTTATTCATTTTGGATTTAAAACAAAGAAGAAGATGAGGTCAAAAGAGCGAAATATGCATCTAAATATTCTTACTGTCATGAAACCATTAATTCTGCTTTGTCCCAAAACAATATGCAGACATAAATAAGCTGATTACAGTCATCAACTGGAGTAAAAAATGTCAAAGAGGCTTAAAAACAAAATTTATCTAAAATAAGTGACACAGTGATGAGATGAAACGCAGCAGCCTGAGGACACCTGTGAGACAGTAAACTGGATTCATTAATCGCTGACAGTTTGTCAACCTCATTACGTCAATTTGCAGGTTTCTCCTCCAAACTGCATGCGGTGGAGTGACCAGGTGCTGCTGCTCACCTGCTCCACAGCGTTCCTGTAAAGGCTGTCATTAAGGAGCCCATTACTTCTGATTAGCTCTGTTCTGCATAATTAATGAAAAGGCAGTTTTGTCCAGATGGCTATTTTGTCACAAAGACATTATTCAACCTTGTTGAGCCACAGAAACACTTAGTCGGACTTTTCTAACTGCAGAGATTCAAAGTTTGTTTCTGGATCAACTTAAATCTAAAGCAAATAAAGGAGATTATTTCTGTTTTAGTTTCTAATTGTCTATACGATGTAACAATTAATTTATCAATAGATTATCCTGACGATTAATCAGACAAAATGTTTACTCATGCTGCAAATTTTTCATTTACACCTTTCCATACAATATTAGAAATAAACAAGTAATTAAATTAATTTTTAAAGGAGAAAATTATTACTTTGGTAATTGATTATTTGATTCATTATTCTGGCAATTAATTGATTAATCAGATAAAAAACACTGACATTATTTAAGCCTTTTTAATGCAATAATAGAAAAAAACAAATAATTCAGTTATTTGAATAATCAATCTTTGCATCCCTCCTTTTACCTTTTAATTCTTTTTTTTTTTTTTTTTTTAACTTTATTTTTATTGGAATTTTTAGAATATTTTCAAAAAAATAAAAAATAAAAAAATCAAACACTACAAAAAGACAAACAAAAATAAAGCAGAACAAACAAAACAAATATAACATAGTGTGGGGGAGACTCTTATTACAGTATCACAAGATTCAAGGGTACCGTTCGTATCCAAAATTAGTCCTGTAACGTTGATGTGATGTTTATCCATTTTTCCCATTTGTCCTGGCATTGCTCTTCTTGTGTCCTCAGTCTATGTGTTAGAATCTCCATCTCATATAATGAGTTCACAGTCTGTATCCATTCCTTTCTGGTGGGAGGGTCAGATTGGCACCACTTCCTAGTTATTACCTTTTTGGCAGCCACCAACAGAATTTTAAACAAATAACAGTCATTATTAAGAACAACATTCTCCAAAAGGCCAAGATATAAAACCAGACCAGTCTTAGGTATTGTGTAGCCTAATATTATTACAATCTCTTTGTGTATTTCGTTCCAGAACTGTGTCATTCTAGGACAAAGCCAAATTACCTTTTAATTCTGTTGATATTCAGATTCTTAACTTTGAAGGTTTAATCTCTTAAATGTAAAATGTACATTTTATTTGTACAGTTTTGACTTACTTACTGCTCCGCGCTTGTTTTTCTTTCAGCAAATTGTAAACAATTAATCCAGTTAATGATTACTCCATTACCAAATTTGTTTTGACAATCATCTTAGTAATCACTAAATCCCAATTAATCGGCATTATCTGCAATTATTCTGGATTATTTGTAAATAATCCAATTAATTGTTTTATCCCTTTACGTTTTTTTCCACAGTTTTAACTTAATTATTGTTCTGCACATATTGTTTTAATTAGTTAGTTTGGGCAATTATATTAATAATCAATTAATCGTGATTAATCATATTAACATTGAATGTTTTTCTGCTGTCCAAAGTCGCCCTGACCTCAGCTGAACTCGGTGGCAGTTCCTGCTTCATCACCTGCAGAAGGGAGAGTTTTCCTCCAATCCATGCTAAAACTAATTAAAGTTCAGGCTGAGGAGGAGGAGGGAGGCTGAGACAACGAGGCAGAGTGAGTGATGTTGGGACGGCAGAGATTAACGAGTAAAGGCAGAGCTCTGTCTCTCAGCCGCTAATCCCTACAGTCACAGATACGCGGTACGCAGGGGTCTTTGTCGGTTAAAGACTACCTTCAGATCTACCCCGCTGTACCCCGACTCGTCTCGCTCCCCGAATCAGGGATAAACATGGGGGAGAAACTCAATTTTGCAGGCAAGATGAAAGGCGGTGGAGGGTTGAAAGCAGCAGCGATGGCTGCCGCAACGCCAGACGAATAAAAGCGAAAGCAGCGCAGCAGCCGCACGGAGAGCTGCTATTTTTGACGCTCTTTAAATGTCAGGAAGGGCCTTCCACAAAATTTGTTTTGCACCTTGTTAAAAAGTTACACTAGGAGAAGTTGGAAAATTCAAATCACTTATTCAAAGAGCAGAAATTTCTGTGACGTTCATGGTCACACTTTTTTTTCAGCTTGTTTACGAAGCTTTGTCATTTCTGTCAAAAAGGGGAAAAACATCTTTAAAATAGGGTTTAATTTAGTTTTTATTTCCATTTTTCATTCCAAGTGATAATAAGCTGCCTACCTGATGTCTACAGGAGTGTTCACACCTTTCAGAGCAGATGATCAGAGCTGCAGTTTGTAACATCTACAAAAATATTTTTATTTATATTTATTAAAACTGTCACCATGTCAGTATAACACCAGAAAGATAATCTATGAAAAAAGCTACTGGCAAACTCAAACCGCTTCTGGTCAACAACAACCAATCAGAGCCAGGAGGCGGGTCTTACTGCTGTCAATCAACCTTATGTACGCACTGCTAAATGTGCTAAAAGCAGAAAAACAACTTACAGTTCCAGCAGAGCGGCTTATCCGGTGGCTATGCTAACTGGTTGAAGCTTCAGCTGGAGCGATTCTGGGATGTTTCTGTTCTTCTCCTGTTAAAACGAGAAGAGGTTTTCAGCGCTGACAGTGACCGGCCAGTTATTTCCATCCAGACTGAATTTATTCCAGGAAGCTTCATGCAGCCTGCCAGTTTCCTGCTCAGATCCTGTCAAAGTTTGAATTGGTTCTGTTAAGTCGTATCAGGATGACGCGTCTCTCTGGTGACACAGCATTTATCTGATTGGAGTGGAAAGTTCTGCAGGCTGAGCCGCATCAGGAGCCAACAGCATCTTTTCAGCTTCACTGGGTTTCATTTTTAATTTATGTTTCACATCTGTCAGGAATCTATGCTACAAGTCTGTAGCTAAAGGCCTGCTACCTCTTCAATCTCCCATGGCAACCAATCAGAGAAGTCGTAACGATTTCTCAAACACGCCGCAAAGATGTTCAATTTTTAAAACTCACAAATTTCCAAGATATTTCTATAACATTTCTGATGTTAGTCAAAAATTTCCAAGTTTCCTCCTTTTTTCTTTACCTACAATAGAGCTAATATGGGAGCGCAGTGGTTTAATGTTTGCTAATTTAACAGTAAAATTTTAACATTTCTCAGTTTAATATGATCAACTTTTCAAAATCAGACATTTCAATTTTATTCTAGAAAATTTCTGAGATTCACCTAAAAATTTTTGTGTTTTTTGTGAAATTTTAAACTCTTGGAGCTCAGACATTTTCAGGGATTTTTTTGTTTTTTAGAAAATTTCTGAGTTTATTGGTGAAAAGTCTACCATAACTCTAATACACTGTTGTAGTCGTTTTATGTTGAAGGTAAAAATTTTTAATTTATGAGTTTAATATTTTCAACTTTTGAAACTCACAAATTTCCAAGTTTTTCTACCATATTTCTGAGATTAATCTAAAAAAATTCAGGGTTAATTTTTCTGAAAACTTTATAGTTTTCTTTATGGAAAATTTCTGAGATTAACCTAAAAATTTCAGATTTTTACTCTTGTAAATTTTCAACTTTTGGAGCTCAATTTTTTTTTTCTAGAAAATTTCTAGGATTAATCTTAAAATTTCTGAGTTTTTTAGCAGGAATTTCTCCCTCCTTTTCCTTGTTTTCTGTCTGCTATGGCCCCAAAATGGCCCAATTAATTTCCAAAATTGATTGGGAACAATCATTTTCTAGCTTTAAACAAAACTAATTGCATTTTTAAATTGACCAAATCTCTTAGTTTCAATATATTTATATTAAATTCTCAGCTCTCAGAAACAACAAATGATTGATCCGTCTTGTTTAGAAGTCCAGTACTTTTTGTTTAGTGTATTTTATGCTACATGAATAAATTCTGAGAAGTTTTTACAGGTTTTAGATTTAAAAGCTGTAAAAATGTTTGAGAGCAGCTGGTCTCAGCAGACGGCCGAGAAAACCAACAATTTGCTCAGAAATGACTGGAGAACGTTTTAATTAAAAAGTAAAAACTCTGAGCCTGTCCGGCTGAGAAGCAGAGACGTGACAGACACTCGCTCTGTTGGTCACAAACAGAGCGAGGTTATCAATATTAGAATTATTGACATGAAACTAATTGCTGTTTTACTGAAGTTAGTTTCCTCTTATTTCAAATGTCCTTAGATATTTACACTAAGATCTGGACAAAGATACTTGGCAAGACTTTGTGTTTTTGCAGTGTATGCAGTTGATGAGGCGACTGCACTGAGAATTTAAAATTCCTGGTTTTCCACTTGGAAAACATTTGTAAGGTGAAGTTTTGCATCTTTTTGAATCTTGTTTCTATGAATTCTCATTTCCAGTTGGAGGTTTGGAACATTTTCCAGCTGGGTGAAAACATTTCTCTCACTGAATGGTGCAGATGGAAAAACTCCATCAGGTTCTGGTGAAACTACAGAAACTCTGTCTGGAACAGATATAAACATCCCCTAATAGTGAGCTCAAACTGAAACACGTCGTCCTGCTCAGGGCACTGGAAAATGTCAAGAGGTCTCCAAAGCTGCATTTTTATTCAGAAACATCGATAAATTTAAATCTGGAGCAGTTTCGGTTGCAACCAGCAGGCGGACATGGCCGTCCCCAGAGCATTAAGGTAAAACTGTGTCTAAAAATCAGAATTACATTCTGGAAGTTTTTAAATGGCTCAAAACATTAATTTATTGTCAAAGTTATTGGTGATTTTTTTAAGCGCCTGGCTGGTTTTAGATGCAATAAAAACCAATAAATGGAAGCAGAAAAACTTACAAAACGTAAAACCTGAACAATAAATCCCCTTTAAAACCACAAACAAACACTGAAGTGGGATTCAACAGAGCGGGAACAGCGTGTCAAGCTTCATAACGTAATCTGTACACTAAACAAGAATCAGTCACAGAGAATGCCAGAGACGACACTGCGAATGTTCCTCCGACCGCCGCGCAGCATTTGAGGTTAGCGGCCGCTTTTTCGCTTAAAGCAGAATGTCACTTGCAGCCCTGAGGCTGAGGTGGCATTTTAAACCATGACCTTCTCCAATCTGCCGGTCAAGTGGCCAGAATCCGTCACTCTCTTTGAGCCGCCCGCCTGGCAGGAGGCACCAGGCCGCAATAGAGGAAGGTCAGCGTGAAAAACTCAGGCAAGAGAAAGGAAAATGGCTAAATGCAAATCCAAATGTCAGAACTTTTTCCTCAACATTCAACTATTTTATGTTTCAGTTACAAATTAAAACGTCTCCATGTAAACCAGTAAACATGCTAACGATTATTCAGGAGATTAATCCAATCAGTTAATCAGATGATATTTAAGCTTTTTTATTACATTATTAAAAATTCATTAAAAGTCTCTGATTTTAAAGTCTGAACAGATGAACTAATGGGATCATTTTAATGTTCAACACTTTATTTGAAGCTTTAAGACTGACATGACGCCGTCAGGAACATGAAGGAATCTTCATGAATGTTTAGTACTGTTAAATAATGACTTTTAATTTAAGTCTAAGTGAAATTTTGCATAAAAGTGTCATTATTTACCAAATGACACTTCATGACAGTAATAAACATTCATGAAGACTCGTTCATGTTACCGACGGCGACATGTCAGTCATGGCTCACCTCTTCAACTGAAGAGTTACCAAAATGTTTAGAATAAACCGAAATATTTGAATGAAAACAAATCTCTATTGCTGTTGCTCAACATCATATTAGTAGTTTTTAACGGCCGCTGATGAAAACAAAGAAACGATCTGCGATTGGTGGATTCATAGAGCGGGAGGTTTCCACAAACAGACCGAGAGGAAACAAATTCAATCGCTTCTGTTTCCCACGAAGCCTCTGCTGCTCTGCGAGCCTCGGATCAAATCCAAAGATAAACACAACAACACTTATTAGATCCCTCTTTCATTTCATGACACTCGTAGAAACCCCTGGGGTTTTTTACTCTGATCTCTCCGGTTGTGTGACAGCAGGGATTAGAGTCAGAGCAACCAGAACCGACCCGCTGCACCGTCTGCCAGGGTTGGTGCTAACGCTGCTAAACATTCACTTTAAATACAATTCATTTAAACCATTCAAACCAAACTAATCCACATCATGTGCAGAAATGTCTGCAACAATTCAATCAAATTATATCTAAAACATTTCAGTTTACAAGTCAAAAATGATCAACTTCTGAAAATTTACAGTTTGAAAAGTTAAAATTTTTAACATTTCAAACTGATTTCTAAAATTTCTGACATCAATCTCAAAATTTCTGATTTATTTTGAGCAAATTTCTGACTTGCTTCTGAAATTTCTGATTGTATTTTCTAGAATATTTCTGAAATATTTTGGCAGAAATCCACTCCTCCGTTTCATATTTCTTTCTATCTACAATGGCAGAATATTTGTTGCTGTTTACATTTTTCTCTTTAATGTCTTAAATTTTTTTATTTTTTTTAAGTTGCAGAATAACTAGATTTTGTCTTCACTTTTCCTTTAGTGTTTGCATATTATTCTGAAGGGTGGATGTTTTTATAACCCATGCATATTAAGATCTGTTCCTAATAATGAAACCAGACAAACAAGCTCATAGTGTCAAAACCACAATAGGAGACTATCGCAGACAGATTCCTGTGTTTTTATTTAAAGTGACTCCAAATGGCGTGAGTAAAAAAACAAAGAGTTCAGTCCAGTATTTGTGCATTCAAAGCTTGTTTCTGTGTATTCCCTGTTGGCTGCTTGTTAACAAAACATGGCAGACAGAATCAGTTCAGACAATCTGAAACTGAAGCATTTTTCTTCCCAAGACAACTGATCCATTATGACACTCTCGTGAAACCCTGGGGATGCTGAACGCCTGCATTCAGCGGACAGCAGGGATTAGAGTCAGGTAGCTCACCATCACTATCAACACTTAACGGTGATTAACGGCTGTAATTCCTCATTAGGGCTACGCAGGTTAAGACTGACAGCCTACTTGACAGTCTCTCTTGATACCAGCAGCCCTGTAAACGGCTGCTGGTATCAATTACCCGAGAGTTGTGGACGTGAATTCAATCAAAGGGCTTATATCTAAAACATTTCAGAGTCGGCAAGTAACGGAGGAGAATGATCAACTTTGAGAATACAGTTTCAGAAAAGTTAACATCTTTTGATGGAAACTGTGTCAAAAGAAAACTGACATCAAAATAAAATATGATTAAAAAAAATTCAGTTATAATTCACTTTCTTTTCTTTACTGTCTTTTTACTTCCACAGTCAGGAATTGCTATTTTAAGAAACTTTTCAATAAAATAAGATGATGAAAAGATAACTTTCATTAAAAAATGCCTTTAAGTACTTTGTTACAAAAATAAATTAACTACTAGCTCATATTAGCCACGTGAATCTGTTAGCTAGCTAATATGTTTTTTAAAAGCAAAATTCAACATCATTCCTAACTGTAATGGCTGCAGATGT
The DNA here is from genome assembly GCF_019740435.1 of Gambusia affinis. Classification (NCBI taxonomy): domain Eukaryota; kingdom Metazoa; phylum Chordata; class Actinopteri; order Cyprinodontiformes; family Poeciliidae; genus Gambusia; species Gambusia affinis. The sequence continues at coordinate 27,406,531 of NC_057878.1, forward strand.
TGTTATAGAAATGATTATAACATATTTAAAAAGATTTTGGCTTTGACACAGTTTGACAATGTTTAAATTAGCACCCTAAATTTAGCTGAATCTTTCAACAGACATTTTGTTGTTTAGCTAAGCTAATATCAGCTGGTTAGCTAGTCAGGCTAGCTGCTCTGGTAGAGCTTTCAATCAGCTGTTTAACAGATAAAACTTAAAACTCAGTAAGTTAAAACACTTAAAACTGATGGAGCCACTCTTTTATTTAGCCAAATTTATCTTTTTTGTAAGTAAAGGAAATGTGCACAGCAACAGGTGGGGGAGGTGTGGTGTGAAGTTATTTTATTCTCTGTACAAAAAATAAACTTTTAGTGGTTTTCAGTTCATTTCCACCTTAATACTGGTAAGCAGTCCTCCTGTAGAGTGGGTTTAGGATCTTCAATCTTAGTTATTTAATGGTTTTCTTGGCCTTTGTAGGTCTGGATTGTTGTTTCCTGTTCCTTGTGGCCGTTCGTTTGCTCTGTTTTGAGTCAAGTAGCATTTAGGCTAGGTATCTTAGCACATATTTTGATGTGCCCTGTGAAATTTTCCACAAACAACCTAGTGTCAGAAACATTATTTATTATTATTAAAGGAAAACTGTCATGAATATAAATATGTCTTTTTCCCTGACGTTCTGCCATAGAAACAGATCTACTTTAATAACAAACAGTGGCATGTCAGGATCCTTTAGTTATTCTGTATTTTGAGGATCTGTTAAAGTTCAACATGACAACCGTCTAATAATCAGTGGCTCTGAATGACAGATCGTTTCTATCGGGATGGTAAAAACCTACAGAAGCTACTTCACTAATGAGAGATTTGTCTTTTTAAATATTGATCATTTCCTAAAGATCTGCAAACTGTGACTGCACGTGCAAACCGTAAAGTTTGAAGTAAACCTGGTCTGAGTGCAGCTTCACAGGTGGCAGAGGAGGATTTTTCTTTCCCTGCAGCTTTAACAGCTTTCACAGATGATCTTTTATAGCTGCTACACTGTTTATGCTGTCAACGTAGCTGTCATGTTTGAGGGAAGCAGCTGCTGGCACTTCCTCCACTGTGGGGATAATGGCTGGAAGTTGAGATGACAGTAGAAAAGTTTCAGTCTACATCTTTTCTCTCACTTCCTTCTTTTTCTTTTTTTATTTGGTGCCTTTGACATTTAAGTCAACTAATTTAAGCTGGAGGTGAAATCAGATCTAATCTGTAATCATTTATATTCCTGGAGAGCTTATTAAATTCATAACTAGTGATGAGTAAAAACACTTTGTCTGTTCCGGTTTTTCAGCTCCAGTTCATTACGATTAAAGGTCACCTATTATGTACAAAACACGTTCATTAAATTTTTAACACAAACTCACTGTTAAATATTAATACCTTACCTGTTTTATGACCTTGTCACTTTAAATCCACATAAGGTGCTGCTGGCCACGCCCCCCATCTCAACATTTACACTAGAACATGAAAATGGCTACAAACTCATTTGCATTTACTTAACGGTTCATCTTTGAAAAGCAACAGTGGAGCCTCCTGTGTAACCAACAAGAAAGCAGCAAGTCGTCCTGGATGGTAAGTTAACAATAAAACACTTCCAGCAGCCATTGTACAGAGCAAACAGCAGTAAAACCAGCTGGTCGAACATACTGGAACGCAGCTTGGGTTGCTAGGTAACGGGTAGGGCTCCAATGGGGTTGCTAGGTAACAGTGGAATGTGACAATAAATTCCAAATGTTTTTGAAGCGGCTCATTTTCCACACATTAAAAGGTTTTAACCTATTACCAAAAATCAGCTGGGTGTTTTCTTATGGGCTTGATTTGTATTTAAAAGGAGTAGAAAAAAAAATGTAAGTATAAAAACCTAAAAACATGAATTTTGCATAACAGGTCCTTTAATAATCAGAGGAAAGCTCTTGTAGTCCTCAAGGCAGTGAGAGGAAACTACACTGTTCATCTATATGTCCACAGTCAGTCAGTACATTCATCCATTCAGTCAGCAAAAACAATGGGGTGAAAATAGAAACTGTTTTTAAAAAACACACAGAAAAGGCTGAAAAACATTTTTTTCCCCACATATTTTCATTTTATAGTGGATAAAGACTAAATCAGTGAAGTGTTTGTGAACTGAGGAGCTTTTTCTCAGCTAAATTAAGGTCACTGACATCACGGGACTCTGGTGCATTTAAATGTTATGTGACTCTGTCCAAATGCATAACTAATAAATGTCAAAACCTCTCTTGAAAGTCCAATTAGTGTTAGAGTGTTTCTGCAAATATCAGGTCACTGCAATTAAAGGGTAAGTTGCCACAGGGTTTTTTTTACTGCATGACAAAAGTTCATAGCATTAAAATACAACTAAAACAAATAACAACAAAAAATATCTGAGAACTGCTTATGGACCATTTAGCTGTTCATACACAGTCTGTGCAAATGTTCACTGATAGTTTAACTTTCCAAATATTGCACTAATGGAGGGCCTTTGGGCTTGGTTACTACTCTTCTAAGTTAAGCTTTAATAATAGCTATTATGAATATGTATGAAGTGAGGCTTCCCATTCCTAAATAAATCACAACAGTACTGGATTGGGTAAGCAGAATTTGTCTCTCACTCAGAGAGAACAAAAATGTTTCAGTTAAACATAAAGTTGGAATGCAGTTACTGCCACAAGTCTTCTTTAGTACACAGGACACATTCCCTAATTTGAGATTCCACATAGTAAAAAGTTATTTTATTCTCTAACTACCTCAGAAACGGAGTTGCAAAGTGAGCAGCAGCAGCAATGATGATGGCTCCACTCAATAACTAATCTAGATCATTTACAGACCAGTAAAAATGTTTGGGAAAACACAAGAGAGCAGACACGTCTGTTCAGGACAGACGGTTCTGCCTGCTGAAAAAGTCACTGAACATTTGGTCCGAACTCTGCATTAAACAGAGACACTGCAGGGCTTCTTCACAGCATCAGCATCAGGTTCATTCAGGATCTTCTGAACCAGGAAACAAAAGGTTGTCAGGCCTCCTATGGACAGCTGGTCAGCTGAGAAAATCTAAACCTGGTTTCTGTTGTTTTGGGAACCAATGTTCCCAAAACGTGATGAAGCAGCTGATGAAAGAAACATTGGTTTCATTTCCAGCTGCTGTGGTTCACTGAGTCAAACCAGTCAAACCCTTGGAGCGACCTGTTCCCCTCCTGGCCTGTGGGGGCGCTGCAACAAGAACCACTGAAGGAAATGACCAAAACTCTGAAACAGACACTGAGCGCAACTTCCTTCTTTACAATATGGAAACAAAAATGGAGGCATCTGATTTTAGTGGTTGTAGGATTTATTTTTTATCTTTAGCTAAAGACCACGAGTCATTTCTATCACTATCACTATGACTTTGGTTGTATTTACCCAGAATGCCTTGCTCTGCAGTTCACTACCTGCTTTTGGAGCGGTCTCTGGTCCACTTTACGTATATATTTGCACTAGAAACTGGACCAAAAATGCTTGGTAAGATTTTGTTTTTGTTTTTACCAAAGCAAACCGAATCTACCAGAATGACGCCCTCATGTGTTGGGTAAAAGAACTAATAACAACCCAAACCAGAACAGATAACCAAATTCAACATTTTACTACTTCACTCAGGTTTGTGCAAAACAACAACAGCCGCCAATCAGAGGAGCCTCAACACTTTTTCTCCATGTCAACACGTCTCTCCTCCTGTTCTGCAGACTCTGACACCAGCAAAGCCCTGGGTAGCCGGGTTTCTGCCAAGCATGCAACATGACTGTCACTTTCACAATGCAGCTTGACACGGTAGTCCCACCGCCGCGCTGCAATTTGTGTGATAAAAGCTGCCGGCTCAGACAGGAGAAGGGCCACACAAGCAGCAGAATAAATGATGTTTATTCCGCTTTTATTTCCTGCTCATAACTTTGGAAAATATGGCTTATAGCAGCTGATAAAGTGGGAGACCGTTTCTAGCTTCCCGTTCTGAAATGAAGGAGAACTTTTGGATCCAATGGGCCACGGTTTCAGTCCGACTCCAGCGGGGGTATTTAAAGGATGTTTTCATTGGGACTAATTCTGCTATTTTTAATTAGTTTTTAGAGTGTGTTTGCCAGTGTTTATTAGTTATAGTAGTAGTTTTAGTTCCTTTCGTTAATTTTTAGGTGCAGAATCCAAAAAAGTCTAAGTATTGTGTTGTAACTGGATAATTGATACTCAACAGAAAATAAAAAATATATAAAATTATTACTGAAAAACTGACTGGTGTTTTCTCCAAACATTTTCTGATATTCAAAAAATTAAATATTTAAAAACCAAAAATCTGATTAATCAGTAAAAATCAACTTGGTATCAATATTTCTACTGCTTGCTTTCTGCAGAGAGGCGTTGCAACGTGACATCACACACGCTAGAGGCTAAAGAACTACTGACTATCCCAGCATTGGGTTTAGCTGTCAACGTAAAGCGCTACATCTTAAATGCAAGCGTGATAAATGAAAGAAAAAAGGGACGCATCACTTTGCGATATGGTCAAAAGGTTTTATATTTCAGGTTAGTGAAAAGTTTTAATAAAAAATTGTGAGGGAGAGGGAAGTAGGTCTGTTATGCTAGCTTGACTATGACAACTTTAACATGTAGATGTGCTGCAGAATTAGGTGTGTTTCAGTTCAGTAAACATAAAAAACTGCGACCCACACACCAACTCTGATGGATCATCAGAAGAGTTTAAATTAGCTGAATTAGCTAATCAACCACCGCTGTGTTCAGAAGATTATTAATAATCACAAACTAAACATCAAGTCTGAAAACATAAAGCTGTAACTGAATGTTCTGTTCTTTGTGTGGGAAAGTTTTGAGTAGTTTTTGGTGTCGAATCCTGATACACTAGTGGAGCCGTTGTCAGTCAGTTGCTATGGCAACTGGTCTGTTTGTAGCGTAGCCGACACAGAGCATGAAAAATAAACGATACAAGAGGTTTTTTAATGGTTTTTCTGCGTTATTTTTCCATCCCCTGTGGTGCACTGTGCTAAATTAATAAAATAAATATCTCCAGATTTCATTTTGCTAACAGATGGCAAGCAAAAGAATAGTCCTTTTGCCCTCCACCAAAATTTCCAGATGTAAACAATACTATACAACACATCTACAGTTTGTCATTACGGGGACAAACATGTTAACCATGAGGGATGAAACAACAAATAAATTTACGATCCATCGGTAAATATGCGAACATGAGCCGTCTCCTGACAGAAGTTCTGACAACATGCAATTCAAGACTTTATCTCCGAAGCCATCAGTCACAGGAGAGTCACCTTCAGTCGGTCTCACACACACACACAGACACACACTCACACAGGCTGACATACATTTGATAAGATCTGATTAGCTTAAAAGAGCCACCTCTTTGCCTGTAATTAATTCATCAGAAAGAGGAGAGGAGGTTTTCACTTTAAAGCCACATCTTCTGCCCCATTTAACCGGATAATAGCAGAGATTTTATGATGTTTTCATTAAAGGGCGACCTTGCCTTTCAAGGTGTTGGCAGCGTTTTCACGGAGACAGCTACTGAGCAAATGAAGGGTGGTGTCAACTTTATTTTGATGGAGCTGCTGGCTCAGAAAATTTAGTGTCGCCTCAGTTCATGAAGCCAAAGTTGGAGCAAAAACTGAATATAACGCGGAGCGTCTTCCAGGCACCAGCCACCAACATACCAGAGGAAAAATGCAAAATGTCGCTCAGCAATCATAGGAAGGAGTCGATTGCTGTAATCTTCATGTACAGGTGTAGAGCAGGACCCAAGAAAGAGGAAAATAAACAGTTTTACTTCAAAAAATTTCACTGCAGCAGGATAAATCCAAAATAAGTCATAAAAGAGCCAAAGGGAACCAGGCTGGTGTGAACAGGATCTGACCAACTAATACTTAGAAACAGGATTGATAACTACACACGGAACCAGGAAGCAGAATATGAAACCATATGATATACCAAAATAAAGCTGCACACAAAAACAAAATCCCAATGATTACAACAGTAATACCAAGACAAATCAATTCACTGATAGATAAGAATAATATAAACAACGTCAACGTCCAAAACAAGAAGAAAAACTTGTTAATATTTGAAAGTTTCTTATTAATATGAGATGCAAAACTCATTAAAACGTGAATATTTTTTAAAACGAGAAGTTTTAACAAAAAACTTTCTTGTCATAGCGAGATGCGGAGGAGGACGTTTTTCCTTTATCCCATCTTGAGGATTTCTACAAAACAAAGAGCATAATCTCACGCAGGTAACTAACTGCCTTTAACGCCAAAAACTTCCTGAAATATCTTAGATATTTAGAGCATCTTCAGTCAGAGGCTTCTTCAGCTGTAGTGCAGTACAGACTGCTACAGAAGATCTTTCCTCACAATCTTCCAAAACTCTTTGAAGAATCTAAATTAATGAGTTACAACAACATTTAATTTCCCTTTGGGATAAATAAAGTATTTTTCAATTGAAGCTATGGATTTTAAAGTGACTTTCTAAGGTCACTTTGTTTGCACCATTTTTAACTCTTGACAAAAACAGTAAGCAGCTTGTGAAATGATCGGATCCTCTGCAGCTTGGTTTGGCTCCTCTGCTCTCCGCCGCCTCATGAAGTTAGCCGAACAGACAGCGTCTTTCCACTTGACTGGAATGTGGCCAGTTGGAGAGGGCCAAGTCATCCATGGTGAGAAAAGTCAGAAACTGACTTCAGAGCTGCCAAGTAGGTCTGTGGCTCCGGCTCCCAGCATCTCTGCGACCGTTTCTGCTGCTTTGACAGCGCCGGGAAGGCCCGTCCGAGGAAATGCGAGCGAGTGGAGCAGAACCTCTTGAGGAAACAGATGCTCAGAGTCGCGGCTAAGCTAAGTTGTTACAAAAAGCCTAAGTGGAATTAACAGCTAATTTTTTATTTATTTTTACACAAGCTGCTGCCGTTAACGCCCGACACCTTTCTGTTATTTTATTATACTTATAATAAAAAAACATGTATTTAGTGCTCAACTTCCCTGAGCCAACACATCAAACTGTCATCCCTTTAAAATATATCACCATTTAATGCATTAAAAACATTTTTTTACCATTCTTATTTTAATCACGCTTGAATAGCTGTACATTTAAACTTTATACATAAGAAGGTTTCATCATTACATTTCATTTTCTTACGTTTTTAAAACAAACAAATGCTTACTTCAACCGTTGGCTCCAGAGGAGATCCGACCTGCTAGCGTTAGCGAGCTGGTTTCCACGGCAACCGTTGGTGGGGCGCCGGCTAGCCCCCAGCTGGTCTCCCTGGCAACCGTAACCGTCGCGGAAGGAAAGTAAAGTTGAGGAGGATTATTACAAAATATGGCCGAAAAAGAAAGAAAACCTAATTTTCACGGTGAATAGGAAGATTTCTTCTCGTTATTTACCATCGTGAAAGACTCCTACGTGCTTCTCATTTGTGAGGCGACGGTACTGTGGAGAGATGTGTCACACAAGCTACTATGCTAATGTTAACAACCAGGCAGCCACTACTAACGGAATGACCCGGAAATTAAAGGCAAGTTTGCGCAAACAGCAGTCTTTCTTTTCTTTCTTTTTTTTTACAATTTCAGTCAAAGTTAAAGTAAAACGCTGAAAGTTGATTTCTTTATGTTACATTATGTATTATCTTTGCAATAGGGTTTGTATGGGTGCCTAAAATCCATGAAAATTATTACATTTTCAAAAGTCAATGTTTGGAAATGATTTCTGTATAAAGTCCTTTAAAATGCTTGATATCCAATCTGTAATAGTCCTGTAATAAAATGCAATGTAATGTTTAATTAAAATCCTAAATATGAAAAGCGTATTTCCTTTTGGAAATGAATAAAAAGATATACACATTTTTTCTCACCGTCTGGAAATCAAACCAAATTCTTCTTGTTCTTGGTCAGTTAGAATTACCAAAATTATTTCCATCTTTGGTTACTGCCAGAAAAATTAGCAAAAACATTTTTTTAGCATCTTTTTTATAACTTTCTCAGACCAGCCAAATGTATATGGTGTGTTTAAGAAAGATACTTCAAAACACATTGTTGTTATATTTTAGTTCACCTTCTACCTGCTATAAAATGTCTAAAAAACTATAACAAAAATATTAACAGTAATAAAGTATATAGAACAGTGAATTTAAACTGTCTTTTTTTGTTTATTTGATTGCTTCATGTCCAAAATGGTGTTCAGAAAATGTGAAAACTCACCTTAAAAGTGGTTGAATTTTGCTCTGGGATAAATGTACAAATGCTGTATGGAGGAACTTTTCTGCCATATTCCAACAGCACACATTTTCAGTCTGTGTGACCAGAGAGAAGTCTGAGCGCGAGGAGAAGTTTTGAGTAAAAGCATTAAAAGTTTATAGAAGAAAGACATGAAGTCCTGCTTTCAAAATAAAAATGTGCGCTCTTGGATTATGGCAGAAAAAGTTCTCCATAACGCTGTTGTAAACATGGTGCAACATAGAGCACCATCTGTTAAAAATCGTTATAGTGGAAATGTTGAGATTGATATAAAATGCTGCATATTAACAATTATGTTTCCTACTTCTTAAATCAATGAATTATTATTTATTATGATAAACCTGGTAGGTCTTTGCATTAATCGGTACCCAGGAAGTACCTCCGTGTCGACTCCTGATCCGTCCACCTCCATCAGCCACGTGTCTCCCAACGTGTCTCCAGAGTTACTCTGTCAGGCTGTTTGTCCCAGCCGTCCACCTGAATGTCACCTGGAGATCGATTGACGAACACGCTGGGCTGTGTCATGCGCGCCGACAGGAATATCGTCTAATGCTGGACTGTATATCCCAAAGACCTGTCACCATGTTGTCTGTCCACACCGTTTGGAAAAAATGGCTGACTTTGCTGAAGAGTGAGATGTGACAGGTTGAAAAACTATTATTATGTCTCCAGTGCAGTTCTGAGATATTTTGTAAAGTTATTCATATGATTTTATACCATAAGAGTTGACAGTAAAAAAGTTTAGAAATAATTTCCTCAGGAAATTGGAACCCATACATCAGGAATCAGCTAATAAGCCTTTTCCAGGATTAACTGAGCTAAATGTAATGCTAATATTTGTAGTCTGTACTTTAAGACATTTTAGGCACTTCTTCATTTTAGTGAATAAGTAGTTTGATAGCGTTTCTGTGCGTCAGTTGTGTATTAAATAACTGTGATTCTTTCTCCCGTATTTTAAGGGTGTAACAGAAACACTTTATCAAGCAGTTGTGTGTGTATTTATACAGATGAATGCAATGATTTACAGCCTGAAATGACATTTGAATTTAAAATATGGATTCATTCAAGGATGCATAAAAAGAACATATTCTAAATGCAGTGAGGAAATAAATTATGCATCTATGCAAAACACTGAACATCTTAAAGAATAAACTGCAATAAAAGACAGGGCTTAGACTCTGAGAGACTCTTACTGGAATCCTCAGCCTCAGATGTATTAAAAGAGAAAAAAATCTGTTTTGTATTTGACACATCTCCAATAGCACGCTGAGAAATGCCAAGTGCCAGAGGCAGTGGAAACTTTACCGACAAACTTTCTCCAAGTAGCAATCTCTGTCTGTTTTGACCCATTGTGTCCTCGGGGACTCGACTCCGTCTCCTGCTGTTCCTGCTCGGCCTTTCAGCTCGCAAGAATAAGCAGGCCACTGCGCTGCTGCTGCCACTTAGATCAATGCCGCCTTTGCAAGATGCTCCGCCACAGAGATCACCAAAGAGCGCTGGTGTTGTGACACAATTCGCACTCTGCAGGAAAGTGGGACGTTTTCTGCAGACCCATCACATGTAGAGCTCAATTGGTGCTTTTGTGTCCACTTTGCTGTTCTGACTGCAAAGCCTGAGTTATTTATTCTGTTGATCCTCATTTTGACGTCATTTGCGCTCCTATTGCCCGTAAAACTGCACCAATTGGAATTCCAAAAATAAATTGCTTTAATGGACATATTCCAGTTTTAAAAAATATTTTTGTGACAGGATGATATGGTTTTTCACCCGTATGAAAATTGGTGTATTGTGTGTAGCAAAAACGCGCCGTAGGTACTGACCTCCACATGTGACGTGCAACTGGCTTTCATGGCACAATTCATCAAAACTTGAGTTTGTTGGAAATCTGTAAAATCTCCCACTAGTTTCCCCATAACGGTGCATATATACACAGCCGCTCCCAAATATAAGACCCTGACAACAAGTCAATAAGACGCCTGCATCTCCTCTGACTGGCTGAATAATTCATATATCTCATGTAACTTTACATCTGGCTCTGCTGTGACTTTTGATGACTTATTTAATGGACAAACAGCATTTGCCAAATTGTTTTTTGTTTCTGATAAAATGTGCACGACGATAAAACTCTCATTCCAAAGATGGTGCCAAACTCAACAAACAAAATAAACATTAGTTTTGCTAACGGTAAAGCGCTAATGCCGACAATGGAGGAAACTGAACTTCTGTGAAGCTAAACAGACTTCGCCCCCTTCAAAATAAGAGCTTGAATATAAAGGTCAAGCTATGCGAATAATTCTTAAGTCAAAAAAAAAAAAAAAAAAAAAAAAACTTATCTGGAAAAATGTTATGTATGGGAACCTAGGATAATGCAGCTAACGCTAGCTGTGCTAAATTCAAACTTAGCTAAATAATGCCAAACAAAACATTGTCCACCACTGGAGAATTTGCAAATCATCAGAAATTAACTTCTCATGTGACGTCACATCCAAGAAATTTGTAACCGACAGCCATCTTGTTCATATCCGTCATGACAATTGCTTTGGAGTTGCCATGACAACAATCACACGTGTCAATGCCAACAGATGATATGTATTTCTGTATTGCTTTGGACACGAGTGTAAACATACTTTGTTTTTGTTGGTCTGGAGGCCATGGTTCATCGATGCTTTGTGCTGCGCTTGCCTACCAAGATGGCGGGTTCAAACGGAAACAGAGTATTTCTGAGAAAAATCATGAAACAAGTTGCAATAAACTAACTTACAGTGATTTTCTTTGCATTGTAAGTTACTTCTGAGCAGATCTTTTTCAAAGTTTACCCGAAGTGTGATTCAGCTTGAAACTCGCTACAGTATTTCATTTTCTCTCCAGCAGTTTGTTTCACTCAGATCTGTGAATCTTCTGCCCACCAGGTCATTTATCAAAGGTCAAATAGCTTTCAGACTGGAACTCTCTTGAACAATTATCTCCTCGGATTGGAGCACTCGTCCTCCCTGACATGTCGGTTTTGAGATGCAAGCGGCCGTGAAGGACATCAATTTTCCAACATGGCTTCTGGAAGGTGAGATATGCCAGATTATGTGGAGAACGATTGATTTTCTGGACAGCCGCCCAGGTGCAAATCTTTCCAGGAGACTAAGACAGTCGTGAAGTGACAGAGTGAAGTAAAAATACACGTGAATGGGGAAGTTTTAAGGTGAAGCAACACTTGCATCTCTGACTTTACACAAAGAAACTCTTTCTGCGGATCATTGATTAAGGAAAAGGTTGGCGATACAAAAATAGACAGAGGAAATATGAGAGAATATACAAACAACAAGCAATAAGTTGGGACAGATACCACACAGAAGGAAGAAAAGAGACAATAGAAAGTGTGAAAGTAGCAGAGAGGTTCTGCTGGAGCAGCTCGTTACTGCTGAGCCAACTCTTGCTCTCTTGTCATCTCCGAGAGCTAATTGGCACCTCCAGTGTGAAAACTCAAGCCTGTGTACTCATCGTCACAGTCATCCTGCAGAAAAACACACACACACATGCCTTCATACACACATAGGAAACTTTAAATGGGGAGAAAAACAGTCTTAACACTTTATAGGAGCCCTTAACAAAACAAACTTTAGCTAGCTGTGATGCCGTAAAGATGACTGCTGACACGGCGGCGGCGGCAGGATAATGCAGAGCTGCTTTAATTGTCTCAGCATTAAATGGCCACAAATACTGAACTACAGCAGGAATGACTTTTTACATTTAACAGTTTCGTTTACATTCTGCTTTTATCCACATTTTCCAACTGTTTCTTTTATCCTTCTCATTCATAAAATCAGGTTCCTTTGATCGCTCAATAAACTAGAAGAGAATCTGACCAAAAATGTTGATAATATTGATACCAAGTCGGTTTTTCACTGGAAATCTCCAAATACATTTACAGTTAACTAAATTAATAAATGGGAAACAAACTGCTGGGTTTTTTTATTCCGGTTGAAAGATTTTCTCCATTTATTCCTACTAATAAAAGGAAATAAATCATATATTCATATTTTAAGACAGGGATTAAGAAGTGAGCAGATTGATCCAAATTATTGATTCTAATACCATCAATCTGAGACCCACAGACTGACGTTTTAAGTTTCAGATTCACTCTTATCTTATTTATGTATTGTAGTTACTGAACTTTACTGCCAAATGAATTTGCTTTGATTTTTGATTTGCTCTCAAATGATATATTTTACTTTAGAAAACACAAATTTGTTTTTGTTTATCATGCAGGGTTTTTTTAAGTATTTAACAGACATCAATGAACTTTATCTTACAGTGTTAGTGCCACACTAAGAAAAATAAAACAATACAATTCTAAAAAAGTCACAAAATTACAAGAATAAAGTTGAAATAATATGAGAATATTTGTTTTACAAAAATAAAGTCAATATTTTATAGTCATAATATTACAAGCAAAAAATAATATTACGAATTTGTTCTCGTAATTTTATTTTATTTTTTTGTATTTTCTTATTGTGACCCTAAAACTCATAAAATAAATTCAGTTTAACATGAATAAGAAGCTGAATTCATGTAAAATGTGGAATGACAGCAGCAGAAAAACATTCACCGCTGAAGGCTCATCTCTGGACGCTCAGAATAATCTTCAAATGGCTGCTTCCCCGCTGAGGCCATTTCTGGAGATGAAATGTTCTGATGAAGATCTGCTTCAGCCCTTCGGTCGGCGAACAGGACGAGAAAAAGTCCAGAAGAAAATGGATCCCAGCATTTTAGGAACCAGGAGTTTTGTTCTTTTAACAGCTGCACTTACTGGTAGCGTCACCATGGATTTACCTGAAGCAAAGTCTGACTGAAAAATGAGCGCTAGCACACACACACACACACACACACACACACACGGCTGAGTTCAACATCTTTCTTATAAAATGTGGCTGTCAGCGCTGAAGCCGCAGCGCTGCCTCTGTCATGTTCCCTTACTGTCACCATTGGGCCTCCAACGCTCACTCTGCTCTGCTGGTACAGAAACTTATACATTTGTGAAAACAGCTTGTTAGTGCGATCTGTATCTGCAGGAAAAACTTTAGAAAACAAGCATTCATGCTGTTTTTAAGCATTTGTTAATTTATTTTCATAACAACATTCCCCAACAATTTCCCAACCAGGAGATCTAATTTAAAAATCTAATTTATATCCAGGGATAAATTTACTTACTTTAACTTTTCAGCAACCCTTTTTATTCGGCAAGCATGTGGTGACAGTGGACAGGAAGAACTCCCTTATAACGGGAAGGAACCTCCTCCAGAACCAAAAGATATTATGTAAAATCTATTTTTTTTAGCTTTACATCATGTTATAATTCTATACCCCCATCTAAAACACCTGGAGTGTTGCCCTGAATATTTCATGGCTGTTTGATAAATCCTTTAATCTCCATGACAACCATTCAGATGCGAGAAATGCCTACCTGCACCATATTGAGATGACCTCCAGGAGGCAGAGCTTCCAGGAAGTCATGTTTTAAAGACACGAAGGCCCAATTTCAAGACGTTAAATCGGGAAGTAAAATTTCTTTTAAGTCATATTAAATATATGTAGCATTTTATAACTACTCAAGGTAACAGTTACTTGATTGTGCTATAAAATGGTACATAATACTACCATTTTACAGGAAGGTAAAGCAGACAAAACACAAAACAAACTGCTTAGAACCTTGGTGGCATTTTGACCATGATGTGGTTATAAAACTCCTACATTAGAAGCTTTCAGGGGCTTTTTACATAATCAAGGTCTTACAAAAACATTTTATCCAGAGTGATGCACAAACACGAATCCATGAATTTGTTACTGGACGTTTGTTATTCTTACCCATGAAGAAGTTTAAAAAAGTCAGTTAAAAGCTGTAAATCAGGGGTGTCAAAGTCCAGTCCTCCAGTTGCTGTCCTGCAATTTTTAGATGAGCCTCTGCTGCACCACCTGAACAGAATAATCAGGTCATTAAGGTTCTGGAGAACTGATCCACACCAGGAGGAGGTCATTAAACCGTTTCATTCCAGTGTTTTGTACCTGTGGCTCATCTGAAACCTGCAGGACAGCGACTGGAGGACTGGAGTTTGACACCTGTGCTGTAAACGTTTCAAAAAAAGCTGCCGTCCTAATGAGACTTTAGAGGAGAGATTATAAGAAGCTGTTCACATCAGCACTTTAACGGCTTTAATCCAACTCCAGTCCGTCTGTCTGGAAAGTCTACCTTTTGGTTTATTTTTCTTGAAGAAGGAGGTTGCCCTCAGGAGAGGTTTTCATGTCGTTTCCTCACCTGCGGCGCCCCCACAGGTGAGGAGGGGAACAGGTTGCTCAAAGGGTTTGTTGGTTTGACTCAGAGCAGAGAAAATGCAACAAATGTTGCAGTTTTGATCCCAAATCTAACAGAGCCAGCTGGACTGTCGGGTGTAAAACACCCTGAATCTTTTAAAGTGTTTATAGCCAGGACTGAGATGTTATAATTGTAAAAGAATGCCTGTAGGCGCATCAATACTATGTTTTTTTGTATTTACGCCCCCAACTCTGAACATTAATACTGGTCTTAAAAGACAAATATATAATTTTGTTTTTCTCCTTTTATTGGCAATAAGCAAAGAAAATGGTTATATGAATAATTTTCAACTTGAATAAATTTCCAAGGAGAATGTGTTTGTTTATCTAACTGAAATACAAAAAGAACAATTAGAGAAAATCATTTGTTACTGAGTTTTAATGGAGCTGCACTCTTTCCTGTAAATCTGGGATCCTGATGTGAAACAACCAAAAAAAAAAAAACAATGAAAGCATCTCTTTCTGTTTGTATTTTTGAGGATTTTCTACTGAGGAGTATTTCAGACACCTGTTTATTTGCTGTCAATCATAGAAGAGGAGAAAATAGTTATAATGCGTCTCCTTTAAAGCACGCATACCTTGAACCTTTTTTATGTTTTGTTTCCATTGGAAACAAAAACCAATTGTTTTGCTTTCAATTGTTTTTTAGAAGAACTGCATGTATTGGAATATTAGTCTCTGGGGTAATAATGAGGAAATGAAAATAGCTAAATAAACACCACAAATGGTTTGGCTTCCTGCTTTTTATAACCTTCTGTTTAGTTTTATTCAAGACAAACTAATCCTATCAGTCATTTTGTAATCAGGTGAGCAATTAATCACATTTCCTTTGAGGTGAATTTTTAAGGATAGTAACATTTAAATTCAAATTCTTCCTGTTTTGTGAGTTTAAAGTGTCTTTTATTCATTTATTTTTTTGCCAGTTTCTCACAGAGTCCTTTCTCAAACTGGATTTTCGACCTTTTCATGCCGAGGACTTTCACATCGGCTGGAGTGAGACTTCCATTACCAACCGCGGCGCCACCTGCTGCTCCCACAATCTCTGTAATCCAAAGATGCCAGATGCTGACGCCTCAATCACATTCACTGGCTGCCTCAGAAAATTTACCCACCATCCAACCACAGCGCTGCTCAAAGACCCGCATTACCCCGAAGTGGTGAGGTGGACCGTTTGCTCACAGCGACGGTGACTCGCCTGTAGCTGACATGGATGATAAAAAATACATCATGTGGTTCAGGATGGATGGATGTAATGCATGTACTGCATTACATCCATCACTTCCAGGCAGTAAAGAGTTAAAGGTGTTATAGGTCAGGATCTATGGGCGATACGAAACATGTTCGCCACATTCTTAGATGAGGCAGATTAGGTCTTGTCACTTTAAATCCAAATAAGCTGCTGCTGGCCACGCCCCCCAACTCAACTTTTACACTCGGATGTGAAAATGACTGAAAACGGATACAAAAATAAACAACCCTACATCTTTGAAAGCAAAAGTTGAGCCTCCTGTGCAGCCAACAGGAACGCAGCAACTGGTTCCTGGATGGTAAAGACAACAATGAAACACTTGTCTTTTTCAGCAGCCATTGTACAGGCAGACAACGGTAAAACCAACTGACCAAATGTTCTGGAGATTAGCTTGGGTTGCTAGGTAACGGGGTAAAACTCTTTTTAAGAGTAGGTCTCAAGTATTTATGGATAAATTTCCCACAAACTAAACAGTGAATAGGTGGAGGGTGCTGGAAAAAAAGACCTGCATTAAAAACATGCATTAATTTAACCAACTACTTCCTGTAGTTCTTATCCAGATCCTGTATTAAAAGCACTTCAGTTGCTTAATAACTGCTGCCGTAAAAACATGATTGCTTTAAGCTCCACTAATTTTTAATGCGTTCTCCTAAAGGTGTGAAATCAGCAGCGCTGCATTATCTTTATAATGAATGTTTCACAGCTCTGAACTCTGATCAGACACTGAGAAATGAATCATCACTGATATTACATGTTCCTTTAGGAAACGTATTCTCAGGATCTTAATTATTCAACACCTCTAATGTAAATGGCTGATAAATTATACCATGACTAATTTATTATTATTGTACTATTAGAGTGAAATTAAATATGTGTGTATAATTTCCAAAGCAGGTTCTATTTTAAGTTCGAGCTCTAAAAAAGGTGAAATTTCACCATAAAACATGTTGAGAGGAAATGAAACCTGTCATTTTTTTTAGCCCACATGGCCATAAAAGCAGGCAGAAAAAGGATCAATGATTCTAAATTTGACACATTGGACTTTCAAAGCACCCTTGTTTACTTTGAAGCCAACTCCTTTCGTTTAACCCTCCTGTCAGTCACGTTTTCACTCCTGGACCGGCACAAAACGAAAAGAAAACCGACTCTCCCACAGGAATGAGGCCTGTAATAGCATATTGATCAAAAATGAATCCAGTGCACAAATGAGAACATGGCAAAGCACAAATATTACAAACTACCTGGGCCTGGCTAAACGAAGGCTGGGTCGATGCAGGATTAATTGTGTTCGTCTCAGATCACAGCTGAATAACAGCGGCCCCTGTGTTTGTGTTACAGCAGAACAAATCTGCTGAACAATATGATTTATTTCACTCTCTGTGAGAAAAACATTGTTGTCTCTGGAAACTTTAAATGTTGAAAAAGTTTTGTTTGGACATAAGGACGATCTAGAGCAGGGCTGTCAAACTCCAGTCCTCCAGTCGCTGTCCTGCAGGTTTTAGATGAGCCACAGGTACAAAACACTGGAATGAAACGGTTTAATTACTTCCTCCTTGTGTAGATCAGTTCTCCAGAACCTTAATGACCTGATTATTCTGTTCAGGTGGTGCAGAACCTCTCAGGTCTTCTGGTTCTGCTCTGCTTCAGAACCAGAACCAAACATGGGGAAGCATTACAGATCTGGGACTAACTTCCAGACAACTGCTAAACAGCCGAAACACTGAGTTACCCACCTGGTTAGAGTTGCTTTTGAACCATCCAAATGGAACATTAATCAATATATT
Source organism: Gambusia affinis (assembly GCF_019740435.1). Taxonomy (NCBI): domain Eukaryota; kingdom Metazoa; phylum Chordata; class Actinopteri; order Cyprinodontiformes; family Poeciliidae; genus Gambusia; species Gambusia affinis. The sequence goes on from NC_057878.1 coordinate 27,424,221, forward strand.
TGATCATTTTGATAATGTAATGATTGTTACATTTTGTCTCAATTGGTGACTGTATGAGGTTTTTATGACTTTATTTTTGTATTTCTATGATGTAAAACACTTTGAACTGCTGCTGAAAGGTGTCATAAAGTAATTAATTGATTGATTGATTGCTAATCGATGGCAGCTCTAAACAGGTGGGTCCCAGAAAACCTCAGAACAGTCGAAACACTGCGTTACGCACTTTATTAGATCTGCTTTTGAACCATAATTAATGGAATATTAACCAATATATTTGACGTATTTTGATGATTACATTGAAAAAATTCAATGTTTGTTTCTGGTTTTCACAACTGACACCATTAAATATGACAAATTAATTTTTTTCAAAGCATTGTTTTTTAAAAAAACCTAACTTGACCGCCACTGATTATAAGTAGACAAATAAATGGCAGGTTTTTGCTAAAATTTCAGACTTTTCCATCATAAATGGTAAATCTAGGTGGTGCTGCAAACTGCTGAACATAATTATTATAATAAAACTTTAAACATTTATAATGTAAAGTACGAGTCGACAATTGGACTTAAAATATTTCAGTAGTTTGTGGTAAAATTGTGATCATGTTAAAAGTGATGTTTCGGTTCACACAGTTCTTCTTTTGTGCTGGTGTTCCTTCATCTTTACCTGTCATGGAGAAACTGTCTGATGTGGCAAAAGGAATAATTATTGTAATGCACCTTTTCTCCTGATATGAATAGTTTTTAAAAAGTTACTATTTGTACTTTTATTTATAACTTATTTTTTATGTAACTGTGGGTCAGCAATAATAATCGCACAAAAACAAATACTGCTGTTGGAAAACATTCCCATTTAAAAATTGCATACAGTAAGTGTATTTAATCATATTTTCTAATTTACTGATATCTACTGACAGAGTATAGGATAGTTAAACTAACAACATTAATCAATACGATAGTCAGTCTGTTTCATTTTACAGTTGCTGGGTTTGAGGATAAAACAGCTCTTAAAAGGAAAAACTTGTTTAAACATCTCTGTTTTTCCAGGACTTTGTCCAAATTCTGTAAAACTGAAGATACATTTCAACCCTTTTGCAAAGCTTTATTTTAGAGCGTTTTAATCTGTTTGAGTCTCGGGGGAAATTAAGCTCTCATCCCTCTCCGTCCTTCATCGTCAGAGTGATGTTTTTGTTCAGAGTGACTGGATTTTCTCACTCTTCTCCCTTTGGTGTGAACTCCATGAAACAACGGTCTGGGACTGTAGTCGGTTTTTGATCGATCACGTTTTTAAAATGATCCAACGCTGAATGTTACAGACCTGCTAGTTTGATCATCTGCTATAGCGGAAACGTCTTCAGGCACAGAATAACAGCAATCATGGCTGGGACGTTGTCTCAAACCACATTACAGAGACGGCATGTTCAATCACAGCTATGTAAACGTACAGTGACAGACATTCAGAGGATTACGTGTTCACATCTCCCCAAATGAATCAAACTTTCTAGCCCAACAACTGCAGTTTGATTAAACAGGACTGGTGTGTTAATGATGCCTCCTCAGAGTTGCTAATTTTCATGCATTTATTTCAAAAGTGGAATAAAACCTGAAGCTAATTCACATTTGCATGAACAGAACATGCTTCAGCCATTTGCCCTTTTAGCTTCCAGCAGCCGCTAACCAAACAGAAGGTATGAGTGAAGTAAACAGAATCAACACGACAACAAAAAGACCAAACCAGACCTGGAGACACAAACAGAATGTGTCAGCCATACAAATACCCCCGAAGGCAAACATCTCCCCCCAAACCACGACATGCTTACATTGGCATGGCAATTATTTAGGTGTGAGACCAAGGAGTGATTGAGGTGAATGTAAAGACGGTGGAGTGTGTTTGTTTTCGCTGCCCAGAGGCCCGTGTGCAGTCATGAGTGGCACAGATGGTTGTTTTAGCAGCAGGTGAGGGAACTTCAAACAAAGCGGGGTGAGAGCAGCTTTGGGTGTAGATGTTTAAAACATCAGCTCCTGCCAGGAGGCAACCAGGTCATTTCACATGCATTCATTATTGATTCTCTTTGCCGGCGACTTTTAAGGAGAGCGGGATCCAGAAGCGCTCAGGTCCGCACAGCGTCTCCGAGACGACACGACATAAACGCTTTAATTAAAAGACACTCTGCTGCTTCCCAGATGAACTGCTCCATGTCTGGTTCTGGTTCTGGTTCTGATGTAAAGCAGAACCAGAACCAGAACCAGAACCAGAAGACCGGAGAGGTCTGGAAGACTGATACAGTTTTATTTTTACTTGTCAAATAAACAAACCAAACACACAATGCTTTAATAAAATAAGCAAAGCATATTTCTGTAGACAAGCACATAATTATAGATTAAAAACCAAAAGTCTTGTAGGTTTATGAGATTTTTAAAAAAGAGCAAAAAAAAACACCTACAATTTTTAGATTTTGTTTTCTTGCCTTGAACATTATATATTTATTTTGACAATATTTTTTGAAGTCTGCATTTCAAATTAAAGCCATTGTTTGTGGTTCATATTGCTAAAAAATCTAATTAATTATTTTTTACATTTTCAATTGTAAGATTCTAATCGTTTGCATCTTTTAAAAGGGAAATTGCCTCCTATCATTGTTTTTGATTTAAACGTTTGTTGTTGGTTGCAGGGATACAGAACAGAGTTATTTCTTCTGCTCATATGAGTTATGATGTTATTGATGAAGCACAACACAGACAGGAAGAAAATCTCAAAATGACTTCTTGAAAATCTGAGAAAAAACATTATTAAAACATTAGTCACCTTAAATGGCTGTCAGGACTTTCTTCCTGACTTGAAAGGAGACTTTGGGAAAAGGATGGCAGAGCCGCCAGATAAATTGGGGTAAAGGTGAGCGCCCTGGGGGTCACAGAGGGCTAAAAAAAAAAAAAGAAACGAGCAGCAGCAGAATGACAATCAGTCTGTGGGAAGGAAAACTGTTCTGCACCACATTACTGCTCACCGTCTGACAAACTAACAGCTATTTAAGATGGAAAACAGATTAAATCATTAAAAGTATATATAGTATATGCAAGAAACTAGCGTCTTGTACGGAATGCCTGGAATGCCAAAACATGACCCAAAAAAATGTGGATATATCTTTAAACGAAACAGGCGTCTCAGTGTTGCCAGTGTAACAGTTATGGGCTAGGCAGCTAACTGCGGCTACCAAAGCAGCATCAGAAGAGTGTTCTTTTAGGAGCCCGAGGTGTGGAGAAAACAGGAGGCAGTGTTTTTAGTTTTGGTGAATATATATTAAGTGATTTGAATAAAACAACAATTACAACAACACAATGAGACAAGACAATTGACCCAGAAGAAATTAATTGCAAAATCATTAAGTTCAGAGTTCTTTTCCTTAGCTCGCCATCTTCAAATCCTGATGAGGATCTGATCCAACCGGAAAAAAAAAACCCGACCTAAAAGGTCAGAAAATCCATTAAGCATTTTATCAAAATAACAATTATGTACAAACATAATACAAAAAAAAATAATTAAATTTAAGCATTTAGTTTGTGCAAATTAAACGTAACAATTAGATTTCTAATAATTAGGCAAACATTTCAATAATTAGGTTAAATTAACCATAATTTAAATAAAGTAAAACAAAAAATATCAATCATAATTCAAGTTAATCAATTCAAAGTTAAAGTCAAAGTCAAAGTCAAAGTCAAAGTCAAAGTCAAAGTTAAAGTTAAAGTTAAAGTTAAAGTTAAAGTGCACTTCCAAAATATCAATCAAGGAAAATAATAAATTACTTCTCAAATACTCAAGCAGAGTGAGGGAAAGAAAAAAAAATAAGTAAATACCTAAGTTTATTGCGCAATATCATATTTAAGTGTAGCTACATTCTGTTCTGATAAATTTTATTTTAAACTTCATTGCCTCAGCATCAATATAAATGTGTCAGAACATACACAAAATTCAGCAACAGATTACCTTATCAAGAGAGTGGGCACGCCCAGCCACAATCAGCTGTGCCAGAACCCCGGTGACATCCAGGTAACAACGCCAATAATTCTAATAAAACAACGCTCCAATGAGCAATCAAACCAAAGTTTCACATGTAAAAGCAACACTGCTTTCAGATAATAAACTCACCAGGCAATCAAATCAGTGGGCTTAAAGATTTTGATGACTCCGTGAAGAAGACGCCAACAACAAGCCACAGCCACAGTGGAAACAGGTGAGGATCTTTAAACTGCGCGCTGGAGGCGTGGCTTTAAATAAGCTAGCGGAGTTTGGGGCAAACAGGAAGTGGGCCCGCAAAAATAAAAGTCCATTACTAATTGCAGGTTACAGGTTCCCCCCCTAAACTCATGTGCGGCCTCGTACATGCAACCGGCTGGTGACACACCACACTGTCACATGATGTAGAGGTCACAGAGGTCTCATCCAGTTCCAGAGCAGATGTAAAGACTGTACTGAGTCCTTGAAACAGGGTTTGGATGCTCTGCAGAAGTGGATGCCCAAGTGTTGAATACTGCAGACGAGTTGGTGGGTGACGTGTTCTGGTAGAGCGTCTGGCAGATGGTTCAGGATCTGGGCTGGAGAGTTTTACAGCAGAAGAATCACTTAACATGCTGGATTGTCCTGGATAGGATGCAGATTCTGGGTGAGGAGAGACAGGTCCTGATTGAGAGGAGGAGTTGTCCCCAAGAGGCTCTGAGTCAGCAGAATCTGTTTCATCTTCAGCCGTTCGTTCCAGGTCGAGTTCAGCAATAGGTTCAGGTCCAGACTCCACTTCCGTTTCCTCACCAACCTTCTCTTCTAAAGAGCTCTGGGGATGCTGGCCAGGCAATCCACAGGTATAGGAGCGATGGTAGATGCAGGAGCAGGTAAGTCAACCTCAGTTGTAACTCTGGTGACATAGGAGCTGGAGTAATCAGATAAATCAGGTAAGAACAGTTCTTCATTTTCAGGGTCTAAAAGATCTACATTTTCTGAAGTCACGGGTGCAATCGCTGTTTTCTTCCTCTGTTCTGGTTTAGAGGCTGGGGACAGGTAGCCACAAGGCAACAGCAGATCACGGTGGAGAGTCCTGATGGGACGATCTTTGCCTTCTGGTTTAACGGTGTATACTGGAAGAGTGCCGGCTTTCTTCTGAATAATATACACGTCTGATTCCCACCGGTCTGCGAGCTTGTGCTTGCCTCGTAGTTTGATCGCTTCTAACCAGAACTCTATCTCCAACTGAGAGTTCTGCAGCTGTGACTTGCTTGTCAAATCTGAGTTTGTTCTTCCACATGACTTTCTCAGAGTTTTCAGTTGCAATTTTATAACTTTCTTTGAGGTGTGACTTGAGCTTTTCAACATACTGTGAATGAGATGTAGATGGCTTTTCAGACACAGGCAGTCCAAAAGCTAAGTCAACAGGAAGGCGGGTTGCCGACCAAACATCAGTTCATATGGGGAGTATCCAGTGACATCATTTCGGGTACAGTTGTAAGCGTGTACCAATGGCTTCACAAAATCTTTCCAGTGAATTTTATCTTCTTCTTGCAGAGTACCCAACATGTTTAAAAGGGTTCGGTTGAATCGCTCCACAGGATTTCCACGGGGATGATAAGGTGTGGTCCTAATCTTTTTGATTCCTGTGATCTGACAGAGCTCTTTGATTGTGTGTGATTCAAAATCAGTCCCTTGGTCACTATGGAGACGCTCTGGCATTCCATAATGGACAAGAAAATTCTCCCATAACACTTTTGCTACAGTTTTAGCTCTTTGGTTTGGGGTTGGCACTGCAACAGCATATTTTGTGAAATGATCGGTTATCACTAGAATATTTTTGTGTTGCTCCGGTCTGGTTCTATTGAAAGAAAGTCCATGCAGACAAGTTCTAGTGGTCTTGAAGTTTTAATATTAACAAGTGGTGCAGCTTTCTCAGGTTGTGCTTTTCTTCGAATGCATCTTTCACAGTTCTTGAGTTTGCTACAAACATCACTTGCCATTCGTGGCCAGAAGAACCGTGATCTGATGAGGTCCAGAGTTCTTTCTGTGCCCAAATGGCCCATCTGGTCATGCAGCTGGTTGAGGACCTCAGCCCGCCATTCCTCTGGAAGTACAAGTTGGTAAGTAAGCTCACCTCCAATATTCCTTCTCCTGACGAGAACATTATTATGGAGCTCCAAGCGTGTAAGCTCGCAGAAGTAGTGGCAGATCGGGAGCTGTTCCTCAGAAATGGCGGTGGGTTTTCCCTCGCTTCCATTTGAGCGATGATGTGCTGAATGACTGGATCGGCTCTTTGTTTATCAGCAATTTCACCTTCAGAGAAAGATGGCACAACAAGTGAAGAGAACTGTACATCATTAACAAAACTGTCTGGTAAACTGTCAGTGTTAATGGAGAGGGTTTGCACAAGAGCAACAACCTGGTCCAGGTTGGGTGAGCTGTACACCAGTTGTCTGTCACATATTGCTTGGACTGAGTGCTGGTCAATGGAAATACAGGATGGATGTTCCAGATGTTGTTCAGTAAACTTCAATATTCTTTCTTTCTCCTTAACGGATAAAGGATCAGCCACCTGTTCAGCATGAGGTTGAGACAGACCATCAGCATCTGCATTTAACCTGCCAGCCCGATAAATGATCTTAAAAGTAAAAGTTGAAAGAGCAGAAAGCCATCTATAGCTTGTAGCATCCAATTTAGCAGAAGTTAGCAGATATGTCAATGGGTTGCTATCGGTAACCACAGTGAAATCAGATCCATACAGGTAGTCATAGAATTTTTCCGTCACTGCCCATTTGAGGGCTAAAAACTCAAGTTTATGGGCAGGATATCGACTTTCACTGCGGGACAGACCTCTGCTAGCATATGCAATCACCCTGTTCCGCCCATCATGTTCTTGGTACAAGACTGCACCAAGGCCAGTAGAGCTAGCATCTGTGTGTAATATGTAGGGTTTACCTGGGTCTGCAAATGCAAGAACTGGTGCTGTACTAAGCTTCTGGATTACTTCTTCAAAGGCCTGCTGGCAAGCAGTTGTCCAACGAGAAGCAAATGGTTCTTTGGGGTCAAGGTAATGTTGCGACTTCATCTGTTTTGAATTTTTCCGACAGGGTGGATATCCAGCTGTTAACTCGTTGAGAGGTTTGACCACTGATGAGAACCCTTCCACAAACCGGCGATAATACCCTGCGAAACCAAGGAATGATCTGAGCTCTTTTAAATTCTGAGGAACTGGCCAAGATGTTAATGTGGAAATCTTGTCTGGATCCGTCTCCACTCCGTCCTTGAAACTACATGTCCAAGGTAGCGAACAGATGTCTGAAAGAAAACACACTTTTCAACTGACAGCTTCAATCCAAATTCTCTCAAGCGTTGAAGAACTTTCTTCAACCGGAATTCGTGCTCCTCTAGAGTTGGTGCAAACACTATTAAATCGTCAATGAAAACAAGCACTTCTTTTAAATTCATGTCTCCCATGCACCGCTCCATGAGGCGTTGAAAGGTGCTAGGAGCATTGGTTACACCTTGAGGCATGCGGTTAAATTCATAAAATCCAAGTGGACAGACAAATGCAGTTTTATTTTTGTCTGATTCATTCATCTCAATTTGGTAGTAACCAGATTTTAAATCCAAAGTGGAGAACCATGTTGAGCCAGACAGTGCTGAAAATGTGTCCTCCAGCTTTGGCAAAGCATATGCATCCCTGATGGTCTGTGCATTCAACTTCCTGTAATCAATACAGAGCCGCACAGCACCATTTTTCTTCCGCACTACAACTATGGGGGAAGCAAAAGGTGAGTTGGATTCACGTATAACACCAGACTGCAACAGTTCTTGAATGTGTTTACGTACAGCATCCACATCTAGGGGGTGAATGGGTCTTGGTCGCTGTTTAAAAGCAGTGGGATCCGACAGCTTGATCTCATGCTTGACCTTATCTGTACGACCAAAATCAAGATCATGCTTTGAAAAAACATCTGACATACTGTCGAGCATGATTGTTATACGTTGCTTCCATTCAGTTGAGAGCGGAGAGTCTCCAAAATTGTAGTTCAACTTAGTTGGATTTAGCTCTGAACTATGGGAAGGTTGATGCACACTCTGTTCTTTATAAAGTATGGTTTGGATTGTACTGACTTCAGCGATGGCGGCTCTAGCTGGTATCACAATGTCATGGTCAGATTCATTAGTGATCACCACTGGCAGAGAAGCAGGCTGTACAGGAGGTAAATCAAAAAGGCTAGACTTTACCATTAAACCACCAGGTAGAGAAAAGGAGGTTGGATGCTGAATAATTACTTCTTTTTCACCTTGCAGTAATGGGCATATAAGAAGAGCATCCAACACAGCAGTTCTCTGAGCAGGAACAACCTGGGGGATAGATGACTGCATTTTTAGAATGCCATGATAGTCATCAGTTGTTAGTTTGTGCCTTATCTCCAAAATTTTATGCACTGCTCTATATCCAAAAGGCACAGGATGGAACTCAGACTGTGACTGACAGCACTGGTTATACACAACATCCAAAGTGTTGGTGCCAATCAGAACAGGGGGTTGAGATGATCGCAGGTCTGGAACAACCAAGGCCAAGGTGTTTATGTCCATCTCTTCTCCTGTGAACTCAGAGGGAAATGTCAAACAGAGTTCCACATATCCAATATAAGGCACCCTCTGACCATTTGCACCTTCTACCTCCAAAAGATCATTTATGGGTTTTATTTTATGATCCGATAGATGGGTGTTATAGAAGGAATGTGAAATTGTGGTGACTTGGGAACCTGTGTCTAAGAGGCAATGAAAATTGATCCCTTTAATCTTCACCTCGCCAGTACTCCTTGTGCCCACTAACCCTTTAGGTAATGGAAAATAAGAAGATGAGTCTTGAATGGGGGGACATTCATTGGTTGCAGCTCCCACTTGTCCCTCAGTAAGAACTGCTTCTAGTTTGATGATTTACTTTTCTCCCAGGACTGCTGTTTGTGTTTAAGCTGGCGACGTTTTTCTTCAACCAAGCTGGAATTTGGCTGACTGGAACAGTTGGGAGCAATGTGACCATCCTGTCCACACTTAAAGCAGAACCAGGGCTTTGGCCTACTACTAGTTTGGCCAGATTTTAGTTTCTGTTTTTTCAGCTGATTTTCTGGTTTAACAGAATTAGAGTCCTTAGACAGCAAAGCTGACATTTGACTCTGCAGCTTCAGCATTTGCTTTCTCAAGTCTTCAATAGCACCCGAGTCTGATGGATGGCCACATGAACATGCACTAGTAGTGTGAGCTTGTACATTGACACGATGCTTGACTGATGGAATATGTTTTTTCATTAGCATCTCTTTTGCCAACTGCCTATCTTCTTCTGTTCTAAGTGTTAATAAAAGCTCTGAGAAGGGAGGTGGTTGATCTTTTTTCTTTTCTAGTCGCAGTTTGTTTATCATACTATTATCCCAGCAACCTCTACAAAATTGTTTTAACAAATATTTGTCCATTTCAGTGGCTGGAATCCCACCACGCTTCACCACTGTGCTGAGAGCCAATTGGAGTCTCTGCAGATAAGAAGAAGGTCGTTCTCCATGGTCCTGAAGTGTGTTTAAAAATTTTGCAAACAATTCTTCTCCATCCTCAACAGTAGCATATGCAGAATCGAGTACCTGCAAAAATGTGGCAGGCAGGGCATCAGGCCCCAAACCCTTCACTAGGTCAGCAGCTGGAGGGAGTAAACCTTCCAAAATGCCTTGTAACATGTAAGGGTGCAAGACTTGGATCTGCATTTAAAAGTTCTATTTGAGACCTCCAGGATTCATAATCTGCCTCATGCTGAGGTTTTGGAAGTCTTCCTGAAAAGGTACGTAGTCTGAATGAAGACAGAGGTTGAAGATTTACATCATCTCTGCGCACAATGTGTTCCACAACAACCCTTTGGACCTCAGAAGGATTCAGATCATTCCCCGAAAGGAAAATTCTCGGCCCCACATTTGTAGTTGGATTTGGTTGAGTTTGTGGTCCTTGCTGGTAGGTGGTGGACTGATCTGATTGATTTGAGGGAAGAGTAGGTGGCGGAGTCTGACTAGACTCTCTTTCAGTGTTAAGTACTTCAACAATATCCTCCTCCTCATCATCCCCTTCATCATCTTTATCAGGCTTCCCTCCACTAGCTGCTATTCCTAAATGAGCACTTATTTGTTCAAAAACTCCTTTCAAAACATCATCAAATGATTGTCCACTCTGCTGGGAAATACGTTTCAGTTCATGAAGGTAATCGGGAGGTAAGGTTGTGTCCACTGTGGCTGTGGCAGGGCACTCTCTTGAAAGTAATTTAACAACAAATATAACATCTTCTGTAACCTGAGATGGATAAACGTATGGCAAAAGCGATTTTAGCTTTTCCAAATCTGCAGAATTACTGAATTCAACGGCCAGGTTTTTATAAAATGGATTCTCACGTGCAGTAACAGTAAAAACCTTAATTCCACCATAACCACGTAAATAATTGATGATCTCATCATCTGCTTGAGTGTTCGTTACACCACTAATGATGACAGAATTTGCAACATTGATACCAATTTGGTCAAAGAAATCCATATTTCAATACAAACCACAAAACACATCCACCAAAACATTCACAGTATCAGGCTCCTGGCTAGCTCGCCAACAATGTAACAGTTATGGGCTAGGCAGCTAACTGCTACCAAAGCAGCATCAGAAGAGTGTTCTTTTAGGAGCCCGAGGTGTGGAGAAAACAGGAGGCAGTGTTTTTAGTTTTGGTGAATATATATTAAGTGATTTGAATAAAACAACAATTACAACAACACAATGAGACAAGACAATTGACCCAGAATAAATTAATTGCAAAATCATTAAGTTCAGAGTTCTTTTCCTTAGCTCGCCATCTTCAAATCCTGATGAGGATCTGATCCAACCGGAAAAAAAAAACCCGACCTAAAAGGTCAGAAAATCCATTAAGCATTTTATCAAAATAACAATTATGTACAAACATAATACAAAAAAAAAAATAATTCAATTTAAACATTTAGTTTGTGCAAATTAAACGTAACAATTAGATTTCTAATAATTAGACAAACATTTCAATAATTAGGTTAAATTAACCATAATTTAAATAAAGTAAAACAAAAAATATCAATCATAATTCAAGTTAATCAATTCAAAGTTAAAGTCAAAGTCAAAGTCAAAGTCAAAGTCAAAGTCAAAGTTAAAGTCAAAGTTAAAGTTAAAGTTAAAGTGCACTTCCAAAATATCAATCAAGGAAAATAATAAATTACTTCTCAAATACTCAAGCAGAGTGAGGGAAAGAAAAAAAAATAAGTAAATACCTAAGTTTATTGCGCAATATCATATTTAAGTGTAGCTACATTCTGTTCTGATAAATTTTATTTTAAACTTCATTGCCTCAGCATCAATATAAATGTGTCAGAACATACACAAAATTCAGCAACAGATTACCTTATCAAGAGAGTGGGCACGCCCAGCCACAATCAGCTGTGCCAGAACCCCGGTGACATCCAGGTAACAACGCCAATAATTCTAATACAACAACGCTCCAATGAGCAATCAAACCAAAGTTTCACATGTAAAAGCAACACTGCTTTCAGATAATAAACTCACCAGGCAATCAAATCAGTGGGCTTAAAGATTTTGATGACTCCGTGAAGAAGACGCCAACAACAAGCCACAACCACAGTGGAAACAGGTGAGGATCTTTAAACTGCGCGCTGGAGGCGTGGCTTTAAATAAGCTAGCGGAGTTTGGGGCAAACAGGAAGTGGGCCCGCAAAAATAAAAGTCCATTACTAATTGCAGGTTACACCAGATTGGATATGTTTACCTCCAGTTGGGCTTCTTCTGAACCCGGAACGAATTTGAACTTAAAGTTTTATCACTCTTTCTTGTCTCTCTTGTAAAACTGTTACTCCCACTTTTCTGTTTGTTTTCTTGTAAAATGTGCACAATAAATGTTCTTAAAGATATGCCATAGAATGGTACATTACATGTATTACGGTAATCATTTATAGTATAATTTAATCAAAAATAGGGCTTAAAATGACTGTTTTTTATTTTTTCTAAGTATTTTCATTCAGATTTTGACTCTTGTTGACATTATTTTAATCGTTCAGATCTTCATTAACCAGTTATCTACTCTTATTGAGTTATCTCCAATAATATTGAATGAAATTATAATAAGTCCCTGCTGTTATGGAGGAGATATCTTCCATCCTGACCCGGTATCAGTGACTGGGATTAATTCCCTCATCACTTCATTAGAGAGAACTGCCACTCTGAGGAATTGGGAGAAAGTGGGTTGATTGACTGATTCTCTGGGGAAATATTCCAGAATCAGCCCAAAGCTGCAGGTACAAACCGTTTTACATAAAAACCTGGCAGAAATTAGACAAAAATAAAGTTTTCAAAGGTTGGAGCTGGAGTTAGAATATCTGGCACTAATATTTCTGGCATCAACACGAATATAACACTGGGAAGGCAGAAGCACAGAGCAGAGATTATAGATTCATAGATTATTTGACTAGATGTTGCACCAAGCAGCAGAGATTTGTCAAACGCTGGCAGGGAGAATCACTGAGGTTTAAAGTCACAATCCACATAAACTCGGCTTCATCCATTCAACGCGTCAGGAATATTGGTTTATTTTTTAAAGGAATGTTTTCCACCCCATCAGTTCAGGCCCAACATGCTTGAGCTTTGGTCTGTTCATTTCACCAGAAAAGGGTTTAATAACTGTTATTAACACCAAGTTTTGATGTCTGAAGAACGCCCAGACAATTATTCTCCTGTGAATATTCTGTCTGACCAACTGAATTAGAACAAATTCATGGAGTCATTCTACAAACTTCACCCAACTCTGTTATTTTTTACCTTTAATGAAGATTTTTACCGTCTACAAACCTCCGTCTGGGTTTGTGTCTGAAAGCAGGAAGGGGACTGTGTCCTTCGCTTTGATCGGGTCGACACTTTAAATATAATTTATTTATGTCTGTATTAGTTTTGTCCAGGTTTTTACTCCTTTGCTTTATTTGTTTTGCTTAGCTTGTTTAGTACTGAAGCAGAGAAAATACACTGTTTCACAACAGTTTTCCCAAAATAACAAGTTAATTTCCCGAGAGTTTTCTCAAAGTTAACTTTCTGATTGTTTTCTTGAGGTTAAGCTAATCTCGAGACAATAAACTATCAAAGTTTGTTTTCTCCAGATCATCTCGAGAAAACCATCAGGAGAATTACACGCTGAAAACATCCGTAGTTTTTTTTTTTTTTTTCAGCATTGTGTTTTGTTTTTTTTCTTGACTTTTGTATGGAAAGGTTAACAATAGCCATAATAAATCATCAACAAACGATCCACTGTGTGTTTGGAAACCCTGATAAAAGTCTCTCCAGCGTCCCTCAACAGGAACAAAGCCTCATGATGAATCAGATCCAGGTTTTGGATCCGAGCTCTTTCCTTTTGATAAGATCTGAACCGCCAGCAGGACAGAGGGAGCCGAACGCGAGACAGGAAGGTGACTCCAGGCATGAAGGTCTGTGGTTAATGAGGTGAAAGAACCTGTCAGGCTGGTCCATTCCTCTGTCTGCTCTACAGGACGGCTCCGCGCTCCGCCATCATCCGCGCCATCAACACGTCCAGGGAGGCGCAGGCAGGAACCCGACAGGCCGAGGAGCCCCGCCGTTTTAATGGCCATCACCTGTTCAGAGCCGACATGTCGCACCTTCCATCCTGGAACCGTCACCAGAACCGGAGGCCCGGCCGCTTTGTTGGTTTTGATAGACGGATATTTTTTGATGTCTTGTGCAATTTATGATGTAGTTCCAAATGTGTTGCTGGAAATCTCCAAACGGATTGTGAATGTGAGGTTTAAATGACGGACAGTTAGATTTAGTTATATAACAGACACTGGCATGAAAAAAACGCTTCATCTAAACGATGGGCGACTTACTGACTGTATCCTGCAGGTGTCAATGAAATTAACAATGCTTTATACAGAAAAACAGCAAGAAAAGCTCCAATTTGTTTGGTTGTTGTCAAACATTAGGACAACCTTGGTCAAAGCCACTGCTGTGACGCAACACTGCAGTTTTCTGAGAAACTATGAGCCACAGTTTTCATTACCTCTGAGCCATCAGAATTAACAGAAAGAAATGATTCAAAACATCAGTCTGAAGCAAAAACATTAAATCCTTATAATGTTTTTCACTTTAATGTGATTACTTAAATCAATCACCTGATGCATTCAGAATGTTTCTATCTCAGATTCTGAGTTTTAAATTCAGTTTTAAATTTCAGGTGATATAAGCAGTACATCGTTTAAATCTAGCCTGTCAATCTTGGTTCAGCCAGGCTAATTGACAACATCAGAGGCTGCTTCATTTGAATTAGGAAGCAAAGTTTGGGCTGATTGCTGTCTCAAGCAGACGGTGGCTGAAACCTGCGGTAGGTCAAGGGGAGGACATGTTTCCGAAAGAAAATAGAAAAACTTATTCAGCTGATAACACAAGCCAAATTTCAATTTTCAAAAGCCAACACGGCCCCCCCGTAAAGTCAATAACTTATGTCTGGTTGTTTTACATAACTAATCGAGCAGAGTTGAAGGGAGTCATTGGATGTTAAAACCTCATTATCCTGCCTGGCGACCTTGGCACCTGAGCTGAATGAGGAAGAACTGCCTCCTAAAGCCTCCGGAGACGCAGAGCTGTAGACGATGTTCAGAGGCTGTCAGAACGCCGCAACCACTGCGACCCGGCTCGACGCATCGCAGGCGGGATACAACCCGGCCCGACGCAACCCGGCCATGCGGCCCGTCTTTATCTTTGAGGGGAACGAAGCAGCTGCGTGTTCCATGAAAAGCGTCTAGATGACGACAACCATAAAACGAAAAGTTCTGCTGCAAACATTTCCTACAATTTTAGTTTGTGCTATTTATTTAAAATATTCATCGCTAATGAAAACATAGACAAGCATGCAAACATTAAACAAAACTTCCTTGATCATAAATTGCCCAATTGTGATAATTGACAATGTTGTTGTTGTTGAGTCCATCTATAATAATATACAGATAATAGTGCATTTCGCTCAAAGACCAATAAATGTTCATTTATTTTCCCCAGCAAAACGTAGAAAAATGTTCTTAGTAATTTTCCCAAGAAATACCAACTGCTGTGTTCGCAATTGTATAAAAACACCCCAAAGAATAATTGAGGTCTAATGCATGTTAGATTTCAATCTAATGAATATTTATTAAAACTGGAGTCACAAACTCACTGAGGGTTTTTCTGTTGAAGCAAACATTCAGGTATCGTTAGCTGTTAGCTGAGCTGTTAGCGTGGATTAAATAAACCCCGGAACATTTTTTCAGTGTTTTTTCATGTTGTGTAACTTGGCCCTCCTTGATTTCCACTTGGTTTGCTGTTAACATCTCAGAGACATGATGGCACATAACTCAGCAGCGATACGATCTGGTGTTGGCTGCTGTGAAGGGCAGATATGCTAATATATTGCATGATTTATTGTAGTAAAGCCGAGTTCAGACATAAAAAGGTGAGATTAGTTTTATACTCAGCACGGTGTTACCGTCATGCTTCTGGTTTTTACATCGCATGCTCAAAGCTTTGCTACATTTCCAGCCATCATTCATCTGAATTGATTTCTGGATCCTTCCTGAAGTCTAAATGACAAAGTGTCTGTTTTAGATGAAGAACTGGTGAGTAGCATGACCTAAATAAGTATGAAATAAACTCTGTTCTGGTCTTTTCAGCTGTTTGTCATCGACTTCATGAAACTAATTAGGAAAGGTAAAAACTGAGAGGGATTTTAAAATACTGCAACATAGAAACAAAATAATATTTAATAAGATTTTAACATGAATGTCTCACCAAAATCTCACAACACAATCCAACTTTTATCTCTTAAAATTTTATTCCATTTATTATGTGTCAATATTAGTGGGACCTGATAGTAAGATGAAGGAGAGGCCAGCCATAAAACGAACCAAATAAACAAAAAGATTGATTATAAATATCAACATAACGTCTCAAAATCCTGACATTATTCTCTTAATTAATTTTAAACCTTAATTATCTTCCATACTCTACTGTTTATTACATTTTGCTTTTATTTTGTTTGCTGTAAAATGTTAATAATACATACACTTCTAAAAGTAAAGCAACATGGGAATTTGACATTAATATTTTGAAATTTTATGCTTTATATACGTTTTTACGTGTGGCGCTGCTCATCCTCTTCCTCGACTCGCCGTTACGCTCTGCTACCGCTACAGCTTCTCACCATCAGCAGAATGCTAATGCTAATTAGCATAGGCACTGACGACGGCAGACAAAAAACTTTCCAGTTACAGTAAGTTGTTTCTCCGCCATTAGTACATTTAGCATCAACTACCTGAGATTGATTGACAGCGATAAGACCCGCCCCCTGGCTCTGATTGGTTGGTTTTGGTTAATTTCTCTGCACGGAAATAATAGCTCAGGGAGGAGATCGATAAACGCTCATAATAAACTGGAACAACATGGTGAGTTTTGTGGAAGAACATTCTTTAGAAAGGTTACGTATCGCAGCTTTAATGGAAACACGTCAATTTTCAAAAAACTTTTGTTTTGTTGCTCGGATGAAATGGGTTTTTTGAGCCGTGTCAAGTTTGGTTTATTTTACAACACTGCAATGAAAACCCTTTTTTGCATTACGAGTCACATGATCAATAACAGGATGTTACTACTGGCAGAAACCACAAAGAAGAAGACCACAGGAAGTGGTAGGAGGATGATGTTTTTTAATGACTGCATGAACAAACTTATTCATGTTTGATTTAATTGGATTTCTCATTTAATGGAAACACGCCACTTGCGTGTTTCCATTTATCGACATTAGAAAGCACATTTGTAGCTGGTGTGAAGGTAAACCCGGCCCAGCAGACTTGCTCTCAGCAGATCTGCCATTAAATGTTAAATGTAAACAAAGTGCGGCTCTCTGTCAGCCAGCTAGTCCGGCTCTGGGGACGTGACTCCATGTCCCTGCAGAGACTCGTTTGAGGCTCTTTCATCAAGACATCATGGAGGTTTGGATTGTAAAAAGATGAATTTGTATTTATGAAAACATTCCCTTTCAGGTCAGCAAATTAGCCGGCGCTGCTTTTGGATCAGCTCAAAGAGAATGTGTCAGTGTGCTGTGGAAACGGTTCATGGTTCCCTGGCAGAGAGCAGCAGCGGGGCGCTCTGCCCATGCTGCCCATGCTTTTGACTCTGATCGGCGCCAGGGCAGATAGTGCTGCCGAGCCCACAGGATTTGCTCTGTGTGGTTAAACCGCCAACATCCACACAGATAATTCCCAGTGACCATTCTGACATGGACGCTCCCCCACAGCCCAGCATGTGGCAGCATTCTCATCAACAGAGTGGCGTCCCGCTGCACCAACTCAGCCATTATCTCATGGGGAAATCATTAGAAATACCTTCCTCAAGGAGCAGAAAATTATTTCCTTAACAATACTGAAGAGATAAGAGCGTGAAGGGAGAAAACGCAGCCAGTACCCCGAGCTCTCCACTGGAAGATAATGACTGAGAAGCTCATCAGTTCTGCTACATCCATATCTGTCCTGCCAGACTGCCAGATAACTGTGTTTCTTAACAAATCCCCAGTGCCATGTGTTGCACTCTAAACCCTCCCTTTGCGCTGTTCGGTTTGCTCCTGCCTTGGCTAAATTTAATTCTCAAGCTGGAGTTTTGACTGGGTCTTCTCTGGCTTCATGTCGCAGCTCAGACTGTGTGACATGGAAATTAATCAAAAAATAAATAAACTAAATAACTGCAGTTCACCAGGCCAGTAACCTGTTCATTCATCCAGCCACTGGGGGCGCTGTTATAAAACTGATTTGTATTTTTAGGTCTCAATACTTGATATGTAGCAGTGACTTGTTAATTTTACTGCTATAAACTGTTTTTACGTCTCATTTTGTCTGTTGCCACTTCTGCATCAAAGCTACATAGTGAAGTTTTGTGGTTTAGATCAAGTTTATTGTTTGGGTTGTTCATTCATCAGAAGCAGGTTTACCCCACAACATCAACAGAAACAGCAAAAACCCCAAGATACTGGCAACATAACTTGTTGACTGTTTCCTAGTCTGATGCATCTTCCTGCCATTTGAAAAAATAATTAATTTAGTTTTAGAAATAATTAAAACCATTTTTAAGTCTATAAGATGTTGTTCCACATCATTAAAAATGATCTGCAGATTTTCTGCCAAGGTGGAGCCGCAACAGTAAATGACTGTATCATCAGCATAGAGATTAAATTTAGCATCAGGTTCTACCCAGTGCATCCTCATAAATACTGAACTAAATGGGCTCAAAACTGAGCCCTGAGGGACGCCAGAATACATATTTATCATTGTAGAAAATCTACCATTGAAACTGCATTCTTTGAGAAATAATTAGTAAACCAGTCAACTTCTTGGTTTGATAAACCAACATTCAACGCAGAATGATCCACAGTATCAAAGCCATGAAACATGGAAATGGAAATAATTAATTTGTCTCAACCAACATCTGTCATAATCTTGAATCCCAAATCACAACAAAACAAGCAGTAATCCTCTATTTATACATATCAGAGTGTTTAAACAACACTTACATTTCCAGTTGCTTCTCTTTACCCATAAATTGGTAGTTTATGATGTAAATCTGTAATAAATGTGATTTATGCTTGTGGGGCTCGGCAGTATGGATGTGAAGTTTACCACAATGTTGAATGAAACAACAAAAGAGACGAGGAACTACTTATTACTTCTTTTTTAGGTAACTGCATGACAAAGCGATTATAGCCCCACAAAATCAAATCATGCTGTTGAGAAACATTCATATTAGCTCTGCGCCACATAAAGAAGGGTGAATTTTATGCACACAGGAACTGCATTCAGTTCAAAACTATCTTAAATTGTTTAACAAATGGCAGAGAAAATGGTGAAAATAATCTCACTATTAATTTGTAATCATCAAAATTCCTATTACAATTTATCACAATAAATAAGAAAACACTAATTACCCACCACTAAATGCTTCTTATTTGTATGATATTTGATATTTATGTAATATCTAGCATTGTGAATTATTTAGTGTATTGTGTAATCTATCCAGCAGCAACTGATGGAGGAAAACCCATTCAGTGTCATCTTCGACATTTCTCACTCAGATCTCTGCTGCTCATAAGGTTCCTTCAGAGCACTAAAAGATTGTCAGTTCAAAGTCTGAAAGTGCAGAAAAACCCGACTTTCCTTTTGAAAGAATGAAGCAGCAGCTTGTTGAGGTCGCGCTGCTGATCAAAGACTTACAGGTGAGACAAATCAGAAAAGTGTCTGGACTCTGGATGCTGTAAAGTGAAGTTTCCTTTCCGTTTGGGCTGCATCTCTTTGTTCCCGTGACTCCGAGTTCATCTCTGTAGGGCTGAATTTGTCAGCCGGTGACCGCCGTCACCCCGGTTTGTGCGGCTCTTAGTGCCTCGGCGCTGTCGGGTCAGCCGAGCCAGGAGCTCTCACAGAATCACAAACTAATTGCTTTATCTCAGCCTTTTGTCTAAAGGGTCAGAAATCGAGTTTGCTCGTCGGGCCGAGAGAGGGAATTATATATCGAAAGGGATAGGGGAAGAAAAATTCAATTTGCGCACAAGCCTTGTCAGAAGCGCTTACTCGGGTGGCTGTTAGGTGTCCAGATTAGAGGAGGGAGAGAAAGGGAGATAACGGCATTACAACACGAACAAACACGCTGTTGTCCAAAGGGCTATAGGCGACGAGACTAATCTAATGCTTGACACAGACGAGTCCCAGACAGAAATTGATGTTAACAGCAGTCTATTCACCTGCCACCAAGTCACCGAGTCGCTCGCCCCAGCCTGCGTGCAGGATCTAAACCCTACGGCCTAGTGAGACAAAAGAATAGAAAAACCACTTTAATCTGGATCTGTCTGCAGCAAACACATCCAAACAGCTTTATGAATGAATTACAAACATTTTGGACATTTTTGTAATTCTCTGCTGCTTCTAAAAACAGAAAAAGTGCTAAAATAAACCAGCCAGCTGTTTTTTGGCAATAAGTTAATGATTTTTGGTGTCTGGAAAATCAGACGTTTCAAAAACCTACTGAATGTAAAATCTAGGTCTGTTGCAATAAATCAATAAATCAAATGATAAATTAAAACAAGCTCAGTAACTTCCATTTGCATTATTTATCATTTTTCTCTCTTTCTACTAAAAATGATAAAAGTCTGCAGTCTGGTGTTTTGGTCTCAACTATCCGTTTTGTTCAAGGACAATTTTGTCTCCATAATCTGTTTTATTTGTTGTTTCTGTTTTGTTTATTTATTTTGGATATTTAAAATACCATTCAGTTCCAGCGTAAAATGTTCATGAGAATTTAAAATGTATTGATCTTTTGGAACATGTTCTGCATTATTACCATTATATTATTTGAAAAAGGTCTCAAAACAATATTATCACTTATCGCAATAATTTCTGGAACAATTTATCACAAATCAGCAGGAAGGCAAAGTTCTGCCCGTTACCTAGCAACCCCAGTGGAGCGCTGGTCGTTACTTAGCAACCTACGCAAATTTTCAGCACGTTTGTCAGCTGGTTTTAGCTACTATGCTTTATGCGCTGTACAACGTATTGATTGTGCAGGAGGCTCCACTTCTGCTTTTCAAAAATCTACAGTTGTATAACTGCTCATCTGCTTGCAGCCATTTTAACGTGCGAGTTTAGACGAAGAGTTGGGGAGCACGGCCAGCAGCAGAGGCTTTAAAACAGCTCATTGTTTTAAAGCAATGAGCTTTAAAACAACAAAGGCTGATTATTTGCAGAAGAATGTCATGAACATGTTTTGTTTAACCTGTCGACCTTTTCTAACCTGTTCAAGGACTCATATTGTAATAGTTCACTTTTAAAACTCCACACACACAAAGTCCCAGGAGGCTGGGTGGATAGAAAATGCAACTTGTCCCCTAGTTTGTAGTAATTTTTCATATTTGAGCCAAAGACATCAGACATGCTGCCTACTCGATAATTAATAAACCCCAAAGACTGTTCTTGGAGGATGAAGCAGCGTAACCACGCCGTGTTCCCACTGGATTCTTGTTAGGGAACAATGACATGAAACTCTGCCTTCACACATGCTTACTTTACCAGAAACACACAGTTATTCAGGAAACAGGGAAATCTCAGCCAAGAAACAAAGCAGAGGAAAAACAGAGAAGGAACCAGGAAATACAGAAAATATTCAGGAGTTGAGAAGTAATTTATATCACGTGAGCTTTTCTGGGAATGATGGATTCGGCACCCTACACAATAGTTGGGACAAAGTGTAGCTAATTTCTGTGGAACAAAGTAAACTGAAGCATTTTGTTAATTTTTACTTGGCTTTTTGTAGAAACCTTGAATTAATAATTCATAATTTGTTGTTTAATGTGTCACATAAAGATCCATCTTTGTGTTTATCTTCCTACGTATCCAGTGAGGAGGATTGTAACAGAGGTAAAAACAATGCAAACAAACAATAAAATACTAAATGATTAAAAAATTACGTTCCTCCAAGTCCAGGAATATCAATTCTTCTGGTAATCTGCAGGTTGAGCATCTGGAGCAGGATTCAGCAACTCCAGTTCTCCAGCACCACTTTCCTCAACTAAACATACATAGTTCCTACAAATCTGAACCGGACGTGATCCGCGCCATCTTGGTAGGCAAGCGCAAATCATAGACGACCCCTGGCATCCAGACCAACACAAAGAAACTCTGTGGGCGCTCTTGACCAATGTCTTGGAGGAAGATACATGAACAAAATGGCTGCTGTCGAGATGGTATGAGATGGAGAGGGAAAACATGTCAGACGATGTGGACAAGCTGCCTCTGATCTACTATGACATAATTAACTACTTAGTGAACATGAAAAGTGCATACAAATTCACAGACGTGTAAAATTACTGTTCAACGGTTTAAGGACGAATGAACTGTGTGAATATCGCGGTTCATAACATAGTGAATATCATCACCAGACTAGCAACAAACACTTTGGCAACACGTCAGTCTTAGCTAGCAAATAAAAGCAACATTAGCTAATGTAATACTGCTAATTCAGCAGTAAGTACTGCAGTAAATATCACTGATATTTATCACAGAGGTGGGAAGAAAACTCGTAGCTGAAATGAACTTATATTACTTATATCGTTTATAAGTTAGATAGGAACCATGTGAGAGCTAGTTCTAAGCTTGTGGCTTGTTTATTGTTGTCATAGCAACTCCATAGCAACTGCCATGACAATTAGTTATAGTACCTACCAAGATGGCTGTTCCCAGTATTGGATGCATCCATCCACATATGCTTATTAAATGTATGCACTAATAAATCTAAACTGTTTGTTGCTTCACTCGATGTTTGGAGATGTAAGGATGATTTAGACCAGGAGTCTCAAACTCCAGGCCTCCAGTCGCTGTCCTGCAGGTTTTAGAACGGGTACAAAACACTGGAATGAAATGGTTTAATTACCTCCTCCTGGTGTAGATCAGTTCTCCAGAGCCTTAATGATTTAATTATTAGATTCAGGTGGTGCAGCAGAGACTCATCTGAAGGTTGCAGGACAGCGGCCCTCCAGGACTGGAGTTTGACACCCCTGGTTTAGTCAAGCAGCGTCATCGGC
Organism: Gambusia affinis; assembly: GCF_019740435.1. Classification (NCBI taxonomy): domain Eukaryota; kingdom Metazoa; phylum Chordata; class Actinopteri; order Cyprinodontiformes; family Poeciliidae; genus Gambusia; species Gambusia affinis. The sequence continues at coordinate 27,446,917 of NC_057878.1, forward strand.
ACCTTTTCCTCGCAGTGACGTGTTTATTTAGAGCGAGGCCGAGGCGACAGACAGGACAACGGCTTTCAGCTTCCACAGCTTGTCCAAAAACCTGCTATTTCTGTGTAAATTACCACATCAAAGACCAGAGCAGCCCCAGGATTTCTGAAAATGAAACAACTTTGGAACCACAGGCAGATTTTCTCAACCAGCTGCTGACCAATCTGAATTAGATTCAGGGTTTCTTTGCGACTCTGGCTGAGCTGTACAGAAAGAAATCTCCAGTGTTGTGGTCTTCTGATCCGACCTTTGTGGTATATAGGTCATTTCTCTTTAATAAGCACATAACTGTTTGCTGGAGATTGGCCAAAAGGCCCCCGACCGTCTCAGGAAATGAGAAAAAAATCCTCTGATCTTATGGCCTGATTGAATTATTTGAGAAGACTTCTCAACAGTATGAGTGGAAAACAGGGGAAATCCTTCTGTCATAATTCAATAGACTCAACATTCCTACCTTGGATAAAGACGGATGCAGAAAAATATTCTCTGAAACAAAAATGTATCAAGCCTAGCTGCAGGGATGGGAGTATTATTCCATCCTGGGACGAGTTGAGGTGATTAAAATCAGGGATTACCATTAAATCTGAATTATTTTATAAAATTTAAAACACTGGCTCCTGATATTTCTGCTAATATTTAAGATGTGTTGTTTTAGGACACTGTATATATTGTTTTGATGATAGTGGTTTAGAAATACAACACCTATGCAGACTCTATCCTACCTGGTAAACATGTAAAAAGCCTTAAAGCCTTTTCATGTCACTTTTCAATAGTGTCTGAATTGTTTTGATTTCACATTGACTCCCATTTATGCTGTTAGCTCCACTAATGGTTAGTTCTATTTAATGCTGTTAGCTTTGCTAACTGTGCTAGCTGCAGCTAATGCAGTTAGCTCCTTGTAATTGTGTTATCACCAGACAATATTGTTAGCTCTGGCTAATTGTGTTAGTTCTAGCCGATGCTGACAGGTGCTGCTCATGGTGTTAGCGCTAAGCTAATAGAGAAGACATCTTGTATTTAACGGTACTTAAAAACTTTGGAGCAGTTTGCCTCAGTCCAAATGTTTTCTTAGCCTCCATGACCTTGAAGTCTTGGTCATTGACAACAAAATAATATCGTTTAGCGTCTTTGTGCTACATTTTCGGTCAATAAAAAGTTCATTTTTCAGTTTTATGTCATTCTTATTTCTTTCATTTTCTCTTCCAGGAAAGGAAAGATTAACTTTGCAATCTACAAAGTTAAAATACATTTACAAATAAATATACTTCAAATTAAACGCCAAAAGGAGAATGAATGCATATTTTCACTCGAGTACCACAAAAATCTGTCTGGTCCTCTTTAGCCAAGTTACCTTCTTCTCTGCCTGATGAATATTTAAAATGAGAATTACTGTGGATCATGTTGATATGCCCGTACCATGAATAATGAAGCAGTTTATTCCAGCAGCATTTCATCTGACACATATTAGTTTTGCTGGGATCCTTTGGAACTATGGTATATCTTTCAAACTTACCAGAAGCTTGAAACTCCCGTGTTAAAAGGTAGAAGGGGGCACTCACTTTACCCTGAGGTAAAAACAGAATACAATGATGTAAGCTCCTTATATCAAATTGATATTTGATTAAAAAAATGTTTACATGTATAAAATAGGGCCAGTGTAAATACAGTGATGCCCCAGTGTTTACAGGAGCTCACAAAAAACTAAAATTAACTGCATATTTTGTTAGAGTATATATTAATGAAAAGAGTTACCAGTTTGATACACATTTCTGAAATAAATTTACTCAATTTACCTTTATTCATAGTACTGATTAATGATATCCATCTATGTAAAAACACAGCATGTTAGTTATTCATCACAATAAATAATCAATTTTTTTTACAATAAGGTAGGAAACAGATAAATATCAATATGCAACACTATTATTTTTTTATCAATCTCTGCAAGTGTTTACATTTGTAAATGATCACCTTTTCTAGCTAACGATTTTTAACAGATTGTTCACAACGTTGAACCATGTTTGCAAAGATGTATGTTACAATAATGTTACATGCAGAAATCAACTTACATATTTTTACTAAACTCGTAAAGACAGACTGCTGTTGGCTTAAACTTGCCTTTAACTCCTGGGTTTTTCCAGCTTGCGCTGCCTGCTGGGTGGTTAGCATTAGCATGGTAGCCTAGCCTGTAAGCCTCTCCAAGTGCGTCCTTTATTATCGCCACAGTCGTCAAATACAACCCACGCAGAAATTTTTCACAGTGGTATAATAAAAAAAAGAGGGGTCGGCGGACTCTTACTTCCCATTCACCAGGAAGCTGAAAGGCTTTCTTTACGGTCTCTGCCATGTTTTCCAGGCTAAATAATCTGATCAGCTTCGGTCTGGCTTCGCGCCAACTTTGGTTGCCTTTGATACCAGTTAACTAGCCGCCCTCCCCCACCTCCACCAACGGTTGCCATGGAAACCAGAAAGCGATATCCGGTTTTTGAGGCAACCATTGGTAGAGGCCAGCGTTTATTTATTTAATTTTTTTCCTCTAATAAATTTACTCTAATGCTACACAATCAATTTCAAATGCCACTCATTCAAGTGTAATTAAAATAATAATAATAATAATAATAATAATAATAATAATAATAATAATAATAATAATAATAATAATAATAATAATAATAATAATAATAATAATAATAATAAAAATAGTAAATTTCTGCCAAAAACTCAAATTTTGAGATAAATCTCAGGAAATTCCTTGGTTTTTCAAGAAAATTTCTGGGTTTTAAAGGTTGAAAAGTTGCAAGAAAAAACTCAAATGTTGAGATCAATCTCAGAAATTTTTGAAAAAAAAAAAAACATGCAAATTTTCAAGGTTTTTTAAGATTTTTTTTGTGTGTGTTTTCTAGCAAGTTTGCAGCTTTCTCTAGAAATTTTCTGAGATTAAAATACAAATTCCTAATTTTTTTTTACAATTAGCGCCAAATGTTCCATGTCAAATAACACAATTTCATAGTTATAGTTTTTCCAATAAATAAGACACACGATTAAAATCACATGAGTGAGTTTGTTCACATGATAAGTCATTAAAAACACACTACACCATCATCCTCTAACTACTTCCTGTTGTTTTCTTCTTCATGGTTTCAGCCAGTAATAACATCCAGTTGTTGATCACGTGACTCATGTGATGAGAAAATAGTGTTTCCATTGTAGTTTTGCGAAATAAACAAAAATAAAAAATAAAAAATCCACCTCATCTGCGTTTCCATTAAGCAAAATTATTTTTGAGACGTCAAATTGGGCAATTATATGGTCAATGGAAACAAAGCTTATGAAAGGCTAAGTAAGCCAAAATACTGCTGTCTGTTTCTGACTGTGTCCCTTTAAGGAGTCTGGTTATTAAAATTATTTCTGCTCCCTTCTTGTCAGAATCAGTTGATTCCTATGAGAGCAGGACTGTTGGCAAGAGAGGAAGAAAAAAGGCAATTACCATCTGAGTCAAGAGAGGATGATGCTCATGGCAGTGATGATCTATGGCAGCTAGAAAAAGCAGGGCAGAAGGCAGGAGCAGTGATTGGAGAGAGGAATATACTAAGGGAGCTGGAGAGGCAAAGGGACAGAGCCTAAGATGAGCCGCCTGATACAAGTCAAAGACAGAAAAAGAGTCCAAATGTCTGCAGAGCCGAGGAGAAACTGGAAACTGAGAGTCTGTTTACCTGATCTGAGGGGGAACACTGGGCATTTTTACACAATTTATGTTTGCAAACGTGAAATATTAAGTCATCTATTTAATGTCAGCCAGTAATTTTCTAAGTTTAGAGCAGAATGTCACATCTGAAGCAGGTACTTATAATTTACGGCGCCTGCAGCGGCCACAAGGTGGCAGTGTGGAGTGGTTAAAAACCATAATGTGTAAAATGATTATTGAAACTCATTTTATATACATTTATAATTCATAGAGTGAAATATATTCATATTAAAAACAATATGGTTGCCATAAACAAAACACAGAAGGATTTGTATGATTCAACAGCATGTTCTCATTTTACTCTAGAACCGCTGTTCCTCATTTGTTCCTCTTCTAGACTTTCATTCATAACTTTTACTTTTGGATAATTATTCCCTCTGGTTTTAGATTAAATGCTGCTGGAGTCATTTTTGCTCTAATTCTTTTACGTTTTGACAACTATAACTTGTAAACATGTCAACAATGTGGTTTAGTTTAAGTAATACCTGAACTTTGACCCCAGACTTCAGAAGAGGTGAAAAAAGAGGCTTCATGGATGCAGAGCTGAAAGAGAAGAAGGACGTTTGAATCATTTCTTCCATCCGTCGTACAACGGGCAAAAAGAGACGTTAGGAAAACGAAATGGATCAACTTCAACCCCGAAAAGAGAACGCAGTAAGATTCTTACATTCATCAGGGCGTTCAGTAGAACATCATATCCCCTACTCCAACATCCCTCTGCCTGACTTTGGCCAAACGGCCAGACAGATTTAAAGACAAGCGGCAAAAGCAAATGAGGTGGATTAGCAGAGTTTGCTAACTGACGGTGTCGTCCAGGACGTGTTTGTTTAAACAAACCTGCTGCTCAGATATTGAGCTGCTAGCATGTTGACAGCCAGTTTCTTTAGTCAGAGGCACAGAGTTGGTGTAACACTGACTGCTACTGGATTGGGATTAATCAGGTGTTTTTGAATTAAATCGAAGTGAATCAAATTTGATGTCATTTACCAAATAAATGTCAAATTTATTTGGTAAATTAATTTACCATGTTTAACCAAGAGCATAGGGGATCTACCTACGTACCAGATTTCAGTTTCTATGGAGGCCAAATGTTTCAGTTTAACCAAGATGTTACCATAAATGCCAAATGTTTGTTTCACCAAGACGTTACCATGGATACCGAATACGTTTGTGTTTAACTGAGGTACAGTAGAGAAAGTGAATGGGGTTTAAACTCAGCAAACCAGTTCACAGAATGAGATCTAATTTAAGCTTTAATGTTTGGAAATGAAAGAGAAAGCTTGTGGAAGTGGCAGAATGGTGGCGTTTCTAAAGCGTTTTGTAATTTTAACAGAAACACGGGGATCAGAGCTGCTCAATGGGGGAATTAGCAGCAGAGCAGTCGGAGAACAAGTGTAATTAAAACTTTGCTTTGTTTTGTTTGGTAATCTTTATGTCCACCATCCATCTGAGCTGCACACACAGCAGATCTGCTCACTGCAAATCCTCACTCTGCATATTTGTTTCTGGGATTGTTCTGCATTGTGTTTCAGATCCGGTCCAAACTGAAGCTAACGTCGGCTTCACAGCGACTTGCTCCAGAGGTTAACGCTCCTGTGAATTTCCATCAGTTAATCATCACTGCAGGGCTCCTTCTTCTGCTTTTCTTTCAAATTCAATTCTAATCTTCTTCAAAAAATCACCTCCAACCCTGACTTACAGCGGAGCATGAAAATATTCACTTTGTACTAAATGCTTTTTTTAACGCTGGGATTTTTACACTCCTGAAGGGAGATGGGAAATTACGATAGCTGCGGTTTATCTGAGGGGAAATAATTAAATGCCAGATATCAACGAATGGGTAAAATCTATGAATTTCCACTCGTGGAGGCGATTTTACAGTAATATGTTATTAATTTTAAGTGAGCATCCATTTTATAACCAGCTGTTTTTGGGACTTCCTGCTGCGTTTAAATGAAAATCGTTCTCTGAAGCATAACTTTAGAAAAAATGTGTTTTTGACTGAAGAAGGAATTATCATACATTAACTGAATGAATCTCTTTGTATTTCCATTTCATTAAGACTGATGTCCATTCCTATGGAAGCATTTAACTGCCAAACTTTCTCGTTCTAACATTTTAAAAACTTTTAAAGACAGCAACATTTTATCTGTCATTGAAAACTCATTGAAACAGCAAGTCACTTCTGTTTTAGAAAATAATTTTAACAAAACTTAAATGGGATTTATTTTTAAAGATAACAAATCACTTTAACTCTTAACAAGATATAAAATGTTGTCTAACATGATGAGAAAAGTTTTCATTTTCTCAACGTTAAGCATTTTAAGCTCTCACTTTAATGAGAAACTCATTTTAACCAAAATGTTGTCATTTTAACTGAAACCATAATTTTAACCAAAAACTAATTTCAATGAGAATAGCTGTTGGATGTTGGCAGCAAAATGCTTCCGTACATTTCACATCCATAATGAAACCACTTTGAACCCAGGCATCACTGTGTTTCAGTTTATTTCTCATGTTAATTCAGTATTTATTAGGATTATTACTGTGGTTCTGTGTCAAATCAAAGTAACTCGGCCCGTGTGGTTCCATCTGCCTCACCCTGAGACCAACACAACGTCACATTCATTAAAAAATAAAGAATAAATAAATCACTCCAACAGGGTTTTAAAGCTCTATAAGTTTGTAGAAATTTATTTCAATTTTTATGCTTCATTTAGCAAACAGAGCTGTTGTTATTTACGATATTAAGTACTGTTATTCTTTTTTAATATGACTGATAATTGTTGCATTATGTAGATTAGAATGAAATGCCTGCAAATAACTAACTGATGCAAGCTCTCATCAAGCACTGAGGCGTGCAAATAAGCAATTTAAATGCCCAGTAAAAAACCGTCAGTGTGTAGAATGAGAGGAAACCAGATAGTTTTCATTTTAACAGCAAGCTGTCATCTGCAGTTTGGAGGAAAGATTAAAATTATAATCATGTTTGTCGTTGGAGTGAAATGGCCTCACAGAACTGAAGCTAAGATTTTCTGATCTTTTCAAACTTGTAAATTGTTCCATCTTGACAGAAAAAAGAAACTGAATTATCAAGATTACAGTTTTAATTTTCATCTCAGTTTTTCTCTAAATGAATTAAACGTAATGACAGCAGCAATGTGAATGTTTTACCGAGTTTGTTCTGCAGCGTCAGAAAGCATCAGGTTTGATCTAAATCTGGATTATAAATGAAAACAGTGCTGTGAGGAGAATAATAACTTCATATATTAACATTAATTTGTATTTTCTTCTGCATTCTGCACTGGAACTTGTCATATTTTTACATTAATTGAATTTGTAATTTTTTTAGTGCTTGAAGCCTCCATAGTTATTGAGACAATTTATCCAGAGAAACTTTCTGCTTTCTTCAGATTCTTAATAATTTGGTTTATGACATAAATCCAAGCAGTGAAGTCTGTTCTGATTTTACAGTGTTTAATATTCATGATTTTCACGACCTTTCCTTCTCATAAACCTCGTTTCCTTTTCTCAAAAGTAATAACACGTTACCTTTTTGACTCTTCACTTCGACTCAGACAACCAACCAGGATAAATCAAGAGTTTTTAAAGCTTCACTGCATTTAGCTGCATATAAAATCCTCTGATTTTAACTAAATAATGATAAAACATGCAATTATAAGAATTTAAAATGTCTTTGTTCCAACTTTAACCACTGAATTCCCACGCTTCATGAACAAAGAATAGTTTCTCCCTCTAGCTTCGACTGGAATCACTCTACACACAGGATCCATGCTACTTTATGAGTCACAAGATATCATGCAGAGAACATTATTCAAAGAAAAAGAGAAATAAAACCCATAGAACCAGAGTTGGTAAATATTAAGGTAACGCCTCCCAAACAGGATCCACTTCGCCGCTGCTGCTGCTCCCATGGTAACCTCATTACACAAAACAGAATAAATTGCATATAAAAATAGTCCCAAATTATAAACAACCAAACTAAAGTGGTGACAATCATAAGCCATCTGATTGGACGCTGGAGAAGACTAATGTTGTGTTGAAGTTGTGCTAACAGCAGTTAGCCTAATGCTAAACATGTAGCAGCTAGCTAGTCCCATGAATGACCTACTGGGAGGCTGAACGACCTTTAGGTTAAATAAAATCAATAACAGATTTAAAATCAATAAATATGTTTGTGGTGGAGCTCCTGTGTCTTTTCAATAATTTAGTAGCAAAAATGGCTTTTGAATTAAAAAATGTTGCTTTTAGTTTCCTACAAAAATGTGATTAATTACAGAATGTGAAATTAACTGGATTAAATTTTAATCCCATCACTGGTTTCTATATGAAATGTGGACAGACTGAAGCAGATGTTCATTTGAGATTTGGTCTGTTATAAATGTTATTTCTCATTTCAAAATGTTACATCCTTTAAACTGTTCTTGGTTTTATTGATGTCACGGCTTTTCTTATTTTCAGGGTTTTTTATTGGTTATTATTTGGAAAGAGAAAACTATTATCGGTTTAAGTAAATAAATTATGGAGCATCTCTGAAAATAACTGCACAGATGCGTTTAAATAATCTGTTGTCTCGTTTCCACTGAGCTTTTCTGTCAGTGAGATAATTTAGAGGAAAAAGTTAAACTTAACTGCGGTGAGGATCCAAGAGTGATGCTTCACAGACAATCCTCAGGGATTACGCAACGGCATTTATTGACAAAGACGGAAAGAAAAGAGAGAGAAGAAAATCTTCTCTGGGTGATTTACTTTGGAAAATAAACTGAAAATGAACTGAGGCTCCATCCACCTGCTCATCTTGGATGGAAAAGGCTGCCATGCTTGTCTTGTGATGAAATACCAATTATGTCCCAGCCTACAGTTTAATTACAAATCACAGCTTGCACAGTGCTGTCACTTAAATTAGATTTGCTCTAGCAGGGCAGTGGAAATGCAGATCTCATTTTGTCAGGATCTTGTCAAATCTCCAGAGGTAAATATCACACCTGAAAGACTGTTTGACAGTTTTTGTGCTCAGATTGTGAGAGACTCTGCAGTGAAACATGGAAGATTTCATCCTGGAGGAACAAGATCAAACTTTTAAAATTAGTTTAGACATATGTTGCACTTAAAGGAAGCCGAAAACCTTCACCTAACAGTGAAATAAAATGCTAAGATTGATTGCGCAATTTTAAATTATTAATCAGTTTTAGGCCTGGACCAAAACAGAGTCTGTTCAGTTGGAAAGCCTCTTTTCATCACCCTAATGTTTTAATTTCTCCATATATTCTCTTTTAGATCCAGTAAATGAGTCGTGACTTTTGTTCCTATGAGGTATAAAAGGAATCGCTCTCCAGCCACCTGCTGGTTTTATGTTAGCTTAGCTTTCCTGGTTGTTGGTTTTCTGTACAACATGTAAAAGAAATGTACACAGATCTGACGAAACCCTGAGTCCTCCTCGACTGAACTGTAAAAAATGAGACGTATACAGGAAGGAAGCAGACAGCCCAGGACGTCGCTGTCGGTTTCCAGCATATTTCTGTTTCCTGCATGTTCTCATGTCGGTTCACAGGCGTCATCAGGTTCGCTCACTCCTCCGGATCGCTGTGTTCCAGGCGTTAGAGTCTCTACTTCTATCAATGTTCACATTTTCAATGCAGTTCAGGGAAAATCAAGGGAATAAATTCTGAACAGGAGAAGGTGTTTCAGCAGAACTGAGTGTCTTATATTAGGGCTGCAACTCAAGATTATTTTAATAAGCAATTATTCCGACGATTAATCGATTATTCCGATGATTAATCGATCATTCTGACAATTAATCGATCATTCCGATGATTAATCGATCATTCCGATGATTAATCGATCATTCTGACAATTAATCGATCATTCCGACGATTAATCGATCATTCCGACGATTAATCGATCATGCCGACGATTAATCGATTATTCTGACGATTAATCGATCATTCTGACAATTAATCGATCATTCCGACGATTAATCGATCATTCTGATGATTAATCGATCATTCTGACAATTAATCGATCATTCTGATGAAAGAATTGGTTTGATTTTTCATTTCATCACCTGAACCTTTTTATGTAATCATATTAACACATTAAAAGATGCAAATTGATGAATCAATTCTTTTATTAAGTAAGAAATAAACATTTTAAATGTAATAACTGCCTTTCTTTAGTGAATTTGAACCAGGTGAGTCTAAAATTATCAAATATATCTGAAATGCAAAATGTGTGTATTTTGAGCAGTTTTTAATTGCTGCTCTGAATATGTTGATGTTTTCAGCAAATTGACTTTTTTGAGTTTGTGTTCTGCAGTTAACAATTACTAATTGTTAACTGCAATTAACAATTGTTGAATACTTCAATAATTAATATTAATCCGATTAATCGTTTCAGATTCTAGTTTAGGGCAAAACAAAGCAAATCTTGTTCAGAAGAAAGTATTTATCATTTATCATTTATCTGTTATGGCTGCAGCGAATGATTAGTTTAATAATCAAGTATTCTAACAATTAATCAGTTTTTCACTTAAACCGTTTTCATACAATATTTTAAATTAAAAGAAGCAAATAAACAAAAAAATGTAATTCCTTTTTTAAATAAGAAATAAACATTTTTTGCCTAAACCAGTTAGTAGTAGCCTATTTGAGGAGTACAAATTTAAGCAAATGGCCATTTTTGACTCTGTATGCTCCAGTTAACGATTAATCGATTCCCAAATTAGTTGACTATTATTTCATCATTTGATTCAATCCGATTAATGGTTTCAGACGTAGATGGGTTCATTATTTTCTGTAATTCCTTTAATATGTTGAAATTCAGACCATAAATCTGGAGTTCCTTGTCATGATCAAGGTTGCGATGTCCTCGATTTGAGTCCATAATTCATTGGAATATAAACTCATTTTAACTGTGCTGCAGCTCCACCTGACTGGTTTTATTACAGGACTTTCAGGAGTTTTACTCATTTTATTGACCTTCACATTTGCTCAGTTTAGCTACGTACACGTAGCAGCCATGAAAAGCCTCTTCATGCATGAACTTAGCGGAATGGAAAATGGGCCGGCGCTGCTGGTCAGTCGCTTTGACCCGTCTGGCCAATTAATCTGGATCAGGACAGAAACCCGAGGCGCCGTGGCTGCAGGGAAGACGTCCTCTCTCTTCCTCCAGCTGGCTCACGCTGTCTGCTCATCCACTGTCCAAGCCGGTCAATCTGCCTGCAGGCGGCCCGGCTTCCCTCCCTGTTTTGTTTGGACCAAAGAAGAAGAATTTTACCTGCTGGATGTTTGCAGCCGGGTTGGCAGGTTCTTCTGTTCTGCTGGCAGCGGCGAGGCTCAGGAACCGCTGGACAGATTGCTTTAAATCTTTGATCCATGGTTCCAGGCGGTGGGGAGACGCTGTTCCCTGTGGACAGAAGTTGGTCCATGAAGTAAATGTTCACAGCAGGCACTTCCTGTAGACAAGCCAACAGAAACTTACTTTCTACTGTTTTTCTCACCAGTTCTCCTGATTTATGGTGGAAACAAAATGCATCTAATTCTGATTTCGTCTCTTTTTTTAGCAAAGTGCCTCAGGACAACATTTGTTGCGAATTAGTGCGATATAAATAAACTGAATTGTTTCTAACTTCCTCCTTGAATGCCTTTGCTGCAGCGCAAACACCTGTTTACAATTTCACTTTTTTTTCCCCTCCAGGGGGTCTTTTGTGGCTCTAGTGTCCCTTATCTGACAGCAGGCTGACAGGAAGGGGGGAGAGAGAGGGAGGAAGACATGCGGCAAATGTCATCAGGTCCGGGAATCGAACCCGCGACGGCCGCGTCGAGGACTCAAGGCCTCTAAATGTGGGTCGCATCCCCTACACCACCAGCACACCCACAATTTCACATTTAATCTGAGCTTTTTCACGTGTTTTCAGCTGTAACATCACTAATACTTATTATTAGTGATGCTATTAATATGTGCCCTCTTCTACACTAACACCCCAAAAAAAACATTTTTAAAATAATGAATTAATAGAACATTTAAAAAAACACTTTTTAGTCAAATTAATTAAGTTTTTGGTTCTTATAATAAAAGGAATCAAAATGATTTTATTTAAATACGTTTAAGGTCAGCTTGTGTTTGCAGCTTCTCTTCTAAACTTTTATTTAACTAATTCTGGATATTAAATCAGATTTTTTTTTTTTACAACTAAATAAGTTTATTAGATGGTTTTGCCAGGATACTTTCTCTGAATTACGTCTCAACTTTCTGAATTTGCTTCAGGGAGAAATTCATCCAACAATTATTAGAAAATCTCCCAAAGTGGCGCTGATTCCTGCTCTGCATTTGAAGTTCTGACACCAAGAGAACGAAAAGGTCTGCAATCAATAATCAATGGCTGCTTTCCTAAATAACTCACGAGTGTTCAGCTCCACGCTGAGAGCCGTGTTCTCACTCAGAATAAATCAGTTCCTGATGACAGAAGGAGACGAAGGTTTTAATCTGTTTTACGTTCTGGTGGCTCAGGACAGACTCACTTCCTGTCTGCCGTTTAAAGACACGGAAACGTTTTTAATGTCACTCTAATGACGACACCAAATGTACTTGATGGCTGTGGAAGAAATGGAGTCTGCAAAGTAAATTTGTTGGTCTATTTTCTCTCTTCAGTATTTTCCTTTATTCTACTAATAATTGACAGTCATGTGAAGCTGCGTATGGAGAAACCGCCGCAGGATGAAACTTTCTTCGACATCTTCTCTTTCCCTCTCACCACCAACCGAACGTTAGCGATTTCTCCCACAGGCAGTTTCACTGCACAGAGTAAAAGTGTAAATATGTTTTATTTCATGTGAAACCGACGGAGCTCCCATGGTTTAACCAACATATAACAGGTTTATTTTGGTTTGACAATTTGGATAAAAACAAACCGTGACCTGACTGAAGAGGAATTTCAAATGAAAAATTAACTTATTAATGCAACTCAGTTTATGCATAAAGCTCCGATTCCCAACATGTCGTAAAAAAATCCAACCATGGATCCAGTGGTCAAACAGCTGCTGGGTTTCCATTGCAAATGATCATAATCTTTGTTGATGTTCTGCTACTTCCACTGAATTATTGCTATTTGCAACCCAATATGATAAATCAATCAATCGATTAATCAGATTAATCGATTAATAGTTATAGTAATCGACAGACTAATCAATAACTAAAATAATTGTTAATTGCAACTTCATCCAATTAATTGATTAATTGTTCAAAAAATCTATAGAAAAATCTGAACTAAAATAATTATCAGTTGCAGCCCAATTGGATTAATCATCAGAATAATCGCTAGAATAAAGTTAGGATAACTGATGGGGTGATCGACAGTTTCATCCCTATTGAATCAATCGATTAATCATCAGAATAATCTATAAACAATCGTTGGCGCCTGGTTGAAGCTTTGTGCAGAAACACAGTTCAGATCTTTTTCCTTTAAGTCTTGAGTAAACTGCTGTCCTCCTCACACACATTTCAGTTCAGCTTTTTGTTTTTCTATTTCAAATCCTCTTTTCCAACCTGTAAACAAAGGAAGCATCAGTTCTGTTGGTGCCGCGGTGGGTCTTTTACTGCAGGAACCCGGAGTCGGTGTCTCTGTGGAACCTTGTAGCCAGTGAGTAATGAGAACAAGGTGAGGGGCTCTGGAGTGTAATTATTTTCATTTGGGAGACGGTGGGGGTCTGCTCTACATTTGTCTCAGCTGTTCGTGACAGTTCACTATCTCCCAGTTACGGTAATGAGCACCCGGCCCTCATTATGTGTTGGGAATGGCACCTCTGCAAAAAGAAGGCTAAAAATAAGTGTTAACTTTCAAGGTCCACACAGGATGAAAAGCAGGAAGGGAAGCAGCGGCTGAGAGAGGCTGTTGTTTTTGAAAAGTGTGGAGCGGTCAGGAGGAAGCTGAAGTTTCTGTCAGGAGGAATTTAATGATACATAAAACCAACACACCTCAGACAGCACCAGCTTTTATCCAAACATATGAATATATATGAAACATATACCTGCCAACACAACCACAAGTAAAGTGGAGTGGCTTTTCACAAGGTGAAGCCTTTGGGCTGTTTTGTCCTCTGTCACTTCGCATATTTTCAGAGCAGCAAGCTTCATTGCATCGACCTAAAATTGTAATATGCTACATAGCTCAAAATGAAAGGGAACTTCAGGGGGTTCTGACCTGGAAAGACGTATTCTGTCATCTGTCAGTGGACTGACCTTGGTTAACGGCAAATTACTGCTGCCGACATGTTCCTCAATAAAACCCGACACAAGGAAATATTTCTCCTCTCAACATTTAGAGTCGCAAAACTTTATTCTGTTTGGGATTGTAGTTCACAATAATAATATCCGTCTCTGTGTCTGAGGAATATATATAACGTTACCTATGAGTTAAACAAAACATCTTCATCACACTTTTTGCACAAAAATCCTTCAGAGAAGATGAGATTTCCTTTCAGAATGAGCTTTAATGCAGCCACCTCAACATTTACAATCCCACCTGAGAATGGATGCAAACAGATGAGCATATGTATGGCTTTACATCTTTGAAAAGCAGAAGTGGAGCCTCCTGCGCAACCAATGAGAATGCGGCCAGTGGTTTCTGGACGGTAAGTCAACAACAAAACACTTGTCTTTTCCAGCAGCCATTGTACAGCGGCAATAAAAGCAGGTGACCAAACGAGTTGGAACTCAGCTGGGGTTGCTAGGTAACGGGCGGAACCCTCCCGGGGGTTGCTAGGTAACGGGCGGAATGTGACTCAACAATTGGGAGGTTTTTGAAAAGGTTCATTTTCCAAACAATAATAAATATTAACTTATTGCCAAAAATATTTCTGGACTGTTTTTCGAGGCAGAAGAAACACAAACAGAAAAACCCCCCCAAAAAACGCACTTTCACCAAAACAATGACAAAATCCTGAACGGATTGATCAACGTTAAAAAGATATTCAGAATTATTTCATATTAAGAAAAACTCATCGAATGCAGGGACAGATATTTATGAATATTTTAACAGTTTGTTAATATGTTTACTCTGGCAAATACAAATGTGTTTGCTGCCCGAATGGAAAACTTTTCCCATCTTACTGTGGACACACAGACACACACGCACACGCCGACACAGACGCACACACCGACACACACACCTACACACAATGCTGTGTAAAGTAGTGGAGGGACTGGAGAGAGACAGGCAGCCTTCAGGCAAACAGCAGCAGCAGAGTTAAGACATTTGGAGCTGCAGCCGTCCAGAGAGGAAGGAGGTTCTGTCTGATGTGTGATGTGGAGTGTGAGGAGGACGTTGACTGCCTGAACCAGCTCATGTGAAAAACAGGCTCCACATGCTCTCCAGCTAAATATTTCACATGTTTCCAGATTCAGATTTCAGCATTTTCCTCAAAGCTGAGACGGGTTTCTGGTTTTCAGTGTTTCACTGATTTCTGACAGTCGGAATAATAAAGTTACAGCATCCCATGTGCAAAAAATAAAACAAAGAGCACAAAGGCAGTTTTTAGGTCTTTTCTATTGTAGACAGAGAGAGAAGGGAAAAAAAGGAGAAGATTTCAGCCAAAAAACTGACTGAAACAGCCAAATAAATTTCTAGAAAAAATAAGGAAATTTCTGAGCTTGAAAAGTCAAAACTTTGCAAGAAAACATCAGAAAAAAAAGGTTCAGCATGTTTTACTTTTGGAACTCAGAAATTTCCAAGTTTTGTTCTAGAGATTAATCTGAAATTTTCTGGCTTTTTTTCTTGCTAAATCTGACTCTACTGTTTACATTTCAGGAAGAAGGAAGTTGTGCTCAGTGTTCAGAGGTTTTTGTGTTGTTTCCTTCAGTGTTTCTTGGCGCAGCGCCCCCACAGGCCGGGAGGGGAACAGGTTGTTAAAGGGTTTGATTGGTTTGAAAATTTCAGCAGCTGGAAATGGAATAAATGTTGCAGGTTTGGTTCCAAATCAAAATGATTTCAAAGATCACAAGACATTGTTCCCATGTTAAAATTGTTTGAGATCAATATTAATGTATTATTGATCTAAAACAAGCAAACTTTACAAGAGCTGAAAAGTTCTTGTAAGTTAGTTTTGTCTTATTTTAAGTTTATGTCCCCTAGAAACTAGACCAACAACTCTTGGTAATATTTTGTGTTTTTGCAGAGAACATTGAATTTTTACAAGTTGGTTCTGTTTGCTTGCAGCCAGTTAAAACCAGTTCCTGCTCCATATGTCCATGAAAATGTGATTGTTTGGCTCTTTAGATAAATTAGTCTGTAAATAATTAATTTACTTCTGCTGTGCCAGCATATTTATCTGTAATATGTTTGACGTCAGGCCTGGCAGCCTGCTAAGTTTACCTTTTAGGAAATTACCATATTTGGCAGAACTGGAAACATTTTGAATTTTTTCTCCCCCTTATTATTATTTTTCTATTTTTTAAGATTCACTTTCAGCATGAAAAGTTAATGACCGTTTTGTGCGCCGTCGGATTGAAACGTGAGCTCTGGCCGACCGCCAGCCAGCCACTAATGGCGGCGGGCCGCCAGCGCCCACCGGGCCCGTGGCGGCGAAGGTGCGGCGCTAAAAAACCCATTATGCTAATGCTAATTCTGGCCTGACACTTCTCATCTCTGTCATTAGTGGCAGCTGCAGTGAAGCTCTTTGCTGAAACCTGAGCCTTTCTGCCGGTTTCAGATGGATCTGAGGGAGGACTGGGATCTAATGGAGCTCGTTTCCCCCGCAGCCCGGAGGCTGGAGGACGAAACTCTGCGCTCGCTTCGGAAAAACTATCTGTTTAGTTTCAGAGGAACGTTTGTGGTTCACATGACCATGTTTCTTTGTTTTAAATAATAATTTTAAATGTGTTTTTACCAAAAGAAGAAGGCAGAATGAAAGTGGACTTTGGGTAAATCGTGAGTCAAAATAATCAGAAAAGAAGCAGGTTGAGATCAGATTTTTTCAATTTGGCTTAGATTTATTTCATTGTGACTTTTTGTCTAATTCAGTTAGTTTTAATTAGCTTCAGAATGTCTACTAGGTTTTATTTCTTATTATTGGTCAAATATTGTTTATTTAGCCTAGTTTTTACTAGATATTCTAGTAATTCTAGTTTTTCCATCCCCAAGTCTTTAGGTGCAGAATTCAAAAAGGTAAAATTATTGTGATTATACACTTAAAAAAATTAATTATTGTTGAACAACCAACTGGCTAGCATTTTCTACCAACTTTTGCTGTTGACATTTAGTGGAGCAGCTTAATTTGTCCACATCTGATGTAAGCTGCTTGTGCTGGGGAGGAAAATCAATAAAAACGTAAATAAATAGATTCATAAATAAAAAAATAAAAGAGAAGTTGCAATAAATCTGTCTATAATTTAAATATGTTTTAATCAGTGTTATGATTACACAATGTAGGTCAGTTAATAAACATTTTCTGAAAGAATAACAAATTCACTTTTTGTATTTCAGATAATAAAGGTCAGTTTTTCCATGTAGAAATACTCTAGTGCCAGTTTCAGCTTCACCTGGTTAAAAATTATATATATATGTATATATACATCTAAAATTGTATATACAAGTTTATTTATTTAAAAAAGTAACAGAATTATTGCATGTTTTTGCATCATTTAACGTGTATTAGATGTGTAAAACAATCTAGTGGTTTAAAGGAAAATCTAAAAAACTAACTGAGCATGGTCTCAGTTTTACGATGAGCAGTTGAGATTCAGTGCATCTGTCTGCCTGCTATGAAACATGTTGTGTTCTTATGGCGGTTTTCTTTTTTAAATGTCAGATAAACAGGCCTTAAATTTGCCCCTAAAAGCATCCAGAAACATGTTCAGAATCTCTAATGCCGACTGCAGAAAGTAAAGTGAAATTTCTGCCAACAGACTCTAAAATATTCAGCATCCCGGCGCTCGCTTTCCAAATGAAACGCATCCCTGAGCAGCAGAGTTCAGATCTGTTACTGGGCGAGCTCCAGCTCAGCATCAAATAAAAGATACACCAATTCAGGGTGTCAGAAGTAATGCGGATCGGATGGCTGCTGGAACAAGAGTTGCTCATTTTACGATTATTCCAAGCTGTGAGCACGAAACCAACACACAGAAAACCTCCATGCAGAAGTTAGAAGGTGGCCAGTGAGGGAACATTTAATCACTAATCTCACAAGTTTGGCTGGACAATTAATCCACTGGTTGCCATGGCGATATCAAAACTTCAGGAGCATCAACATCTAATTTCAATAATCAGCCTTTTTTTTTTTCCCAGCCATCTGCACAATGTTTCCCCAAAACTGTCAATAACACCTTTTGGCTTTCGAAAGCTTAAAAGGTGAAATATAACGCAACATTTTGTTTTTCCTTCTGGGTCTAAAATCAACCTAAGAACATAAAAGAAACACTAAGCCATTTTTTTGGCAATAATTCAGTTTTTTGGTGACTAGAAAATTTGCTGTTTAAACTCTCATGTGAACAACCAACAAGAACGCAGCAAGTGGTTTTAGGACGGTAAGTCAACAACAAAACACTTATCTTTTCCAGCAGCCATTGTACAGTGCACAGAGCGGTGGTGGAGTTCAGCGGGAGTTGCTAGGTAACGGGCAGAACTCTGCTGGGGTTGCTAGGTAACGGGCAGAACTCTGCTGGGGTTGCTAGGTAACGGGTAGTGCCAGTTGACCGGGAAGGTTTCTGAAGGTGAAAGGGTTTTTAGTTTCCAGAGACCAAAAAAACCCACAGACCTGTTGTCAAAATAAGTTGAGTAACAGTAGCAGTTGTTTTTAAAAGCCATAGAAACTCAAACGGAAGAACAAAAACGTTTAAAATGTGAATTTTGCATAGCAGAAACGCTTCAAATTGGGCCAGCTTTTGTGGTGTAAAGACTCTACGAATGACTCTGCAGTTTTAACACAAAACAGAAGAATCACACAAACTGAAACCACAACCTTCTCCCCACTGATCTGGGATTTAACCCAGAGATTAGACCCATGCTTTTATTCTGAAATCCTCCAGGGAGCTGGGTGAAACGTTCCTCTTTAATCCAACCAGGCAGGAGCTTCTTGTCAGCCGTTGCTGTTTGAAATGCAGTTAGGAATGACTCAACGCTGCTCTGTGATTGCTGCTCTCGCTGCATTGCATCATCATTGAACGGCAGCGAAACGTCCCTCATAATCTGATCCACTCACTCCTTTATTAATTCATTATTGCATATTGCGCCTATTCAAATGAAACAGAAGACATGTAAATAAACAGCGTTAGTTAGTAAGTTGTTCAGAAAAATCCATTAGCTTAATGGTGCATAATTAATGTCAAAAAAATGAACGAGTGGTTTAGAATTGATTAATAATCCATTATTATTTCAGCAGGTGCAAACTGAATGTTGGTGATTAAAGGTTTGGTTTTGAATAGTTTCAAATTGAAATTAAGTTACATTAAAATGGTGGAGATCCATTTTATTAAAACACAAATCAAACAGAAACAAAACTGAAGATTTTCTCTCTGGTCCTAAACAGGAATGATCAGCAAACAGCTCCAGTTATTTCAGACCTGAACATTCAGAGACACATAAAGACGGCTATAAAGTCAGACTTTTATCACCTGAACAGCATTTCCAGGATTAGAAGAATAATGTCTAGAGAAACTCGTCCATCCATCTTTAGTTGCATTTGCTGCATTTCTATTACAAATGTGAGTAAATATTTTGCCAAAAAAAGAAAATTTCACAATAGTGGCGTTTCCATTAAATTGCATGTGAATGTTTGGTTGTGTGACACAAAATCCTACCAAGTATTTTTGTTTTGTTTCCACTTCAAATATCTTAGGAAACCTGAAATTAGACAAAACTAATAGCAACTTTTCAGAAAGAAATGACTGAGTCAATAACTTAATAAATCAAATGAATACGTCCAATTGGAAATTATTTCACTAATAACAGGGAAAATATTTTATTACAAGTTTAACAATCTATGAGTGCATCAATATTCAAACTTAAAACAAGCTCTTAAATCTGGATGAAAAGTTATTTGTGAGTCAGATTTTGTCTTATTTCAAGTATTCTAAGATATTTGTCTAGAAATTAGACAAAAATCCTTGTTAGGATTTCTGTGGTTTTTGCAGTGAAGTCTTTAAAAGTCGTGGGAGCGACGGAAGAAAACAGTTACATGAGAAATATTCATGTTTCATCCACGGCGTTCATCGTCTATCAGTCAATCAGAGGAGACGTCGATTCATCGAAACGCTGATTTCAAACCACCTCATCCCAACACAGAAATGTTTTTTAAACAAATTTATTTCTGAACTCCAGTTTGTGTAGTTTTATGGTGAGTGGAAACACATCTAGTGATTAAGCTGAACTGTTGCTTTTCTCTTCACTGAGTCGATTTTAAGGTTTATTTGTTCAGCTGAAGTCGTTTCTGTTCTGCTGCTGATGGAAACAAAACAAAACCAGTAGAAACACAATTACATGATCAGACATGAAGGAAACACAAAACAGCAAAAAGGATGAAAACTAAACCCCTCGACTCGTCGGGTAATTTGATGAAAAGTTAGTTTTGTCTTATTTTAATTGCACTGAGACGTTTAGAAACTCAACCAGAAATACTTGGTGAAATTTGGTGTTTTTGTACAGTTTGGTTCCCTACACAAATTTATAAAAGTACTTGATAACATTTTGTGTTTTTACAGTGACAAAGGGTTCCCTACACTGCAAAACACCAAAGATTATCGAGTATTTTTGTTTTAGTTCCTAGTGAAAACATCCTTGGACTTGGAATAAGACAAAACGAACTCAAAAGTAATTTTTCATCAGATTTAAGAGCTTGTTTTAAGTCAACATTTCCTTAATATTGAAGCAAAAGTTGTTCCATTGTCAGTTTACTTCACTTAAATCAAGACATTTTTCCATGTTAAACGTGAAATAATGGCACTTTTTCATTAATATAAAGGAATTATTGACATAAAACAAGCTCCTGTTTCTTGCTGAAAATTTAGTTCTAAGTTAGTTTTATCTTATTTCAAATGTCCTAGGATGTGTTGATTTGTGTTTTTGCAGTGTAAGTGAAGGCTGGAAACATCTGTTAGCATGTTAGCATAGAACCAGTATGTTCAGAATACAAAAACCCAGAAAAATAAACCAAACCACGTTGCCTTAGTCGGTTCATAAATCTCCACAGCATCCAGGAAGTGGGCAGGACTTCCTGTATCCTGGCGCGGCTACGCTAACCGGTCAGGTTTGGCCTGGAGCCATTTATCCTGCCAGTTTCAGAACCGACCATTCTGAAACTTAAAATCAGTACATAAACACACACATGTAAGTCAGCATGTGTATATTCCTCATATGAATTAAAAATATTCCATCTTACACGGAGACGCGGCGGAAATCTTCAAAGAGGAGCCGTACCTTTGAAGGTGTCACTGTTAGCTTCAAAGAGAAACATACATGTCTCCCAACAGGCTGCGGCTCGCAGGCGTTTAATGAGAGCTTCACCGCCGCCGCCGCCGCCTGGAGACTGGCGCTCGCTGCTGCCTCGCTCAGCTCTCCTCCTCTCTGCAGAGCCGGGATGAGAGGCGCCTCACATGTCAGCTCCTACATGAATACTAGCTGCTTCTTTTGACGTTACAGATCTTCATTTGAATAAAAAAAAGAAAAGAAATGAGTTGGAGAAACTGGAAAAGGTTGAGTGGAGGAAGAAGTTCTGCTTTCTGACCCAGTTTACTTCCTTTACAACTGAGCCACAGGAGACCACGCCCCTTTTAGGGGGGAGGGGGCGTGGTTTTCATCTGAGCAACAGTCTGGACTGGAACCTCTGGAGATGAAAAGCATTAGTGGAGCCTCCTACACAACCAACAAGAATGCAGCATGTGGTTTCTGGATGGCAAGTGAACAACAAACACTAGTCTTTTCCAGCAGCCATTGTACGGCAGTAAAGAAACCCTGGCTTACCAAACTGAGCTGGAGCAACATTTGGGTTGCTAGGTAACAATGTGGAACTCCGCAGGGGTTGCTAGGTAACGGAACACAGAGAACATGAAGGTAAGAGCTAAAGTACGAGCAAATGTTGTGAAATGAGAGAAGAAGAAAGGAGCTGAAACAGGAGAAGCTGTTAGTTTGTCAAGTTAGCTTAGAAAAATATAAAATACTGTGATAAACCTTTAAGCCCATGGAAACGCAGCTACTGTATTCTGTTCTGGTTTAACTGGTGATTAGTTTAGTTTTTCCTGTGATTGCAGGGAGTTCCTCCTCTTTCTAACGTTTGGACCACAGAAACTTCTCTGGCTGCGGTTGACAGAGTTGAGTTTATGGGTTTTGCGGTGATCAGAGCCGCCTGGACGGTTTCTCCTCAGCTTTTGGTCCCTTTCTGTTGTGGAGCAGCTGCAGTTTGAGAAGCAGGTCACAGCTGCAGACCGTCAGCAGGCGTCTCCAGAAATACCTTGTTGCTGCTCACTCACGTCTCCAAGCTGCTGACCAAATTATCACCTCATATTTTTAATGCACCAGATTCGGCCTGTTTGCTTCTCCTGATGGGAACCGACCGCAGATCAAAACGTTACGTTTCTGCTACAGGAATTAAAAACCGGATGTTGCACTGCAAAAACACAAAATCTTACCAAGAATTTTATGTCTGGCTTCTAGTGCAAATATCTTAGTACCCTTGAATTAAGACAGAACTAGTTTAAAAGCAACTTATCAGCAAGAAATAGGAGCTTGTTTTCAGTAAATAATTCCTTAATATTGGTGAAAAGTATCACTTCTATTATTTCATTTATGTTAAGGGGAAATTATCTTGCTATAAGTAAATACATCTGCCAGCGAAACAAGAACTTTTTCACCAATATTAAGGAATTATTTACTGAGAACGAGCTCCAGTATCTTGCAGAAGAGAAACTTGTAAGTTAGTTTGATTTATTTAAAAGTGTCAGAAGAAACACTAGAAATACTTGGTGTGATTTGGTGTTTTTGCAGTGCAGATGTTCTCCAGCTCTGTAACTCAAACAATAATCAGAAGTAAAGGAATCAATTTGTGTCAAATGAATCTTTACGTTTCACTTTTTGGATTCCATGAGAGAAATAAATCAACCTTTCATAATGACAGCAAATATATATATATTTTTAAAACCAGATGACAGGAAACAGAAAAAGAAGCTGGTTTTTGTTTCTTTTTAGGCTTGGAGTGAGTTTTCAAGAGGAATTTCTTTACTTCTGTTATCTGGCGCTTTAACACGATGTGGAAATATTCCTCCGTTGGTTACATCAGTCTTCAAAGTCCTGCATTTATTTTCCTTTGTGTTTGTCAACAAATAATTTCATTTTGAGAGGAAAAAAATAAATATATCCTAATAAATATATCCTTCACTTAAACAGGAAAATGTTGTTTGTACACCGGCCTTTAATTCTCTTCGTATTTTTCCCACGTTCTCATCCATCAGCCGGTTTCTCCGTAACGCCTCAGGAAGTGGGCCGACGCTTTGGGCCGGATCAATGCGGTTCTGAAAAGGTTCTGAAACCCGGCAGCTATTCATCCATTAGCGTGACGCGATAACGGTGGGATAACGTGATGAAGCAGTTTGAACATCAGGAGCTTTTACAAGTGATGATGATGTGGGATCCAATCAGAGATGATGTGATTATCAGACTGCCAGAGCCGAGAAAACGAGGTTTTAATGGTGGAGCTGATAAGTGAGTAAATATGCTGCTAACAAAATGAAGCGAATAAAAGCCTTTAACGACAAATCCTGAACGATATGCAGCTGATTTTAACAGACAGCAGAAAAAATACTTGAAGCAATTTCAAATAAAAACGTGGAAACAGATCTACTGCTTATTTTGGCCGTCTGGATTTTTCATTATAGTTTCATTTCATTCTGACTTTCTGTTTACTTCAGTTACATTTAATTAATTTTTAGAGTGTCATTAGTTTTAGAAGTAGTTTTAGTTTTTTCATTTGGACTGCCGTAAACTGAAACATAAAATTCACATCATTTAAAAAGGCTAATAAATAGTTTATTATATCTATACTTCATATATTTACATATCTATATCTTTATATCTATATTTCAGCAAGTTTTAGTTAAAATCTACCAGCTGTTAGCTAGGTAATAGCTGGCTACTAGTTAACAGTGGATACATTTAGCCTTCACTTAAACAGAAAAATGTTGTTTATACCACAGTTACTAGCCAACAGCAGACTGTTAGCTAGACTGTTAGCTAAACTGTTAGCAAGGCTGTTAGCTAGACTGTTGGCTACACTGTTGGCTACACTGTTAGCTAGAGTGTTAGCTACACTGTTAGCTAGACTGTTAGCAAGACTGTTAGCTACAGCCAGATTTACTAGCTACTATGTGCTACTAGCTTGCAGCTAGTGAGCTAACAATTTTCTACATGTGAACTCTGAACTGAATTATGACAAAACTAAAACACTTTGTAGAAAATATATCATTTTATAACATTCAGTATTTTAATTCACATGAATAAATATTTTACTTTATTTGTTAATGAACAGTTTAGGAATAATCTTGAGGTTTTTCTTCAGTGCATTAAGAACAGACCATGCAGTGACAGACATTGTTACTTTACGTTTTAAATTTGCTCCTACGACTCCGATATTTTTTACAAGGAAAACGTTTTTTTCTCCTACGGGTCAATAAAGGTTATTTCTCTTTCTGAATGTTTTCAGACATTTGTTTTGATTTATTGAGAGAACTGAAAAGTCAATCTCACCTCAGTGTAAATTATCGCCGCCTCATGACTGACACATGACCTTGAGGCAGATTTAGATTGGCTATGAAACTTCAAATTAAATCCATTATAATTTAACACGACTGCAGTCTATTTTTGTCCCAGAAGGGTGGCTGCAATTTTAAAAAGCCTGCGTTCTGCAATAACTTTTTTCATGTAGATAATTGAAATCTAAGCCGCTGCATTAGAGCAGAGAGTCGGAGAACATGAGCTCCAAAATTAGAAAGTGAAGTTCAACAAGCTGTGTGTGAAGATGAGGGGATGATGTAATGCTGTGCATGAAATATGCAACACTGGACCTGAAATGCTTTGTGAATTATCACCCACACACACACACACACACACACACACACACACTGTTCTGACAATCACCTGCAATGGAAAATGATGAAGTCCAGCAGCGGTCGGGCTTTTGTGGCTCATTTCAAACTGAAATGTCTTCCTTCAGTTGGAGTTTGAGAAGCTGAGCAGGAATGAGAATTGATTTCCATCAATCTTCAGTCTGACCTTCCCGCCTTTCAAATCGCTCAGAGACGTTGTGTTTCTGCTGTCGATGGCAGAGGGTCGTTGGGTACAAAACTTATTTATCAAAAAAGGAAAAAAAAAACCCCAAAAACCAGATATGGATAATTCAGCACAGCTGTCTTGATCTTGGTCACAGTTCTATTGTAAATATTCATAAAACTTTGTCAATATTCTGCCAATGTAAAACAACTAAACACCATTTTGCAATTATGATAATTATACTAAATAAGAAACGCAAATAAAGTCATATTTGCGTGAATAAGTTTGTTTATGCAATAAGTTATTCAGAAACATTTTTGCCACCATCTTTTAAATACGCCATGTTCCAAATTATTATGCAAATTGGATTTAAGTGTCATAAAGATTAAATTTTTTTGTGCTATTAAATGTATAGATGGTTTTGTGTGTCAGGGCTCTTTGAATCACTATAATTAATGTCAAAGCTGGTTGATTATTTTGTCTGGTGAGCTCAATTAAAGGAAATCTGCTTAAGAAGGATGTTCCACATTATTGAGCAGGCCACAGGTTTCAAGCAACATGGGAAAGAAAAAAGGATCTCTGCTGACTAAAATCATCAGTAGTGTAGTGCCGTATGACAAGATATGAAAACATGAGATATTAATGAAAACTGAAGAGATTTGTGGCTGCAGTTTTTTGCAAATCAAGCCAATATTAAAACTGCTACTAGAAATGTTAATCATAAGCACTTTTTATAATTTAATCAACAAATATTTTCACCTAAAATAATTTTATTTTAATTAAGCGCCAACCTGGAGTCACGTTAGAGTTAAAAACGGTGAAACTCTTTAGAGAAACTAATTTTCTCCAGAGCTCATGAGCACTGACTGACAGCCGACTGAAACGATCTCTGAGAGGAGGAACCTTCAGGAGACGCAGCAGAAGACGGAGAGCTAACAGGAACTCCTGCAGCGCTTCCAACCAACGTCAACTTCCTGTGCTCTAAGAGACAGAAAAAGGTTCCTGCATGCATAATTCACAACTGGATCTGAGTAAACAGCCAGTTTGTCTAACATTTAATGAAGAGCAGGAAGAGAAGACGACCAATGTTTGGTGGTGATAAGGCAGCTTTCCGCCTGCAGGCAGAGGAACTGCAGGCCTCATTCAGACGCTCTGGCCTGAAAACCAGGATCTCACCTGCTGAATGTGACCAGCGCTTATCGCCGGGTGGCAACATGTGCAGCTGTCTTTGACTCAACATCTGACGTTTCCAATCCACACAATGGTTTCATGTCTAAATAACACGACCAAGGAAGGTTTAGCTCTTAAAAACATCCTGTTCGCTTATTTTAGTCTCAATTATGAAGATTTCACCAAGAATTTTTAAAGTGAATTGTTGGTGGAAGCGGAAAGGAAGCTGATATAAAATTTTCTAAAAGAGAAGATTTTATTCCCTACAAGATCTAATAAAAAGTGAGATACCAGAAAATATTGGGCAAAAAGATGGAAAATAAACAAAAACGTGCTTGTTTCTCTCCTGTAATGTAGGCGAATGAAATAAAGGTTTTAAAACATCAATCTGTGTGTAATTAATCTGAAAAATGTTTTTCTCTTCATGAATCTGAAGGAAATTAACTTTACAAAAATATTCAAATAACTCTACAAGTCTGACATTTAGGCTGTTTTCAGAGACTTGATGTCCCAGGAAATAAAAAACAGATCAAGCAGTTTGACAAACTTCCTCGTCTCTCGTCAAAACGCCTCAGAGTTTAAATCGTATCAGAAATCCTTCGTCAGGCGGAAACTTTCCAGATTGTCCAACAAACTTCAGACAGAAAAACCTCCTGTGGTAATATCAGTGAATGTTGTTTAAAACATTTATCAGACAAACAACGGCTTGTTTCCAGATTTATGCCATCAAGAAATAGGGCTGAGCTTTGACTAGACCATTAATATTTCTGCATTAGATGACGTCATTATTGTTCAGATTGCAATTACATTATCACGTTTATTAAAAAACTGAAATAAATACAATAAGTTCTCATCTGATGAGGCCTTCTTAGACGTTGATGCAAATTAATTTTTTACTTTTATTTAATATTTGATCTCCTTATTCTCAGCCAATAAAGTCACAATATTAGTAAAGGCCCAATAAAATTACTAGAAAAACGTTGTTTTAATGAGACAAAACGTTTTTATACGTCTTAATAACGAGGAAGTTTTTACTTCAGTGCAAATGAACGCAGTGACTCTCCTGCTACACTGTAAAACACTATAAATTAACTCTACTTCCAAAAATGTGTGTTACCTTGTTGTCTAAAAGATTAAATCAAGTTTTCAAAAAATAAAAATGTTAGCATGTGCCACCTTTATACAACTCAGTAATTTTGAGTAAGTAATTATTATGACAAATTACTGTAAAAATTTAAGTTAACTTAATAAATCTGAGTTTAGTAATTACTTAAAGATTATTTTTTCAATTTCATAGCAAAAACACAAAATCGCACCAATTATTTTAGTCTGGTTTGTAATGGGAATATCTGAAAACCATTGAAACCAGTTCCTACGTCTTACTGTAACTTTGTTTTCTTATTTCCACTGTACTGAGATAAAAACTAAAAATTCATTTCTGGATAAAAAGAGCCATAAATGCAACTGCTTTCGTACATGTAGGTAAAGATTCATCAAATTAATCCAGATTAATCAATCAATCAACTGCTTTGGTAATTGATTAATCGTTAACTGGAGACTCACAAATATAAAACAACAGAGAATAAAATTCTGCGCAGTAGAGTCTAAATTAGTTAATGAATGCTCAATCAATATTATTCTAGAGCTCAAACGATTAATCAGATTAATCGTGATTAATTCGTTATTTACAAAATTGTCAACAGTTCCTGGTTGTGATTATAATGTTCCAATAAGATCTGAATTTATTTATTTTTAGGTTTTTCTGTGTTTTTATTTCAGAGTATTTTTTAACTTTAATGTTACCTGAAAAAAGAGCTGAAAATGAAACGGTAAATCACAGAACCTTTGTGTTCGGTTCCCCGCAGCAAACATTTCAAAATGTTGCTCGTGTTACACAATCGCTCTCCAGGGTGGAACGGCTCAATCAAAGTAAAGCATGATGCAAACAGAACAACTTTATGTCACTCTTTTATTCCAGATTTCACCTTGTTCCTGTGAAATTAATTTCTTTATGGCTTTTTCTGAGTTTATAACAGGGAACTGTGTGTATTTCTGTTTATCCACTCAAACTTAAAACAAACTTTTCAACTTTATTTGGCCATAAAATACACAGAAACCCTTCAGAGTGGAGCTTTTTCAAAAGAAAACCTGAATATAGACGCAGAGGCATGAGGCGTTTGGACGTTTAACCCTTTAATCTGGATTAGTTTGGAGATAAGTTTCAGTCTTGATGGAGTCAGGAAACGTTGGCAGCTCAGTCCAGCGTTAAACGGCGCAGAGCAAACAGAGACGTCTGATTGGATGAACCGTCTGTTGACTCTGCTGGCAGGTCATCAGCGTTTTGTTTGCTGTCATTTCAGGCAGAGCCACAAAAATCTGGTGATAAATGACGAAATTTTGCTGCAACAACTGAACTCTTTAATTTATTCTCATTTTTATCTATGAAAACATGAAAGTTTGGAGCATTTATGAAGGGCAAACAAAAGAAATCTTGATTTTCTGCCATGAATTTTAAACTTTATGCTGAAGCAGACGATTAATCGATTAAATAATCAATTAATTGGATAAAAAAATATTTTTTTTATTTAAACATGTGAGCCTTTTTACATAATATTTGAAAAACATCAAAGATGAAAATAAGTAAATAATTAAATATTTTTTAATACAAAACTAAAATTTTGTCTAAAACACTTTAAACATCATTCCTTTAATTTATTATAATTCTTTAATTATTTCTACCATC
Organism: Gambusia affinis; assembly: GCF_019740435.1. Classification (NCBI taxonomy): domain Eukaryota; kingdom Metazoa; phylum Chordata; class Actinopteri; order Cyprinodontiformes; family Poeciliidae; genus Gambusia; species Gambusia affinis. The sequence goes on from NC_057878.1 coordinate 27,475,879, forward strand.
TGCAGCTAAAAAAATACTGTCTGCTAATCTGGTGATTATTTTTGTGTTATTAACTGGATAGAAAAATGATCTTACAGAAGATTTTATTACTAAATTTGAACCAGGTGAAGTTAAACCTGCCACCTGAGGAATTCTGGGTAAAAATATTTATAGACAAAGAAGATTTTTTATTTTAAATGTGATATTTATACATTTTTGTACAGTTTTAGTTTGATTACTGCTTTGCTCTTTCAGTAAATGACATGTTTTAAAACAAAACTCAAGTTAACAATTAATCGATTACTAAAACAGTTGATGATTATTTCAATAACTGATTAATCATTATCAAGTTGATTAATCGTTTTAGCTTCAACACATTTACTCAGCATAAATTACCCATAAATTTACTGAACACTAATTTATTCTTCATTGCTCTATCTTTGTGTAAGTCTCAAGCAAACGATTAATCAATTACTAAATTAGCTGACAATTGTTTCAATAATGGACTGATCGCCATTAATTTGATTAATCGCTTCAGCCATACCAACCAGCATGAATAAAACTATTTCGTTGGTGGTTGTGTCTTCACAGAAACGTATTCTTGGTTTTATTTCTAGCACAAATATTTTAGTACACTTCAAATAAGACAAAGCTAATTTATATAAATAAATTTTAGGAAGAAATAGGATCTTATTTTAAGTCAATGATTACAAAGTTTCACTGCCGGATTATTTCGCTTGTGGAAAAATGTCTAATCATGAATTCAATATTCTGACAGTACTTTACTTACTTAAAACAAACTACTAGATATTTGCTAAACAGTTACTTGTAAGTTAGTTTTATTTTATTTCAAGTTTACTAAGATATTAACCAAACCATAATTACCGTTTTTAATTATTCCAGTTAACAAAAATGTTTTCTGTTTTTCAGTTTTTGTTTGTTTTTGTTAACTATAGTAACCTTGGAGTGTATTTTCCATCCAGGATTCACATTCAGCACAATGAAGCGCACACACTGTGGACGTAAATGGCCTTGCTAATTAGCTTTAGTGATGGGCCTTCACACTCCCCTCCGACATTCTCTACACTTAACTTTCTCCCCGGAGAGCAGAATCTCATAACATTAGGGCGAGGCTTTATCGCGGGAGAGCGGGCCGTAAATCAGACACCTGAAACTGCATTAGCCATTCCAACAAGCAGGACGTGTGATTACGAGTGGACCGGATGCTGTCTGCTCACTGATAAAGAATACACCCTGATAAGGCTACAGTGAATTCACTCCGTCTCCTTCTGATAATTAGAAATTTCAAACAACATCACCGACTATCCTCTCTGCTGTAATTTATACACTGGAGGATCCAGGATAGGTGGAGCAGTACACTGTAAAACATTTTTTACCTTTCATCACAGGAATACATCCTGAATTAACATACACTGAAGAAGTTAAAGGAAATGGAACCATTCAAACACACACAGAGATCATTAACATAGATCTATGGCCTACACAAAACATTCATTTCATCCTCTGCATAAATCATTCTTAAACAATGAGATTTTAGCTGTTTTATGGGGTCTTGTCCCTTTAAATCCAAACAATCTGCTGCTGGCCACGCCCCCAACTCAGCGTTTAAACTCTCATGTGAAAATGGCAGCAAACAGACATGCGATTATACAACTACACATCTTTGAAAAGCATTAGTAGCGCCTCCTGCACAACCAACGAGATCACAGCAAGTGGTTCCTGGAAGGTAAGTCAACAGCAAAACACTTTTCCAGCAGCCATTAAATCCTGCTTACTAACGGCGCTGGAGCTCAGCTTGGGTTGCTAGGTAACGGCGGAATTCTGCTGGGGTTGCTAGGTGACAGCGGAACTGGGCTGGGGTTGCTAGGTAACGGGCAGTGCATGCCGATTTGTGACGTTACAAACAGCTCATATTCCAGACACCAAAAAACGTGAAATTATTGCCTTTTTTTAAAAAAGTGTTTAAGAAGCAGTAGAAACCAAAATGGAAGAACAAAAACGTGAAAATGTTAATTTTGCTTAATAAGTTCACTTTAACTGTTCAGAGTTTCATTACCTGGTAAACTGTAATCAGCAAACTTAAGAGTTTTAAACTGATATTCTGTTTTGTTTTTTTCAGGTAAGGAGGTTACAGTGGTAGCATTCTGCATCCTGGTTACAATAACTATGGAAGCTGCGTTTCCATAGTTACATAAGCTGACATTTCAAAACAAAACAAATAGCTTAATGGAAACACGCCAATTTGGAAAAAACTTTAGTTTTCTGATATAAAAGTTTTGTCTGTAGGACTAGTTGGTATCAAAATTTTAATTCGCAAAATTGCAACCAAAACACTTTTTTTCACATCAAAGGAGTCACATGATCAACAACAGGATGTTGCTACTGGCGGAAACCACAAAAAAAGATGATGAGAAGTGGTTGGAGGAAGATGGCCTGGGATGCAGGGAAACTAATCATGTAAACAAACTGATTCTCTCGGGATTTCAGTTGCATTTCTTCTTTAATTCAAACATCACAATGACTAAATTATGTTTTCTTTTGCACACATGTACAATAGAAACGTAGATTCTGACAACAAAATTACACAAATTGAAATTACAAAAACAAACTCACTAAGTGGATACTCGGCAATTTCACAAAAACTAACATTTTCGATAAAAGTTTAGGATGAGGTGTTTTTTTGGCCGTGTTGAAATTGGTTTATTTCGCAAAACTGTTTTCACGTCACATGAGTTGCATGATCAACAACCAGATGTTTCTACTGCTGGAAGTGACAAAGAAAACAACAGGAAGTGGTTGAAGTTTCTTATTTAGTGGAAACACCACAATTGCAAAATTGTGTTTTGTGGCGCTAGCAGAATATCAACAAAGCTTTGAGCACATTTGTCATGGAAAAGCAGCTATTAAGGAATAGAAAATGGTTTCATTATGACCTTCTAAAAATCATATCGAAGTATGAAGACGACTAGAACAAAGTTAGCGCCAAGGCTCTTTAATTAATCGAACTCCACAGTGAGCAGAAAAGCTAAATATCTTCTTGTTTCAGCACAAAGCAGCAAAATGTGCAGCAGCCAGACGGAGATGGATGGCTGTTTGGTAATATCTTTATCAGGATGAATGAAGATCCAGGCTGTCAGACGCAGGAAGAGAAAATGGGGAATGATTGTCTCTGACAATTTAAAAGATTAAATGTGAGAATCACAGCGTCCACGGCTCTACACTTTAACTCGCTCCCAACGGAGCGATGAACGACACAAAACGAGACGGAAGAGGGAATAATCTGGAGACGGAGAGATGCGGGGGAAAGCGGAACAAAAAGCCAGGATGTAGACGACGGAGCTCGGCTAACAGCGAGTTCTGAGACAATAAAACGTGTCACAGTCGATACAGTTTTCCTAAAGAGCCGTCTGAAGCTGTCAGCGTAAAGAAAAGAGACGGCCTGGGCTAAATGTGGCGCCGTCACCTGCGAGGTAAAAATCACTTCACTCACATAAACAAAAACACTTTGATGTGAAAACCGACTCTTTGTTTCTATATGCTGCACTTGTTGTTTAACAGCCGCTAAGCTGCAGCTGACAGGATCGATACACAGAATGTAATAACAGCAAATGATTACTGAGCTTTTATTTCTGTTCTCACAATGAAACACACAAAACAAAACTCACTGCAGCTAAATGTGAGAGTTAGAGATCCGTCTGGGTCGGAACCGCGTCTGGGTCAGAACCGCAGCGGGTCGGAACCGCGGCGGGTCGGGACCGCGGCGGGTCGGGTCACCGGAGGAGAAAAAAATCATTCTGAGCAAAATAAAAACATTTCTGAACTTCAAAGGCTGAACTGTTTTCGGAAGAAATTCAGAAGTTTTGTGATTAATCTCAGACACTTTTTGGAGAAAACGTGGAAATATCTGAGCTCCAAAAGTTGAACATTTGTGGCAAAATCTTTTTAGATTAAATTTGCATATTTTCCAGAAAAAAAAACATGGAAATTTATTAAAAGGTAAAAAATCTGCAAGAAAAATCAGACACTTTGAGAGTAATCTGAAATCCTGGAGATTGTTTCAGTTCAAGTTGTAAATTTTCTAACAAGAATGTGAAAAATTTGAGATTAATATCAAAGATTTTTTAGAGGAACAATTGAAAATGTTTTTGCTCCGAAAGTCAAAAATCTGCCAGAATTTTTTAAAAATTATTCTTTGAAACTTTCTAAGGCAAACTTGAACATTTCTAGATGCATTTTCTAGAAAAATAAACTCAGAAACTTTTAGATGAATCTCAGTAATTTTGTGGAAAAATCTTGGAAGTTTTTTATCTTTAAAGGTTTAATAATTTTGACTTTTAAAACACAGAAAGTTCCCAAAGTTCAACACGAACCACAGCAGCTGAAAATGTAACAAACTGAGCAGGTTTAAAGGAAATCAGGCATAAAAATACTTTACATTTCATGTTACGATTTTTAATGTTCAAAATGTATTTGTGTTTCTTACTTAATGGAAACACCACAAATGTGAAATTGTGTTTTTTGGGAGTTAGCAGAATATCAGCACAGCGCCACCAGCAGGCTGGTCTGGATTCCTGCCGTCATACTGGTTGTTTGTCATACTGGTTGTTTGTCCTGCTGGTTGTTTGTCCTACTGGTTGTTTGTCCTGCTGGTTGTTTGTCATGCTGGTTGTTTGTCCTGCTGGTTGTTTGTCCTGCTGGTTGTTTGTCCTGCTGGTTGATTGTCCTGCTGGTTGTTTGTCCTACTGGTTGTTTGTCCGGACTGGGAGCAGCACTCAGTCTCTGCTGATTGTTATTTTTCTGGTGGCTCTTCACCCATAAAAGCTTTTTTACTATTTTCAAAGAGAAAATGTCTTCAAGTGAGTCGAGGAAAAATAAAGTGAGAGCAGAATAATAATGACTTCTTCTGTTTTTTCCCCTTCAATTAGAGTTTTACAGCTTTAATGATGAAATGATTTTCTCTCCTGGCTTCCCCAGGTTGATGAACGGCTGAGGGTTTGAGTTCAGAGCTGCTGATTGTGTTTGACGATCTGATCCTGTAAATATGATCTGGAAGCAGAGAGACGAGCGTTATCCGTCCGAGCCTCGTTCCTGCGCCTGATGACATCAAAGTGAAGAGCCCTGCATGGAGATCAAACGGCTTGGAAATCAGCGCCAACCCAGGAAATGTTCTGATGTATTTATTCACAACGGCTTATTTGGGTTTTCATGGAGCCGGTGGCTTCGGCATTCTCAGGTTTCAGCTCCTCACAAACATGTTTGTTGTGCTCATGAAATGCCAAAACTTTTAATCCATAATAATACCAAACTATTTTTTTTAGCTGCAAACGTGTGAGTTCAGGATTGGGTTTTACTAAAGGAGAAGAACAAACCAATTCATCATCTGATCGGAGCGTTGCCAGGTTGGTCATGAATTTAGTCGTGATATTTAATAATAATGAGGCTTGTAAAATAAAAATTGTAATCTCCAGGGCATCAGATTTCACTGAATTAATATCTCATCACTTATAGTTTAAAGTTTCATACTATTCCTCCAGGTCACCAAAAGATTTGATCTCACCTCTTTTAATATTCCTCCATTTAAAATCTGTTTTTTCAACATCGGGCTTTTTGGCAGAACCGTCCAAACCTGTTGGTAAAGATGCATAAATAATTGATTTTATAGAAGTCAGACTGATCATCTATAGACAATGGTTGATATAACCAAAGGACAGAGGCGGATCCACCAGGGGGGCAACAGGGGACACTTGCCCCAAATTTTATGTCCTTAAAATCACACTTTTTAAAAATTAAGTTTTTTTGTACAGAAACACCTTACAGCTATTAAATTAAATATCAATTCACTAAAAGAAATGTAATTTTAAAAGGTACGTACAATGCAAAGTTCACTTTTCGCAAATTTGTTTCTTTCCATTTGACTTTCTGCTGCTTCTAAAATCAGCCCAAATACAAAAAAAAAAGAAAAAGAAGAAAATAAAACCACCAAACTGGATTTTGGTAATAAATTAATGTTTTTTTGTTTTAATTTGTTTTAGGTACTTTTGGTCGTTTTTGACCAGTTTTGATTTGACCTTAATAGAAGCCATTATATTATACATAATATTACCTTATGTGGAATTATTTTTTTCAGGACAATCTGAACTTTATGAATTTACATTTAGTTTTTACTTTTGGACCGACTGTGGCTGCATTTTGGACCTTGAGTCACAGGAAATCAAAATCCAATTTGGAAAAATTTTTATTTTTTTCACTGTGAAAATGTCAAATATTCACAAAAAATGTTTTATATAATTTAGAATTACAATATATACTGTAAATTTCTTAAACTGATGTAAAAATATTGCAAACAACAGAGTTTTACAACATTATTAGCATGAAAATGAAGGCAATTCCTCATTCGTTTGTATGCAATTTTTTAAAAAACATCATGATGACAAAAAATTTGTAATTTTTTTGGGGAAACTCTTCAAGGAAGCTTAATGGATGAACTTAAAGTATAATTAAAATCTCAGAGATAGAGTTCAATAAACTCAAGTGACAAAACGTTGACATTTTTTACTAAAGTAGCCAACCAAAAAGAAAACAGGTAGAAAAACTAAATGGGACGAAATCTCATTATTTTAAACCAATCAGGCAGCTTTATTTATTTATGTTAATAAACTTCTGTGGTTGTTATTTCCTCTCTTCACCATTTCATAGTTTGGTGGTTATTTTTTCCCACTGACCGTCAGTCCAAACCGGCCTTAGAGGACGTTCTGTCCTGTTTTAACAGCTGACAATTTAAAGTCATTTTCCATCATCCACTCAGCCTGCAGGGCAAAATGAAGCTTCATGGCTCCGATAAACTGCAGCTGCCAGCAGGGATTTCTCTTACTTTGCTCTTTCTGTCTGAATCGACACATTTTAAAAGAAAACACAACGAGATCTGATCCAAAGTGGTGGAAAATTTAAGAAAAATACTCAATAATTTCACCTGCTGATGTTTTATTTGAGGAACCAAGCCTTCAGTTTGTCAGGTTAGATCCTCCAGGAGGAGTAAAAACGATTGAATGAAGAGAAAACTTACAGAAATCTGCATCTTTTTTTACTCTGTGCTGCTTTCCAGAAGACAGAGAACAGTAAGGAGAACAGGGAACTGAACATCTGCTGCAGCAAAACGGAGAGGCTGCAGCAGGACGCAGCGCTCCATCAATATCAGATCTTAAATTGGAAAAAGTTTGTGTGTCACGGCGGGGGCCGGCGCAGCGGGGCAGCTTGATGAATGAGCCATCGCCGTGATTGATGGTCAGGAGGGAGCGGTCAGAAGAAACGCTACGCCGCGCCATGTCACTTTCAAGTCGCAGGCCTCGCATGAATTTTGGAAAATAAGTTTGGACAAAGTACCCTTGACATGAGCATTTCATTTCAGCCTGTTAGACTCGCGGCTGTCCGCTAACCTCCGGGATGCTGGTTGGAAACGACAGTTTGATTTCAGTCAGGGTGTTTTCACACTTCATAGTCCCGTAGATTCACTTCGACTGGAGACCAAAAGCTGCAACATCATTCTAAGCTGCTGTGGTTCTTCCTGAATGCAAACCCTTTATAGAAACCTGTTCCCCTCCTCACCTGCGGGGGCGCTGCACCAAGAACCACTGAACGAAACAACATGAAAACCTCTGAAGACACTTTCATTAAAAATGTGTTAAAATGTGTCTGTATTCTGTTAATGTCAAAAATCTTTATTTTGCCATTGCAGTGTTTCCATTAAATAAGAAATTCAAATTAAATTATGTGAAAACGTAGCAACATGGGCTGCACAGTGGTGCAGTTGGTAGAGCTGTTGCCTTGCAGCAAGAAGGTCCTGGGTTCGATTCCCGGCCCAGGGTCTTTCTGCATGGAGTTTGCATGTTCTCCCTGTACATGGTGGGTTCTCTCCGGGTTCTCCTGCTTCCTCCCACAGTCCAAAAACATGACTGTCAGGTTAATTGGTCTCTCTAAATTCTCCCTAGGTGTGAGTGTGTGTGTGAATGGTTGTGTGTCTCTGTGTTGCCCTGCGACAGACTGGCGACCTGTCCAGGGTGACCCGCCTCTCAACCGGGACGTAGCTGGAGAGGAACCAGCAACCCTCCTGACCCCATTAGAGTCCAGGGTGGTAGAAAATGGATGAGTTGATGAAGGAAGTGACATCCAGCTGTTGATCATTGACAGTGAGGTGCAGTTTTGTGAAACATTTGTTTTGATATGGCTGAAAAAAACAACAAAACTTTTTATTGAAAACAGGAGTTTTTCTGGAATTGCTGTTTTTCCATCAATAATTTATTTTGGTAATTTCAATTTGTACAATTTCATGGTTAATAGATACGGAGCTGATGAGTCCAACTTCTTTCTTTACGACATGTAAACACCGGTGTCGATTTTAGCGGTTGTAGGATTAAAAGACCACCAGCCATTTCTCCTGTCATGCTGGGATAGCATGTTTGTCTTGGTTGTATTTACCCAGAATGCCCTGCGTTGTAGCCCACTTCCTGCTTTTGGAGCGGTCTTCAGTCCACTTGGCTTTCACATATGCATTCGAACTGCACCAGAGTTCACTTTAACCAAACAGAGACCGAGGTTGGTAGGCAAACCAGAGTTAGCATCTTTGGTCCAATTAGCATTCACACCTCCACAAAGGAACCGGACTTTCTAGAGACGTGAATTTGAACTAAAGAGGAATGGTGTGGCATCATAATTCTACATCAGGGTCCCAGTAACTTTAATACTTTTGCTAAAAAACAAGACAATATTGCAATTGAATTTCTCATTCCACGTCTTTATCAGCGTGACAATAATTATGCGTGCTACTTCGCATTTCTCTTCACTTACTGCGGTTAGTAATCCATTCTGTCTGCAGTGAAGGAGGATCAAACGCTGATGGAATAATTACATAAGATATGAAGTTTAAAAATACAACTTTTTAAATCTAATTGCATGAATGTGTGGTTTAACTGTAAATTGCATAACCCGACACTGCAGACTGAGATTTAATTTCCTGGTAGCAGGCCTGAATTAATGCGTGACAGTTGTGTCAGATGAATGGTTCCAGTGTTAATGTGCACTTCGCGATGAAGTGGTGCTTTTAAACCTCGTGTCAGAGATCAAAATAACCCTTTCTTTGTCTTCCCTACATGCAGACATTTATTTTATGTCCTACGTGTTTTTCTTCCTTGAAAGCTGCAATGAAAGAGCTACAACTAGTAATTCGTCGGTTTAGAAGGCCAAAGCAGTATATTTTCAAAAAGCGGTACAGAAACCAAAAACTGGACAAAGGCCAAGGCCTGAGCTTGTCTCCCTGAACTCCCATTGGTCGGTGGTCTTAATGGACAGACAACATTCCACCTCTAAGTGGTTTGACATCTTGCTGCCATAAATAAACTCCAACAGGGATGCTCTATTAGGCTAAACAAGGCTGTGTGTGTCCCTGCGAAGCCAGGAAGCACCCTCCTAATGGTTCACTAATGCCTTTATTGGATTACTCCAACATCTCCTATTGCATTATGTCACAACGACGGCATTCTGCAGGATTTGATGGAATGGAGACGGGCTGAATGTGACTAAAATTACACAAGAACAAGAAACCCTGAAGCAGGCCAACATTAACTCATTTATATCTAATTAAGTCTTTCATGTTTCCAGTAGTTGAGATGCAAAAACACAAAATATTAAAAGTATTTTTGGTCTAGTTCCCAGTGCAAATATATTTGTAGACTTAGGATAAGACAAAACTCACAGAGGCTTTTCAGCATCATATAGAAACTTGTTTTAAGTCAATAATTTATGAGTATTGATGAAAAGACTATTAGTTTCACTTGTTAGAAGTGAGACCATCTGCCAGACATTTCTTCAATGGAGCATAAGACACACTGTAGATATAAAAACTTAAACATTTCAGATTAATCTCAGATATTTTCTTAGAAAACAAGGACATTACTGAGCTTAAAATGTCAAAACTTGGGACATAAAAACAGACATTTTTTTTTAGAGAAAAATGTTTAATTTTTTGAGCTTGGAAAGTCAAAAGTTTTCAAGAGAAGTTTTGAGATCAATTTCAATAGTTTTGGTTATTTTGTGTCTAAGAACAATTTCTTTTGGTAGTTTCCTGTCCACTGGTCTTTGAGACACTGATGCAAACCTGGACTTCGTTGTACGTCGTATTAAAAGAAACAAGTCGCACATCGAGTCAATCGTCCATGTTGACACCTTAACGTCCCGTCACACACAAACACAAATCTTAATTTTGGATTACAACAGTCAAACTAAACTTCTCTACTGATGATCTTGTCATATTGATGCAGAGTTGATGTGTGGATCACCTTTTTTGTTGAACTAAACTGAAACACAGAGTTCTGCAGCTCATCAAAGTCAAGCTAGCATAACTTACCCATTTCCTTCTCTCTTGCTATTTTTTTCTAATTAAAACTTTTTCCTGACCTTGTTATCTAGTGGTTGTAATGTGAAGTGGTAGCGGAGCATTGAGTCACTTTTTCTTTAGTACGTTATGTTGAGAACTTGATACCTGAAACCAACGTTAGGCGTCGTCAGTGAGCAGCTATTTTTTCTGGAGGGCGGGTTCTTGCTCACGTAACGTCACTTTGCAACGTGTCTGTTGTACTTGGTTACTTTTCATCTCCTGTACGTTTTTTCCTTCATTAAAAATATGAATTCAATGTTAATACCATTGTCCTGTCTGCATTTTGGTCCTTCTATAATATATCTACATTTTCTGGGACACGACATTAAGAACCGCTTTTATTTTTCAAACTGGTCAGAAAAACCCACTATCCCACTACATCAGCAAACCAATAATGCGTAGTATAAAATTGATTTTCATTAAATCCAGACACTTGTGCATTTGTAAGATAAAGGACTATTATGATTCGGCCATTATTTATATCGCCCCAGAGGTTGCAAATTCGAACCTGCAGACTACGGAAGCAATTACTGTGCAAATAACACAGATGGTGCAACAAACAAAGCACTTAAGAAAATGGTTTTTCCATTAGACCGACACTTTGGTCTCTATAAGAACCCTGGCTTCTGAAGCAACGTGTGTGTGAGCGTGAATACATTGGAAGATGACCATCCGCTCTTCGGGACCTTTCCCATTTTTAGTGATTTTTTTTAGCCGGTATTTTAGCTAATTACAACGTTGTTACAGTTGGTGCCATAAAAATCAGGGATAATGCTTTGTTTTGGAGTCACACACACACCTTTTACTGTTCTTGCATTCTTAATGTCCTGCTAATGGATCTTTTGAAAGAACAGTTTTGACGACCTCTCACACCCAGAGGAGTTTGTTAGCGGTGCTAATGACGAGGCTGATGCAGGCAGCTGCCGTCTGAAAGAGCTCACCTCCCCTGATGCGTCTCTGTGGGATAAATAAAACCCGTCTCCACTCACTTTCCTGTATTTATATGATGCAGCCTTCGCCATGGAGGAGAAGGGCCCAGAAACGGGAAGAAGGGGGGAAACCAGTGTTGCCAGGTTGGACGGGTTTTCACAACATTTGGTGAATTTTTAGAAGAAAATTCCTTAAAATAGTTTTCATTATGATGTTAAATAAAAACTAATAAGGTATTTTATTTAGAAATCTCCAAATTGTGCTTAATGTGACATCAAGTGTCACTATGTGGTAAACTGCACCTCTAGCCAAGTATTGTCTGCTTTCTCAGCCCATCTGAAATAAACTAAATAACTAAAACCTAACTTTTCAGCAAGATCAAAAAACTTGCTTGAAGTCAACTATTCTTGAATATTGATGCAAAATGTACGAATTCACCGGCTTCAAAATGTTTTCACTTAAAGCTGCAGTATGTAACCTTAATAAATGTTTTTTCCATGTTTTTAAGTATGTAAGAGTGAGTTTATATATATAATATATCTGAAGGCATTAACATGGTTTTGTTAGAGGTTGAGTTCAGATTTAGAAATTGTTTTTTGGAGTTTTACGTTGTTTCTGGCTGGAAACAATCAGATCTGGCAACGTAGCAAAGAATATCGTTTTATTTTCTATCTGCAGACGAAGACGTGTCGGATGAAAGTGCAGCTTTAACTTTCCTAATGAGGAGGAGCTCAGCGTGTACAGGTCCAACTTTTCCTGTGGAAAGTTAAAAATATCACTTCCAGGTCCACATCCGCTCACTGGAGGGCATTTGAACAACCTGCTTTCAAAACACGGCATTGACGCTTGTGCAAATGGGAAATAAACAGGTCAGCTGGCAGCACAGACCGGAGCTAGCAACAATAATGCCAGAGACGACTCTGAACAGTTTTAACTTGCTGCAGCACCAGCATCTGGATGTTTTAGATAAAATTGTCTTTTCACTTTTCTTCAGCCTCTTCAGAGTCCGCTCAGCAGATTTTTATCTACAGTATTCATGAGGATCACAGCAGATCCATCTAAAAACGCTTACAACTGCCTAATCTCATGGTTCAAACTCCAAATATAACAATACGCACAACAGAAAACATCTTAGCACAACCGCAGAAGCAAATGTCGACATTTACTAATGCCACGTTAGTTATTTCCACAACTAATGCGTCAACGCTTTTTAGAAACGCCAACCAATATCGCATCAAGTCTCATTACGTCGATGTATTTTAGTTTTTCAAGCTGCATCTGAAGAATATTTTAGAAATGTTCTGTGAAAGAATCTGTTGGGTTTCCTGAGAATATCATGATCCAAAAATACACGAAGCCACAAATAGGATACAGCGATTAGGCATGAAACCACGTTAGTAATGGCCCCGTTTATACAAAGCCTTTAAAGAAATAAACAAATAGATATAGAAAGAATAATACTAAATAGCCACCACATTTTCTTTATGTTTTCTTGGGTAACAGCAGTTTAAATGGGATCCAAATCTGATTTCTTTCACATTTTCCTGTTTTTTTCACCGCAGTGTGAACGACTTTTTGAACAACCCGACACAATTTTTATTTCCTTTTTATCAAATTGTCTGGTGGTTGTTTTATTTGGGATGTTTAAACTGTTTTCCAGTTCCCGTCTGTACACAAAGCAACAATATTACGTTTTATCACAATAATTTTGGGAACAATTTACTGTCCAGTAAAGTTTGTTATTGAGGCAGAACTAGTTCCAGATAACCACAGCAATCAGGTGATTAGATGCTTTTTACGGTAAAATAATGTGTTGAATAAAAAAACAACAACCTTGAATTAAAATTTTTCCTTCTTCTTGAACGACCCAACACATTTTTCTGGGTAGCGTGAGTGAGATCTTCCTCCACGAACTCTCACGAAGTCAGAAACCTGGAGCCTCCGAGCCGCTGCCGGTGTAATTATGGTTGATTGGAATAATTTTCTGCTTTCAGTTTTATGGCCGTTTACATTGTTTTGACAGTCCAGCCTGCAGCCACATGCAGAGCAAAAATCTTTGTGTGTTTGCGAGCGTGGCCAGTGATTACGGAGGCACTACCTTTCACAGACTCCTTAAATCACACATGATCTGGCACCCACTCTGGAAAATAGCTTGTGCTTTTTGCGACCCAAGGCCGTAAGCTTTACTTCATCTCGCGTTAATGGGGGAGAGTAAAATAATTTGGCTTTTACTCAGCACAGTGAGAAGTAAAGAAGGCAAAAGCTGTGCAAGAAGCTGCAGAAAAATGTCTGAAAGCACCTTTCATTTGACAGGAGGGGAAATGCTTCAGTCAGAGAACAACCTGTTCTCAAAAACAGTTAGCATGCACAACCTTTCACTACGTCCTGTTTCAGAGCACCACTTCGTGTTTATTATTGCTGGGAATGTTTCAGTAACTAAATCTAAAACATGACTGAAGATTTAAAAATCAATCATATTCCAAACAAGTTCATTATTGTTTGAAATTTCAATTCCTGTTCAACTTATAAAGAGTTTTAAACCATCAAATTTTATTAAATAAAAATAACCCGAGGAAACACGAAACGTCCATCTAAAACCGAGATAAAAGCAGGATGTAGTTAACTCTTTCTCTTTTCATTGAAAGCTGATTTGGGAGCAGCAAAGTTAGAAGCTACTGGACAGATGTTACAGGAGAATGCAAAAATAGTTATTGAAAAACCAACAGCTGGTTCTGTTGCCAACATTTTCAACTGTTAATTTGTCTGCAGTAATTTTAAACTCCACCTGTGTTGGTGCCACACAGTCTGTCCACGGGCCACAAATGGCCCTCTGACCACACTTTGGACACCGCTGGTTTCAACTTCTCTGATAAATATGAGGCCTGTTACAGCTCTCCTCTCAGAATCAGTTTTTTTAATAATAACATCTGGATCACAGCCTCCCCAACGTGTCCTTATTGTCTTAATGCAACGTGGAATGAAACCCAAAATCTCATCCTCATGGCTACCGACTAATTGGGCACACAGTGGACCTTCGTTCAGCGGCGCTGATGCTGCGGGAGAACACCGAGTTCTGGGAGAACAGATGGAAAAGAGCAGGAGGAGAAAAGTAATCGTTGCTCTGAGGAGTTGAGCAGACTTCGGTTTGAAGTCGTTCTAAATGCCTGATGGGTGAACAAAAAGAGCAGCAAGGTGACTTCTCAGAACCAGAACCGCGGTCCTGACCCAGGAACCCAGCAGAGAGAGTTCACCCGCCTAAAGAAGTTTATGGGATCACTTAGCGGCGAGCAGAGCGCTGACCCTGCGGTTTTTTCCCAAGGATCTGTGCAAGAAGGAGAAGCTCTTTGTTTCTGTCGGTGCGTCACGCCGAGACTCGTTTCTCCACTGAACAGAAACAACGAATCGCTCACAGTCTGCAACCAAACCGAGAACAAACGGATGGTCCTGAATGGAAATATCAGAAGAAATTACAGTTTTAGCAGATTTCTTTTAATAATTACATTAAATTCTCACAATACAGTGAGACTAAAAGTGTCAGTAATATTTTTTATTTGCATTTTTCTGCGTTGGCGACATTTTATTTCCTAATATTTTCTTTGTTTAAGAACAAAAGATTCATTAATGTATGAATGACACTTTGTTTTAAATATGACATAAATATTTGTCTAGTTTTTAGTGTAAATATCTCAGTAAATTTAAAAACTTTTTGGTAAGATAAACTACCGGTAGTTTATTTTAAGTCAATAATTCCTCGATATTGATTAAAATGTTTTACTTCCTCTGACAGATTTTCAATATGAATTATTAGGATTTATTGACCTAAGATAAGCTCTTATTTCTCGTTGAAACGTGACTTTTAGGTTAGTTTAGCATTATTTCAAGAGTGTTAAGACACTTGCACAAGAAACAAGGCCAACATACCTGGTATAATTTTGTATTTTTGCAGTTTACGTTTCATTTATTAAATGAGATTTTGAGATTTTAACAAATATGGTGAAACTATGATTTGAGCTCACATTTTATTCTCTTATGACAGGCTAAATAAATTACTGCTGTTCATTTTGACTGCATAACTTCACTATCCTTTTTTTTTTGGCAAGTTTTTATTTTATTTTTGAACCTAGAAGATTTAAAACGTTAATTCAATAAACGTCATAATGGATATTTACCTAAAAGTAATTTAAAAAAGCTAAATTTCAAAAGATGGCTCTAAAGTTTTATGTAGCTTTGTGACGAACACAACATAAACAACGTTGACGTAGCTTAGCGTTAGCTTAGCATTAGCTTAGCGTTCTGTTGCGTGGTACTGTAAACCCTGTGAGCTGGAATGCGTCACAAACCTCGTGAGTTGTTTTTCCTGCCTGATTATTCTGTGGTCATTAACCAACGCTCTCTGTTCCTCAGCGGTGTGTGAGGTGAATATCCATCATCATTTCACAGAGTCCAGATTTCGCCGTTGCGTTCGCTCTAATCCGTCGCAGCAGGTCAGGAGAGGAGAGAGGAGCAGAGGGAGAGTTGAGGGAGAATAATGCCATTTCAGGGTAGGCCTTATTTAATTTACTGCAGGTCGATAGAGGTTCTCCAATTGCCTCTCCCAGATTAATAAGTAACCCACACGCGCTGTCCATCACTGTCCATCTCCCATTAGGCTCCTGAAATGGGGGCCCAAATTGCCTTGCGAGGTTGACTCTGATGGAAAACACACTCTCTCCATCCTTTTCTCTCTCCATTCCCATCCATTCCTGTCCCTCACTTTTCTCTTTTCTGTTATCAGGTTTCATTTTTAAGATGCTCTGCAGAGCAACACAGGTGTATTAAACGAGCGCAGTCATTCATAAACGTCCGGAGATGATTGGGTTTGCAGTTTTAATCGCCATTCAGACAATTTCTTACCGTCTGAAACGATGATTTTCTCTTAATTTAGCGTCAAATCACCAAAATGTGGGCCGTCCAGAAAGACTGCAGGGACTTTTTAAGAGTGAGACATGCTTTAAAAAACACAATTATGTAAGTTTTTGACCACAATAAATGTAAACTCTACAAAATAACATGTTTTGATCCTTTATGTCAGGGTGTGAAACTAATTTTAATTTTGGCAATATCAAGATGATAAATGTTCTCCAGTTGTGCCAGAATGTTGTGATGAAACCTGTTAAACTGCTAAAATATTAACAAATAGTTGTCTGTGCATTCAATAATTAAACAATAGAGCATTTTTTCACATCTATGTCATTTTGAGAGTATACAGAAAAAACTGCTTTGATGTAACTTTATAAAACTTCAACTGTTGTTTTAAAGTGGTTATTTATGTCTCTGTGTTGTATAGACGGCTGCATACAATGATTGTAAAAAGCCACGCCTTGAGTTTGACATCCGCTCCATAAGGATTAAATGACCAGTTTCCATATTTATTCACGTCTCCAGTTCCCAGTCAAACCAGTGCTTCAAAGCAGCACCTGTTGCTGGGTTGAAACCAGTCACTTCCTGCAGATCAGGCTGAGAGATTGCAGCAGCTGATGAAATGGGATTGATCCAAAAATCAAAGTTTCACTTACTTTCAGCACACAGATATGGAAGTTTGGATCAATTACCTCTACAATCACTGAAGTCACTGAAACTAATTTATTTCTCGGGTTCCTCGAATGCAGCAGAGAGTTTCTATCTGCCTCTTCGACAACCAGGAGTCTGACCTGAAGCTGGTAAATAAAACCCAGCATTAAATCCAGATGGTGTTTTATTTGTTCTGCTTTACTCAGACCTCTGAAAGAAATATAACGATGTAATCACTCCTCTAATACGTTAAAAAAAGAAAAGTTGCGCTCCTTAAGAGCCGTTGTCGTTTTTTAGTGTATGTTACATTGTTTATTCAGTTTAATTCTGAAAATCATGACACGGGAAGTCGTGGAGTTAGCACTTCCTGTTTAGCGAAGCGCTTCTTTTGGCTATGCTACCCACAGACGTGTTGCCATGTCAACAGACAGCAACGCCACCAAACATTTCAGGATTCAAAACCAAACAACACTCCAACATTTCCCACACAACGATCAGAACATTCAGTCCGTTACAGTTTTATGTTTTCAAGCTTGGTGTTTATTGTGTGATTGTTAATAAGTGATTGCTGTGGTAGATTAGCTGCCATTGCTATTAGCTAAACTAACTCAGCGGTGGTTGATTGGCTCATTTAAACATCTGCTCTACTGATGATCTGTCAGAGTTGATGTTTTAGGTCGCCATTTTTTAATCTTTTAACTGAAACACCAAGTTCTGCAGCACATCTACCTGTTAAAGTTGTCATAGTCAAGTTAGCATAACTGGCCTACTTCGTTATCTAGTTGCTTTTTTTTTTACAATTAGTAGCAAAGCTCTGCGTCTATTTGTCTTTTGGATTTAGCGCGTTATGTTTCAAGTTGACAGCTAAATCCTCTGCTAGTCATCGTTGTGAGCAGCTTTTCAGCCTCCACAGTTTGACGTCGCGCTGCTCTGTCTATAAATAACGGATGGGTAGAAATATTTATTGCAATAATACAAATCAATAATTATCTAAATGTCTGCACTTTAAAGGAGGTAAGTACCCACTGAATTAGCTAAGGGGTACCATGTGATTTGTTGTGTGTGCCAGCGGAGACTGGGACGGGGATCTGAGCGCTGATAATGTGTTATCTCCTCGCAGCAGCTGAGCTGAACGAGGATTCACCTTCAGAGCCTGACAGAGACGGAGAGGCAGCAGATCAAGAGCAACACAAGTGGTACAGTAACGCCGTCCTGCAGTAATCTGCATTTATTTCCTCACTAAAAACTGGCCAGTCTCTAATCTCCACTGGTTATACTGGCATCTGTAATATCTGAGCGTCAGGTTAACGCTTCGCATGGTCAGACATTTTTAAATGGGTATACGCCATTGTTTTGTGGCTTTTAGTCTAATTTAAGCATTAAATTCCAGCCATCCAGTAAAAGCAGCCATTGTGAAAACGTTCAAACATCTCTGGAAAATCACAAATTACCAAAAAGATTCAATCATTTTTGCATCATGGTTCACAAAAGTTTCCACTCTACCAGGTAAATTAAATCAACAAATGATCTCCAAATATAATATTTGACACAAATCCTTTACAATGCGACTGGAAAACAAATAAAATGGGAGGAAAATGGATGCAAAACAACAAGAGTGCACTCAAACTAATAATCTGTTCAAATGTCTCTCGTTTGGTTCAACTTTTGTAGATTTGTACTTTAGACTGAAGATCCTGCATGAGTCTTTAGTCGCCCTGGGCAGTTTTCTGGCTCTGCTGCCCCTCTCAGCATTTTATGTTAGAATGCAGAGCAGTTTATCATAAAATATATAACCTATTTATTTAATTCTTATGCAAAAACATCACACACTTAATGCTCAATTCCCCACTGAATGCACATGTCTACAGTCAATAAAGAACTAAAATAAGAACTGGCAGGAAGGTTTTATCACTTACATTCACTGAATTGAATTTTATTCAAAATGACTCAATAATAACTTTACTAATGTCACACAACACTAAGCTGCCAGCACTGACGATGATTCACTCAACTCAGAATGCGAGACGCTTGAAACTGAAACTGACAGCTTGACCTACTTTCTGATTCATTTGGCTAATAATTATTTTATTTAGTAGATCTTTCAATATATAAAAAAATTAATAAAGTGAGACACTGTTTCTAAAAAAAAGTAACTTTTTAAGTCTTAAAATGTTTTTAATTTTAAAAATGTTAGCTGGTCTTAATTTTGTTGATTATTTAACCTCATATTTCTAAATTCATTTTTTCTGTCAGCCAAAAGTTTGAGTGACACACAAACAACGTCATTGAATTCTGTGACTGGAGGCAAATGAGGCTAACGCTAACTAGCTGCTAATATTCCTTTGCTAGCTAGCTAGGTGGATCTATGATGGCTAAATGTAAATTTATGGCCACTTGGCTTTATGGCTGTATTGTCTTATGTTTATTGCCAACACATTTACAATGTTAATTAATGTTTTCAATTAAAAGAATAGGAAAGTATTTTTAAATAATCTCACAATTGGTACCATTTTTTCTTCAATCATTTTCCATTCTTGTATGCATATTTATATAATCTGCGATTGTCTGTTGCACATTTCTATCAAGATACAGGTCTTTCATAAAAAGTCTTATGTTTGTGAAACCTGCAGAAACCCTGAAAAATATCTTGGCCTTTCAAACAGCGCTGCCTCCTGGAGAGTTGTCTCGAGCTAAATGCAGTTATAAGTGTGTTACATCACCTCTGTGTCATTATACAGCTGTAACATTTGTAAGAGTTTGTCTCCAAAGGTCACAGAAGGTTAGCCAAGGGATCTGCTACTCTTTAGGTGATCCAAAAATAATCTCCTCTCTGCCCAGCAGCACTCAGCCTGGTCACTGATGTCCTGCAACAGGTTGATTAGCTCACCTGCTACCTGTGATTAGCAGCGCTCATATGCATGAAGACCGAGCGACGAATCCTGGGGATATTGAACTCTTAATAAAACACACACACTGGGGCTCAAATGTCACTATCCTAAGCAGGGCTGTGTCAATACCTCCCTGACCTTTCTCTGTGTTTACCCTTGTAGGACATCAGACCTGGTGCTTGTATGGCAAATGGAAGGCAAACAGAGCGCCGCGCTGTGCAGGAAGGGGCACCCGCCGCGCTGCGGCACATAATTGAATCTTTCACATGCGGATACTTGGAACAGATGGGCTTGCTTTTATTTAAACATAAGAACAACAAAACAAATGTTAGCCACTGAAAAATTAAAGATGGCGGCCATTTTTCAAAGTGAATTTTATCACTTTTTCCACACAATTGTATCAACTGTCATGTAAAATAAATTTTTGCACTAAAATCGGCAATTTGATTAATCTGTTGGTATAAAATCATAAATATTTTGAACTTTGAAATTTACAGTACAGACCAAAAGTTTGGAGACACAGGGGTGTCCAAACTTTTGGTCTGTACTGTATATGCATTTTCTTTATCTTGCATTTCCTTTTTCAGGCGGACATTTTCCAAAATGGCTGCCGTGTTTGAAATGGAGAATATTTGTTTATGTACTAAAATGGGCAGTAGTTATATCCAGTGGTGGGCACAGCTAGACAAAAAGTTTCAGGAATCTGATTTCTATTAACGCTGAAAACACACGATAAAATTAGCTAATTTTAAGCTAATGCTAACCATTAAGATGATTGTTACTCAGTCTGTGTCACATCTTCATCTCCATCCAGTTGACGGCTGTTATGAGACTCAAACAGAAAAGTCCTCAGTTTATGATTTTATACTCTATCACTTTAAAATTGTGTAACATCTTATGGCAACAACTGGTTTAAAAGGCTAAAAAACGGCAGCCATCTTGAAAAATAAATGCACATTTGAAAGGTTTTGCAGTAATATGCTGTTACTATAGTACCAATCTGACCTGATCAGGATCTGGGTTATTTTTCTTACTGTTTGGAAACACAGAACAAAGTTTACTGCAGAAAACAGGAAGTCTGAACATGTTGGATCTCAGGAAGAGTCAAATCATGAAGCAAACTTCTAAATTCAGTTAGAAATAAACCCGAATCCCAGAGAGTGAGACGCTGCAGGTGGACAAAGACAGACAGTATGCAGACCGTCTTCATCACAGCGTGTTATCATTATTTATTTATGTTATTTTTAGACGTAGCATCGCTTTGAGCCACCGTTCTCTTTGTGTTCCTCTCCGTTTGATCAGGTGCACATTCAGAAATAACCCGGCTGGGTTCAGTGAATTATTGTGAAAGTGGTTTTTGTTGAGATTTTCTAATAGTTTTTTCATGACCAATCCATATTCACAGAAAGGAACAACAAAGAAATATTTTTATTACAGCCATCTCTGTTAACCAGAATCTTTATTTTCTAAACGTTTTTCTTTTTTTATTTTGTCACAGAAAATCAAAATCCAGGAAATGCAATTATCTGATTTGAAAGCTGGTCGTTTGTTTTAAGTAGCTCCACACTGTGAAAATGACACAATGAAATTGGGCGCAATCAGTTTGAAATGAACATCCTTGACGTGTTTATTCATTAAAAGTCCATAACAATTAAAGCAATCAAGACAAAAACATTCATTTCCTCAGAAAAGGCTGAACTATCAGGCGATTAGAGGGAGGGAAATGGAAAACCTCTGACAACCAGCTGAAAGTGATAAATGATCTTATCAATATTCAACCTTTAATGCAAATTCACACAAACCTCTTTGACACACTGTAAATAAATTAAGAAATATAAAGGCTGATTTTCACTAAAATGTTCTGCACCAATTATTTAAATCAGCTCAAAATTAGTAACACAAAAATACAGATTACACAGTTGATTCATGAGGAGTTGCATAACAATAATCATGTCTATTTATTTATTATTCATGTTTCATGAAAAAAAGGCAAAATAAATGATTTGTTCCTCTGCAGAAATAATCCCGAGTCATGAGTTAGCTGCGTCTAGATTACAAATGTACGTAAAACTTTGTCAATAATGTTGAAATGTTGAAAAAACACCCAAAATTTTTCAATTTCTGTGTTTCCATTAAATAAGAATCACAATTATAACAACATTCAGATAAGTTTGTTCAAGCGATACGTCACTACAAGCATCCAGCGCCATCTTTCTCCAACTACTTCCTGTCTTCTTCTGCCGTTTCTGGCAGTAGCAACTTCCTGTTGTTGATCTTGTGGCTCATGTGATTAAAAATGTTTCCATTGCAGTTTTGCAAAACAAACCAATTTTGTTAAACCGTAAAACGACAACATGCTAGTGCCAAAACTTTTTATCAAAAAATTTGTTTTTTCAAAATTGTTATTTTTATTAAAGAAATTTATTTTCAAAATGTCAAATTACAAACCTATATGGTGAATGGAAACGCAGCTCCTGGGACATTTGTGGACATTTTTTTTCTAAAACCAGGATGCTAATGCTAACCTTTCACGGGAAAAAAAAGCAATATATCAGTTTCTGACTTTACCACAAAACCAAACCTTAAACAATTAAAGTGGACGTATTACGCAAAACTCACATTTTCACATTACCTGTTACCTAGCAACCCCAGCCAGTTCCGGCGTTGCCTAGCAACCCAGGCTAAGCTCCAGTACCTTTTATTCAGCTGGTTTTAGTGGCTGCTGGAAATGACAAGAGTTTTGTTGTTGACTCCTGAAGCTACTTGCTGCATTCTTGTTGGTTGTGCAGAAGGCTCCACTAATGGTTTTCAAACCTACACAGATCTAGAATTGAACATCTGTTTGCAGCCATTTTCACGTGCGAGGGTAAACGTTGAGGTAGAGGACGTGGCCGGTGGCAGATTATTTGGATTTAAAGCAACAAGGCGCCCTAAAGCAGCTAAAGTTTAATAATCAAAAAATTATTTGGAGCACAAAATAAAAAGATCATGTTTTGTAAAGACCAGAGCCCTAAGATAATGATCTTTTTGTGCACTTGCATGCTTTAGTTGGATGAAATCTTAAAGTACTGCACTGCTTGTGTTGCTTCTGAGTGTAAAAACTCTGCAGACTTGCTGTGATCTCCAGCTGAGGTGCTGCTGTTCTCATCCTAAGCACCTGATCAGTCAGCAACAGAAATAAAACCGGCGACATGTGACCTTGTTTCCCTTTCAGGACATTCACTGTGTGACCTGCAGGATCTTTGATTCCTCTACAGACTCAGACGAAGGTCAGGAAGACGGATCGTTTCTTTATTTCCTGTTGACAAATTTAGAAAGTTTAATCATTACTTTTATGACAGATTAAAGCTTTGATTACAAAGTAAATTATAGACGCTTGATTTAATTTGGGATTTTAACCTGAGACTTTCTATTTCTTTGCTATGACTATTTTTGTGTTTCAGTGTGATAATTGTTTAATCCTCAGAGACTTCAAAGCTCCTTTGATTCAGTGAGTTGCTGAGAGAGGGGGCGGAGTCAAACCTACAACACATTACAGCAAATATCCAGCATGTGGGTCAAAAATAAATAACAAAATTATGAGAATAAGACAGTAAAATTAAGGGAATAAATTCAAATTAAGAGAATAAAGTTGAAATATTGAAAGTCAATTTTTTGATAAGAAATTCATCATATTACTGTAGTTCAGTCAGAATAACATGAGAATAAAGAGAAGATATGACGACTTTATTCTCTTAATTTGGTTATTTTATGTTCTTAGCTCCGTGGTAGTTAGAACGTTTCACTGAAACAAAATCAACAGCACTAGTTGTTTTATTTGTCAGTAAGTCGCCACCATCGAAACCACTGAACATAAAACTGACAGCAAAAACATCCCAGATGCTTTTTAGATTCCTCTTGTTTAGGAGCACTGTAAAAAAAATACATAAAGAAGTGAGTTTTACTGCAAAACTTTTAATGCTAATCCATTTGACTCCATGCTGTTACCCCAGGCCTCCATTACAAAAGCTTTGATTGGAAACAGCGAATGAAATAACAAGATTAAGTGTTTCCAGCAGTTCAACATATTTTAAGAGAACAAAAACTATTGCGCTGGCTGCTGCTTCGTCTTTCTATGTGGTGCCATTAAGATAGTGAAGATTAAAGCTGTGTGGGATTAATGGACACCCTCCGCTGCAGAGCAGAGCTGGTCCGGCTGCACAGGATCACAGGTAATGAAGAAGCAGCTTGAAATATGACTTCATGCAGGGCCGGGCTGATAAATCAGGAGTGGTCACTGCTGGCACGTCGCCCCGGAAGAAACGGCTCCAACACCGAGTCCCTGACCCACATAGAACCAGAACCTCCCTCTGCACAGAGACTTTCTGCTCAGGAAAACACTTCAGTCTCTGTCAGGGTGGGTAACACAAAGTTCCCAAAAGTCTGAACCGGACATGAGAGGCGCCATCTTGGTAGGAAATCACAGCACAAAGCTTGGCGGCCCCAAGGCTTCCAGACCAACAAAACCAAAACACGTCAACACTCTCAACCAATGAGCGAGAAAATGTCTGCAGTCGGGTTCGACCCGCATCAGAAGGAAAACACATCAGAGGATGTGCTGCTTCTAATCTCATACTGCCAACATGAAGAGTTGGTCCAACATGGAGGAGCTTCACAATGCAAACAATATTTAAACAGTTTGGATAACGAGGTTCTGCATGTCGTAACAAACACGTAGGAATTTAGAAATATTCTAGAAAAAACGGACACTTCTGAATTCAAAAAGGTGAAAATTTGCTAGAAAAAAATAATTTGGAGATCAATATCAAATTTCCCTGAAAAGATTATATTTCTGAATTTGAACAATTTGTTTGTGAAAACTCAAATTTCAATCTGTAGAGACTCAGACGGAGAAAAAGGAAACCATTAGAAGAGTTTAATAACAGTATGATTTAAATCTTTGGCGCTCGGCGCCCGGATAAACACATCGATCATCACAAACTGTGTGATGGGCTTGGATGAGCATTCTGTATGCTGAGAGGAACGACATCCTCCAGGACCCGACACTGGAGGCGATGAAGGATGTGGCCTGATGAAGAGCGGGTGGAGGTGAAGGGGTGGAGGTGAAGGGGTGGAGGTGAAGGGGTGGAGGTGGAGGTGATGAGCCAGAAGCTCCGGCTGGATGATGCAGGTGGGGCTAAAAGAGTCGTCCAGACTGAATTTGTGCCTAGGCTTCATTTTGAGTTAAAACATTGAAATTTGCAAGAAATAATCAGATTTTTTCATCTAAGAAATTGTCTAGTAAAAAAAGAAAGTTTGCAAGAAAAAACTCCAAAATTTCTGAAGTTAATTTCAGAAATTTTCTAGAGGAAAATTACATTTGAGTTTGAAAACTCAAAAATTTAGAGACTAACCTCAAATTTTCCAGAAAAATCTTTGAAAATTTCTGAGATTTTTGATGAGCTGGAAGGACGGAATAATGGCCCTAAAATCCCGTCATAATATTTTACACTTCATTTTTTCAAATGTTTTACTTTTCTTTATTTTAAAAACAGACGTAACAGCAGAAATGTGTAGATTTAAGACAGAAGGTTCACATCAAACCTCTATTTATTTATTAATTAGCATAAAATTATGATTAAACCCATTCCTAAATTTCCTCCAATTTAAATCATGTACTACTTTGAACTGGTATTTTGTAAAATTCCACTAAAATATATTAAAGTTTATGGTTGAAATGTAAAAAAATGTGTGAAAGTTTAATTAATATGAATACTTTTGCAGCAGTTAGTCTCTTATCCAAGTATCTGTTTTAATAACTGATGAAAGATGGAAACTGTAACACTAATCTTCATTATTAGCATTAGCATCAGAAGGAAGCATATTTTATTATTTCCCGTTAAATGATGAATGTCTGCAGAGCAGCTCTGGACTTCCTGCTGTGAGCTCAAGTATTTCCAGGAAAATGTAAAAATGTCCTGATTACTGAATCTGTTTGACTAAACAACCAGGGTTTATTTTTATCATACATAAAATAGTAGAAGGAGATGCTCCAGTTTATTCTAGTCCTAAAAAAATACATGAAAACAATTCCCATTACACAACGACTGTATCATTTTTAAACCTAAATAAATTAAACTCTTATGTAAATGAACTATTCTGTCTTTGTTGTCATTTTTATGCATACGTATCGCCTGTTCTGTTTAAATATTTATCTCTATGGCTGCTTATTGTAAATATAATAAACTGATTATTTAGAGATTTTTCCTTTTTATCAAAACTGTTGTCAACATGCTAAATGTTGATTTTAAACTATTAATGAATGAAAAACATAATTGTGAAGTAAATTCTCTCCTAAATAAGAGATTGTAGAGTTCAAAGGTCACTTGCTGACACAAACATTTAAAGTTGTTTGATGCTGTAGATGCTAAACGACGGTGACCCGAGTGTGGAACCCTGAGGAACCCCAGAAACATTTGTTCTTTACAAACTAATCCTTTTTAGTTTGTTGTTTAATCTAAATTAATACTCAGTTACCTAAAGGTTATCAGTTTTGCATAGAAAATGAGACACCAACAGGTGAATATATATATTATAGATATTGATCCACATATTTGGTGATTATTGATGATTTTGGTGAAGAGGCTCATCAAAATGTAAAGTTTGTTTTTATGTTTTTATGATGAAAAGAACTTTGAACTGCGTTACATGTAAAATAAACCTGATTGATTGATTGATGGATTGATTGAGTCTTTTCTGTTTGTTGTTACTGTCTCATTCTGCACTGCAAAAACAGAAAATCTTACCAAATAATTATAGTAACTTTTCCACAATGTTTAGGAGCTTGTTTAACCTGATAATTCTTTAATATTCATGAAGAACTACTTGTTTTATTGGGAGATAAATTAACTTATAATATGGGGAAACTTTCTTGTTTTAAGTGAAATAATCTGCCAGTGGAACTAGAACAATTTTGTCATCAATATTAGAGTTATTCACTTAAAACAAATTCCTTTTTCTAGCTGAAAACTTCCTTGTAAGTTAGTTTTGTCATATTTCAAGCGTACCAAGATATTTTTCACTAACCTGAACCAAAAAGGACTTTGTGTTTTTGAAGTGCATTTCATGTTTGTGAAGCAGAACCAGCATTTAGCGGCTACATGCTCCATTACATGTGAAGGACTCTTCATAATGACGGCTCTCATGCTGAGCGTGGCGTAAACATCGGCTGCAGAGATTCTTCCACAGAGGAAAACTTTGCTGCTCTGGATAAAAACGAATCGACTGCAAGCAAAAATAGCAAAGCAGCAGGCGAGATGCAGCTTCTGCTGGAGCTTCATTTCCATTCATAGCCGGATGATTTCAGAGAAGTCAACGCGTTTATGCAGCTTCCAAAAGCTTGTTTTTAAAATTCAGATTACACACACTGGATCTTTGAAAGTCAAATTGTTTTGAATGTGAAAAACCCAAAAGAGAATATTTATGTTTTGGTTTTAAATATGCAAACAGATGTTGATGTAAATATAAATATTTTCTCATTCTGATTGCTCTGTTTGCCTTTAGCAAAGTTTATTCAACAGCTGAATTTTACTGTTTTGACTGTTATTCTTTTGATTCTTTCTGTCGTCGCTGCAGAAAACAACCTTGACTTGACAAAAACACGGAGATGTAAAGCGCCTAAAGCATCAAATCGATGCAGAAAGTAAAGATTTCAGAGTCTGTTTCAATGCAGTCAAACAGAAACATCATCGATAAGAGCATCCAGTCCAATTAGCATGAAAGCAGAGGCAGCGTTACAGTCAGAATAACAGTATGAATGTCAGCGCAGTGCATCAGAATAAATCAGAATAAATCAGGAGTTTATTGTGTGAAAACTATAAAACAGCTCATCGTACGGAAAGCTGTCACCGTCAATCATCCCTTCATCCCGTTTCCCCAGTTATGGTGCCGAACACACGTTTGCAAAATTAAAAGAGCATATGAATATGTAATTAGACACATCTTCAACTTATTGGTTTTATGAACAGTGGGCTCATTTTTCTCATATCCAGCAGCAGCACCAACATTTAACTTCAGAAATGATTATTAAAGTCATTTGAATAAAACTGTAATGAAGGAAGAAATGATTTTTCCTCCGGTTCTGAATCACTGTCTTATCTTTTGACAAGGTTTCTTATGTTATGTTATTATTGATAAAGACCCACAGTACCATAGACCCTCCACTGTACTTTATAAGAATAAGGATCTTATATTCATGCTTTATTTCACAGCAGATCCATTTATTGTAGCCGTTTTCTCACCTATAACAATAATAAAACAAAGTCAATAGTCATTTTCTTAAAGATACTCCATATTGGAGCAACGTTGTTTCCAAATTCAGCTTGTATTAATTTGTGCACTCTTCAGTGACTTTCTAACAGTTTATTATTTATTCACGTTGTTTGTTGCTATGGTTTCTCAGGTTTTCTTTTCTCTCTTTCTGACGTATGAAACTTTTTACCAACTTTCTCCTTTTCTTTTCTCCTAATTTTGAAATAGGCACAAGGTAATTTCTAATAAAAATTTGTCTGTATTTTGTATGAAAATTAAAATATTACTGTATTTTCTATCCAAACACTCATTTTTCAGGCTTTCCCTCGTAACGTCGCTGCTGCTGCTGCAAGCCATAATTTGCTTTTAA
Organism: Gambusia affinis; assembly: GCF_019740435.1. Taxonomy (NCBI): domain Eukaryota; kingdom Metazoa; phylum Chordata; class Actinopteri; order Cyprinodontiformes; family Poeciliidae; genus Gambusia; species Gambusia affinis. The sequence goes on from NC_057878.1 coordinate 27,504,332, forward strand.
CCCTTAAAATGTCAATCTGATATTGAGTTTTATGAATCTGTTTGCCTAAAATGAGGGTGTCAGGATCTGCAGCTGCGGCAGTTCTTCTGATTTCCGTCTAGGTGGTGTCTTCGAGTTTATGGGCGTTGTCACACGCTCTTCCCACAGGTGCGTTTCGGCGAGCGCATAAGAGGAGCGGATCCCCGGCTCCTCGCTGCCAGAGTGTCGTCACCTTTTGGTATATCTGGTTCTAGAGCTACGTGTTCGACTCAGTTCTGCTTACTTACCCATCCTGTCCTTTCTTGTGTTTTCCTAGGCGCCTGACGTCCTGAGGTCTCACGTAATGCGAGGTCTCCAGCCCTGACTGAGAATCTGGATTATTCCTTCCTGCCCGTCCCGCTGTGTCCCCTGATCGAGCCTTCCAGCAACCAGACCAACCTCCCAGACCAAGCGCCCCTGTGCCGTACTCCTACCGATCATTTTCAAATAAATCCTTTAACGGTTCTCCTGAGAGTTTCTTTTGCATGTGGGTTCGGAGAATCCAAACTAACATGACAGAGGGAAAACCTGATGAATGAGTTTATAGAATAGATAAAACATTTTTGTGTATTTCATTGAAATACTTTTCTGCAGGTGATTCAGACATGAGAACTCCCCAAACACTTTAAATCATAACAGATTAAATGCAGGAAATATTTTATTGTTCAGCTGCAGGCTGGATAATAATAGAAAATTATAAAGTTTAGCTTTAATCAGCTCTGAAATGGCAAAAAAAACAAAAAACACGTTTTGCAAAAATGTTTCTTTGCTTTTTGATCGCTTTAGAGATGGTGGGCAGTAAAGGTCAACTAGCTGCATGTTAGCACCTAGTTAGCGGTAGCCTCAACTGCCTGGAGTCACAGAATGCAATGAAGATGACGGCGTAGAACTTGGCAGGACAAAGAAATAAATAGATTAGATGTGACCTGTGATTGATGTATCAAAGACTGACTTACTTTTTAAAAATGAATTTAAGACATTTTAAGACCATAATTTAGACTTTAAGGCCTTATTTCAGAAGCATGAATGTAAAACATTTTAGAAACATGAATTTAAAAACATGAAGCAATCTTAAGTTTATTCAAGACTTTTTAAGGTCTTGTTTTTGAAATATTAATTTAAGACTTTTTAAGGATGCACAGAGACCTTGAAAAAGTTCTCAGAGTCTGAAACTATTTTGTTAAAAAGCCAACAGAGTGACTTTGGTTACCAAAACACAAGTCTTCAAAGTGAGCTATAAAGGAGACAGAAAACACCTGACATCACATTTAACCTCTGCTGTTCTTTGTAATTGTGTTCAGATTAAACTTTAAATAAAAAAGCTCCACATTCTGAGTCGTGTAACGTTTTCATTAAACACGAATATGCATGATCACGTGATTCCAGAAAAGGTCGCGTGTCAAAGCTCATCTAACCTCCCTGTGTTTGTGCCGTTTGCCTTCGTTTGTCTGCGTCGCCGCTGTCAGATCCTGGCGCCCTTCACGCCTGAGAAGAGAAACAGCACATGTTAAGTCACAGCGATCATGTAGTGGAGAGCAACTCGCTCCTCTGAGAGTTCTTTCTGCCTCTATTTTAAATGATGTTAATGCAAATCAAGTGGGAGTGGAGGACTAAGTGCACAAGTGTGAGATGAATATCAATCGCTCCCTTTTAACATAAAACCTTCTCTTCTGCTTCACCCAGTACGGCGACGGCGTCTGCACCCCGTGAACCAGCAAACGTGAGAATAAAGAGACCAGATCCAGGTTAGAGTCTGAATCCGTCTGAAGGTTCTGCTACAGTTAATCTGTCAAATTCAAATTAGTCGTAATAAGGCTGAAACAATGCATCCATAAAGTTACACTAAATGATTTGTGAAGAGTTTAAAGCTACCAGAGAAAACTACTTTGCTTTGTAGAGTCGCTGGAGAACATTTTGCTGAGTTTGCGCCTTAGAATCAGACCTTTGTTCCACTGGACTCCCTCTGCAGCTGATGGATGGGTATGAATGGCTCCAAAGAGAGTTGTCCCTCTTAAATGCTTAATTCCACTTCTAATTCTAAATACACTGAGGTGATGTGTAATATTGCTTCCACTCCGGTATGAACAGAGGTTGATGCTTTCTTTAATATAAATCGTCCAGTGAAATCTCCAGGGCTCACCAAGCTAGAGGTGCTTTGAGACTTTTTACCTATTTATTGTCCACATGACCTCTCAAGTCTTTTTAAACTACTGCTCAGCACTTCTGGAGGATAACTAGCTTACAGTGGACCCAGAAAGTATTCGCAACACTTCAGTTTTTACACATTTTCTTACCTGCAGGTTTCACCAACTCAAATTTAAGACTTTTTAAACCCTTTTTTAAGCCCATTACAAATTTATTTTAAGAGTTGAATTATGATAAAAGAGTAAAAACTACAGATAGACAAAGATGAAATGTATAAGTTAGTGTTTCAGGGATTCTGCTGGTTAGACCAACTCAAATTTAAGACTTTTAAAGACCATTATGGTTGACATTTTAGACGTGTATCACAACAGAAATGTACAAACAACAGATAGATGATTGAAAGCAATTGTGTCGGATGTTAATAGTCAAGTTAGTGTTTCAAGGATTTTGCAAGTTTCGCCAACTCAAATTTAATTTAACAATTTTAAAGACCATTTTAAGGCCATTGCAAAATAAATTTAAGACCTGCATCACAATAAAAATGTACAAACTACAAATAGACGACTGAGTGGAATTGCGTAGAATCACAATAGTGTTTCAGCGATTATACAGTTTTCACCAACTTAAATTTAAGACTTTTTAAGATTATTGCAAATTAAATTTAAAACCTGCTTCACGATAGAAATGTACAAACTATGGATTGTGTAGGTTAGCATTTCAGGGCTTCTGAAGATTATGCCACCTCCAATCCAAGACTATTTTTAAGACCATTATAAATAAAATTTAAGACCTGTATCACAACAGAAATGTGGGACTTACAAAGTCACACAGTGTCAGAATGTGGTACGTTACTTCTTCAGACATCAGTGTCTCTTTTTACTGGAAAATCGCAAATAAATAAATCATATGGGTTGGCAAAAGAAGTCGAACATCATCCACCCAAATGTCGATAAAAGCTAGCTGGCCATATTAGCAGATAGTTACCGATACCTGCAACTGCCTTGCGTCACAGCACTCAATGAACGCAGACTCAAATTTAAGACGTTTTAATACCTGGATCATGACAGAAATGTCCAGCCAACTGGCAATAAATCTGCTCTTAGCCATAATGGACATATACAAGCTAGCTAGCTTTAGCATATTAACAGCTAGTTTAGACACAACCGCCTTAAGTCACAAAATGCAGTGGAGGCAGACTCAATGTTTTGGAAAAAAGAAAAGTCTCGCAAGAACAAAGTAAGCTACATGGAATATATAAGATTAAATAGTTTTGTCACAACAAGGATGCAGACACTCTGTTTATGTTACAGCTTTATTCCAAACACAGAGTCAATTTTATGCTTTACATCTCCAAACAAGGAGAAGGCATCGTTTTAAAATATACATACTATATTTATGACCTAAATTGTGTTGATGGTAAACATCATGACATTCATGTCTTTTATTAAAATTGGTAGGATGAAATTAATCAACATTCATCATGAAATGTTTATTTATGACCAAACTCTTCAAACCATAAATACGTCCAACTCCACCTTAATGTAATGGAAATACAAAAAAATGCAGCAAAGGTTGATAGTAAGAGAAGTTTCTGGAAAAAAGGGTCATAAGTGCAGCTTTTCTTTTCGGCAAAGTGTCTAGTATTGATTAAATTATCTGTTCACTCATCTAGAGTGAGATAACAATCAGATTCATTTCTAAATGTCTGCTGCTGATTTAATTGCTTTTGTTGCTTGTTTGAAGTACACATCAGTTAATAACAGTGGAAGAACTCAATATTTCCCTCCAGATAATGGAAATACAGCAGATTGACGTTATTACTTATAATATTATTGAGTATAGACTTCATCAACCAGACAAGGTGGTTGCAGCATTTTCCTGTTAAATCTGTAGTTTGCATCATTCATGTTTGCAGCGAGTTTCACCATTTCCTGTGAGCTGTTATCTGTCAGCCACCACTGAATACTGATAATTATCAGACAAAATGATGATTCCTTTGACTACTGATAGTGATGATTGAGAGAGTTTCACTGGAAAACAAACTCTCTCTCACATTGGTTGCGTTTCCATTGGAAAATAATTTAACTTAATGGGAAAATGTCAATTAAAATATATATATATGTATAAAACGTTTTGGTGCTAGGATGAGGTAGTTTATTTTGCGAAAACTGAAACAGAAACACTTTTCACAATAAAAATCATATAATCAACAACCGGATGTTACTACTGGCAGAAACCATGAAGAAGAAGAAGACAGGAAGTAGCAGAGGATGATGGTCTGGAAAATTTTTTAACAGTTTGCCGCTTGAACGAGCATTCTCATTTCTTGTTCAATGGAAACATACTAACTAGAAATAACCAATCAAAGCGAGGAGGCGGGTCTTAGCGCTCTCAATCAGCATCTCATGCTCATTGCAGCTACCATAGCTTATCGTGGATGCTATGGAAAGTTGATTCTCCACCATTAGCACATTTAGCAGTGAGTGCATGAGGATGATTGACTGCACTAAGACCCGCCTCCTGGCTCTGATTGGTTGTTTTTCTATAATAGCTCAAGGAAGAGATCAATCTTTTCACAGATTATCTGTTTCAAATTAAACTGTCACAACAATTTTAACAAATTTCATAAAAGTTACACTTTAAATATTTACGTTCCAGCATCTTGCCAATTCATCTTAAAGAGTGTTGGGGTTCGGCCAACACTCGTGTAGATCGCCGACACGATGCAGTCAGAGAAAAAGGAAATGTAAGTTGTGCCTCGGTTTTAGAACAAGCCATGCGTGAAATAGAAAGCACTTTCCAGGCAGAAACAGCAGAGCGATCCATGAAATTGATGTCTGTGTTAACTTGGCTCTCACATCCGCATGATCTGTGGTGTGTAATTAAACTTCAGCTAACAAGTCATGTCACTAATTATACATGATAGTGGACAGGCTGGACTTTCGCTTTGCACTGCAGCTTGTTGCTGATTTTAAAGAAATCCACATTTCCTGAAGATAAAAAGTATTCTCATTTCAAATGTACCAACATTTTAGAGATCAATAACTACAGGCAACTGCAAAATAAGCACTAAAGCTGTTTCTAGAGTTACAGACAAATCTATAAGTGTTGATAAAAGCAAACGCAGTGAAAGGAAAGAGAGAAAGCTGAAAACAATCAAGCACAAACTTCCCCTGGGTTCAATTAGCTGTCACATATTCCAGCCGAGTCGCAGCACAAAAAGAAACAAAGAGTTCAGTAGTCGGGATAATTAAGGTCATGGTGTCGTCAAGCAGTTCGCAGTCGGGTAAGGTAAGTGGACGGAAAATAAGGAGCAGTTATCCACTTCAAATAGGAAAAGTTACAGAATCGTAACAAAGTGCAGGTGAATCGTTTCTGTGTTACGGCTACTGTAACAAAAAACAAAAACCTTTTAATTTCTGACTTTAAAAGGTCAAAAATTTGGTTGAAAACACTCAGAAAATTTTTAGACAAATGTCGGACATTTTTCAGAAACCCCCGCAGAAATGTTTAAATTTGAAAAGTTTAATTTTTTTTACTTTTCAAGATCAGAAAATTTCCAAATTTTATCAAAGGATGAAAGTATAAAATTAATTCCCACCTTTACCTCAACCTATGATTGTAAAAATTTTATTTTTCAGATACTTTTATTACTTGTTAAATTACTTTTAATCATTTTTTATTAAATTCAGATAAATTAATCTTTGATTTGTCTACTTACCAGATTAAAAAAATATTTATTTTAAATTCATTTATTGGAATGAGAGAAATTGGTTATCAATTTAATGTATTGATATTTTTTTACTAATGTAATTCATTAAATGCAGCCACACAGCTAATTAATGCAACTAAAAATGCAATTCAGCTAAATAAGCCAATACACTTTAAAAACCAACTATTTCAAACATTACATTTTTACAAGTGTAATTAAATAAAACAAATTTTTATTAAAAATCAATCAACTTTTTTATGTAATTAAAAATATTTCTTCATTTTAATACTAAGCTAGTTTATTTAAATTAATTCCTAACTAAATTAAACAAATTAATTTTCATTCTAATTACCAGTTATTTGTTTAACTAAATTAATTAAATAACTGGTAACAACACAATCACTTTAATCTGTTAATTAAAATACTGATATTTAAATCTCTACTCCTCCGTTACGGCATTAAATTTGGTTTTTCTGTCGCCCCCTGTTGGAGTGGAGTATAACTGCGAGGTCACGGGCAGGTTGAGTGTTTACGTGGTTGTCCCCGGTGACCGTGGCGCGTACCGAATCGTTGACGCCGTCAGTCGCTCAGCTCACTGAACCCAGAGCAACAGCAGCAGAACAGGAAGCAGCCGTCACTGCCCCAATCCTGAGACACAAATTTACCCTGAAATCTCGACATCCTATTTCTTCAAAGGTCAATTAGAGTCAAAGTGGGGGAGGAAAAAAAGAGAAAATGAAAGTAAGTGAGGAGAGAAAAGCCAGAAGATATTCTCCTCTCTGCCCTCTAAGTGCCTGCAGACAGAAACGAGATGCAGGTTGGATTCAGGCGGATCCATTTTCAGCCTGAGGGCTCTTCAGGACCGGAGAGTCACTAAAACCGAGAGGCTGCGTGTCGCAGGGCGACGGCCGCCGACATCGCTCAGGATGAAAACAAAACCTCTGCTGCCTTTCGTTGTTCAGCTTCAGGAGTTTGGATCCGTGCGGTTCTGCTGACCTCAACATGCAGCATTTACTCTGATTTTTATTGTCAATTTATGAAATAAGTTCATCGTTCTGCAAAACACAATATTCTACTTCCATAATCATAGCTTCATATAATTCAGTTCAACTCAAAATACTTGATTGATTAATAATTAATGATTTTCAGTGTCCTGCTCTCTGCTGCAGTGGGTAAATATAAAATATCAAACTTTTTAAATTTAATGTGTATCAACTGATGTTACTTTTAAATAACAATAAAAATGGAACTCTTAAATATTACTCTACATCTCAAAATCCATTTATCTTTATCTGTATTAGATTTCTGCTCTTGTCAGGTTAAAACAAACAGCCATATTGACATGATACAAGCCAATTACAAATTACACGCAGAGTATTTTTGGAATGATGAAGCATCTGGGGGGCCCAGATTAAAATCTGCCCAGGGCCCCCAAAAAAGCTTTGAACCCCCCTGGAAGTTCCCAGTTTGTGGGCGGATTGTTTTTCATTTTGAATAAACAAGCAGATGCAGAGTGATTTCAGTTGGTATTTCTGTCTCTAAATGTATTTCACGCTCAGGATTTGTGATCGTTTGGTTATTTCTGTACACTGATTATATTCCAGCATATTTTAGCACATAAATAAACACACACACACACACACACACACCTACAAACGCGTGACTTGGATTTCTGCATGCACACCTACATGCAAATGCAGCCATTCTGCAGCGCGGAGGCCCTTTGAAACGGCGCTAAGACGCGAGGATGGGGGAGTTCTCAGAACACGATGCTACACACCGAATCCCAAATCTGCTCGCCTGGTTTTATGTTTACTGTTCGCTCTAACGGCAGCAGCCAACTCCTTATCTGCAGTTCAACGTGTTGCCAGGAGGATTCAGGCAGAAATCCTCCAGGAGAACGGCACCACCGTCCAACCGTGAGCCTCGTAAGAGAGGCTAAACGAGGTTAGGATCCGGATAAATAAAAGTTTGACAGGTTTCCATTCGTTTCCGTCTCACTGATCACATTTTGATCGTTTTTATCAATTCTCCTCTAATCTCTGTTTTAAGATTTTTTTGTCAAAATGCTGCTAACCTCCTACAGTTTCTTGAGTTCACATGAATCCTTTTCTCATTTTTAATGACATTAAAGTCGCTGTGTGGCGCTAACTTCACACCTGCATACCTGCTCCGTCTCCTAACTCATCTGCATAATTCATGCTGGTGAATTATGCCAGTCTTCTGAAGAAACTAAGAGCTGAAAGCAACTCTGAATGCATGAGCAGATTACCCCGCATGCGGTCGTCTTACTGCAGATTTAACTGCACAGATATCAAACTTCAATTTCAGAGATGGATGTAAGAGGAGAAACAGTTTTGCTTCAAAGTTCCTGCAAGAAGACTTAGACTGCTGGACGAATTTGTTCTTCTTGTCCGAACCAAGATTATTTTGTTTTATTAAAACTAACTAAACCCGAAATAAAACCTCTGACATTCAGACTTTTAGTAAATCGTCTAAATAATTAGAATACATTCTTTCTTTCTGCAGGTGACATGCACAGCTGATGAAGCCTGACATCATGCATGCTAGATCTCACAAAAAACTGCTTGCTATCGATGACTAGCATTAGTTTTAGCTGTTAAGTTGTCAACACAACATGCTAAATATTTACTTTATGCATGCTATATAAAAGAAAAAGGGGCACAGCGCTTTGCAAACAGTTGTCAACACAACGACAACCAGGTAACAAAGTTAGAAAAAAGTTTTAATTAAAATAAGTTGAGGGAGAGGGAAGTACATCAGCTTGTCATGCTAGCTTGACTTTGATAACATTCACATGTAGATGTGTTGTGGAATTGTTTTTCTGATTTATTTTTTTAAGTGACAAACATCATCTTTGACTTTATATTTTGGTCCATCTGATGATGTCATTTTTAAATATTAAATGATTGATAATTTGATCAGTTACTCAGTACTTGAGTAATTTCTTGGATGACTATGTTTTACTTTGACCTGAGTAAAAATATATTAAAGTAGAGTTACTCTTACTAGAGTATAATTTATGTGTGCTCTGCCCGCCTCTGATTGTTTAACCCTGCAGTATAATAAGCTGCCGCTCTCTGTGCCAGCGTTGCTCTTTCTCAAACCTTTTCGACCACAACAGAAGGAAAAGTTTTGACTATTTACTCCTGAGTTTCCTGGGAGAGCAAAGTGCCTCCTCCCACAAAATCTAATAACCTGTGTTCACCCTAAGAAGCAGCACAACAGCAGCAGCTACAGGACTCGGATATTAGACCAAATAACCATTCAAGGCCAAAGCTGCTGATGCTTCCAGGAGAGCGGGGGGGAAGAGGGCACCGGAGCTCTCCTCTGAGAATCTTCAAACGTTTTTCACAGACCATCTGACATTTTTTATTTTCTCCCACTGCTGGGTTTGAGTAACAGGGTTTTATTATAACATTATCAAAGTGAAGCTTATCTATTCCTTTAATTTTGTTTAGTCAAAAAGTTTATTGGTGTATTACGTTCTGTTAGCTGCTCTGTTAGCTGCTCCTGACAGTTGATGGTTACCGTAGCAACCACTAACCGTCAGCTCCGCCCCCTTTTTTTCGGTTGGTGTTTGAAACCGTGGTTTGTATCAGGATCAGCTCTGTGTTTTCGTTACAGTTATTGTATTTTAACGTATATTTCAGTGTATGTTAAGGGTTTTCCTGTGTTTTGTATACGTTTGCATTTTAGCTGTTTTATTTTACAACTGTTAACTGCTCATTGCTCTGTAGTTTGTTGTATTTTATTTAACATGCCGGGGCAGAAGCGGCTGGACGGACGTTAACCACTGAATCTGAGTGTTTCTGTGGTCAACCTCCTGGACCTCAGACGAACATGGAAGGGTTACTTAGACATGCCAGTGAATAAAATGTACAGTATTCCTGTTAAAGCTGAGAACATAAATGGTTTTTGCTGCTGTTTCTGCCTCCACAACACATCCTCTTGCCCACTTCTTCTTGGTCTCTCGTTATTGCTCTCCGAAGCGTCGGCCCCGACTTGTTCTCACTGTTTTAGTATCGATCCCAGACCCTCCCGGCTGCGGACCTGTCTGAGTCCCATCTGACGGAAGCGAGATTTATTTTTTTCCCACTTTCTCTTTGCATTCCTGACTAGATTTTCTTCCAAATGTCATAGCACCCCATATTGAATTTCCTTTACAAAAGCCTTCAGCAATATTCTCCTTTTCAATTAGATGCTGAACGGATGACATTTCCGTCTCTTTCAGCTCCAGTTTCCCAGCGTGGAAAATGTGTTGCGGCTCATTGAAGGTGCGGATGCAGCTGGATGTTTGCTGTTGCTCCGTACCAAAACGTTAAAGCAGCTGGATCTGCCTGGAGATCATTTCCTACTCAAAAACAACCATTTACACAAATCAAAACATTCAACACTTACATTACAGCCAATACTCCTCAATATTAAATCAGTTCATGTCAATTTTTTAGTGGAAGTTTTTGTATTTAATGTTTTGAGGCTTTTCAGTGAAGTTAAATAAGAGAAAAAATCTGAAAGATGAACAGTATTTGGTGTCTAAACTGTGATTTGGATCAAACCTTTCGGGCCAGAATCTACTGAAGTATTTATGCTGGACAACCTGAATGTAATTCACTGAACATCCAACACTTAAAAGGGATTTTGCACATTTGCTAGTATATATATATATATATGTATGTATATATATATATATATATATATAAAGTTTTCAGTTTCGATTGAATAAATTTATCCTCAGAAGTAAGATTTGTCTAAATGTAGTAAACATTTAAAAGAAAGTGACCCGAGGTTAATAAATTAAGAAAACTCTGATGTGGGCGCAGAAAAGTCAGTAAAACTCTCTGAATTTCTACTTTCTTCTACAACCTTGGATACAAAAAGCAAAAATTTAGTTAATATTTTCCATTGAAAGAAATTTATGTTTTAATTTCACAAATACAAATTTTCTCCTTCTGCATCAACAAAATGTGCTGGAGGGCAAAACGTGCATCAATGTTGAACTGCGGTTTGTTACCGAACGGAGACGGAGGTTTGGATTCACAGCTCCCAAACAAACAGAACTTTCTACACAAACGGACTGGAGTTGGATCAGAGTGGACTAAATAATACTAAACCTAACTGGTAAAGAAACTCTTTTAAATAATGGAAATAAATCACTGAGGAGTATCACTACAAACCATGTTGAGATAAAAAAACACAACAACTGACCAGTCGTTGCCGTTTCTACAGGAATAAAACAGTTAATTACCATGGCAACCAGGTGCCTCGGTTCAAACGTATTCAAGTTTAAAACATTGGCAGGGGTCTCAGTGAAAGAGGTTTTGAATGCCCATCAAGCTGAGAGGTTAAAGAAGTTATTTCCAAACCACATGGAGTCCAACAAGAACAGAGGCTTTAGAAAAGCATTTAGAAGCTCCTGCTAATCCTCAGAGCCCAAAGCTCAGCAGTTAAAAACAAGACTTTACTGTTTAAAATATAGGCTGGGTGGAAAAGAAAACGTTTCAAAAGAACATAGAAAAAACTATTTAGATTTACAAGGTTACATTCAGCCAAACACAAGACTTCCAGTAAAGATGGCGGACCATCAAATGTAGTAAGACAATTAGGGCAACTTGCTGCTTTCATATCCAGCTAACCCCAACGTTGCTAAAACTGCACCATGAAGTTTAGGGTTTCTGCAGGTTTCACCAACTAAATTTAAGGATTTTTAAGATGATTTTTTGTGAAATGTACGACCTATAAGTTCACAGACAATACAAAATAAATAAATTATACAGCTTAGCATAAGAAATTAGTAAATGGCTAAGAAGGGCTAGCTAGCTTTACCCTTGCTAATTAGCAAGGTTATGTTAGCTCACAGGGTTTCTGCAGGTTTCACCAACTCAAATTTAAGGCCTTTTAAAACCTTTTTAAGACCACAATGAATGAAATTTAAGACCTGATTCATGTTTACTTTATACTGTAGAGTTTCGCAGTTTTTTTTTGCACAAAATGGTTGGAACATCATACAGGTTGGTAACAGAAGTGAGTCGGTTTCAAAGACGACTGACGATAAATTTACACTTTCCCATGACTAATGTAAACAAGCTAGCTAGCTATCTAGCTAGCAAGTGTACATTAGCACTAGCATGTAATTCAATTCAAATGAAAAATACTTTATTGATTCCACAGAGAAATGATATATCACTGTAACTCATGTTAACTTCAAGCACTTTAAGATTTTAGCATTAATTTCAACATGTTTCATGCTATTAGTTATTACATAAATATTATCTTAGATGTAGATCTACTAAATCATTTATAGATTAATGCACAACTTGCATCTTTAGTCACATTTCTCACTCAAGAAATGTGAAAAACATGGATATATATAAGAAATGCTTTTCAGATGAAAGCCCTATGATTCATGGTAATAATAAATACAAGAATTTAAAAGCAAATCACTGAATGGAAAATAGCACCGACTGAAGCTTTTAGCTTAGAGATCAGAGTTTAAAGGAGTGTTTAGTGACAAGGAGAAGTGGTTGAGACAATAATGGCAGAAGAATACTTCTTTTCTTTATTTTCTTTTTATGTTTTTACAGCTTTCTCCTCTTTTATGTCATTACAAACTAAAAATACTTCATTTTTAAGAGCTGAAGGGGGTTTGGAGATGTCACATTGTGCTGCTGTGGAGACAAGACGATGGAGTTTCAAACCAAAAACAAACATTTTGCATTTAAATGCGTAAAATAACCGATGTTTATTAAACGAAGGGATTCTTGGTAACGCAGCTTCACCTGATGTATGAGGGGATTTATTTCTGAAAATTATCTGTAAGAAAAAGTGAGCACCATCCAAAAATACATTACAAGGGATTAAATATCATTTTACTGCCATCATGAGTGAATTTAAACAACCGGATCAACAAAAGATTTGATCAGGTTAGTCACTGAATTTAAAACCATCATTTTTCACCACTATCCCCATTTTTTAATCAATCTTATTGATTAGCTTCAAATATTACAGTGTTATTTGGGGTGTTAGATGATCAGCCAAATAAAAGCTCAGTTAGTGCAAAAGAAGTTTTGAAAAGTCAAGGTGAGTTTTTCAGGTTTAAACACAATGTAAGCAGCAACTTGCTAACTGATATTTGACTTAAACTAATGAGGGGAAAATCTTCAGCTGCACCCAGATACATGCATATAAATATCCACTAAACTCTTCCTGTCACACACCAAAGCAGAACCAACCTTTAAAAGGGATCAATTATCCAAACTGTACATTTTCCACATTATTTTTCACTTTGATTTGGGTTTCTACTGCTTCTAAAAACAGTCCAAGTCTTTAAAAGGAGTCTGAAAAATTTGCCGTTTAAAAATCCTCCGGAACATAAAGTTACATATCAGTAGGCGCTGCACTGTTACCTAGCAACCCCTGCTGAGTCCAACCTGTCACCTAGCAACCTGAACAGAGCTCCAGCATGTTTGGTCAGCTGGTTTTACCGCTCTATGCGCTGTACAATGTTTTGTTGTTGGTTTACCATCCAGAAACCACCTCCTGGTTGTACAGGAGGCTCCACTTCTGCTTTGCAAAGATGTACAATTGTACAATTGGATTTAAAATGACAAGATGCCCTAAAACGGACTAAAATCTAATTATCTAAGAATGACTTTGTTCAAAAAATGTAACAAACAAAGTCATTTTTAACGTGTCAAGTCTCTGTGACGGACAGGTCGATCACCAGGTTTTCTGCAGGATCTGCATTTGATTTAAATGGGGATTGGTACATTTGGACTGCTGTCAGATGTGGTTTGCATATGGGCAAAAAACCCTTAAAAACAGATGATTTCTTACGGCGTTTCCTCCTTATTTTCAGATGTTTTACAGGGAAGAGTGAAGGAGAGAAACTCTTCCAGCTGGATGGCTGCTTCTATGGCTTCTGGTAATAATTGCTAATGGGTTTGCAATTAGTTCAGTTGATGCAATTAACAATTATATGTTAAATCTTCTACAACAATTATAGCATTTAGCATTGGGTGACTTTGGCTGAATTAACGAGGAACAAACAGTGAAGAGGTTAGAGGTAAAAACAATAAATAATCTGTAATGGAGACGGAAGAGCTGACTGCATCGTCTCCCTTAGAGGACAAGAAGGTCTCTGTTTGCAGTTTGTGTGTGAAATAATATTTATCATGCAATGTAGTGTGTTTCATACCCCCGGTGTGCATTAAAGAGGCCACTCCGAAGCCAAAAGCCAGCATGATTTGTTTGGATTTTTTGTGCATCCAGTTCATCCAGAAAACCTCGGCTCAGCAACTTCCTTCAGTTTCCTTTCCCCATTTCCATAATTCATGGGACCTGAAAATGAAATCCTGTCTGTTTATGTCCAGTCAAGCTCAGAAAACTGCAGAACGCACAATCCTTAAAAATGGAGCTTTAAAAAACAACTTTAAAGGATACAAGGCTACTACTTTACTTTCTGAATATAAACAGACACAAGAAGTACAAGTTAGCTGTTCGTTATTTATTAACTGTCTGGTGAATTTAAATGATCGAGTCAATTAAAATGTAAACAAAGTAAAACAAAATTGCAGTAGTTAAGAATTATACAAAACGCAAAAAAAAAACTTAAATATTTAGACATTTAAGTAAACCATCTGATTATATATCACTAAATTTAACTAAGATAAATAATACAGCACATATTTGACTTGTTGGTATAAAAACATCAGCATTAAACCATACAGAGCAATAAATAAGAGCTAGCTTTGTGCTAATTAGCTGCTACTTCACTAAATAACCCATGTAAACCACTAGCATTTTCGTTAGCTTAAAACTAATCTGCCTAAATATCGATGTAAAACAAAAACACATTTCTTAATAGTTTACAGCGTTCAAAATTAACTCACCATGTTGGTAAATGTTGAAGAATCCATCCATCCATTTTCTGTACACCCATCTTCCTACTGGGGTCGGCAGGGGTGAGGTGCCTCTCTCCAGTGAACGTTTCGGGTGAGAGGCGGGGTCATCCTGTCCGGGTCATCCTGTCCGGGTCACCCTGTCCGGGTCATCCTGTCCGGGTCATCCAGTCCGGGTCACCCTGTCCGGGTCACCCTGTCCGGGTCACCCTGTCCGGCGCAGGGAAATGTTTAAGAATGCGAGTGATAATTAGCTTGTTTGGTTCCTGTAACTGCGGTAAAAACTACTTCCTTTCCGCCGTTAACTCACTTCCGGTTTTCCGTTCTAGGTTACTAGAACCTATATAGATAAACTACTGTAGCGCCCCCTAGTGGAGCGCGAGAAGTGAAGCCAACATAAAAAAAACATTGCAACTGGTGATGAAGGGAACTGAATCTTCAAGATCCGTTCACTTCGAAGAGCCGTTCAGAAGATCCATTGTTGAAAGTATAAGGGTTTTTTTTTCTAAAAACAAGCCATTTTATCCCAAATACGCCATTAGTGGCACAAAAAACTTGAATCATTTGTATTTAATAAAAACAAAAACTATTTTCTTGAACATAAAAATATGTGTATATATTATTAGAAAAAAATCAAAAATATAAATGTAAAATATCCATGTAGTGCTTTTAAATGTGAGCGTATTGATAACATTTTAATGCTAGTTGCAATATAGAAACTAAATAAAACAAAAAAATGTAACAGTCAAGAATAAAGGTAGGCTTAAAATTGTTTTGGCAAAAACAAAATTTGTCTTTTGCATCATTAAATATAACAGTTATGGCAAAGCATTAACAGTAAACACTACACTGTGAACATTAACCAAAAACATCTAGCTAGCAAACAGAGCTACATGCATCTGCCACCATGACAGGTGACAAAAACAAACAGAAACCAGTTAGCATGAGCTTTCCTGTATTTTATTTATTTACTGATTGAATAAATATAATTTTAAATCAAATAGAATAATAAAACTCACTGTGGTGTACAGAGAAGGAGGAAAACAGAGCAGCTCTCACTGAGACTCGAGTCAAAATAAAGAACCGTTCAAAAGAATCGGATTGTTTATCAGTTGTAACCAGAGCAATTTGCAAACCAAATTCTCTACATTGAACTACATAATAATTCTCAAACATCAATCAATCAAGTTTATTTGTACAGAATATTTCAGCAACAAGGTTTTACATCATAAGAATATTAAAAAGTCACTGATTGTAAAACCAGTAACATCATTAAAATCATCAATACACATCAGATCTGTTGGTCAGTGTTCCATTTATTGTGGTCTAAACAAGACTTGATTCAAAGGAACTCAGTGTTTCGGCAGTTTTGGAGTTTCTGGAGGTTTGTTTGAGGAAGCTGAATGCTGGTTCAGTAGACATCAGATTTTATAGCTCTGTTTACCATAAATGACATGTATTTGGATCAGATTGTGGGCAGCAGTTACTGACGTTTAACTGCACAGCAGCCAGTGAGAGCGAGGAAGTAGGACAGCATCGTCCACCAAAGTGAGACGGAGGGTGAAGTCTTGGAAGAGAGGACATAAAGTGGGCCACAAGGCGAGGCGTCAGTCACTGGCCTCATTTATGGTCTGAAACTCACACACACACACACACACACACAGAGGAGGAGAAGCAGAAATCTGAAGCCGTGAACATGGCTGCAGATGTGCTGCAGCTGGAGGGCCACGATGCTCTTTGTAGAAATCCCCCAGCGACGGCAGCTAGCCGCTGGCGGCTATCTCCTCTGCTGCTCCGCCCTGCAGCTCATCCTCCTCTCCTCTCCTCTCATTTCCTCTCCTCTCCTCTCATTTCCTCTCCTCTTTTCTCTTATTTTCTCCTCTCCTCTCCTCTTTTCTCCTCTCATCTCCTCTTCTCTCCTCTCCTCTCCTCCACAGAGGATCTGGAGACAATGAGGCATGGTGCATTCACACGTCACCCGTTGTTTTCCCAGCTAGCTGTTTGACAAAACACTTACAGCGACTTTTAACGGCTTCAGCAATGAGAATGATTTATCGTTTGTAACTAATATTCTCAACTTTACATATGAAGTCATAAAAACAGAAACATTTATTTTGTAATTATTAAGAAAGGGGCGTGTTCTTATAAAGATTTTCTTCTTCCTGCTCCTCTTCACTCATGTAGATGAAGTTTTGTACATTGGTGATGAAATGTGTTGAGTGAATAAACCTATTGATTGATTGATTGATTGATTGATCGATTGATTGATTTTATAGAAAAACGTGTCCATTTCTGAGTTTCAAAAGTTGAACATTTTTAATTTCTAAAAAAATTTTCTAAAAGAAAAAAAAGAAATTTTCCAAGTTGAAAATATCAGATTTTCAAAACTCAGAACTTTTCTTGTTTTTTCAAGAAAATTTCTAAAAATTAATCTCAAAATTCGGCAGAATTTGACTCTTTTTTCCCCCAACAGCCAAAATACACAGTCGTACTATTAAATAGTTTCCTTACATTATCAAGTTTAGACATGTTTATATAATATAATGAGAAATGAACGAACAGAATAAAATATGTGAAACATTTAATTCCCCATGAACAGACAGATATTCATAACTATGTTGTTGCTCTTAACGGATGTTAAAACTCCATCCAAATCCAGATCATTTTTAAAGCACATTTAAAAACAACAAGTTTGCCAGAAGGGATGCACATACTAATGAAAAATATATATACATGATGGGCCATAAGTTTTTATACATAGGAGAATGTAAAATGTTTATTTCTTTTATATTTCAGAGACCCAAGAAGATTCATTAGACAAAAGAGCAAAGAATTGAAATTATACTGATGGCTGGATCAGGAAGCAGTCACATGGTTGCACAAAACCTTAACAGAAAACATGGAACAAACATCACAAATGACTCTGTGGCTAAACTTATTTGCAAGTTTCAGAAAACTGGAAATGTTGCAGATCAGCCACAAAGTGGTCCAAGAGGTGCAGCGATTACACAGAATCCCGCAAAACTAGAAACGGTTGTCCAATATAAAACGTTTATTTTTGTCTATGTATGGAAACTTATGGCCCACCCTGTAAATTAAAAATAAAGCATCCATGAATAGCATTAACTCACAACATCCGACAAAATCAACCCTGGTTATTGGCATCGTGTTATTTTGTCATTAAATCACAACTTAAAGTGTTTAAGTCTTTATATTTCAATATAAAACTGAATAAAATGCATTTTACACACCAAACAGGACTGTTTTTGCACCGTTTCTCTTTACCGTTCATGGATCTCTCCGCCATCTTTGTTTGTGGCTCCGCTTTAGGATGACCAGCGGCGCCCCCTGCTGGATGGCAGAGAAACTACAACACAAAAAGATGACGATCGAAGCGGAAGTTAATTAATCGATCGGCAGAGGAGGACAGTTACCATAAATGGTACCCAAGAAAGAGTAGAACTACTTCAACATTTTTGGACTTAAGTAAAAATAAAAAGTGGCAGTCCAAGAAATTAGCTAAGAGTAAAACAGTATTTGGTAAAAAGTTTACAGAAATTATTATTTAACATTTAAAAATTACATATTCAGATGAGTCAAATTATAAAGTGGAAACTTTTGTTTTATAAGGACGAAAATTATGCATATATATATATAAAATATTTGTTAGAAAATAACAAAATCAGGCCAGAGAATTTTTTTTTTTCCAAATCAGTTTCTTTCAATGTAAAACTTATAAAACTTTAACAAACACTGCAGGTGTGTGTCTCTGTCTGCTGGGTTTTTGATTGAAACAAGTTTGTTATTCATTTGTTGACGTTACTCAGAGTGGGTAGAGGATACAGAAATTTTACTCAAGGAAAAGTAAAAATATTTCTAAAAGTTAATTTTGTCCCAAACGTTACTCCAGTAAATGTAATTACCCAACTCTGTCGATTTCAACCCAATAAACCATTAATTTGTAATTAACTGTAGTTTGATGAATTGTTTGCATCTCTAAGAGTTACAGAGAAAAACCAGTGAAATAAAGGAAGTTCTTCTGCAGTCAGAAAACCTCCACCTCTCTTCATCTTTTCCAAACCGACTTGTTGCAGCAGCATGATGTGGCATTCAGGATTTTTCCGCCTGTTTTGCATTGATTCACTGCATCCATTGACATTCATGCATAATGGACATGAATGTGAAATCAGCTCTCCAGAGGCAGCAGAGGAAGCCTTCCATTGTTGTTTTTTTAATGGCAGGCCTTTAACACGGAGAGGCAGGGCTGGGCCGCTGGGACTTCTGCTCTGTCTGGGGCTTCAAGGCAATTTCCATAAAGAACAACACCTAGATCCATCACTTCTCTCTGGATTGATTGTTTCTGTACCTCCAGGCTATAAAATATGGATGCTCATTCCACTGTTTTATTCTCTACAACTTAGACAGATAAACACCAATATGTTCCAGTAACCATAATATTCAACTTTCATTGAGGAATCAGAAAAATAATCACCATCTTAGTGAAAAATCCTTTTAATTTGAAGAACTGCCATTCACAGACGACATGATGCTGCAGTTCAGCTGTGAAAAGAACCAAAGGAGGCAGAATTTACCAATTCAGTAATCAATAAAAAGACCATTTGGTGTAAAAGTTGTAACTAAGTCAAAAATATACAAAAACCTCCTTAGAAATGTTTAATATTGAGATAATGAAAACCTTTTGTCGGTAAATATGCTCCATGGTAACAGACTTACCTTCACCTGGTTCACATTTTGTAAAGATAATCTCAGATTTATCACCTTTTGCTATCAAGTTATTAGCTGGTTAATAAAAATAATAACCATCACATCATTCCTACAGTGGTCAAATAAACAATGCTGCTTTACTGCATTTTAGGCAATTAAATGTTAACTTTTGCATTTAAAAGAGTCAATATCATGTATTTATCAGCACATTTTCTATAATCTGGTATTTACATTACCTTCAGTTGTTATAAAAACTTAGTAAATTTTATTTCTTTTTTATTGATTTAACGCCTTGAAATTGGGTCTGTGTCTCTTTAAGAAGCTCCTGTTCTTTCTGAAGCTCCGCCTCCAGGAAGTCATCCCAACATGGCTACTCTGTTATACCTTTAAAGCGTTTTTAACGGCATTGAAGTAGCTCCTATTATCAGCTCAGCAGGTGATTACTAATTGCTGCTGGCTAGTCTGCAGGAGCTGAGTGGGGGAGGAGCAACACCTTGAAGGCGGGGCTAGGTCCATCCAGGCGTTTTACAGCTGAATGGTTGCCATGGAGATTAGAGGATTACAGACTCAACGCAACACTCCACATTTGTTTTTGATGAGGGAAAATCATTGTAACATGATGGAAAGCTAAAAGTTTTGGGGATTTTTTACATAATACTGCCCTGAAAAAGGAATTTAATTATTTTCATCTTTTAATGTATCTCTAATATTGTATAAAAGAGTTGACATTTCCCTCATGCTAACTTGGGCGTTCCTCCATTAAAGCTGTCAGCACTTTTCTCTAACCTTGGATTTGACAGCATCTTCTTTCATAAAAACAGGGAGAAAAACCCTGAAACATTTTTTAGAGTAGATACAAGTTAGCCCTCAGCTATTCTGTCCACATCTAAAGGAGATGAGATAAAGATCTTAACAATCACAGGAACAGAAGAACTTCTCTGCTGACTTTCATGTTTTTCACCATGAAAGAAGAAAAGTAAACGGTAAGAATCCCGACGGCTGCAGATTGTCAAGGCAGCTGGCATCACTGGAGGTGTTGATTGGCATAGCATTTGGCATCATATATTGTTTTGTAGTTGGTAATTAATGAGTCTCAGTGATGAAGGTGAAGTGAAGTCAGCATTTAACACGTCTGAGTTATTGTTAGCCTTAGCAGTGTAGCTCATTACTGATGTGGTAGAAGGTTGAGATCAGCCTAGAGGAAAATCTTAACTGTAAATAATCACAAATGATCTGCTTCTATATCACCTTTGTAAAGTTACACAGTCAAAAATAAAAAGCAATAATTATAGTTATGTAGCTTGTTGTAACGGTAGTTTACTGAACCACTGGATTGTCTTTTCTCTTCACTGGTCATTAGCACAGATATGCTAGCTTTAGCTTTGGATTGGATAAAACTAGCATACTTAGGCTGGTCTCTATGTATTGCTTATTCTTTTGCTAGTTGTTAGCAAGGATCAGCTAGCATTAGCCTTTGGTAGGCTAACAACTAGCATGGCTAAGGTGGTCACTCCTTTCGAGGAAATGTTATCAAGTAGAATGGTTGGCATTTAAGGATCGTATTAAATGCCAAGCTATCCGATAGCTTGCTAATTGCCAGGTTATCCGATGCTAATGCTAGGCCACCCATGCTAATACTGACAACAGAAGAAGCAGCTAATCCAGTAGGTAAACAGGATGCTGTTTAAATCTCCTAGAGCCAGACTGAAAACCAGAGGTGACAGAGCCGAGTCCGGTCAGCTTTAAGCTAGCTTAGCCGGACTTTTATTGAGTTAGTTTGTTATTTTAGTGAGTTTTAATGGCATTATTCTTACTTTTTAGTTTTCTTTCTGCACCACTTTAGTTAGTGAAAACTGATTCATTAACAATGTATTTAATTGATTATTTGAACACACTGATTTATATCATTGCTTATTGCAGCCAGTCGACTTTTTGGTCAACATTCACAGAGGAAAAACTCAAAGCCGACTGCTGTTATGCTGAATATCATGGAGTGAAGAATCTGAGAAGTTGATGACTAGACTGTTTAACTTTTACTGTCCAGAGAAGTTATCACACGCACACACACATGCCCACACACACACACCTACACACGCACACACACACACACACTGGTAGCAGTTGGTCTGAGCTAAAGCTGAACGTCTCATCGATCCATCCCAGTGTTGCAGTGGGAGTGGGATATTACTGTTGTAAAGCAACAGAAGCAGGTTTCAAACAGTATTTATGATCTCACACACACACGCACACCCACACACACACACACACAACCTACTTAGTTGGTTTCTGAAGTTTATTTAAATTACAATTGAAGTTTACCATAAAAAACATAAAGAGGAAACAGGAATTAATGATGAAGGTTCAATTCTCTCAACAAGGTTAGAAATTTCTAAGAAATATAACCAAGTAAGTAAAATTTTATTTATATGCCATGTTTATGGAGCAGATATAAACTTTTGACTTGAATTTTACACTCACATACACTGAGCCATCTCACTAGCAACAAACTGTACGCTCTTTAGCATAGCCTTAATAAATAATTTAAATAAAATTATTAAAAGCACTGAATCAACGTTACATTTCTGACTTCAAAGCATGTAAACTTCTTATTCTAATTAAAATAAATGATTCTGCAGCCAATTTGTAACATTTGTTTTTGTTGTGAAGCTAATTTTCAAATGGGAGTTTATGAAGCCACTGGATTGGCTCCTCTCTTTGCTGGCCGTTAGCAAGGACATGCTAATGTTAGCTTAGCAGGCTAAATACCTGCATGCCCCAGCGTGGTCACCTGTAACTCACACTGTCTCCTTTAAGGGAAACTTGTGTTTATATCATTTTTATAGAGCAGATATAAACTGTTGACTTGAGTTTTACACTCACACCTTTAGCCATCTTGCTAGCAACAAAATGGATCCCATAATAAATAATTATAATAAAATTAATAAAAGCACTGAATCAATTCAAAGGATGTAAACTTCTTATCCAAACTAAAATAAATACTTCAGCAACCAGTTTCGTAACCATTTTTTTTTTGTTCTGAAACTAATTTTCAAATAAAACGCGACTCTTTCATCTAAAGTAATGCACAGTTTGTTATCTTGGATAAAAAAGCCTCTTCAAACTAAAATGTTAACTGATCGTAGTTTGAGCCTGAAGTCTGTTGTTACATCAGCCTCTCTTCCATCATCTTAATGTGAGGCTTTGATGCGTAATCATGACTGAGATTATTTGATAGTGAGCCACTTTGAAGTAGCATCTTATGATTCCCACTGCCTCTAAAGTAGATACAAAGAAGACCAAATGAATTAAAAGATTAAAAAAAACCAGAAAGGCTACACTCTGTAATTATAGGTTCAGTAAAGACACAAACCTCCAGCTGAAGATTCAACCAACAGGAGATGCAGGAAGCTTTAAAGTGAACATATCAGCTTTTTAAATCCTTTTTTTTACGTGTAAATCATTCAGTTTTGTTCTGTACGGAGCTGAACTGCAATGTTTTGGTCTGAATTCCTCATATTGCAGCTACACGCCCAAATTTTAGCTCTGCTTTGAGGTGTGTTTAAGTTGGTTGTGATTTTTGTGGTTTGATTTGAGAGATACGATTAGCTGGTGGCGCAGAAACCTTTAACTCACATTAGTTTAAAAGACGTAAACAAAGGAAGAATAGTCCATCCAGTTCTACGTGTTTGATCCAGAAAATGCGACCGCAACAGCTAGCATTAGCGAGTTAGCTAACGCTAGCTACCAGAAACGACACTGAATACATTCAGATTATGTTTTCCCCGAGACAAAATCAGCAGAACCAACACCAAACTGTTTGTGGAATAATATTGTTTAAAACAACAGAATGATTATGTCCTCGAGGAGCTAAGAGCTAGCACACAGCGCTAACATTAGCAGGAGGTACTACTGCTACTGATAGCAACACAATAAATTCATGTCTAAATTAAAGTTTGTTGACATTTTAGAGTTATTACCAGCTTACTGTGTTTGTGTTTTCCATAGAGAAGAAACTGACTCTCAATCAGACTTTTAGAAAATCTATCATTATGCTACTGAAGGTCGCTAAAGCTCTCGTCCTGTAAGTACTTTCCTCTTTGTGCGAAAAATGAAATAAAATGTGACCGTCCACTTTGGAGAGGTCCTGATGCTTTGGGAGAGCCTAACAATTTTTTAACATTATCCACTTAAAATTTAAACTTTTTCAAACTGCTGCAAAAAATACAAAAATTACAAAATTAACTAAATCTAAATCTGTAACAAGGAACAGAGAAAATTCAACAGACTGAAAAACAGACCCAACAGAATATAAAGAAATTTTTCCATCAGTGGGAAATACTAAATTTGACTTTTCTGCTCTCTTAGAGACTCAACGTACAAATATATATATATGTATATATAGTTCAACATTACATCTGTTTTAAACCAGATTTAATGTTTATTTACAGTTTGAAAAGCTGCAATAAGTCACTTCAAACAGGCAATTTAAGCCTTTGAAATACAAATAAAACATCAATAAGGATGCACTGCAGTGACACACAAAAGAAAACCTCCAATTACTTTGCTGAAAATTGTTGCAATTAGCAGATAATCAATATCAATCAATGTAAATGATACAAAACTACTGAAAAGCCTTTCTGGAGAGCCAGTGTACTTGAATCTCACCGGATCGTCTGTTTGGCACTTTTAATTCCACCTACAGACTCAAAACAAAAACCTTTAGTCAGTTTGAGCTGAGATGGAAAGTCATCCGACTGCAGTTTCTGTCACCGCTGACAGCAGAGAGAAGGTTTTATATTTATATGGAGCCTCCGGACAGGTGAGATCATTCTGCTAAAAGTCTCTTCAACTCCAGCTCCGTCACTCTCTCCGACTCCCAGCGCTGTCAGAAGGGATTGTCAAGAAGAGAGAGAGAAACTTTCCATTATTTTCCCAAAAATCGAAATGAATGGAAGGTTGAGATAATTCAAAATGCACAGACAGGATTTCACAGTGATGTTATGCATTGCATTGCTGCCGTGTTTGATTTGGCTGCTTCTCTTTAAATCTCTGGTTTTATGGTTAGAAATCAAAACATGGATGTTGGAGTAGGGGATAAGATCCTTACCTGTTATAATGGACAGAATATGGTTTGAACGTCCATTATCGAAAGACTTTATTGGTGAAATCTTGTTTTTTATTTACAATAAACTTTACAATGTAACATTTGTAAAGTTGCACAGTAAAACATGAACAGCAATAACCTGGGTTATTTAGCTTGCTAGCTCAATGTTTAGCTTTCTATTAAAATAGTTTGGAGTTAACTATGTAGTTACTTCAGACCTAAATATTTATTTGGTAAACTAAACATTTATCTTGCTCACTAATTGGTAACTTTTGAGCTAAATATGTGCTTATCATCTAAATATTTAGCTTATTAATTAAATATTTAGTTGGTGAATAAAATGGTGAAACTATAACTTTGAAACAAAGAATCTTATTGTTTTCTGACTGTAGGCTGAATAACCCAAATCATTTCTGTTATTGTTTGGACTGTGTATCTTTACAAACAACTCCTCAGAGTTGTAAATATGAAGATCCAGTTTATTGCGTTAATTAATTTAAAGTCTAAGTCTTTTTATAACCCAAGTCTCACTGTGTGTTTTTCAGCTCCAACGTAACAAACAGGATGACAATGCTTCTGTCCACAGTGGTACTGCAAATGTGCATTTTGATATTAATAAAACATGACAAAGTCACAGGAAACACTTCCTCCATCTGAATGTGATGCATCTGTGCTAATTAAACCCTGGCAGCCCTGCAACAAAAAGCCTTTTTAACTTGCATTTAGAGTGTTGTTTGCTGTTCTGCCAGCTTACGTAATGTTTCCCATTACTGTGAGATGGGTCAGATATTCTTCCTTTGTCTTGCAACAAAAAGCAGCCAATGCATAATAAATTTGATTCTCATTTTGTGCAAACGACTACAGCATTACGAAGGGCAGAGCACCCCGACACGACTTCAGTTTGTTACATAAACAGGAAAATACACCAAGAAAACAGAAGATAATGTGATACAAAAATCATACTAAAATGTTTAGAACTGAAAAATATCGAAAGTGTTCATGAACCTATCGGGTCTCTTCACACCTGATAGTCTGATAGATTCGGATCGATTGGGAACCAAAATTGCAACAATTGTTACGTTTTCAGCTGCTGTGGTTTGTTTCACACTGAACTAATAAAAAAACCTGTTCCCCTCCACGCCTGTGGGGGCGCTGTACCAAGAGCCACTGGAGGAAACGACACAAAACCCTCAGAAGAAGATAAAACTTCCTAATTCACAAAATCAAAACAAAAATGGAGTAGTGGTAGAAATCCTTCAGTCATTAGCGTTGGAGGATTTCTCTGCTGATTATTTACTGGTTTGGATATCGCCTATTAGCCGCTAACGCTAGCGTGGCCTCTGCAGGCGGCCATTACTGCGGGTCACTGAGTCATGTCCACAAAGCCAGACTGTTCCAATGTGAGATGATCAGGAATCACAAAAATGGTCGTAGCGCCTGTTTTCCTTCCCTGATTTCAATACAATTTGGTTTAAATTAAAGCTGAGAAAATGGCTGATGTATGAGGTGTAAAATATTTATATATATATATATATATATATATATATATATATATATATATATATATATATATATAAACAGTACAGTTTCTGTCAAGACGCGAGAGAGGACCAAGCAAATTGCTCTTTTATATTGGTCAATAATTTAATTTTACATAATGGCTGCTGTCAAAATTAAAACATAGCTCCAATATTTTACAAAATCTTTCATCCTAGTTGATGATTGTTATGAAAATCGCCACGTTTTACAAACAAACGAGGCAATCAGTCCAATTTTTGTCGTTTATTGAAGGTTTAAAAATTACAGCGGCTGCAGCAAAGAAAGCAACGCTGATAAAATGTAAAACAACTTTAATCAATTTAAATGTTGCTATTTCTCGCTCTCTGTCGGCTTTATGCTATACGCAGACCTGTTGCCATGGTAACCGGCACAACAGCTCCGGTAACCTGCAGAGCAGAGCGTAACATATTACCCAGAATGCCCTGCGCTGTGGTTAGCTTCCTGCTTTTGGATCTGTCTCTGGTCCGCTTAATGTTCACACTGCATTCGAACCGAGTCAGAGTTCACAAACTGGACTTTCTAGAGAAACAAAGTGGAGTTTGATTAAAGTGGACTAAGAAGAGCTGGTGTGAATTCACCCTTAGGAGATTAAGGCTCAGTGAAAAGTTACAGATAGAAACATCTTTATTGATTTGCACCTTTAATAAATTCTGCTGGTTGAAACAGGAATCAGAGCAGCAGGGAAAGTAAATCACAGATGATGCATGATGTCCTAATTAAGTAAAATCTGGTTGGTAAACAAAGTCTAGATGAAGAATTTCATCGATGTTTCTGGCTGTGGACTGAAGAACTGTGAATCAACAAATCATTCATTTGGATGAACTTTGAGTTTTTCTGCCAAAGAGCGATTTGACATGAAAATGTCTGAAAAAGAACCAGAGTGGGAGATTTTACTTTACGAGTCTTCATAAACATTGCAACATATTTTGATGCATGTAAACATTTATTTCAATGTATTTTATTCTTCTAAATGCAGAAATCTGTGCCTCTATTAGAAAAAGCTGTGGCTCTCCAACCCAGTGTCTGAGTTTGACACTAATTAGCCAGAGTTGGCAAGCTAACATGCAAAGCTGAGACACTAATTACGGTTAAACATAAAATATGACATGCCACCAATGGCAACAAATCAGAACATTCATGCTACTGCTAGTCATAAAGCTGCATTATTTTAGAAAACCCTACGTTTTTTTACGTTCATTATGGCTTCATTACAGGCCACTAATGAAGGCCAGTAACTCTGCACAAGTTCCTGCTCCTTCATCAACATTCACTGGACTCTTGGCTCCTTCATCAACGGACACCAACATTCCCACTCCGATGTCGCCAGGCACCAAGGTTTCTGCGCCTCCGTCACCGGACTCCAGACTCCTCCCTGTGACCTCCCTGTGACCTCCCTGTGACCTCCCTGTGACCTCCCTGTGACCCATATAAACTTAGACCTTTAGTTTTTGTTTTATTTCCTAGGCTCCATCCACCTGCCCAGCTTGGTTTGCTTTTGGGGTCTTTTTGGACTTCACTGTCTGGTATCGGGGGTTTAGAGATGATGACAGGATCCTGGGTTGTTTTGGTTTCAGTTTTGTTCTGTTTGGCTTATTCTTATTTTGTTTGACCTTGTTTCTGTTTCTCCCTTAATTCAGTCTCCTCGTAGTTTTAGTTTGTTATTAAATTCCAGATTTTAGTCTTTTGCCACAGATTTGGTTTCTCACTCCCCTGCTTGTTCTCTCTCTCTCTCTTTATATCCCGTTGTTTCTCTGTTTCCTCCATGTCGTCTGGTCTCCGTTGTTCCCTGTCCATTCCTCCATTCCTCCATTCCTCCCAGTTTTATAAACATGTTTTGGATTTCTTTAATTCAATCTTTATCTCGTAATACACCTCTTGGATTTCACTTGTATTTTGGTCTCTACTAATGCTTTTCAAAGATATACCATTGTATAGTTGTCCCTCTGCAGCCATTCTCATGATGATTTGGGGGGGGCGTGGCCAGCAGCTTATTTGGATTTACAGCTAAAATTTCATTATTTAAAAATGTAATGAACATGCTTTGTTTCGGCCAAAGATCGATTCTAATCAAGGAAGCATAATGGGTCACCTTTAAAACAATAGAAGCCCGTTTGCAGAACAAAACCAGATGAAAAGTCTGAATTTAAATGCTCCTCTTGTGTCTCTTTGAACCGAACAGGAAGAGAAAACGTCCTACACAGGATTACACTGTAAAATAAAAGACAGGCCCGTCGGACAGTTTGAGAAATAGGTTCTGTTCTGTGACGCACCTGAGGCTCTCGACTCAAACACACCAACCCGACAGATGTTGTGTGCAGAGGGAGCAGCCATCGTCTCCTCCCACACATCGCTGTGATGTAAGATCCCCCTGGCATTTTGTTCCCCTCAGCCCACAAATTCATAAACAACGTCCTTGTAACTTATTTCTCCCCAAACTCCTTTCAGCCATCTGTTTCTGCGCGGGTCATGTTCTGATTAGAGGAAGGAGATACCGAAGAAGGAAAACGAAGGGAGTGCCTGACAGGCGCTGTGCTACCGTTTCTGGCTTTGGGGACGTTCGACAAGCGGCGCCGTCCCGCCTTGGTCGACAACAACAGAAGTACATGGAAACAGACTTAACTGACAGCTTGCCAGCGCCAGCTTTTATTTGCTAACAAGCACATCAAGTTCCCATTAACATCCTTGTAGGAGAGACAGCGTGAGGTCGGCAATAAGGGGATTCAAGACAGACTCATAAAAATTACATCAGATAAGGTGGTGCAGCCCATTGAACCGTAGCCATATTGGGAGCATGGCAGGCTTTCCATTAATAGTAACAGACAGGCAAACGTTGGGGGGAGAATATCCTCAGCTTTCCGTCCTAATCAGTATTCAGGAGAGGAGCGCGTCTTCATTATCCTCTAAAAATTCTTCAAACAGGTGGATGACTATCTGAACCTCCACCATGGCACCGCTTTCTTCTTGTCTGACTCGACACACCTTCACTGTCTTTTTTAGAGTCTCCCCGTCTATTTTTCCTGACATTCCTCTTTGCCCCACATCTGGCTCCATCTTCTTCCTCTCCCTGAGGCCTTATCTCTCCCCCAGCAGCACCGCCGTTCCCACCTCCTGCACCCTCGTCCTTCATCTTGTTGCAAGGTGTCAGTCTGTTCGCTTCCAGCGGCGTTTGCCTAGAAGCTGGGTACTTCTGATTATCCAGTCGTATTGCTCTGCTGATGGAGTTGCTTTTCATTCAGACAAAGTGGAATCTGGTTTCATATTGGCCCATCAAAGATTCATGAGCCAGAAGTGATGGGTGTGGGGAGACTGTGACCCAGTGGGCTCCATCTGTTGGAGTGGTTTACGTGAACTCTGACCCACCTACAAACCTCGGTCTTGGTTCAGTTGAAGTGAACTCTGGTTTGGTTCGAATGGGTATGTGAACAGCAAGTGGACGAGAGACCGCTTCAAAAGCAGGAAATAGACTACAGCGCAGGGCATTCTGGGTAAATACAACCAGAACAAATGCATCAGCTTAGCGCTAGCAGGAGAAATGGCTTCTGAGAGTGGAATTTGGTGTGTTTTGGTTCAGTTGCAAAATGAAACAGGCGACTCACACACCGACTCTGACAGATTCACCAGGAGAGCAGATCTTTAAATTAGCTAATATTAGCAAATCAACAACCGCAATGTCAAGATTAGCTGACATCAGTGGCAGCTAATCTACCCTACAATAACCATAAAATAAACATCAAACATGAAATTGAGCAAACTTTCCTGATTTTAAACAATAACATGAAACGTTTCTATCTAATTGTTTGGAGTAGACAGGAATTGTCATTAAAAACTTGATTAATCATGAAATATGAACGTAGCTCTAGCAAATGTAACAATAAGACCTCCTCTGCTGCACCTCAAACGTCTTTCTCCCAACATTAGCTGGTCTATGAAATGTAGAGGCAGCTCTGGGAGTTGGAGAGCTGGGAAGTAGACGGAGCTGTCACTGGAAGCAGTCTTCTACAGAGCAGCTTAATTGGTGTCTTAAACAGGGCCACAGTTTTTGTGGCCATATCCCTGAAACGCATTGTGAAAAGACTTCAGTATGTCACAACAAAGCGTACAAAGATTTCAAATCCTGGCAGGTAAAACTACTCTGCTGAACACTTCAACTCTTCCCTGAAAGCTGAAAACTGTGCTGCACAATCTGATGCACATATCCATGCATTCAGTTATTAATAACAACGAAATTTGCAACCTGATGTATCTACAAGCTGGAGTGATCCATATTTTCTGTCTTGCATCAGGTTGTTGAAAGAGTTTTGCTTGTAGGAATAAAAACTGTAGAAAGAAAGTCTTAAATTTAGCCTCAGTCAATGCAGCCAGAAACCAGATCTTTCTACTCTGCCTTGCAGACTTGGTATTAGAGCGTTTTTAGAGTCTGAAACACATCAGAGATTTAGGGCCGCTGTGGATCAGAGAGAAAAATTAAAGGAGTAAATTTTCACCAAAAAAAAATCTCAGAAGTTTTCTAGAAAAAGCTTGAAAATTAAAACATTTTTGACTTTGAAACTTTATTCTCATTAATATTCTCAAAATATATTGACTTAATTTTCAGTTTTATTTAATTTATATTTTCTAAGACTGGCCCTGATATATCTACCTACATTTCCATTTGAAGATAATTTAAATCCTATTCATAAACTTACATCGTCTCATATCTTTGTGTTGCCTCGTTGCTAGCTAGCGCCTGTGTCGTGCAGCGGATCGTTTCGCTGTGTCTTCAGGTCGGCTCTCACAGCAGGTCAAGTAAATCTGGGTAATAATAATAGTCCTTGACTGAACTGTGAGAAGAGCGCAGAGTGAAAGTGTGATCTTAACCCTGTGGCTGGAAAGTAACCTTCAAACCAGCAGCACAACGGCTGTGACGAAGGTCTTCGTGAGGCTTCGTGAGGCTTCGTGAGGCCACAAACAGCTGCATTGTTCCCTGGAAGATTTATGAGTTTCAAAGAGCCTTTTGGTTTTGATCTCTGGCCTCAGCGCAGACTTTTTAAGCAGAGCAGTCAGTCTGATGTGGGGAAATTTCTCCTTTCATCCAACATGATTGATGCTAACAGCATGAGGCCGTTTCATTGTTTAAAAGTGCATCATTTTATCTCAACAAGATCTGTGGGCTGATTTGCTTTGTGGATTTCTTTTGAAAATGAAAAAGTAAACATTATTTTTAGATCTTTAAAACAAGTTGTGTTGTTCAATTTCTTTTACAAGTTGGAAATACTGTCAGACGTTTCGGTACCAGCTCCGTTAGCGGAAGGATTTTGGGGCGCAGAATTTATCCTCCCTAAATTTTGAGTCCTAAGGTGTCGGTTTTATCCAGGAGTGAAAGTGGAAAACCAGTTCATGCATTTACTCCTCCAAGGCTAGACTACTGTAATTATTTACTATCACAAAATCCATAAAATGAAATTAAAATCTTCAGCCGATCCAAAACGCTGCAACAAGAGATGTGATGAAAAGCCAAGAGAGAGAATATTTAACCTGTTTTAGCTTCGTTGGCTCCTTGTACAGCAGAAAATAAAACTATACTTCTGGAATATAAAACAATCTTGCTGTAATATAGAAATTAATTGTGCTTGCACCAGCCATGTTTAGCTCACTTTAATCAAACTCCGGTCCGTTTGTCTTGAAAGTCCGGTTCTTTTGCGGAGGAGTGAATACAAACTTAAAATCCTCGTTCTCAGTTCGGTTGAAATGAACTCTGGTGGGTTTTTGATGCGTATGTGAACGCCAAGCGGGTCGGAGAACGCGCCAAAAGCAGGATGTTAACTACAGCGCAAGGCATTCTGGGTAAATACAACCAAAACAAATGCTAGTGTTAGCCTAGCGCTAGGGGGAGAAATGGTTCATTGTTTTTTACCGAAAATAAAAGAGAAATCATCCAGTCGCTAAAATGTGACGCCACTCCATTTTTGTGAAGAAGGAAGTTGCGCTCAGTGTCTTCAGAGGTTTTCATGTTGTTTCCTTCAGTGATTCTTGATGCAGCGCCCCCACAGGCCAGGAGGGAAACAGGTTGCTCAAAGGGTTTGGTTGGTTTGACTGTTGCAACTGCAATTTTGGTCCCCAAGTGAATCCAGTTCAGTTGTGAAAACTCCCTTAAATTATATCCATACAGTTTTTCAACAAATATGCTTTTATCAATTCTGCCATGAGGGGGCCTGTGCCTGACTAGAGGCACAAAACTTTGAGAAATATGCCATGTCTGCTAGTTTACACCCTTTACTTCCTGTTCATTACAGCCACAAGTAACATTTGATGAAATTATGTTTTGCATAGCCTGGATGATTTGCTCTAAAGCAGTAAATGGAAACAACTTGCATTTTTCTGGAGACACTTTAAAAATTTGCTCAAAATTCACAAGATATTTGGATGGAAACGTAACTATTGATGCAAATACAGTTAAACCCTTCAACAGAAAACCACTGTACACTCCATAAATATAACCAATACAAAAACACATCAATTGACTTTGTTCTTCCATGACCAGCATGTTTCTCTAGACACTTAAGATACTTGATTTACTACCAGAACATGCATTTATGGATAAATTCAGTAGGATGATTATTCTTTTGTTTTAATCACAACATCCACAAATCTTCTGTACTTGTCATTCACTTATCTTCAGTCGAGAAGATGATCTCACTGCTACTATTCCTGAAACTCTTTAAAACAGTGAGATTGAAGCTGGAAGTGTCTTAAAAAGAAACAAAACCAGTTCAGAGTTAAAATTAGACAGAAAGAAGGATAGTATCAAACATTAATGGTTTTCATGCTCTGCAACAGAAGAGCACTGCAGCGTTATTGCAGATCTGTTTTTGTGTCGCTGTTTTCTTTAAATGACATTTAAAAGTATCTTTTCTCTACAGAATCACAACAGAATAAAGCATAAATAACATTAAAAATAAACAGTAAATTCTCACCTTAGTTTGTACCTTAACAAAGATAACGGCTTACAAAGCTATTTTCCACATTTTTATGTTCTAAAGGACATTTTAATAAACAAAACTAGTAGCTCCTTCATCAGATTTTACTTTATTTTAAACAGCAACAGTCACTTTTTGCCACTTTTTCTCCAGTCGCTGGTTAACAAGGAGCCTGAGGTCTCAGTGAGGCTGTGAGGAAAACAACTCGAGCTGAAACGATTGAAGAATGTTCACTGGGTACGTCTAATTTTATCCCACAAAGACTTTGAAACGTGTTTACAGATGTAATAACAGAATTACGCAACATGTAGAGACTGAAGGAGCTCAGAGACCCAACGTCTCACAGTGGCTGTTTTTAAAATCCTCTAACATCATAAGATGCAATAAAACTGTTTCTTATTGTGTTTCACACAAAGCTGCTCAGTTACCTGATTAGGTTTTTACCATGTTCCATCACATTTCTATGGCTCAAGATCTTTTTATTGATTTATTTATTCAGAAAATAAAAACAAATAAAGATGCCCATTGACATGTAATATTACATGATTTGTGTGAAAGGGAGCAGGTAGAAGATATGATTTTATGATCTCATGATTATAACCTGCAAACATTTAACCTCTTGCTTTCATCCTTGAATGTACAATTATTTTATCCGTGACTGACAGATATAAATGTTTATATTCTATTAATGTTGAAAAAGCAGAATTTTAAATTGCGGGGATTTTAAAAAATCACATGTGCCAAAGCTTTTTCACAGATTTCAAAACAAAACATGAGCTGTACAACCATTATAACTTTTGTTAAATAATTTCTTTTCAACTGCGACAGACTGGCGACCTGAACAGGGTGACCCCGTGACCCCGCCTCTCGCCCAGAACGTAGCAGGAGAGGAACCAGCAACCCTCCCGACCCCATTGGGGGCAAGGGTGAACAGAAAATGAATTTCAATTAAGAAATGGGCTGCAGATTTACCAACAACTCCAGCTGCTGCCGCCCTACAGGAGACGCCGCCCTGGGCATCTGCCCACAAACCACTGCTGCTGCTACAGATCCATCCATCCATCCCCTTGTCCCCAATGGGGTCAGGAGGTGCTGGTTCCTCTCCAGCTGCGTTCCGGGCGAGAGGCGGGGTCACGGGGTCACCCTGGACAGGTCACCAGTCTGTAGCAGCTACAGATCAAACAAACTCTATCAATTTTCAGTGTTTTTCCTTCTAACTGGAGGCAGGACTTTCAGGAATGCTTCCAATTTTAGATAAAGGAGAGATCTGTTTTAACAAATTCATTCCTGTGGATTTCTTTGCTGATAATATCGCCTTCATTTCGTTGTAATTGCACCAGTTTTGCATGAAATGATGAACCTGTTTGTGTTTTCTGCTGTGACACTGAATCCCATTTTCCATCAATACCTGTCTGCTGCAGACCTCCATTACTGGTTTTGCGTTGCACGCATCAGAGGCCCGCTGCTCGGAAATGTTGCTTCCTGCTCTGATCTGTGTCTCTGCACGTACGCCGCCGCGGCGTATCGGACGGCTCCGATGGCTAATGGCGCTGACGCTCGGCAGCTGAAAACCAATCCATCACGCAGGGGAGAAAAAGTCAGGAGGTGGCGAAGAAAACAAAGGCATTGCTGTACTTCATGCTTTTAAAAAGGCTATTTATCACCGCAGGCTCACTGTCGGGCTGCCCGGCGGTGGAGGGAATCAGAGCCATGCCAAACTCGTTTATGGGCATGGACGTGGAGAAATGGACGATGGTGGAGTCACGCAGGCCGAGCGATCTGCTGCTGAACGCCAGTTGCTGGCAGTCAGCCGCACTGAGCAGATTCTGGCTCTGCCTCAAGACAAAGAGGGAGTTTCTCACTTTAAATCAAACTGGAACAAAGTTCAAATGTGGCTTAACTTGGAAATGAAGGCTCACCTTCACACTGCAAAAACTAAACATTATCAAGTATTTTTTGGTCTAGGTTCCAGTTTGAACATTTTGAAATAATAATAGCTAAACTATAGCAGCTTGTTTTAAGTCAGCAATTCCTTAAAGGGGATTTATTATGCTTCCTTTACAGGTTAGGGTATGTTTATGTCCTATATAAAACATGTTCAATAAAATCATTCTTAACTAATGAGATTTTAGCTGTTTTTCCACCTCTTATGTTAAATTCACATAAGCTGCTGCTGGTCACACCTCCCAACTCAACGTTTACAATCACCAGTGAAAATGGCTGCAAACAGATGCACATTCATACAACCATACATCTTTGAAGAGCAGAAGTGGAGCCTCCTGCACAATCAACATGAATGCAGCAAATGGTTTCTGGATGGTAAGTCAACAATAAAGCACTCTGTCTTTTCCAGCAGCCATTGTACAGCGCATACAGCAGTAAAACTCAGCCGTGGTTGCTAGGTAACTGGCTGGGCTCAGCAGTGGTTGCTAGGTTACGGCACAATGTATCAATAAATTTCAAAAGTTTTTGAAACGCTCGTTTACCAGCAACACAAAGCATTAAATTATCAATTACAAGTTGCAGTTTGCCATGAAAAGGCAACTAGAAAATAGTTTTAATTAAGAAATTAAAGTTAATCAAATTAAATTTAAGACTGTTTTCTCATAATATTGTGACTTTATTCCCATAAGGCTTTATTCTTGTAATTTTATTCATTTATTTTTTCTTAGCCTGGCCTTCATGCTCATTACATAACTGAGTTTATTGTTCACAAACTCACACTTTTATGGTCAAAATCAAAATTTTGAACGAGTACAAGTTTGTAAAAATGGCTAAATGCAGCACTGATATTTTACAGTGTTGATTTAAGTGTTATCTTGACCTCAATTCAGTGCATTTCCTAAAAACACACTAACTGAGATGTGTGTGTGAGTGTGTGTGTGTGAGACCTGTGAATTATTTAGCCGTGCCGCTCGCTGCACCTCGTTTGGAAATCCTCCTGCTCTCCCAGGAGGCCTGTGGTGTTTTTCATAAATGCAGTTAAATATTTCCAGTCGCCTTGTGGAAACCTTCCGTTTTTTATTTATTTATTTACTTTTGCTAACATAAACAGCTCTCATATTCATGCGTTCTGCAGCCTGGATGAGTGGGAGTAAAATGATTCAGTTAAAGCTGCTGCTGACATTGGGATGAAATCTGTTCTCCATGTGGAGCGATGCGCAGGACAAGTGAGCAAATGCTTTATTTTCACACATTGTACATGCTGCAGTATAGGCTGTGTACACACAGACACATGGTGCTAATCCTGCAGCGTGAGCCGCGCTATGCCAGTGTGGCGGCTCACAGTGGCTCAACGCTTCACTGGTTTCTCTTTTCATTTGTCACTCATCTTTAAATACTTTGTGAAAACAGAAATATTAAAGCTGGAGCGCATCAGTGATGTTAAAGTTTGAGTTGTAGTTTGTGTTAGTTTATTCAGATAAGTTGATTTCCTGGGTGTATTGGCTTAAAAATGACTTTTATAATCACATATTCATAAAAAAAGCATTTAGTTTTGCAATGTGTAATTTTATTTAACAACAAAGCAGAAGGATTAGTGAGGCGTTATTTTTGCAAAGATAAAAATTAACATGAAATTTAAAAAAAAATCCTAGTTAATGAATTCATTTCTGTTCCTGGAAAAGGATGAATAACTGCTTTTTCTTAATTTCTCTCAATATCTATTCATTAATTTTCTTTCATGTTTAGGTTCAGCGACTGGTTCAAACGGAAAGAAGAAAATCTAATTTTAAGTGTTTATTTGTTCAGCTAGAAGAAGCAATTAAAACATTTTAATCTAAATCTTGCCTGTGGTGTGAATAATTTTGACAGTGTTTGAGTTAACATTTTTTAAATTAAATTACTAAAAATAACAACTTTTTAATTCAACTTATTCAGAAGTGGAGGTAAACATTTGCTTAGCTCTTTATTTTGCTACAACTGGTCAATATGATTTTTTTTTTTTTTTTGCAAATTACATATTTTTGAACTGAAAACTGAAATTTTCTACTAATAAAAAAATAAATCTAGTGACCTAAATCTAATACTTAAAAATCAGTGGTTTCAAAATGTAAAGTTTATTTTGGTTGAAAGTATTCCTGAGGTTTTCCTTGGTGTTCCTGAAGTCGTTCAGTCTTTGTCGTCCGTTCTGTCAAACCAACCAAAGCCTTTGAAAACCCTGTTCCCCTCCTGGCCTGTGGGGGCGCTGCACCAAGAACCACTGAAGGAAACGACATGAAAATCTGATGAAGACACTGAGCGCAACTTCCCTCTTCACAAAATGTAAACAAAAATAAAGTGGCGTCAGATTTCAGCGATTGTAGGAGTTCTCTTTTGTTTTAGGCTAAAGATCACGAGCCGTTTCTTCTGCAACGCCAGGCTAGCGCCTTTGTTTTGGTTATATTTACCCTGAATGCACTGCGCCGTAGCTCATTTCATACTTTTGGAGGGGTTGGTTCTATCACTTCATTTATAAATACAGTTTGTGGCTCTGTTTACAATAATAATAATAATAATAATAATAATAATAATAATAATTTATTGATGTTTTTGTACTTCTAATTTGGTTTCTACTGCTTCTAAAAACAGCCGAAGCACTTAAAAAAACTGTTTTTAAGTTATTGTGTTTCTGTGTATGGAAAGTAACGTCACAAATCAGCAGGCACTGCCCCGTTACCTAGCAACTCCAGTAGAGTTCTGACCGGTTACCTAGCAACTCCAGCAGAGTTCTGCCTGTTACCTAGCAACTCCAGCAGAGTTCTGCCTGTTACCTAGCAACCCACATGGGGTACCAGAATGTATGTTCAGCTAGTTTCACTGCTCTCTGTGTTGTTTAGCAGCTGCTGGGAAAGACAGCAGCCTATTAGGGACGGGTCAATCTGAAACGATTAGACTAAAATCTCATCATCTAAGAATGAAAAATGTAGTGAAGAATAATAGATCACCTTCCCAGTTATTATCTGGTATTTATGAATCTAAACATTTATGAAATTGTTCATTCTATCTGTGCACTGCAGTCCTTTAGAGTAATTCATAATTAAAGTACAAACATAAAAAATACATGTGAACAAAGATAAACGTTAGATGGAAGAGTTGTAGGAGGAACTTTGATGAGTCTGAAGCTGCTTTGTGTGGCAAGGTCAGAATCAGGGATGTTTGCAGTTTTATATCATTCATGAAGCTTTGAATCTTTCCTTTTTGACAACCAGGAACAATCCATAGTCCCAACAAATGAATTAGCTCTGAAGCCTCGGTGGAAACGAGTTTCCAGATAAATTGTTCCTGACGTTTTTCATGAGACAAGAGAATAAAATCTTCATCCAAGTCAAGTATTTTCTTCCAAACTTTGAAACAAAAATTGTAGTTGCATTTTATATTTACATTTACAGAATTTCTTTCTAATTGATGAAATAATAAAATCCTCCTGAAAATCAGTTTTCCTGCCATCTTTGTACTATTTTATTCAATAAAGTTATTTAGATTCAGAACAAACCAAAAGTATAAAAGAATCTGCTTGAGATATTTTGATTTGTAAGGAGTATTAGAGCTATGCTAAGAAAATAACGATTATGATATAATTATGAGAATAAAATTGTAGGAGAAAAAAATAATACGAAAATTTTCATATTACAACTAATACAAAAATATTTCAATAATAAAATTGTACCAGAATAAATGTAAAATAATAATTAAAGTTGAAATATTACTAAAATAAAGTCACAATATTTGAACTATATTCTCATAATTTTATTATTTTTCTTTATATGGCCCTCATAGATAGACTTGAATACATCTTCAATAAAATATGTATTGTAAACAGAACTTTATATAAACAATTTGAATTAAATTTTTCCCCATGTAAACCTGGTACCACATTATGAAATGTAAAGCATTGTGATTTTATTTATGATTAATCACATAAAACAGTTTCCTTCAGTGGCAGATTTATGTTGAATCAAACTTGAATGTTGCAGAGAACGGAGCTTGGCGCTGCAATGAATCGCTCACTGAGGAATTACAGGACTTAATGAAAACTTCAGAATGAGGAGGAAATTATATTTTTACGCTCATGAATTAGCTCAAGTCTTCTTCAGCAACTGTGGAAAATTAAAAATCCACGGTTTATGTCGTGAGTTTCGGCTTGGTTTGCCAGCAGGTGCATAAATAAAGCCGAGGCGGCGCAGAATGAGCTTTAATAGCTTTTCACCATTTGATGTTGAGTTTGAGGCGTTCAGGGAAATCAATTTGGAAAGTTCCTCAAATAAAAAGGAATTGGGAGTTAATTGAACTCCCACTGGCTGAACATGTGGCGTGTAGGGGACGAACTAACCTCACCATTGTTTTTAATTTGTGTCAGTCGGCGACATGGATAGTTGCTGATTAAATGCTCTGAGTTTACAACCAGCAGCCTGTTGTCAAATGGAGCTAGTTTCACTCTTTGCTTGTCCAGTTTAAAAAACTAAGATTAAAACCTGTCACCATGCTGTCAGTCTCACAAATCACCTAATAACATTTGCTCTATTAAAAGTTAAATAAATAAACCACATTCCAGCCAAATCCTGTCTGATTTGAGTCAACTCATTCCTGTGTTTTTTAGTTGGTTGAGTTGATCTTTAATGCTGCTGCTGTGGTTCTTTCCTCTGTGCTCCGAGTCAAACTAACCAAATCTTTGAAAAAACTGTTCCCCTCCTCACCTTTGGGGGCGCTGCACCAAGAACTACTGAAGGAAACAACATGAAAACCTACATCTTTTTATCTGAACTAAAGTTTTGTTCTTCAAGTTCAAAATCCTGATTTCTTTTCCCTAATCTGTAAAGTCGTGGTTTCAAAATTAAGAATTATTTATGAAATGATTCCTGAAACATTTCTTGGTCTTTTTCCACTGAAGTAGTTCCAATGTTTCTTTATTGCTCGTTCTGTTTGTGGTTCTCTTTCTCTGCCCTGAGTCAAACCAACCTTTATAAAACTATTCCCCTCCTCACCTATGGGGGCGCTGCATCAAGAACCACTGAAGAAAACGACACAAAAACCTCTGAAGAAGAAACTTCCTTGAGTTATTGCTGATAAAACCTTTGTATACTTTCTTTATTTTCCTTTACTTCTACTTTTTCAAAGCCTTTGTTTTGGTAAGATAGAGTGCCATGTTTTTATATCCTTAGCAGGAATATATTCCTGATCTGACTTGGGAAGACATTTTTATTACGTCTGCTGATCTAAGATCCAACCAGCGCAGGTGAAAATCTAACCTGCAGTATTTCTACATCACATAATGGCTGCAAAACCTTCGACATGTTCATCTGTTTATCCGATGCACTGCTGGTTTGTTTTGTTGCCGGTGTGTGTCAGGGTTCGGTGTGTGTGTGAGAGTTTAGTGTTCTTGTTTTTCCACCTGCGTATATTTCATATTCCAATGTCCCTAAAAAAAATCCAAACCTAAAACCAAACCTTTAGCTCATTTAGAAAGTTGGGTCCTCACGTGTAACCACCTAGTCACTCGCAAAAAAAAGTCCTCACGTTTCGGGAAATACAAATATGTATGTGTGTGTGAGGGTTTGGTGTGTGTGTGAGGGTTCAGTGTGTGTGTGTGAGGGTTCGGTGTGTGAGGGTTTGGTGTGTGTGTGTGTGTGTGTGAGGGTTTGGTGTGTGTGTGAGGGTTCGGTGTGTGTGAGGGTTCGGTGTGTGTGAGGGTTCGGTGTGTGTGAGGGTTCGGTGTGTGTGTGTAACGGTAGCTTAACAAAAACAGGATGGAAACATGTATCGGATAGAGGCACAAGTTATCTTTATTTTGTAAATAAGTGAGTTTTTCAACATTGAGAGGTTAAAATTGTTCATTTGTTTTAATGAGTGTGTTAAAACAAATGAAATACCTAGAATAGTTTTGAGATTACAGCCGATATGTTTTGGTTGTAAATGTTATTTTTAAGTTTCGGTCGTAAGAGCATTTTCCTGTAGCTTACACTGTTTTTGCATCACACAAGTCACATGACCAACCACTGGATGTTACTACTGGCAGAAACTTTGAAGAAGACGACAACAGGAAGTAGTTCGAGGATTGTTTTTTTCTCCCCACATGTGATTTTAATTGTGTTTTTTATTTAATGGAAACACCGTAATTTCATTTTTTTAAGTTAGCAAAATATTGACAAAGTTTTGTGCACATTTGTAATGAGGACGAAGCTACTAGCTGCATTTTCATTAGCCAAAGAATCATACAACTTGAAATTACAAAATTAAACGTAAAATAAAAACATGTCAATTAATCATTTTTTTAATTTTTGCTAAAAATATTTGGCGCTAGCATGTGATTCTTTTATTCTTTCAAAATTGTAATTCAAACTCGGCTAGTGAAATTTTCACTGATGCCAGTAAAGGAGGTGCAACACAAAGTATTCATCCAGGATTTTGCTTTTACTTTATTAGCAATAGGGACCAAAAACATTCAGTAGTTTTTACTAACATCCTGTCTTGGGCATTTAATACGGTTTGCAAAATAAAACAACAGTGATCCAGATTCTGTTCTTACTGCTGAAAAGACAAAACAAATCTGAAAATACCAAGAAAAATTTAAAAAATGAGAATATAATCATAATATTACAATTTTATTCTCACAATATTAACTTTATTCTCAACATATGATGTTATTCTCTTTGTTTTTTCTAATACTGTTACGACTTTATTCTCCTAATATTATTTTATTTTCCTGTTATGATTTTATTGTTGCATGACTTCATTCTCATAAAATTGTGACTTTTTTCTCATAATATTACTTTGTTCTTGTAATACTATAACTGTATTCTGGTGATTTCATTTTAATTTTTTTCCTCAGTATGGTCCT
This sequence comes from Gambusia affinis, assembly GCF_019740435.1. Taxonomy (NCBI): domain Eukaryota; kingdom Metazoa; phylum Chordata; class Actinopteri; order Cyprinodontiformes; family Poeciliidae; genus Gambusia; species Gambusia affinis. The sequence continues at coordinate 27,546,288 of NC_057878.1, forward strand.
GATACATTTAGGGTTCATTGGTTTTTTTTTTCTACAAATCTGAAATGCTTTTATTATTTTTAAAATCTACAGTAACTTATTCACCCTTTATTTACTTAATTAAAATATTGTGTTTATCATTTATTTATTTTTGTTTTTTCTTTTTTTTTTTACTTGAAAGAAAAATAAGAGTTTCAACTAGACATTTTTGAGCCTCATGCCAAAAAGTTTGTACTGTTTTAATGTAATGTCTTAATGCATTCTATTAACACTGCGTGTTAGTACAATCATTAAAAAGTCGCTTTCACTCATTTGCAAAGCTTGGCTCTAATTACAAACAAACAAGAATATTGCAAATCCCGCTTTACGGCGTGTGTGACTTCAGATGATAACTGCTGCATAATTAGCCCACAGTAAGAGTCGTGAGCAAATTAACTCGTTATCCAGCAATCTACCGAGGTCAAATTAACAAACCCTGAAAATCCATCCAGTGGTGACGCCGCAATGAGATCGGAGGCGCGGGAGCGCGTCGGCAGCAGCCACTCATTTGCAAAGCTTGGCTCTAATTACAAACAAACAAGAATATTGCAAATCCCGCTTTACGGCGTGTGTGACTTCAGATGATAACTGCTGCATAATTAGCCCACAGTAAGAGTCGTGAGCAAATTAACTCGTTATCCAGCAATCTACCGAGGTCAAATTAACAAACCCTGAAAATCCATCCAGTGGTGACGCCGCTAAATGAGATCGGAGCCGCGCGGGAGCGTCGGCAGCGCGTCTCGCGGCGTCAATCACCTCTTCCCGCCGTTACACCAGCCGCTGCGGCCGGTCTCCGGTGACGGGAGGAGGAATGGCGGAGAGGAGAATGTTAATGAACAACTCCTTATCTCCCGGCCTGCTGTTGTTTCAACAGAAGCTGGCGGATGCAGACTCGGCTCGTCGTCTCCTTCCCTCTTTCCTGGGAGAGGGGGGGGAGCGTGCTGTGCTGTTGCCATGGTTACTAACTTTTGGGTATTCCAGCAAGTCGCTCGTTTTAGGCCAAAATGTTTTTATTTGTCGGAAGGGATGCCTGAGAGTACAGTTGATAGTACATAGTTATCATGTGACGTCACACTTGAGTGAACTTTGTAACTGGTTGCTGTGGAGTTGCTATGACAACAATTAACAAACAGCAAGCTGAGATCGCGCCTCGTTCCAAGCTAACTTATAAACAATAAGTTTACAAATTGAGTATTATTCCCACAGTGGAATACTAAGATAAATATCAGTAATATTTACTGTAGTACTTACTGCTGAACTAGCTAAATTAGCTAAGCTAATGTAGCTTTTATCTGCTAGCTAAGATAAAAGCTACGTGTTTGTTGCTACATGTACTTACTCTGCCAGTCACCAGAACCTTGTTATTCACAAAAAGAGTTTGGACTCTTCGCAAAGGCGTTTAAATATTGATTGTATGCGTCCATGGATTTAACGATATCGCACTGAGAACAGAGGCAGCTTGTCCGTATCATCTGACATGTTGATTCTCCGTCTCATACGGGTCGATCCCAACAGCAGCCATTTTGTTCATCTATCTCTCATTGGTCAAGAGTGTCCACATGTTTCCTTTTTGTTGAAATTCCAGAATACTTTATTGATCCCGATGGATCGATAGAAGCCGTGGTTCATCCGGGCATTTCTCTGCGCTTGCCTACTAACATGCTGAGGTTCACTTCCAGGTCTGACTTCTGGGAACTATTAACTGACAGCATTTGAGTTAATTGGATTCATATTGTGGATGGGTTTAAAAACACCACCACAAACAAACTGCTTCCTTTTTTCCAGATTTAACACTGACATTTACAGAATTAACAAGCTTGGCGAAATTTATGTTTTCAAGAATAAATAGTTCAATAGTTACATTTAAAATAGATGTTCAAGTTATTGTACGTAGAGAAAAGCCGATTTAGTCGTTTCTATTCAGTTCCCTTCAGTATTTCTTAGCTTCACAAACATAATGACCTTCGTTGCTCTTTCCAGAATAAAATCCTCTTTGTTTTTATGCATGTTTCAGAGAAATATTCACACTTTTTTCTTCTTGTTTTGTTTTAAATCCAGTATGAGAACAGATTTTCAGCCAGGATCACTTCCCCCTCACAGGCAACAATAGCGGTGTTGAGCAACTGCAGTGGTGAGAACCCAAACAATCAGTTGGATTTTAAGCCTTTCATGCATGGAGAAGCCAGAGCTTATAGCGCTGCATGTGGGTTGAAGAAAGGAGACAAACACTTTTGCTGCTCTCTAACTCCAAGGTGGGAGTTTATAATAGTCTCTGCTGTCATTACACTTAAATAAAAGCCACATTTCCAGCTCTTTAAGATAACTAACCATGAACAGACTCTTCTCAAACAGCATTATTTGTCCTGTTAACACAAAGTTGTACAAATGGTTCAACTCTACTGAGAATAAGGCGTTAAATTCTCCTCCAGAGAATTAAAATACATGTTTATACTGAAAAAGTGTCTAATATTCACTATTGATGTCCTGATTTAGCAGGTTTTGGATTTAAAAATAAGGGAAATTTCTCAGGTCCAGCTTCCCTTATGTTTTAAATCAAGTTTATGAGAAATCTAAAATAACTGTAAACTATAATTAGGTGTTGAGAAACTGATCTTTGTTGACAATGAAATGCTGTAATAGAGTCAAAATGAAAACACAAAAGGGAATTGAAGCACATTTTCTACACTTTACACATTTATCAGCCTTATCAGTTATATGATATAACTGAGTGAAACATTTCAGGTAGAAATTACATTTCATTAGGCAGAAAATTGACCTTAATCACTATTTTGACAGAAAAAAACAACAACACATTTTTGTTAGTTTCTACTGTAACACAATAAATTCTACCATACAGAGCATAAGACTACCTTTGGTTTCATTTTTAAAACATTACTTTGATGATTTTCCTGTTCAATTTGTTAAATTCATTAAAGGTCTTATTATTTTATTTAGCTATATTTACAGGGATCAGATGGTTTAAAATCTGAGCAAGTTTAATGCAAATAACCCATAAAAGGTCAGATTTTATGGAGATTAGGAATTTAAATAAATCATTTAATATTCACATAATCAGACAGACCAGAATGTGGAAGTATTGTAAAGACCAAAATGGAAATAATTCATATAAATAACATAATTACAAAAAATCAAGATAAGGCATAAGAAACATTTATTTCAATATAAAACTTATTAAACTTTAGTGTGTCTGTCTCTGGTTTATTTTTAATTCAAGAAAGAGCAGAAATACTTCACAATAAATTCCCTCAAGTAAAAGTAAAAAGTGCATTTTTAAAGTAAATGTAACGAGTTACTACCCACTCTGCGGTTGACAGTTTTGATTTTCTACTCTAGTGTCAGTTTTGGGATTTCCCATCATCCTCTCTGCTTATCGGCGTTTTATTCGAGCTTCCTGCAGACAGTGATGGTGAGCCGGGTCCCTCTGGCCCTGCAGTGGCCCCTAAAGGGACTGCTGACTCCATAATGCAGCTGTCAAATGTTTTGGAGTTGTCAGTCGCTGCATAGAGTTCTCTGCCTATAGACAGGAATCCTTTTCTCAAAATATGCTCCAGTGCCAAAGGGATTCGCTCAGCCGTCCGAATCATTGGGTTCAGTTGACCCGATCACTTCCACGAGGCAGGCACACTGCTGAATAAATCTTTATGAAAAAACAAGTGGAGCTCATGCAACTTCTTCACAAGGAGATATTTACTGTAACGATTCTGGTTTTTAGGACTGGGCCCGTTAGGACCGTCAGTTTCACTGTTGCTGCCGTGATTCAGTGTATTTTCAGGTGATTTAATTTTTGAGGCTTCCTTACTGGTCTGTTGTGATAAAACGATTCGCAGTTTCCAGTAAACACAGGAGAATAAAACCCTCCAGAACCCTTTAAACTTCAATTTCCCAAAGCCAGGATGAATCACACACCTGAATCTAAGGGTGCATTCTCACCAGTCATGTTCAGTTCACTTCAATCCTAAGTCTGCTTGCCTAGAAAGTCCAGTTCGTTTGAGAAGGTGTGAATGTTAATCAAACTCTGGTCCACCTACAAACCTCGGTCTCAGTTTGGTAGAACTGAACTCTGACTCGGTTCGAATGAAAAAATCAGAAAGTGGACTATAGTGCAGGGCATTCTGGGTAAATATAACCAAAACAATGAGCTAGGCTAGCGCTAGCAGGAGAAAGTGACTGTTGTCTTTCACCAACAAAAAAAGAAAAATCCTACAACAGCTAAAATCTGACCTGATGCTACTCCATTTTAGTTTGCACTTTGTGAAAAAGGAAGTTTCTTCTAAAGGTTTTGTTGTTTCCTTCAGTGGTTCTTGGTGCAGCGCCCCCACAGGCGAGAAGGGGAACAGGTTTTTCAAAGGATTTGTTTGGTTGGTTTGACTTAGAGGAGTGAAAAAGAGAACTGCCCTCCTGATATAACTCTTTTAAAGGCTCCCACATACTTCATCTTAAAGTTTATATTCTTGGTTATAAGACGTTCATATTCTCTAAACACACCTTTCAATAATGGTTGATTTCACACACATCACGCCCTTACCACGTAGGAAAGTGAAATGGAAAGAATCACAACTTCCTACTTAATTTCTATCCAGCAGTCTGCAGTTATTTTGTGAAGAATTGTATAAATGTACATCATCTGTCTGATAAACTTTCCTCAAAAGTATCAATCAGTGTTGTAGTCAAGACCACCTAACCCAAGACCAAGACCAGCGCCCCGCGTTGCATGACACAATAAAATGTGAAATATGATCAAAATTGCAAATCAAATTGATCTGAAAGATTCACATTCCCATAAAAACACCTAGATATTAAATACTTAGAGCTGAAATAAATTTTGCCATTATTATCTAAAAAGATAACGCCCTGGGCATTTGCCCATATCATTCATGTCAGAAGCCACCACTGTTTACAGCATTAAACATGGCAATTGAGGCAATGCCCTGACGGTAAACAACGCTCAACTATGAACACTGACCAAAGAGCAACAAGCAAGAAGTAACCAAACACAAAGCGCTCAGCAGGACGGTCCTCTCCCTCTGCAGGATCCAGGCAGCACAACGCTGTAATGTCTGCCATCATGGCCACTTTGAACGAAACAATCAATGAGCAATGAGCATGCTCTTTCATTCTTAAATAAAACCAATATCAGTGTATATAATTAGATAAAATACTGCAGTGTAGGCAGAGCATTACAAGAACAAAGAAGGGCTCTCAGTGAGGCTCCAGTCTTTTCTTCTTAGTAAAGAGACGTTCAGAAGACTCAGATCGTTCATGAATGTCTCATCACTGTATTGCAGACTTTTGGACACAGTGTTGTTCCATTTAGGCGACACTTTAGTCAACACCTCACAATAATTCAGCGCAGTGAGTGACTTTTTTTCCATCACAAATGCTAATGTGTCTCTGTGCAGCTAGCTTTGCTAACATCACGTCAAAGAGCTTACCGTTCTTTGAGCTTCTTTTCTAAGTGATGAAAAAAGTTTGGATACTAAATGGATGTGGACTATTCTTAACATCGCTGTCTGAGCGCGTTTCCAGATCTTTAGTCCAGTCACACAACTCACCGCAAAGACCTCAGTGAAACTGTTAGAAGAAAACCTCGCGGCTGCATCAGTGAAAGCAGATCTCAACGTTTCGGAAAGATTTTATGAAAGGACTTCCAGTTTCCAGGTAACGGCTGATTTTTTTCTTCTTCTGTCTTTTCTGTGGTTGAAACATCTGACGAGCTGAAAGCAGAATCAGTAGAACGAATATACATTAATTTACATAAATGACACTAATTAGCACAGACATGGTGTTACTACATCATTATCACATTATTACTACTCTTTCCGAAACTCATACACGTTTTAACCTGTAAAATTACGGCGGCGTCTTTTGTGGGAATGGGTTTTTCTTTAAACTTTCTCACTGAAAAGGTCAGATTTGGCACCTCAGGAACCACATTTTCTGGCCTGACAACCTGATTTAAAACCGGCAGCTAATGAGGGAAATCCTGCTGCTCGATGCTCAGTGTACCCAATGTAAGATGAAAAGTGATTTCTGCTCCCTGCTCATTTGCAAACCCACCTTTTTAAAAATAACAGTCCCTCAACAGCCCCGGTCACACTATCCTGCATGTCTTATAACATCATAACATCAAGATTTAGCATAATGTCGACCTCAGATTCAGACGTCTGGGACTTTTAAAGGTGGGCAATGAAGACTTTTCAACTTCATCACAATATTTTACGATAATAAAGATGATTTTAAAAACACTTATTTTCTAGGAAACTGTGGCTGAATCCACCACAAACACATTTATTCCCATTTATTTCAAAAAGGTTGTGATTTAAATCACCAAAATGCACACAGTAACTACATTTAATCGCATTTGAAAATGTATATATGCATAGAAAAAAATCAGATCATGCTGTCAGTTTTAGCTTTAGTTTCTTTTAAGGCTAAAAGAGAAATCTTATGAAACTTTCTCTTGTTTTTATCTGATTTTATGAGGTCATTTAATTAAGTCAGAAGTCTTAATTACTTGTTCTGTTTGTTTTGGTTTGTTTTATGAAAGCAGGTTTCTGTTGGGTCTCAATGAGACAACCTGCATAATAAAATAAAAATAAACTGACAGAGACAATGATGAACCGAAAGTCTTAACATGATAAGAATTTTTTCTTGATAAATAATAAATAGAATAAATGGGAAAACCAATCAGCTTTTCAGTTAGATTATAAAAACGTCGCATGTTTAGAGACTCAAATCGTGTGCATGAAAAACGCTGGAGAACAAAAAGACGGATCTTTTCCTCACCATGCGGTGGAACGACAAAATGAAACCTGGACATGCAGCTGTTACTACTGATTTAGTGCACAGCAAAGAGAAAATAATGCAGAAAAACCATAGAAGAAAAACTCAAAACCACTTTTTTTTTATCGCTCTCTGTGTCGGCTGTGCTACATGTGGACTTGTTGCCATAGCAACTGACATCAACGACACTATGTGTTTCAGGATTCAACACCAAAAAACACTAAAATATTTCACAAACATATACACAAAGAACAGAACATTCAGTTTGTTACGGTTTTATGTTTTCAGGTTTTATGTTTATTTTGAGATTATTAATAAGTGAGCTGTGGTAGATTAGCTAACGATGCTGTTAGCTAAGCTAACACAGTGCTAGTTGTTAGCTTAGCTAACAACTAGCACAAATGATTAGCTCATTTAAACTAGGATCTGTCTGAGTTGAGGTGTGGCACTGGGTCGCCTTATTTATTAATTTTTTAACTGAACTGAAACACAACACATTCAACAGCACAGCTACATGTTAAGATCTCATAATCAATAATTAGCATAATTAGCTGAACTACTTTCCTCTTTCTCACTTTTTATTTAAAACTTTTTCCTGCCTTTATCTAGTTGTTGTTGTTTTGACACTTAGTTTCACAGCACTGTGTTCCTTTTTCTTTCATATATCATACGTACTGTTAGGATTTAGCTCCTTTATGTTGAGAACTTCGCAGCTAAAACCAATGCAAGTCATCGTCGCCTTTCAGTCCTTTGGATCTCGTGCGAGTGACGTCACATGTTTTGGTGGAACCAGTGAAACTCATCCTGCTAGCTGGCCGGTGTGTTCATGAATGCGCTGTCCCATGCAGGCTCTCTGTGGCGCTGGAGTGGCAGACAGACCTCCGCCGTGCGCGTCTACCTGCCGCCGCAGTGACAGCCCCTCATAAATCACGCCTATCTCCCACCGGTGGCACACGCCGCTTTTGTCCTTCACACAATGCGGGCCTTCCTCCATGATGTCTGCAGACAGTTTGGACGCTGCGGGGCCGCTGGAGGCCAACGCAATATTCACATGGACACTCTCAAACTTCTGATGAACATTAATCACACACGGCTCTGATTACCAATCAGATGCATTGTAACATTCGGGCGGATTTCCTCCGGTGCTGTTTGTCTGAAACCCGCCTGGCCGCTGAAGCAGAGCGAATCCCTTCATTGTTTCACCCAGACGGTAATTCAGAAGCTGCTGTCGGCTTTTCTCACAGCTGGGAAACAGCTGACCTGCAGCTACAAGAGGCAGAGGCTTCAGCTGGGATGTGTGCTAGAGGTAGCCACGGTGAAATCAGCTCCCGCCATGTTTACATATAAACACAGACAGCTGGGCAGAGGAGCCACAAACTACCCAACATGAGACATATACCTCCACATGTTTTCACCGAAAACTGCTTAAAAACTATCAATGATTTCATTTTTAAGAACTCCATCATCAGACGGGCCTAAACACAAAGTTAACTGGAAAATGACAATAATTTATAATAATTTATATAAGAAACATAAACACTGAAAAAATGTCCAAATCAATGTATTTTCATATAAAACTGCAGGTGTCTTTATGGCTAAAACATGTTGAAATTACTAGAAAACAGCAGAGATACTTCATAAAAAAATTACTCAAGTAAAAGTAAAAAGTGCAGCGCAGTAGAAATATTCTTCATTCATTCTAATTCATTGAATAAAAACTCAGATTTTCAGCTCCTGGAGAAGCTTTTATTTTACTAGTTTCTGTCAAAAATCTTTCATTCAAACAAGATTTGGAGACTTTTAACATTTGCTACATTTAAAGCATCAAGAGAACTCCACTTCCTGAAATACGAGCCTGAAAAACATCTGAATAAAACAAATCATTTCCCCAAATCATAATTTTTACTCAGTAGGACACTCAGTCAAGTACAGTATAGTGAGAACTCAAAGAAAATTTCATTTTTTCCAAGAAGTCGCTCAAACTGGAGAACTGGACTTTCTACACAAACAGACTGGAGTTGGATAAAACTGGGACCGGTGTGAACCTCTGGGCTGAGTCCGGTGGACTCGGTTCAATTTGGGACTAAACTGCATCATCTGCTCCATGTCCAGCTGCTGTGGTTCAAACCAACCTGTTCCCCTCCTGGCCTGTGGGGGCGCTGCACCAACAACCACTGAAGGAAATGACACAAAAACCTCCTGAAGAAGAAACTGAACACAACTTCCTTCTACACCAAATGTAAACAAAATGGAGGAGCGTCAGATTTTAGCGGCTGCAGAATTTCTCATTTTTGGTAAAAGCCCAGAAGCCATTTCTCCTGCTAGCGCTAGGCTAGCGCTTTTGGTTATATTTACCCAGAATGCCCTGCACCGTACTGCACTTCCTGCTCTTGGAGCGGTCTAAGAGCCGCTTGGTGTTTACATCTGAATTCAAACCAAAGCAAAGTTCACTTCAACAGAACCGAGACCGAGGTTTGTAGGAGGATTAGCGTTAGCTTTTTTGGTTTGATTAGCTTTCACACTGCACCAAACGAACCAGCCTTTCTAGACAAATGCACTGGGGTTGGGTTAAAGCGGAGTAAACAGGGCTCTGCTGTATGAACAGGAAGCTCTTATTATTCCTCTTCGCTCTCCTGCTGCTGTACCTGAACTCTCTTCAGTTGTTGTGTGTCAGTCATTTGTTTTACTGGTGTTTTCACCACACTGGGGACCCATTGCCATGCAGATTCTGCACATATATCAATGGAAACTGGGAATGCTCATCTGTAATGAGGCTCTCCAACCCACTGAGGACGAATATTGACATTTACGTGATTCTCTGGCTGCAGCTAATTTGTCCATTTTCTCCTCATCATTGTTATTCTCCTCCGTTTGTGTCCTTGTGCCTTAAAGATCTGGCTAATTAGAGCTTCAAATGTTATTAACGAGAGGCAGAAAACGCTGCAGCCCTCTGGTGATGGGATGTCACCAAAATGAAACAGCAGATGATTAAAAACATGCAGGTGTCTGACATTTTAAAGGAAAACCGCTGAAATTTATAAAACCCGTTCAGGTTTCATGGAACAGCAAAAAGAAACTAACAGAAGATATTTGCCAGGTTTGTGCTGCAAAACATTTGTGCTGCGATCATTTTGAAGATAAAGTTTTCCAGAGGTCATGAAAGGTCAAATTTAGTTTGTTTGTCAAATCAGACTAAATTTGTGTCGATGAACTCGTCAACATTTGTGCTGCTTTTGCTTTGAAGATGATGACCTTTGATGACCTCTGGAAACTTTTTCATTAATATCTTTAAAATGATCACAGCACAAAAGTTTTGTAGCACAAAAACATTTTTGCTGCAAAAGGTTTTGACACCAATTATGTTAGATTTCATGAAGCTGTGGGATTTTTTAAATCTTCATGTTTGTGTAACGATAAAAAAATCGTCACAATCTTATCGTGATGAAGATCATCGCACCAACAACTGACTGGTTTTATAAAACTGGTCAATTTTCACCAGTTTTGAAAATTAGGCAACAATTTCCAAATCCTGGTGAACCTGACATGGCCAGAAGAAACTTTAGATCTTCTTCAGGAACAACTAAAGCTGATAAAATGCTTTTTTAAATAAATATACATTTTTATACACTTTAATCAGTGACAGAAGAGAAAAAAACATAAATCCTGTTAAGTGTATTTGAGAATTTGGGTCCATAATAAAACACTAATTCACTGGAAGATCCATATCTTATGTTAATATTTGTTAGGTGAATGTTTCTAAGTGAGATGCTCGTATTTTTTTATGTAAATGGCTCCATTCAAACTTTTCCGGAGATAAAAATGCAATTCAACACCAGCACAAACCTACGAGCGTTGAATTAATATGCTGGTAGAACAGAGCAGGGATTTGTCATATGTGTTAGTCACTGGGTGATATTCAAGCTCCCAGCATGACTCCGGTTTAGCCCACACACTCTGCCTTTCCACGCCAAAATCTGGTTACAGAAAAATCATCTGAATGCAGAATTAGGACGGCAGCTTTTGAAAGTCCTTCCTTTAAACACAATCCTCTTTTCTCAACACCATGGCAGCTAAAACACAGAAAAAGGAATTATATTCCAGACTAAAGTGGAGATTTTACGCATCAAGTTTGGTCTGAAAAAGTAAAGAAATCCAAACCTGTGTAAAGAGAAATATCGACATATTTTCATGGCAATAGGGACCAAAACCACCAACTAAAAGCTAAAATCCACAATAAAACACCTAAAATTAGCTACTTTAATGATCAAACATCCAACATGTCTTTATGTGCATGGATACAGAAACCATGTTAGCTCAACCGCAGAAGCTAACATCTAGCTACTCTTCCTTATCTCCAGATTTCAGCCAATCAGAACAGAGGAAAATACCAGCCAATAGCGTGTCCAGGAGCCTAAGGAACTTAATCTGCATTTTCTATCAGATATTTTACATATTAATAAGTCTGTCATTAAGCGTATTTTTCTGGACGATAAATTATCCTAGAAATTATTGCGATAAACGATAATATTGTTGTTTTGATACCATTTCAAGTAGCTTAATGGAAGAACACATTCTCCAAAATAAACTTTAAATTCTGATGAACATTTAGACATTTTATATATCCAAAATAAATAAACAAAACAGAAACAAATAACTGCCTGAATTTATTTATTAATTTATTAATAAAACTGCCCTTCAAAACAACACCAGACTGAAAACTTTGTTCTTCCAGGTTTTGGTAGAAAGACAGAAAATAGGAAAACAATAAATCATGCAAAAGGTAATTATTCACATTGTTTTAATTTATTGTGTGGTTAACTGATTTATTGTGACAGGCTTAACAAAAATATGAGAAAAATTCTGCCGTTGAACAGACAGTAGAGATAAAAATAAAAACAACTCAAAATTCCCATCCTGTTAAACGATACGATAAATGCTCACTGCTGGACACATTCACTGTGCAGAAAGTCGACAGATTGGAAGTAATTAAGAGTAATGTTTTAAAATAAACTCAGGCAGTTATTTGACCTCTGGGCGTTTTTACTCCTGTTGATATAAACTCTCTGTTATAAGCAGATTGTTGAACGCGTCAGGAGCAACAACATGCAGAGGAAATGAAACCTGCAAACACCAATTAACTGTAAATGAACTCAGGTGACCTTGAAGCAGCGACAGGATGTGAACGTGGAGCAGATCCCGTCTGCAACCCGCCGCTTCCTGGAACCTCACAGAACCAGAAACTTCATTTATTACGAGATGATCTGCCTGTATGGAAGTAAATATGTGCCATCAGAATTTGAATAAAAAATACCTCTGAAATTTGAATGTTGTATATTAGTGCTTACTTTTTCAGTATTAAAATAAATTCAGAATATATTTTTAACCTAAAAAAAAATTCAATGTCATTATTTTTGCAGTAAAAAAATTCGTGTAATTTTTTTACATGGTTGCAATTTTCAGTTATTAAAAAAATTCACATTCCTATTTCAAAGTGATCAAATTTTCAATATACATATTTTTCACAGTTTAAATTTTCAGTGTTAAAAAATTCAGCATATAAAAAATTCAACTTTTCAAAATTCAAATGCAATATTTTCGTTGTCCTCCAATTCAACTTGCTCAAATTCGCCGTCTCAAATTCAGCGTCTAAAAATTCGCTGTCTCAAATTCAGCGTCTAAAAATTCGCTGTAAAAATGGCCAAGGTTACTTCAGGTCACAGACATTAGCAATGGATGTCCGATTCCAACATCCACCTAATCACGTGACACAACCGTCATATTGAAGAAATACCAGCATCACCCAGGCTGGCGACCATGGAGGCGAACGCAAACCCAACGGTGAGTTTAATGCTTTCATATTTCTATAGTATATTTTATTTTGTGCATGAAGTTTGATACATTATCTTAAAGCCTGATTTAAAACACGGGTTGGGCCGTTGTTAATCTTACACCGTGTAGTGCCGGCATATTACATCTTGCTACCTCCTAGCACCCCCAGCCCCTCCCCGCTGTCCCACGTCCAATTTCCCCAGTTTTATTTCAAAAAGAAATACCACTTGGGTCAAGTCTAGAATCTTTAAAGAGAACTGATGGGTGGCGACATTCTGGGTTGTTTGTATGTTGTCTTAGGTGAGACTGAGACAGGCAGTCTTAGTAAAGTCGTAATTTTTCAGGAGATGCTACCGCTAATATCGCTGCCTTGTGTGCTTCAAAGAGGGGCTGTGAACACTTTCCGACATTAATTATAACCACAACCCCATTCTGATCAGCTACCGTATTGTTCAGGTGACTTCATTACAACATCATCCAAAATACTGCTTCTCTTATCTGACAATTGTTGATATACAATATTAATTTACATTCTTTTTACTTTGCCTAAAACCTCGTTCTGTTACCTAGCAACACTATAAACAACCGCCTTTGTTTTTTCAGTTGATTTTAACTCATTTTCAATAAAATATATGCTTGTAAGTACATCTGTTAACTTATTTTAGATTAAATATCATAATTTAATTTAGATTACTGTGACTTCTCAATGCTGACCTACTGATGTCAAAATACTTTTTTATTTTACTGACAATTTTTTTTATGTTTTTTTTCTTTTTTCAAGGAACTTTTGCTGAATCATATTTTTGATAGACTCCGTGATCGTTTGGAGCAGGAAGAAGCAGTTTTATATCTGGGAAGAGTGTGCACAATCAAAGGTTTGTACAAATGACAAGTTTCAATATGTGATGCTTTTGAATGTCTATAGTAACATTAGCTTTGTGTGGTCTTCAATATGATGAGATTTGAAGGGCAGTTTTAATCGTTTATTACTCCATAATTGAAGGACTGAGCGACTGTGAGAGATCTGTGGACGGCTGTAACATGCATCTATTATGACGTGCTACACTACCTTAAAGAAGAGGGATACCTGGACATTTCAAATGAAGCACCTCTTCTGTTGCCATTATGTCTTCCTGCCATGTCTGCAGGATGATCTGGATACTTTCTGCAGTGGCTGGGACAATCACCCACTTCCAACTGAAGCAACATGACTCCTAACCTGCTCTGGGTTCTTGGTCGTACACATCATCCAATTCCTGAACCCCACGGTGCCTTGACAGAGGTTATAAAGATTATAACGGAGGCTCAGATGTATTTGCTGAACATTTTATGTTCAGATTTTTTTTTAATAACAATAGCTGAATAACGGCAAACGGCTGTTTGTAACCAAGCAACCAAAATCACCAGAAGGCAATCATGTTTTAACAAGATAACTATCACATTTTAATAAGATACATATGATGTTATAACGTGATAGCGCTCAATTTTTTTTCCTGTGACAGCAATCTTCCGTGCCAGTTTAAAAATTCACCATTTATGAAATGTAAAGCAAAATGCTGATCATGTTACCACAGAGGTGAATTTTAGTGCTTTTATGGTAGACATGTTAGAGAACAAAAATGTTCTAAATTTGTAATTTGTTTGGTTTTTTTCTTTACTCAAAAGGAACCCATTAGGTACATTTGTACATTGTTGTATTGCTTTACATTACTTGAATTATAAGAATCAGAAAAAGTTTTGTCTTATGTTGTTTATTTTCTAATACCTAAAGCATATATGAACTCATCTAAGTACATTCAATAAAATTTTGCATAAAAAAACAATTTCAGTTTCATATTTAAAACTGCCTGTACAAACAGTACTGACTCAGAGAAATGAAATATCTACTCTGAACATTGTGTTATTCTAGTTCCTCTAGTTTTGAATTTGACAAAACTAGAGAAATTAGAGTAACAGCAATGTTGTCGCTCTAATGAGTAATACATATGATCACATTTAAACATATGTATCGAACTTGTGATCTGACAAAATCAGAAAATTGAATTGATTCTACATTTCAACAAAACTGTTTTGTTTTAACAAACTGATTCACAAACAAAGAACTGCTACAGCTTAAATGTAGATTGTTTTTTATTTATTTATTTTTTTAACAGGTCGATCACTCAAAGCAAGCCAAAGCCAGACTGCGTAGAGGAAATGCATGCTACAAAATCCTCACTGAAAGAGTTGTAATTCCAGTAGTGACAAGGAATTCTTAGTGTTTTGTAGTTTCCACGAACAATCTCCACAGACAGACTTGCTGGCAGATTTTCCCATCCAGTCCAGAATTTCATCATGTCTCCTCTTCCTCCACTCCGTGGTCTTTCAGTTAGTAAATTAAGTAAGTGGCTTGCAGATTCAACAATAGCATCCTGACTACCCTGTAGTCACAAAATATATAAAAGACAAAGTAGCAGTTGAAAAAGGATTAGTTAAAAAGAAATTTACACTTCATGAGAATGATCACTTTTACTCAGGAAAGCTCTGTGCTGTAGGGTTCCCACCTTTCAGAAATTAAAATAAGGATCTAGCAGATGGAAAGTGTCATTCTATTTCACTAGAGAAACTAAAACTGCAGTACCATAAGTTTTAAAGAATAAAGAGACAGTATAATTTCTTCAGTTTCCCTCTTAATTTTTTTTTACAATTGCTAGCATTCATCCTCACTGACACTGTTCAGCCTGGCATGTGTGTCTTCCCTCTCCTGTATCTTTGCTAGGACATGGTAGAGTATCGGTTGAGGACGTTTTAAAAAGACGCAGGTTGAGAGCGGCTCACCACGACTGCTAACCCTCTTTTGCACCCTAGTGTTTCTAGGCAACCGTGACATCATCAATGGTCCAAAGCGTTCTGGGGTCCTTACTAGCTCCACATTAGCTGAGCTTAACATGTCTTGTGTTTTATTTTTGTAATTATTGTTACACTAAATGTTTATATGCGTGTGATAGGCGTTACTGTCGGACATACAGAAATACCGAACAAATCGCGTCTCGTTACGGGGCGATTCCGTATTTTACGAAAGGGATGGCAATCCTACTGTGCTCTTCTCTCATTAAAATTATAGAAACTATATAAAACACAAATAAAACAAAAATTTGTAATATTAACAACTTCCCAACCAGTGTTTTAAATCAGGCTTTAAGATAATGTATCAAACTTCATGCACAAAATAAAATATACTATAGAAATATGAAAGCATTAAACTCACCGTTGGGTTTGCGTTCGCCTCCATGGTCGCCAGCCTGGGTGATGCTGGTATTTCTTCAATATGACGGTTGTGTCACGTGATTAGGTGGATGTTGGAATCGGACATCCATTGCTAATGTCTGTGACCTGAAGTAACCTTGGCCATTTTTACAGCGAATTTTTAGACGCTGAATTTGAGACAGCGAATTTTTAGACGCTGAATTTGAGACGGCGAATTTGAGCAAGTTGAATTGGAGGACAACGAAAATATTGCATTTGAATTTTGAAAAGTTGAATTTTTTATATGCTGAATTTTTTAACACTGAAAATTTAAACTGTGAAAAATATGTATATTGAAAATTTGATGACTTTGAAATAGGAATGTGAATTTTTTTAATAACTGAAAATTGCAACCATGTAAAAAAAATTACACCGAATTTTTTTTACTGCAAAAATAATGACATTGAATTTTTTTTTAGGTTAAAAATATATTCTGAATTTATTTTAATACTGAAAAAGTAAGCACTAATATACAACATTCAAATTTCAGAGGTATTTTTTATTCAAATTCTGATGGCACATATTTACTTCCATATGCCTGCCAGTGAAACAACCTGACCTGTGAGTCGTTTGTTCTTATTTCAAGGGCAAAAACAGATTTACACCAGAAACGATACAAAGATATTTGGTAAGATTTGGTGTTTTTAAAGTGCGACATGGAAAAAATGTCTTGCTTCACTGCAAAAACTGCAAGAAAGTTTTAGCAAAAATAGAAAGTTTCACCACTTTGAGATTAGTTTCTGGTGTTTTCTGATAACTTTGTTCATAAAAAATGAGTCAAAACTAACATAAAATTAACTGTTCAGCAGGAAACAGGAGCTGTTTTTAATTCTGTAACATTTATAAAGAATTACTTGTTAAACTGTCAGATTATTTCACTTAACAAAACTTTCTATTATGTTGTAACTGAAATAATTTGCCAATAGATTCAGTATTTTTAATCAATATTTAGGAATTATTCACTTAACATCTCCGATATCTTGCTGAAACGTTATTTTTAAGTTAGTTTTGTCTTATTTAAAGAGTACAAAGATATCCGCACTAAAACCCAGTCAACATATTTGGTCAAATTTAGTATTTTTTCAGTGTATGATTGAAGACCAGCTAACCAGTATGTTTTAAATCAATATTAAGGGATTACTGACATAAAACAAGCTCCTATTTCCTGCTGAAAAGTTACGTTAGTTCATTTTGTCTCATGTTAGGTGAATTAAGATATTTGCTCTACATCAGACAGGTCCTTGGTAAATTTGGTGCTTTGCAGTGTAGGAAGTGGCTCATTGAAGCATCAGCTCTTCCTTCCTGTGTGCAGTAGCTGTTCTTCCAGCAGCGTTTCCTGCAGCTCCTGCTGCTGCGCCGCCTTTTGTTTGCCTCTGAATCTCCTGCAGTTTCTCTCCTCTTGCTAAGGAGGGAAAGTTTGTTTTCTCCCTGCCTTTGTTGGAAGCTGCAGTTTTCCCGCTCCGTTTTGTTTTCAGCAGGCGTTGTCTCTCTTGTTCTCCTCCGTTTTTGTTTTCTCCTCCCCAGCTGTCGCTACCTGCTACCTGTGGCGCTACCTTTGCCCCTTTCCACAGAAATGGCTGCTCTGACAAGCGCCTCCACGCGGCGCCGGCCCCACGCGGCCGGCTGCAGATGTGTCCGCTCCCGTCCTTTCCTGTCCCTCTTCCCGTGACTCGGCCCCGGCGCGGCGACCCCGCCTGACCCCGCCGTGACGCCGCTCTTCGCCCCGGAGTCCTCTGCTGTCATCTGCTTCTTCTTTTCTCTCTTTCTGCTTCCTGTTTCGGTTGTTGATCTGCAGCTTCCTCTTTTATTACATGTAGGAAATAAATATACTTCATCTCTTATTCCTTTGGCTGCGTCACATTAATACCACGTAGTTTAAAATATTTAAATCTGTGTCTGGAATGTTAAACTTAAAGCAAAATTTTAGCATGACTTTGTATTTAGAAACATTTTACATACAGAGACTAAAAGGAATATTATCTTATTTATTTTGATTTTGCATTAGCTCTGTATATTAGCACTGGCAAATGTTGTTAGCTCTAGCTAATGATTTTAACTCTAGCTAATGTTGTTAGCTTCTGCTAATGATTTTAACTCTAGCTAATGTTGTTAGCTCCTGCTAATGGTTTTATCTCCAGCTAGAGGCGTTAGGTCTGTCTTGATAAGCAATAAATCAATAAATATCATGATAAACTAAAAAGATATCAATAATTTACATTTGCATTACTTTTTGTTTTTCTCTTTTTTTATTTCTTTCTACCAAAAACTGGATGATAAAAGTTTTCAGTTTGGTGTTTTGATCTCTTGAAGGACAATTTTATTTACTTTATAATTTATTTTATTTGTTGCTTCTGTTGTGACAGGAATACATGTTAGCTAACGCTGTTAGCTAATGCTGTTAGCTCCTGCTAACGCTGTTAACTCCTGCTAACGTTGTTAACTCCTGCTAACGTTGTTAGCTCCTGCTAACGCTGTTAACTCCTGCTAACGTTGTTAGCTCCTGCTAACGCTGTTAGCTGTATCTTATACAGTAAATAAGTTTGTTTAAACTGGAATCTCGTGTTGTTTCTGCTGACCTTCATGACCTTGACCTTTATGTTGTGTTACAGGCTGGATGTACCGACCCGCGTTGTTAACTCGGCATGCATTGTCCAGATTAAAAAGTTAAGACATCCATACGTAAAAATGAAATAAAGATATAAATGTTTGAAGTAATTATGAGGTTTTTTTGCATCACAAACAGCCTTTAGGTTTAGGTCAATGTTAGCAAACACTTTTCAAAAAGCTTTTTAATAAGTTACATTATTAAACAAATCTTTCTTTGTTCTGTTAACTTATGAAGCTTGGATTGGAAAATGGTTCAACTTTAGAGAAAAACCACAGAAAGCTCAAACTTAACCAGAGAGTGAATGAAACGAAGCTGTTTGTAGGAAAATATCCTTACTTATCGCCTCATTATGTTACAGCTGAATACAGATTTCATAAACATACAAACATCATGTAACACTTATGGAAAACTCATTTGTCATTTAGCTCTCAGCTGCTAACGTTCAGAAGAAAGCAAACTTCAGCCTTTCCAAACACAAACGTTTCAGAAAGCGGCTCAAAGTTCAGGCACAAATGAATCTCATCCAACCGCGACGCAGGCAGCTCTGCTGCTCCTCTGCTCTCCTGCTGGGTTGCTGGTTCACCAGTTGCTCTCGGTGTTGCCATGAACTGTTATCTGATGAACAACAAAGCAGAGGGTCTTGAGATTTTAACCTCCTCTGCTCCGATAAATATCCACTGGCATAAACACAAACGCTCTGCCAAAGAAAACCTGATAGCAACCAGCTAATTATGGAGGAAAACCAGAGGCAAAATCCGATTTACTCCACAAATAAATAAAGGATTTTCAGGTTTTATTGTCTCAAACAGGAGCCAGAAAGTGAGAAGGTGACCTGTTGGAAACCAGAGAGTTGTTGTGCGATGTTGGAGCCAAGCAGCAGCGGAGCAAGGTAACCTTTTCTCTAATTGATGTGTGTGAGTGCGGCGCACACCAGGCGGCCATATTGTGAGGGAGCGTGGAGGAGCCGGGGCCCCAGCATGCGGCGCGCTGCGACGGGGGGGGGTTGATGCAGCTGTGCAGTTTGACTGATGCGCTGCAATCAGACAGCAGCGTAATGGGCTCAAACTGAGAAGGAAGCTTTCATTCACATCCACACTGGAGAAATTACTGAACACTTTTCTGGCTGCTGCAAAAATAAAAACCAACCTGGATTAGAAACAGCTATTAGAGTTTGTTAAAAACATAAACGATTTGGTCTTTAATACGTAGTAAAGTTATACTGGGATGAACTGGAGGATACAGTAAAGGATGTTTACTGAAGGAACATAACCACTGCAGTGATTAGATCAAAATGTATAAAAAAATGTAAACATTTAAAATAAAAAACCTTCTTACTTTGTACCTCTGTTCCACAGAAATATTCAAGAAGCTTTAGTGAAGTTTCTGCTTCACTGTTAAAGGAAGCAGAAACTGTTGATGCTTTTAGCTGCAGATGCATCTTCTGTTGACTAAAGGAATGAAGTATTACAGGCGAGAAAATGTTTTATTTTAAAAAGGAATTGAATTATTTATTTGCATTTTTATGCATTTCTAGTATTGTGTAAAATAATCTTAAGTGCTTAAATGTAAAACATGAAGAATGTGGATGGATTTTATGAACTACTTTTTGGTTTTTCCCTCAGGGAAATGACCTCCTCTGTCTCTCCCTCTACACATAAAACAGTAAAAAATTTAAAAGTAAATGATTCTTGTTGATCCTTGATAGAATTTCAAAACAGTATGATTTCTAATTCTTAATAAATGATCAATAATTACATGAAACTCTTTTGGTTCCTGTGCTGTCCTGTTGCTCTCCGTGGTGCTGAAATTGTGACACTTTCAGTTTTATGTGTTTGCAGTTTCTTCCTTCCGTAGCAGAAACACTTCACTGATGTTTTCTGTGCGTGAACTCGGCCGTCGCTCCAAAACGGTGAGAATGTATCCGATTCAAACGAGCTTACACCTCGGTTTGCTGAGTCGTCGGGTTTCCACCCAATCAGCTCTTAAAGGGCCCGATTTCCTGGCGCTGAATGTGTTGTTTGTGCCGTTTCCATGGCGCCTTCGGGAGCCGTTTTTAAGGAAAATGTTTGCTCATTAGTCGCCTTAATGCAAATTCACTCAGCATTGTTCAGATGTGAATCAGCATTGCTCTGGTAATGACTGCTAGAAAAGCAATTACCTTTGTAATCATGGCTTCCCTCCTAATGACTTTTCTTCAAATATGCATTTATAATTCAGAGCTACAGAACCATGGTGATCTGGGGATAGCTACAGGAGTAGTTCTGTACGAGGTAAGTAAAATCTGCAGTTGAAACCAGACATTTACATGAATAAAAAACTGTTTTTCTCACTGTCTGAAGTGAAATCTGACCAAACTTTCCTAGTTTTACATCAGTTAGAATTACCAAAAGTATTTATGTTTGCTAAATGCCAGAAAACTTAGCTAGGAATTATTTTTTTATTTTTGCAGCTGTCCTTAAGTTTAGGTGTTTACGGACATTTGGTCAGTATCAGGGGAACCATCTTTTAAGCGGTCTGACTTGAGTCTAACCTTTTGGGTTTCCTCTCAGAAGCTTGAGGAAGAAAATGACAAAATGCTACAAACACAGAAAATAGGAGCAGAAGTCCTCCAGGCCACCAGGGGGAGTCGATCAGCAAATCATCTCTGACCAAAGTTATACATTTTTGGGTTTTTCATTACAGTTTAGTTTTAGTTTGTTGTGGCTGTTTGCTTGTTTGCTTCAGTTAGCTTTAAGCCGTTTTTAAAGTGTGTTTTCAAGTTTCTATCAGTTTTAGTTTTCTCATACTTTGATTAATTTTTTTACTTTGTATGGTGATTATGTGCACATTGATTTGGTATTGAATACTCAACAGAAGATACAATTCAGATTATTTAATGATTTAATGTTTTACCCCAGATTTAGCTGTCGCCGTTTTGAGGACTAGCATAAGTGCTGCTGTTGCAAACAGCTGACGTAAACGGCTTTTGTGGGAAAAATAAATCTATTTCACCTGAGCTCAAAAGGCTGATAAATATCCATAAACATGAAAACAAAACATATTCCGGATATAATTCCAGTTGGTGATAGTTTTATTTGCTGTTTTTATTTATTTCAGCTAACAAAAAATTTTTCAGTCAGTTTTATCATTTTGTTTGTTTTAGTTAATTGTAATGTCCCGGTTTGGACCAGACCCTCAGTAAAGACGGGATGAAACGGTGGGTTATACTTCATGTGTTTTACAATATTCTAAACACCAGACCGTTGTTGTAGGCAATCCTCCCTGCTCCAGACTCCTCCTGGTGGCCTGGAGGACTTTGGTTACATGGATTTAGTTTGCAGCTTGTTTTATTCACAGTTTTTGTTATTTGTTGCTTACGTTTCCTGTGGTTGCAGCATTTCTCGTTTGTTTTGTTAATTGTACGCCTTTTGCTCCTGCCAGGCTGCAGTTTTTTCCAGTTTGGAGTCCAGTCCTTGTTTTCCAGTCATGCTGGCCCAACAAACCCATGGAAACTAGTTTCATCCCTGCATCACGTCTTTATTTTATACTCTACATCTCAATGTTTCTGCCTTTGCTCTTTGTTGTTCCCGACCTTGACTCGTGGTATTCCCACTGGTTCTGATGGGATCCATCCTGATTCCTCTCCGTGTTCATTTCCCCTTAGCTGTCTAACTGCAGCGTTTTAGTTGAAAGTAAAAGATGAGGGATTGGAGGAAGCGATCCAGCTGGTTCTGTTCGTCCTAAGACTAATGGACGTCCTTGGGCGGTTGGACCCTCCGGCTCCTCATTCAGTTTCTGTGGCACCTTCATTTCAGATGCTGGCAGTTCCCAAGGACGAACCTGAAGTCCAGTTGGATAAATTGTTCTGTGTTGCTCTCTCTCTCCGTTCTCATCATCCTTTGTTCTTCTATCGGACAAAGAGACTCTTTAAACTCTGGGTTGTTTGTTGGAACCCAAGCAGAAACTGAAAACGTCCAAATTTGTTTCAATCAATTAAATGTCTGGCTAACATTTAATTAAATCAAAATATTCTTCCAGAAATCAAAAAATAAGTGCAAAACTTTTCTCTTTTTTGGGGGGAAAATAGTCCAAACGTCGCTGGCGCTGCGAGAAAAAGTAATAAACCTCATAACTGGAAGAGCTGCAACAACTGCAGTCAAGTATTTCTGATAGCTTGTAATAAAGTCTTATAAATAAATCAAATACAGATGAACATACGGAGAAACAACGTGCAAAACAATGCACATCTTTAGGTATTCGTAGCACTGAGTGTTTTTGTTGATATTGTAGAGGAAGAAAGAGAAACAATAATAATAATAATAATAATAAAATATATAAAAATAACAATACTAAACCTTTCACAATGAATGAAATAAGTTTTAAAGTCCATTTTCCCAGCCAACACGTTGCGCTGCATCAGCCTTTCAACCAGTGGGAGATAATTATCAATTCCAGGTACAGAAGGAAATTAAACAAATTGCAAAATGACTTTAATATTTAAACAAGGAGAATGAAGGTTAACAGGAGAGGTTTTGCTTTTAGGGCCGATTTTACACAAAATGGCTTCGATTAAAGTCCCAACACCAACAGATCTTAACAGTTTGAGTTTTTATTCATTAATCAGTGACTTTTATCATCTGAACAACAAATTAAATCTAAGAAAGTTGCTGTCAAAAATTGGACTTGAAAAGATTATTCAGACTATTTACTATTTGTATGTTTTTTGCTAAGTGTTTAACTTTTCATCTTAGAATTTAAGAAAATCTCTAGATCCTTTGTTTTATCACTGAACTGCTACATATTCCAATAACCAGATTAAACAATAGATTAATTACTTTTAAATCTACTTATTCCATAAAACTCTGAATAGTGTGATTCAGGTGAACACTGTGTGACATTTAAAAACAACAATCTTCTCCTGCTGACCTGATTTGTTCTCTTCCATCTCTTAATATCTTTTTGGGACCAAACCCAACAGAGGAATATTTTGTTTCCCCTGGAGGCCAAACAAAGATTTAATACTGCGTCTCCTTTATGTAACTTTGGTAAAGCAGTTTACAAGCAGCAGGGCTTTAAATCAGACTTTTGGTTTTTTGAGGTAATTTTCCATAAAGGTACTTCTTCAGCTGAGGCTGACAGCTCCATCCGTCACCGAGGAATTAAAGTACAAGACAGAAACGCTGCTGTGAGCTTGTAGCTGCCCGGCGTTTCTAACGGCGCTGATATGCAGAACGATCAGTGAATATTAAGCGGCTGCCGTTGTGTTTTGGTACATTAAAGATGTTTTTCAATCGATACAGAACAACACGAGCCGGACAGATGAGGGGAAAAAAGAGAAGAAGTTTGACATTTTAATTATTTGTTTTGACAAATCACACAGTCACATCCAGCGTGTTCGGCCTCTGTTTCCCAGCTGCTTTACTCGTCATCTGTCAGCAGCTTCTGGACGGATTAATGTGTGGAGGCCGAAAGCATCTCTACTGACACGGAGAAGGAAACTTACATCATATTTAGAAAACATTAAAACGCAAACCAACCCGGTTTTCACACATTTATGTCATCTGCACTAATGACACTCTGGTACTTTAAAGTTTGGTTTTCTTGTTTCAGCATTAAACAGTTTCAATCCAGTGTGATTTTAGGAATGAGATTACATTCTTTTCTTGTACATAAACAGCTGTTTGTTCAGAAATAACTGAATCTGTTCACCCAATAAAATTATGTAACTTGGAATTGTAAAAATAAATTTGCTCAATGAAAACACAAATTAAAAAAATGCTCAGATTTTTAATAAAAATTTTGCACTAGCATGAGGTGGATTTTTTTCAACCATATTGAAATCAGAATGTTTTATAAAAGGAAACTCTTTTATCACATCAGTCTCTGCTTCTGCAGCAGAAGATGCTCCAAAGGCAGGAAGTGGACTACAGAGCAGGGCATTCTGGGTAAATACAGCCACAACAAACAGGCTAGCTTAGCGCTAGAGAGAGAAACAGCTCGTGGTCTTTAGCCAGAGAAAAGAGAAATCCTAAAACCACTAAGATCTGACAGCACTCCGTTTCTGCTTTTGGCATAAACAACAAAATTGTGCTCTGTGTCTTCTTCAAAGGTTTTTGTGTAACTTCCTGCTTGGTGCAGCGCCCCTACAGGCGAGGAGGGGAACAAGCTGCTGAAAGGGTTTGGTTGGTTTGACTCAGTGAAAGAGAACCAGAGCAGCTGAAGATTAAAGAAATGTTGCAGTTCTGTCCCCAATCGAGCCTCGTTTACTGAACTATCGAGTGAGAAAGTAAGAAGAAAAATAATCAATTTCTGAGAAAATATGCATTTTTTGCTAAATTTAGTTGAAGCCTTAAAGGAATCGCCTCATGCTATAAATAGCCTTTTAAAATGGTAAACTTTCTATTTTAATTGAATTTAATTACATAGCAGCACCTTTGAGTTTGAGGAAACAGCTGATTAACAAACCGTCTCTGAATCACAGTTTTCAAAAACTGACTGATTTAATCTGATTCTAGTTAATAAACTTGATTTTCTTTAGAAACTTTGATTTAGAAACGGTGCATAGATGTTTGTAGAACCATGCAGACGTTTCTGGGCTAAACGTATTTAGTTTGTTGACATTAATCCTCTCAGTACTCAGGACTGTTGATGACATTAGATTTAAGTTTACATTACTTGGCTGTTGGTGGAGAGATGTGAGAGTGACGTGAGGTTGGTGTGAACCTCTGACCTTGATGCTGGATGTGCTGCAGGAGTGGAGCAGTTAGAGACCACAGGGGTTCTGTAAAAGACCAGGAACCGTGAACAGCAAATTGCTCCTGGAGAGAGAAAACGAAAAAGAAACAGTAGTTTGAGAGGAGGAAGGTGTTTTGTTGTTAACGGCGAGCCATTCCACACAATTTAACCGCCGCCGTTCGCCGCTACAACCGAAATGTCGACGGCGGGCATGTCGGGGTTGCCGTGGGAGACAGAAAGATCCCAGCTAGTTTTCAAAACAATTATGTTCTGGTTTGGCTCCTAAGTGATTTTTTATCTAGACAGAAAACATCCTTGAATCGGCTCTAATTACGTCTCCCATTCGAGGGACAGGACACACACACACACACACACACACACACACACACACACACACACACACACACGCAACACCTTGCCATACATCTGTCAGCTGGTAAACATGTGCTCTTGAGTGACTCTCAGATAATTGCCACATTGCGACTGACTTGATTTGCGCAACTTGATTTAATAAATCAGGCAGTAAATTGGAAAAAGCTTTGTGACAGTTATTGTACTGTCAACTCCAGGCTGCGTCTGTCCTCCCACCCCGGAGACCAGAAAGATGGCTGCCGATACGCATGAGTCACAGAGAGGGAGGCGGGAGGAGCGCGGCGACATTAGCCATCAGGGTTTCATACTTCATTTCTTCAGACTTTGCTGCACCTGTGACAGAAATAATATTCCACCCATTTAATGGTTCAGTCGGAGCGCGCGGCAGCGCCCGCTGAGCTAAACGCCGTCTTTCTACTGGGTACACAATCTGCAGCACATGCACTCCAGCATCAAGACGCAGAACCATGTTTGACAGGCTGCTGCGTCTGGCACTTTTCATGGCTTCTCTGCTGATTTTATCGCGGCTGTTTTCGACTTCCAGCTCAACCGATTACGACCAGAGTGCTGATATGAGGCGGTGCTGGCATCGCGGTAAAGCGAGGGAATTCTGGGTATTAAAGGCAGGAAATGAGGAGTTTTCATCAAATGAAACTGCAAACAAACCGAAAAGTGTCCTGAAGCATTTGACCAAAACGCAGATGGAAATTTGGACAAAAAGAACCAGGAGAGCTAATTATAGGAGAGTGGATGCAGCTGAGAAGGTGAATAAGAGATAAACCAGAAAACAAATTAACTTTATATAAACAGTAAGCAGAAACACAGAGAAACTGGAGCTGAAACGATTAATAGTGATTTAATCATTTATTGAAACAATCGTCAACTAATTTAGTGATTGATTAATCGTTAACTGGAGTATACAGACAAAAAAAAAACATTTGTTGAAATGGTAACATAATCAAAGCAGTAATTAAAGCCAAAACTGTACAAAAAATATTCAGACAGAAATACAGTAAAACACATTTTGTAAACCGAGTTTGGTGATCAATATGTTGTACAGTGGGCATATAGGAGGTGCATAACTTTCTAAAAAAGCTTTTTCTTGTTTGAAGAAAAAACTTGATACAGAAATTTTGGTTGAAAACAAAAATCTATACTGAAGAGACCAAGGAGGAAAATATCAAACTCCCTCTCTCTCTGTCCAGGTTGCAGATGTGATCCATGTAGTAAAAGTTGTGTGTTTCTTTCTGGCTATAAATGATCCGGCCAGCTGTAATATCATAACCCTGTAAATGTTTTGGATTTTATGTCTGCAGTAAATATCGTTCCCGTCCGTCCTAAAATAAAAACAGCAGACCTGGAAGTGTGTATCTCCATCTTGTCGACATACAAGCAAACCCCACAAATCTGTTTTGAAGGATCCTTTCTGTGTAATTATCTCTCTCCACACCCTTTTCATTTCACAATGAGTCGCCCATCTGTCAACTTCACTCTCACTGAGCTTCAGACACCTGCAGCCTCCCTGGCCGCCCGCGCTCTCCTCTTTATGTGACACGACTCGGTGCCCCGACTGGCCACATTTCATCTTTTTCTGAGGCCCCCAGGCTCCATTAAGCCAGAGCCAGCAGAAGGGAATGGACCCGTCCGGCGCTGCTAAGCCTTTAAAGGAGACATCAACCGATACTATTAGGAAGTTTCAGGTTTCTGATGCAACAGCCAATAATACAGGAGAAATAAGTGAAGGCTTTCAATAAAAAGTGATTGAGACTCTTTGGTGAAGCAACAAACTCCAGTATGATGCAACTTTGTGTCCAACTCCAGTCCGTTTGTGTAGAAAGTCCGGTTCGTTTGCAGAGGCATACATGCTAATCAAACTCTGATCCGCCAACAAACCTCGGACTCGGTTTGGTTGACGTGAACTCTGGTTCGGTTTGAATGCATATATGAACACCAAGTGAACCGGAGACCGCTCCAAAAGCAGGAAGTGGACTACAGTTCAGGGCATTCTGGGTAAATAAAACCAAAACAAACATGCTAGCTTAATGCTAGCGGGTGAAATGAGTCTTGGTTTTCAGCCAAAGATAAAAGAGGAATCGTACAACCACTAAAATCATTTTAGTTTATGTTTTCTGAAGGAGGACGTCGTCTTCAGGAGGTTTTTGTGTCGTTTCTTTCATTGTTTCTTGGAGCAGCGCCCCCCACAGACGAGGAGGGGAACAGGTTGCTCAAAGGGTTTGCTTGATTTAGAACCACAGCAACTGGAAATGGAGCAAATGAAGCAAGTTTGGTCTCCAACCAAAGAAAATCTACCAAACTGTCAGGTTGAAAAATAATCTATTTGAGAAAATAGTGATTTTTATTTTACTAAATATACTTGGTGAAATCTTAAAGAAACGACTCCATGCTTTAAATAGCAGTTTATAGAGGGGCACCCTTTGCATTTAAATTTAGTATATTTGAATACACAGCTGACTAACATACCGTCTCTGAATGGCTCTTTACTCAGCTGTCGTGAGTTTTAGCCAGCTGGGTGAATACAGCAGGGCTACTTGAGCAGATACTTCCTGGTTGGTTTTCTGTTGACCTTTTTTCTGGGTTTGTTTGTTTCTTTGATTCATTATTTGCTAATGTTGCTCATACAGAACAACTAATGTTAGTTATTCAGTCAAATTTCAGCTACAGCTTCTCTATTTGGAGTTAGCATTTTTAATTTACTGATTCCAGGATTGGAAAGTTACTTTCTATGCATCTGTGGATTTTCATTGGTTTCCTCCAGAAGCACACCTGATGTTAACTGGTGGCTCCTAATTGGTCGTGGGTGTGAGTAGATGAAGATTTGAGCAATTTCTGAAAGTCAATGGAGAATAGATACTTCCTCCATTTGCAGATGATGTGCTTTTATTCAGTCTATAACAGGATCTAGTGGTTATCACAGCCCTATAGTTGATTACATGTGGATTATAGTGACAACATGAAAAATAACTGCCAACTTTTGAAAAGCCCAATTCGCTGCTCTGCTAGATAATCTCACACCCGGTGAAACAATAATCTTAGTTTTGACCTGAAGCTTTAGCTTACATTAACTCTCATCATGATCCAAGGTTATATGGAGTCCAGTTTATGGTATAAAGATGTTTTACCTCCTTTAAAAACAGCATGGTGAGGTAAGTTTAAAGGCTTTAAATCAGGGGTCTCAAATTCCAGTCCTCGAGGGCCGCAGTCCTGCAACGTTTAGATGTGCCTCTGCTGCACCACCTGAACAGAAAAATTAAGTCTCTGGAGAACTGATCTACACAAGGTGGAGGTAATTAAGCCATTTCATTACAGTGTTTTGTACCTGTGGCACATCTAAAAACTGCAGGACTGCGGCCCTCCAGGCCTGGAGTTTGAGACCCCTGCTTTAAATGTTTCACTTCATCCCAGCTGAAGTAAGAAATTAACTTTCCATGATCAAAAGTAACTTCCTAAAAAACATACATGGCTTAAAACAGAGCTAAATTCATCCTAAGTCATATTTTATCTAGCGATACACAATATATTGGTATTAACATTGGTATCGGTCAATATTGGTCATTTTTTAATATATCTGTTTTTGCCTGATAAGTAAAACTGGGTCAATATTAACCCAGTTTTAACCCAATAATCATATTTATTGATTCCAAATTGTTGCTGTTTGTTGAGGAGGTTGGAAAATATTTATACAATACAAGTAAATATTGATTATGATTTGTAAAAACAATACCCAAATTTCCACATTTACAAATTTTAATGATCAGAAAACATCAAGGTGTTTTTTAGCATTTTTAAACAGCAAGAATGTAGATTTTGAAGAAAATGTTCTTCAAATGTTATTACTTAAATAACTAGAAGAAATTTACTATGTTGCAACATTTCCAAAAGAAACGCATGAAGAAATTTCAGATAGTCTTGACTGATACGTTTTTGTTCTTTTGCATTTTGAAGATGATAGCAGAATAAGGTAACAGATATAAACAAGTAATATTAACATGTTTGAAAAGAAGTTGGAAGAAGTAAAAAAAAAACTTATGAACTGCAAACCCATAAACTCAGACTTTGTTTTCAGACGGACCAAAAAAGAAAAATATTAACGTACCTAGAAGCTACACAAATTACTCAATTTAAAACCTAAAAGTTTAAAGTTTTCTGGCATCAGGTTAGTAAAAAGATGCAGAGAGAGGTTTGTTTAGTGGCTTTGTTAACCTTAGTTGTGATATTTGTGATAAAAGCTCTTCTGTGAGGGGAGTGGAGGGCGACTGAGGCCAGCAGAGCTGCAGGTGGAAGTGTGTCAGACTAGCTGGGAGAGTCAGAGCAGAACGGCGTACACTGAGAGTCACTCTAGCAGATTGAAACAATCTGTCCGACGCTCAGCGGCCGTCTGGCCCCAGGCGGGGAGCGGACCCGAAGCCCGACATACCGCCGGTTACCTGCCGGCCAGCAAAGTGGCTCTCAAAGAACAGAGAACAATGACTGAAAGGCTGAACTTTAAAAACATCAACTTAGTTTCACCAAACACACACAGAGTGAACTCCTGACTGTCGATGTTCAGTATTCACAGGTTATTCTGTGTAACAGAAATCCAAATTACTCTCAGAACATCTAAAAATCTACAATATTTGACAGAAATGCAGTTTGCTAGCAAGGAGTGCTTCTTATTTATCTTGACAGCAGCTGCATTTCCATTACAAATATGAGCAAATATTTGTCTAAACTCCACTAATATTGGAAAGAAAAAAAAATTATAATTGCGCTATTTCCATTAAATAAGAAATGAAATTAAAGTCATGTGAATAAGCTTGTTCACACGACAAGTCATTAAAATCATGGCAGTATTGGATGTTAACAGTTACATGAGA
The DNA here is from genome assembly GCF_019740435.1 of Gambusia affinis. Classification (NCBI taxonomy): domain Eukaryota; kingdom Metazoa; phylum Chordata; class Actinopteri; order Cyprinodontiformes; family Poeciliidae; genus Gambusia; species Gambusia affinis. The sequence goes on from NC_057878.1 coordinate 27,576,792, forward strand.
TATATTCATAATTCAGCCAATCAGAGGAGAAGTCAGCATCTTATTCAGGCGTTGGAATGACAAGCCCCGCCCACTTCAGAGCCGCTACTTGTGCGGCGATTTGTGGAGATAATAGTCGGCCATTTTACATCAGAACTATGGATTAAACATGTTGGAATGACACAAAATGTTTTGTGAACTGTGATGCTGTGAGACCTCTGGTGGAAAACAAAAACAAATCATCATCCTACTACCACTTCCTGCTGTCTTCTTTGTCGTTTCCACCAGTAGTAACATTCGACTGTCGATCATGTGATTTATGTAAAAATCAACTCATCGTTGAGTGAAAACCTTTTTGTCATAACTTCAGTTTTTTCAAAATTGGTGTGTTTCTATTTAGCAAATTAATTTTCGTCAATTCAGTTTGTGCAACTCTATGGTTAGTGGAAACTAACAGGCAGTTGTGCATCTTTAAAAAGCAGAAGTGGAGACTCCAGCATAAACAACAAGAATGCAGCAAGTGGTTTCTAAACAGCGAATTTACAGGAAAACACTTGTCTTTTCTAGCAGCCATTGTACAAAGCATACAGCTGTAAAACCAGCTGATCAAACATCTTGGAACTCTGCTTGGGTTGCTAGGTAACAGCACTGGGGCTGCTAGGCAATAGCGGTGTGCCCCTTGAATATAACTCAACAATCAGGAGGGTTTTGAAATGAGTAATTTTCCAAACACCAAAAAAAATTTACTTATTGCCAAAAACCAGCCAGAATGTTTTTTGAAGAGTTTGGCCCAAATAGAACAAAAAAGTGGAAAATAGCATCACATAAATGTAGCTAACATGCTAACTGAAGAAGAGCTAAGTGTCAGTAGGAACTCACCTGAATGAGAAACAGAAACACTCTCAGTCAAAACTCATCACATGGAAACAGGACAAATGAAATGTTTCTGCCAGAAAAGGCAGGAACAGCAAATGTTTTACCGCCATGCTGTAAATTGGTGAAAATGTGAGGAGTTTGATAGAAAAAACTGCTGATTTTCCCAACTTTAGCCAGAGGGAAAGTGGCTTTTATCTAAACTCTACTGTGATAAGCTGTTAATTTTCCTTCTGCAGAAGCTGGAGGGTTGTTTCTGGTATCTGATCCTTTAAGCTGCACCGTTATTTCCTTATTTATTTACTGATCTCGTCGAACATCTGTGAGTCTGTTGACGAGGATGTGACGGGAGATAACGCGCGGCGACAGATGCTGCCGGTGATTTATCCCGGCTACCTTTCCAGATCATCAAACTGAAGCGTGTTCGCCCGACTGCGCCGCGCCTGTACTTTCAGAGCGCGCAACAGAACTCTTACTCAGCTTTATTACCGACGCCTGCGGCCCCACCGGAAGTCACAAGCTGTCAGACACATTTGGGTCAAATCTAAAGCTCAAACTCGCAACACAAGCTCATTTTTATTTCCTTCAGCTAAGGGATGCACTTCTTAGCTGACATATTTAATGCAAATGTTTTTATCTCACCATTTCCAGTTGATCAATTAATAAAGAACACATGAATGTCAAATTACCCTGGAAAACTGCAAGTTTAATTAAAAACAGAATGGGAGTTAGAGGAGAGTGAACTAACATGAGCTGAATTATTAAACTCTGAACATGGAAAACTTTGGCTGTAGAGACGTTTGTTCTTGTTCTGCATGTCATTATCGCTGCTGAAAAAAACTTCTGGGTCATTATCTGAAGAAAACGTTTTCCACATGTAAGGAAATCTTCTCTACACTGCAAAAACATTACATGTATTTTTGTCTAGTTTCTACTACAAATATCTTAGTAGTGCACTTGAAATAAGACAAAAGAAGCTCCAAAGTAATTTTTCAGTGAGATATAAAAGTTTGGTTTAAGTCATTTATTTCTGAATATAGATTTTAAAAATGTACTTGCTTCATTGAAAAAATGTTCCCCCTTTTTCAGTGAAAAAACCTGCCAGTAGAACACGTACCTTTTTATTTATATTCAAGAATTATTTACCTATAACAAGCTTATTTAGGGGAAGCCAAGTTTGCTAAACATTTTCAAAGTTAGCAAAATGTTAAAACGCTCAAGAAAATAATTATCAGCGGATTAGCGTTTGTCCACCTCTGCTGGTTTGGACGGCTGTTTGTGATCGGCTTATTTAAGCAACCAGCTGGATGTTTTCCTTTTTTCAGTATTTTATCCACTTTGTGAAATTCAGCATCGCTGGGAGCAAAACAGGCCAGCAGACAACTGACTCAAAATTATTACATTTATGAAACTCCCCTTGACTTATTATTTATTTGAGTAACTTTTTTGAAAAAAATTACTTTTATGAGTATTTTTACTTTGAATAATTTTATTATGAAGTGTTTCTACTTTTACGTGAGAAACGTTTCTGGATTTTCGACCCACTGAATGAAAAACAAACATGTTTTAACCTAAAATTCACTGGACTCAGACACACCTGCAGTTTCTGTTCAAGTTTTAAACGTTTTTATTGAAAGAAACTGATTAGAAAATATTTCCTTTTGCATAATTTTGTTATATTTTATTACTTATATGAATTCTTATTATTTTCGTCCTGAAAATACCAAAATTTCCACTTAAATTTATATTCTGATGATGTATTTTTAAATATTAAACGATTGACAGTATGATCCCCAGTAAACCTTTTACCAAATACTTTTTACTTGAATAATTTCTTAGATGACTACTTTTTACTTTTACTTGAGTAAAAGTATGTTGCAGTAGTGCTACTCTAATTTGAGTATAATTTTGGATATTTACCCACCTCTGGATATAAAAGCATGTGGTCCAGATGCAAACTTCAAAAAAATATACAGTTAGCCCCCACCCAAAAACACAAACCCAAACAAATAAGAAGGTCAAAATGAAAGTGACATTAATGCTAATCAATAGAAAATACACCTGTAAAAATTTCTGTTTGCACTGATTTATTTATGTTAAACAAATAGCACCCACTCTCTGTTTTTCATTTGCCTGTTAAATGGTGGTAATATGTTGAGGTAATATTTCCAAAGCTAAGAACATTCTGTCTCCATAACTTGTAGTAAGATGTGCTAACATTCAGACTAACCACATTATTGTCTCATTGGTTCTGTTTTTACAGTATTTTCAATTTAAATCTCCCTTTCTGCTGATAAATTATTGAGTTAATAGACATGTGAGATCAGCAGCAAATATATTTAAGGTTTTTAATCTGTTATTTAGGTTATTCAACCATCAAATTGGTTCAAAGTGCTATTACACCCATTTCATTATTCATGGAACTAGCTAGCCGCTACATGTTTAGCACTGAGATGCTATTTTAGGCTAGCATAGCTTCGTTGATAAGCTAACTTGTTTTAGCACAGGTTGAACACAACAATAGTCTTTTCCAGCTTTGCATCAGATTGTTTTTTAAGCAGAAATGAATTCCCACTGGGTCAGGAGAAGCAGCTCTGCAGTCCATTGATGTTGTTAACGGACGTCTCAGATTTACAGCAGACCAGAAGGTTCCAGGTCATTTATATTAAAAAAATGACCTGATTTTTTTTCATGTTCATTTTTTTAACATGTTAAAAAAATCAACATGATAAAATCTGTGTAAATAATTAATCAAAATCAAGGCGTTAAATATAACATTTTATATTTTTGGTGTCAAAAAGAGGCTAAATTAATACAGACTAGAAATGTGAATACAGCACAGTAAATATTATTGGTATGCAAATTAGCAACATTACCCATTATTGGACACAACTCTGACCACTAGGTGGCAGTAAAGTGCTTTGAATCTCGTGGACTAACTATGAACATAGTTCCATATAGTCACTGTAGTAACATCTGCTAATCTCCCAGCAAGCAGACAGATAAGACAGATTTTACTTTCTAGTTCTCGGAAGCCCCGCCCCTTTCCAATGCTGCCCTGGGCAACCGCCGATGTAGTCCATATCAAAAAGCACCAAAACCTGCAGAACTACAATGGGCTGAAACTATGTAACCAATACAGTTTAAACAAACTGCTGCCAATGAGAGGTAAAACTCCATAACTCAGAATGAAACATCAAAACATTTAAGGAGGTTTTGAAAAAATCCCTGATTCATTTGGAGTTTGACATCCAACTGGATGGATTAACTCCAAAAACCCAATCAACTAATTGGTTATGTAATTAACCAGTTGATTAATTGAAAGTATTAACCAATTAATTGCAGGTATTAACCAATTAATACCACAAATTAATTTGAGGTAGTACCACTGATGACCACTTGGTGGCAAAACCCATTCCTGGCTCTAAAAGTTCAGGGACTCATGAACGGAGAATAAAACTGGTGTATCAAAAACAAAATGTACTTTTGCTTTTCTTTCTCCAAGACACTTACTGTGTCTTTTATTAGATTTATCACATCTGATTGATGAGCTTGTTCAAGATGTGTTTTTTTAAAATCAAGTTTCAAATGTCAACTCTGCTCCACCTTCTAACTCAAACATGGTAAAGTCTTCAGACTCCAAAACGTTAAAAATAGAATCGGCTGAATGTCAAACTCAATGCTTCGGTATTAAATTGGATTGTAGACACAGTATTATCTTTCTTGATGCAACTTTTTTGAAAATGTACTAAGTACTAGAAAAAGTGAGTTATTAATGACTTTGCTGAAAGTGATGACCACACAAACAATCCAGGAAAAAGCAAGTAAAACTAGCAGTTCAGATAAATTTAGTAACATAATAGCACAGAAATAAAACCGAATGAAACATAGTGAAAATTTAAAATTAGACTAATTAAAAGTCATAAATCAGCTCACCTTAAATGGTGCAGAATCAAAACGTTTAAGGAGGCTTTGAAAGAATCCTCGGTTCTGCTCAGCTGACCTCTGACCTCTTTGGAAGCACAAAGTGAAGAGAAATGGCAGGTGAGCCGTTGCAAATCTGTTCAATAATTTGAAAACAAACAGGAAAGTGAAGTAAGTAAAGGAAGTAAGTTCAGAGGAGTCGGGGCAGATAAAATCTTATATTTGTGTCTTAGAAGTTGAGTCGTTGCACATTTGCTGTGAATCAAACACCAAAGTAAGAAAGGAAAGAAAACTTTCTTAAAGCCTGAAATTTCTGTTTCTGGCATTTAGCATGGCTCTATTGTTTGTTACTCTGTTAATTGTAGGAATAAATGTTGTCAAAACATCCCAGAATTAAAACTGTTGGACTTTTGCAGAAACTCTCGGACTCTGTGCTCTTTCAGACAACCTGCTAGTTTTTATTATTTAGATAATCATGAAGCATTTTCTCAGACAACCTGCTAGTTTTTATTATTTAGATAATCATGAAGCATTTTTCTCAAAACAATAAATTGTTTCTGCAAACAGAACCTCTGTCAACTGTTAGCCACTGTCAGCTGCACTGAATTTTCTCATGAATCATAACAGGAGATCATGAAGGTTAGTGTCTTTATTCGCTTTTAATTAGAATAATGCATCATTAGTGTCAATGTTCAATATTCATTATGAAGCCAAATGAAGCAGCATTTATCCTGTGAAATGATTACATGTGTTTGTGCTGCTGCTGCTTGGAAATGCTAACCAGAAAAGAGAGAGTACGCTACAAACAGCTCCAGTTTCTAACTGGAGCTGTTTACCATTAGCAGGATCAAAATATGGTTTGTTAGAAAGACAAAGATGCTTCATTGTCACTTTAAACATCGATTCAACAGTTTCCAGGTGGTTCTGGTTGGTACTGGCTCCTGCAACTAGCATTACCTCTAGCTGAAGGGGATAGCTCCATCTAATGGTGTTAGCCCTAGCTAAAGGTGTTAGCTCCATCTAATGGTGTCAGCTCTAATTATGTGAACTCTTGCTAATGGTGTTAGTTCCTGCTAATTGTGGTAGCTCTAGCTAATGTTCTTAGCTTTAGCTGATGCTTTTAGCACGACCTAACAGTTTTAGCTCCATCTAATGGTGTTAGCTCTAGCTAATGTCATTAGCTCCATGTAACGGTTAAGTAGGGATTAGTTAGTTATATGAAGTTTAAAGGAACGTGAAACATTTAATGTTTTGTGAGCCGCTCTAGGTAGCATCTACACCTTCTTGTGTTTTGTTTATAGATTCTAGTCTATAGACTATAACTTACCCTCATCATGGCCAACATACACGCATTGTGTAGGTAAAATAATGGTGACCTCCACAGGTGAAATGTATAATAAAGATATACAATTTTTAAGTAGTTTTGAGTTTTACGCACAAACAACATCTTTCAGGTTAATAGGAAAATTACATAATATTTAGGCCAATCTGCCGTTTATTCTTTTAATATCAATAAAGGTTTTTCTTCTTGCTCAGTATTTGAGTCAACATGTCTCTCTTTTGACATTCTAATTTTTCATAATCATTCACAGCGCGTTCTCCTCTGATGCTGTCAAATGATGGTTTTATTTACTCATCCAAGCCTGAAAGTGTTTGCTTAGCCAACTCATGTAAAGGTTTTTTCTCCTGCAACAAAAGCAATTCACAAAGAATAAAAATGAGTTCGCAGGGTCTCCTCATGGCTTTATCTGCAAAAATAAAAATATATGAGGAGCCACAAAGCATGATATTTTTATTTATTTATTTTTAAGAGAGGGATGGGAGATTGTTAGAACGGCATTAAACATTCACATAACTAGTCAACACAGTCCCAGAACTGATATTAAATCGAATATTGTCTGATATGAATGTTTCCATTCAAACTATGGAGAATAACACCTGCAGTCAGATGAGAATCTCTGTGTGCTTCAGTCTTCATGGCCTCGTCTCACAGAGTGTAACTGTGCCTAAAACCCTCATCAAACGCCCATGACTACCTCTCTGGTTGAAAGGATGTTTTCCATACAGAGGAAAATTAGGATCTCTCTCACGAATACAATGTCACTGGAGTGTTGAAATGCATTGGATATGGCCTCTGCAGAGAAGAGCCTGACAAGGCTCTTTTCTGCTCTGTGGCTTTAATCTTAGGACCACTGAAAAATGAGTTTCTCTCAGAGGGAAATGGGAAGCATTTAAAGTTCAACAAATGGACAGCAGACCCTGTTTTGTTGCCATTCTGAGGGTATTTTTTATAGTTTACATTGTGTAAATGTTTGAGTTGATTTTAATTGCATGTCTAAATGCGAGGAAATGAAGAATATTTTGTGGAACATTAAGTCATCTCATGTTTTTGAAAAATATATGTCACTTTTAATGTGCTCCTGTTCTCAGTAGTACGAGATCAATGGTGAGTAATTCACAGTGTACTGCTGCACAATGACCGTACATTACTTTTATTTCATGTTATCATCCCAGTGTTTTTCATATTAAAAGAATGAGCTTAATAAATGGTAATGAACAGATAATAATTTAGTCAGGAAGTAAGTTATGCCCTCATATTCAGTTTCAATCATTCAGCATCCTGAGGTGAATGAAGTATCTGCGTAGTGTATTATGAGTTTAGATTATGTTGTCTTTCGTAGCAACTGCAGCTTCACACATAAAATATCCTATTTAGATTTAAAATCTGCTTTGCGAAGGCCAACAGCAGCCCAGAGTTTAAGACATATACCTAGGTATAGACATATACCTAGGTATATATATATCTATATATATATATATCTATATCTAGGTATAGATATATATATCAAGCTAATACTTGATTGACGTCCTTTTTGGATTTATTTTCAGTATTCACTTATCTTTGGTAGAAGTCAGCATCCTACATCTCGACTTGCTTTATTTGTTTAACTTGCTTTCATTAAGTTATCCAACTATGTGAGATCCTGTCAGAAGTCATTCCATTTTTCTCTCATGAAGCAAATCATGCGTTGATTTGAAAGTATCTATGCATATCGGGTAGTTAGCTAGATCTGGTTCACTTTGGAAAAATATTGCAACATTTGTTACATTTTTAGCTGTTCGCTTTTTCTCTGCACTGACAAATGACCCAACCCATTGAAAAATGTGTTCTGCACCAAGAACCTCTGAGGAAGGGAATATGAAAACCTCTGAAGAAGACGCTGCACACAACTTTCTTCTTCAGGAAATGTTAACAAAAATGGAGTGGCGACAGAGTTCAACTGTTCAAGGATTTCTCTTTTGTCTTTGGCTATAGACCAAAAGCCATTTCTCCTGGTAGAGCTAGACTTGTTTAGGTTGAATTTACCCAGAATGCTCTGCTCTGCTTTACGCTTTTGGCTTTCGGACCAAGGTTTGTGGGCGGACCAGAGTTCACTTACATATTCACACCTCCACAAACGAACCAGACTTTGTAGTTGGAGTTGGATTAAAGTGGACCGAACAGGGCTGTTGAGAATGGACCCTAACAACAGAAGGATAACCCCCTTGACAAGTATACCTTTTGCTAATTCATTTATTTCCAAAATGAAACGAGTTAAAAAACCTCTCGAGTGAGTTAAATTGTGCTTTGTAGCACTGTAGAAAGCGCCTGAGCTGTACCATAATTCTTCACTAATAAAACACCTTTCCAATAACACCTACACCAGTTTTAGTCAGTGTCTGTTTTAGTCCCAATCGAGGCTTTTGTTTAGTCTCTGTTCAGATTGGATGAAGTTAATCCTGTGATTTGTCTAGTGATGCAGATGCAGTTTTTCTCTCCAGAGTGACATTACTGAATTCCCGATAAGAAAGAAAAAAGATGGAAGAAACTAATTGCCTGACCTTTATCGACTCCGTTAGAGGAGGAACACAGCAACATGCACAACCCTCGTTACATCCGCATAATTAACGTCAATCGATCCGACTGCCGTTTTCCTCTCCGCTGATGCACACTGATGTGCCAAGAAGGAGAGTGACAGCTGTCCTGCAAAGTGACACGAGGCAGATTCCTTACCCGATGAATCATTGACCGCAGCTAACGGGCAAGAAGAAGAAAGAGCAAGACAAGGAAAATCTATTAAAACCCTCAAACAAACCTGAGCTGTCAACCAGAAGAACTATCCACGATCTTTATTCTGGGATCAATGGCTTTGTCCAGCTTATTGATTTAGTTTTGTTGCCTTTCTTTAGATGACTACTTGAATGTCAGATCAAACATCATGTCATTTATAAAATACCCAGGTCCAGACAATCTACAAAAAGATGATCAGAGCAGAGAGTATTCCAGAAATATCCCCCATCTTCAGTACTTTTTACTCTCATAGAAGTACTCAAAGAAGGGGTTACAAGTGAAATTTGTTTCCAGAACAAGAAAACACATCACCATGAATCTGTTACCGATATTTAAAGGTCTTATTACCATCATCCATGCAATCTATCATGAGGGTCGTGAGGAAAAGAAGCCCTGCCACCAACTCATTATAAACCACTTCAAGTTTAACATTAAACGTTTAAACACGATACAGAGAAAATAAAGAGCAACTCGAGCCTAAAGCTTTATTGCTCCAGTATCTAAATTGTTTATTGTTGAAAAAAAGCCCCACTTAGAAGTTCATCGTACATTTCCCCCACCTGAAGGATATAACAGCTTTATTTCCTCTTGGGAGCCCGACTCCTTCTTCACTGTCAACCCTCGACGGATTTGCATATGCGGTCAAGAGGTCACCGACTCAGAGGCTCAGGCTGACATTTTAATTCTGCACAGACAGCTAGAGTCTGGCCCAGTCCATTCCCGCCTTGTCTCCACACCCGTCTGACAGGTTAAGTAATGCCAAAGTTGGGGGTGTTCAGCCGTGAGGAAGCAAAGGCAGAAAACTTTGTGCATATTTGACATTGAATCACCACTTCAGAGTGAGCGGTAAAATTCATTCTGTTCTTCCAATCATACAGTTTACATGTTCTGCTCACACTGACAAATTTCAAATATGATTATACGCTGCCTGGCTAAAGAAAAGTCTCCATCTGGATTTAACTAAGCAAATAGGTACGAACCTCCTGTTGGATGATTATCTTTCAGCTGCAACAAGTTATTGAACCTGAATTGATGAAATGAGGAGCTTCTCATTTCGTAAACAACTATGTGGAAAGACACATCCTGTGGTCGTGGAAAAGATGTTGGTCTGTTTAAAAATGATCAAACTGTTGGCATCAACCATAAAAAGCATCTAAGATGATGCATAAGCTATATTACCTATATTACATTAATCATGGTCCAGTGCATCATTTAAAACTGGAAGAAAATTTGGGAAATCATCATCTGGGAGGAAGTAGAAAGTCGTCCTGCATCAGTTCTTCTGTTTCTTCTTGTGCAGTCTGCTCTGTTGTGACAGATGGTCGCTTGTCCTGAGCCTGGTTCTGGTTCTTCTGGAGTTTTTCCTCTCCACTGTCGCTACATGCATGAGGGATTGCTGTAAAGTCAACGGCTTGTTGCATTCTGCTGGATTTCATTTGATAGAAAACTTTTTAAACTCATTGCAGCATTGAACTGATTAGATAACGTGGCTCAGTTGGAATGTATGTGACTGAATTCAAATTAGTGCTGTTGTAAAGTTCCTTGAGACAAAATTAGCTGTGAAATGATGCTATATAATCAAACTGAGTTGAATTGCCCACAACTAGACATTACAATTATGTTTAAATTGTGACCAATATTGGAATAGGTAGATTGGCTCTGTTGTGGTCCAAGAGAAAAGTCAAAAGTGAAAAATGTATTAAAGCTACAACTTGTTCACCTCCACTTGCCTCTTCTGGGCCGGGAAACCCTCTGCAACTGTGACTCTCACAAAGAACGGAAATTTCTACCCTAGGCTATTTGCAAAAACTAATTCTCTACATCAACTTATGTTTGCTTATTTAATCTGAATCCCTGATAATAATTTAATCACTTTAATGCAGCAGGGAAACCCTAGAGTTCGGCATAGTTTATAGGAATAAAATCAGTCTCCTCTGGTCAGGCAGGCAGCTCTGCTCTGACTTTGCATGTCTTATTCTGGGGATTTGTTTGAGCATCTGCAAACTGTTGAAGTCTATTATGCTGCCTTGTGCAATCACTCAGAGTCTTACATTTATTTCATAATAAAGTTAAATTAAAAATGAAGCTCTCAACAAAAGAAGAACTATAATGGAGCTAAAGTAATTTTATGATTTTATTTGAAGAAAAGAATGAAGACAGATGTATGGACTTTAAAGTAAGACATTAATAACAATGAATATGGCAAAGATATGAGGAGAAATAACTATGTAGGACATTAGTTTGAACGGGGAGTCCTGCAGATAAACATTTCTCTATAAGTTTATCTTCAGTGTTCCTGATGTTCCGTCACACCAGCCTTGTTGTATTGAAGTCTTGTTAATTTGCTCAGAACATCCAGTTTATTTAGGGGGGTTGAATGAATAATCAAACTCTGCTGCAGATCATCAAAGCGAACACTGTTCAGCCAATAAAAGTCATTGCACTTCAGTGGAACCAATAATAAACGGGTAACAATAGAAAGTATTGTGGGTGAACCCAACCAAACCAAAGACCATTGTAGCAAATGGCAGTAAGAAATGGACGTACTTGAAGGGAGATACGTCATGGGAAAAGTCTGGTGTGTCGAATGAGCAGCTGAGAGGTGGATTGGTTTGTCCACCCGGTGTGGTCAGAACCACCCACAGCTTAATCTGCTAAAGGCCGTGAAGATGATGGTAGATGTCCGGAGAACATCCTCCACCCTGCCTCCCCTTACCATCTTCAAGAATACCGTATCTACTTTGGATCACTTCCAGTTTCTAGGAACCATCCTTTTTTTGAGACCTGAGATGGTTTTCACACATAGACACTGGTCAGAAGACGGCCTAACAGGGACGGGACTTCCTGTGGAAACTCTACAACCTTCAACAGAAACTGATCCGTGCACCATTACTCTTTACTGTGCCCGTTCATCATTGTGTGGTTTGGTTCAACCACAGCAGGGAATGGGGAATGTTGCTGATGTCATCTGAGATTGTAGTTATTATAGCCTTGAATGCTAATTCATCCAGCAGTTTTTGCTTCTGCTGTGAAGTGTGACTGGGTACACTGGGCTGAAACCATTTGTTTGTCTGTTCTCATTAGCCAACCCTTTTGGTCTGTTGTGCATTTAGCTGCTACATGTCTTGGCATGAACTGATAATTTAATCTCATTGTAAAGCTGTTTTTAATCATTTCTGCCTCCCCTGTTTTAAGTAACAGAACAAACTTGTACCAAGCAGCTAAAACTACTGCATGCACTACTTTCTACCTTTTACCTGAATTGGTAACCATCTGAAAGAAAAGACATTTTGGTGATTTCTGACCAGGAAGTTGAAAAATCTTGTAGTTTTTGACTGATGAATCCATAAAGCTTTGAAAACAGCCTCTTACTGAAATGAGGATACATGTTGTTCTCCGTTCTGCTTCTGGCCATTTTCATAATCGTTCTTGTGTTCTTTCTTTTTGGCACCAACTTGAAGTTGATTGAAGTATTCAAAAATCAGACAAAAACTTTTCGACTCCAAGCAAGTGGATAAACTAGAGGAGCTTTTACCATTACAGTGGTTATAGTTTGTGGTACTTCAGCGTCTTTGTAAGTATTTCTGTAAATACATCTTGAATACGACTTTACTACAAAGGACTTGCTGCCGAAGACCATCTGATGCTGGACTGCTTAGGAGTGGCATGTAACTGTAAAGTTGAAAGTGATTTATAGAGATTTAAGAAATGATAAACTGGGAACATTCCCATGTCACACACCCATTTGTGCACTTAATCAAAGATTTCCTGCTGGAGACGTGGTGGAGCAAACTCCCTAATGAAAGATTTAGAATTCATGGTGAAACCATCCCAGATAACCTTGCAACGCTCCGGCTCATCTGAAGCAACCCAGCCATAAAATCATTCCACTCAACGTGTCGTTATATCCTAATTCATCTCAGAGGAACTGTGAGTCAAAGACTTTGTTTAATAATCTTGTTAAAGTCACTCTGAACAGAAAAAGCTCACAATGAACGATAAAATCCTTTCTGTCTTTATCAGTGCAAACGATGATGAAAACACTGCTGCCATCTGCAGTATCAGCAACACCTTCTTCCTGTTTTAAACCACCAGACTCCTGTCCACTCACTTCATGACCCTGTCATAGCATTGTCTCTTGTTTTCTACTTATCTGAGATCAACTACTGTGACAGAATATTAAGGCCACGCTAAGAAAGTAAGAAAAATTAAAGTTGTGTGAAAATAAAGTCAAAATAATACAAAGTAGAGCCTCCTGCACAACCAACAAGTACAGGAAGTTGTTTCTGGATGATAAGATAACAACAAAACACCTGTATTTTCCAGCATATCGCAGTAAAACCGGCTGACCAAACATGCTGGAACTCAGCTTGGGTTTATCTTTATAATTCCAAATCATGCAGTTTTACAGTCAATGGAAATACAGCTAGTGTCAACTTAAAGCAATACATAAGACCCAAGGAGCACAAAACGGTCTCGAAGTCCTTCACACATCAACTAAACTGAATACTACTTTTTCATTTTAGAGTTGCTTTAAGTCACCCAGAAAATGAGCTTTTAACTTCTTTTTTTTTTTGTTGATATGAATCATACTTGTCCAGTAACATCTAAACCACAAGGAGTTGATCATGGGATCTGTTCTCTCGTTCTCAGAGACAGAAAATGGAGCTGATTGCAGAGGTCAGGGGTGAACTGCTTCCACCATGAAGCAACGCAACACAGCCTGAATCTCAAGTCATTTAAATTTAGGATGTGCCTGATGAGGCCTGACACGCTGTGGCCGCAGCCAGCGCAGATGTGGAGAGAGCAGAGCATGAACATATGAAACACCTGGAGTAACATATGTACTGACACACACACACACACACACACACACACACACACACACACACACACACACAGTATCCCCAGAGGGACGGGCAAAAGGCCATAACGCTGTGCTGCACCACTCCCAGACGGGCCTTTGGGAAGAAGAAATACGGACCCCTGGAAAGGTCTGTTTCTTCTCCTGCGTTGACGCGTTCACCACGCATCCATACATCACATGCCTCCCGCGTGCCGGCGCAGGAAAACCCAAACGCCTGAGACCACTGTGGAAAATGACTAAAGGAGGCGACTGGAACAGAAGGAGGAGAAAATTAGACCTGGAGCTGATGAAGGAACTGGCACAACGGTCCGGGACGGGGAACGAGTGGCATGTCGAACGCAGTGCAGCGTGGGTGGAGGGATACGTCCAAAAGAAGAGGGTGTGATGGTCAGCGAGATCCCTAGATTGTCCTTTGGGTGTTGAAGTGTGATGCCAAGAAGAACTTCATGTGCAAAAACACAAACACACATGAATATATTTATCTTAAAGAGGTAGTATTTGAGTGTTTGAGTCTGAATGGGAATATTTACTCAACCTTAAAATTCTGTACAGTTTTAGAAACTCATCCTGTGTTTTCTTTCCAACTTGCCACACGTTCCTATTTCCTTGTCTTGGGGTCTTGGTCACCATGTTTGGTAGACAGATTTATCAGAGGAATGTTTTTTAGTTGTTAAGCCACTTTAATCTGACCTTCCCCCAAAAAACTCCAAACATCCACTGACTTTTTAACAATCTGTCAGAAAAATGTATTTTCACATCTCGTTAAAGCAAGAAGCTTTCTTTATGAAGTGAGAAAGTTTCTCGTTATAACAAGATATAAAATCCATCCCTTGATGACAAGATACCGCTCCTGAATTGGCGTAAAAATTAATTCTAGTTTACATTTTATTTAAAAAAATATGCAAACTTGTTGCCTCAGTTATTTATAAGGTTTCATCAAATCAGTGGAGTAACATTAACTTGTACAATTTTAGTAACTCAAGTTAACTTAATAAATCTGAGTGTATTGTAATTAATAAGCCAGAGCTTATTATTATTTTTATTATGTAAATAAACCGCAAAGCTTTTTGAAGACATTAAAAAAAAAATCAAACAAAAAAAGTTGGAACTACTTTTATAAAAAGAAAATTACTTAACTGAAGCATTTCCTGTCTCCCATTCTCATTAAATACTCATCCCTGTAAAAGAGTGTGGTTGTTTTGATCGGCACCCTAATGAGATTCACCTCACCAATGGGGGAAATAAATCTGAATTTGTTTTAAATAGACTGATCTTAAATAAAATAAAATAAAAAATAAAAATGAAGCAACTCTCAGGTTTGGTTTAGGTCTTGACTTTTAGATAGTTTTGATAGATCTTAGTCCAAATAATAATTATAATACTACACCTTATTTGGTTGAAGCATCCTGCTTTCTACTGTGATAGCGTCACATAATGCTTCCATCAGGGAAAAGGACTGCAGAGAAAACGAGCAAAAAAAGCAGCTAAAACTGACAGTTTAATGAAAACAAGTATAGCTATGTCTCCATTGACCATAAAATTGACCATTTTGACATTTTGAAAATAAATGTGCTAAATGGAAACGTGAATTTAAAAAAAATTGTTGGTAAGAAGTTTGTGGACACGGATGAGGTTTTTGTTATATCAAAATTGGTTTATTCTGCAAAACTTAAGTGAAATTTTTTTTCACATCTCAGGAGTTACATGATTAACAACTGGATGTTACTACTGGCAGAAATGACAAAGAAGACGATGACAGGAAGTAGTAAGAGCATGATGTTTAAGTGTAATTAAACTTATTCACATGTGACTTTGATTGTGGGTTTTTCCCCCAACATTAGTGGGATATCGACAAAGTTTTGCGAACATTTGTAACCGAATTGCAACTCGTGAGTACGTCATGTTAAAAAGCTGGCATTAAATCAAACTTTGGGAAACGTTGTGAAAAACTTTAAAAACAATTTTCTTTTGACGTTGTAAAACACTGAGCTTCATATGATTTTACTTCACGGTTTGTGCAGCAATTGCCAAGGTTACCAGTTCACCCCATAAATCTGCAGTGCATAAATACAGCACACATTGAGTCCATGTGTTCTCTGTTGCTTAAAGTCAGCTCCACCTCATCTGTTTTGAATGGATGAGCTGCTTTTGACTGACCTGAGCCTTAAACCCCAAACACTGAAAAAACTGCAGCAATCTGACTCATGATTCACTGCAGCACTCAGAGACTTTTTACCGTAAACTTCAGCATCATAAAAATCTAGAGACAAACTTTTATCTCCAGTAATAGCTGGATTAAACTTGAACAGGATTGCTTGTTCAGTGTCAGACTCTCGCAGATATTCATTCCCAGAAAGTTGATCCTGTTTGCGTTTTATTATAACAACATTATTGCTGAAGAGGGGGTCGTCTCTAACGTCCGCGCTGCACAGTTTGATCCTGTAAAGTTGATATGAGATGCAGGTCTTCAGTTTATCCTACGTCTGTAAATCAAAAGGATCTTTAGCGGGCCGATGGCAGTTTTTGTTAAAACTCAGATGTTTCTGTATTCATCGGAGAAAATGAAAAGAAAAGAAAGAGAAAATGATTCCTCAGGGGAAACGGAAACATTTTTGCTTTGTTTTCAAGAAAGAAAGCCCAAATAGAAAAAGTGCAGCTGCTCATGTTGCCTTCATAACTTTTCATGAATAGTTTCATGATTATAAAGTTAAAAAACAACACAACCTTTTGTTGTTTGATTCCAACCATTGATGTAGTTAACGTAATTATGAAGATTATAATGTTGAATAAAAGTTGTCCCTGTTTATGATTATTGTGATTTGCTAGATTCAATAATCTGCATTATATCGTATATGTTATAAAAGAAAAATAAAATCTTTCACATAAGATTTGGTGTAAAATTATCTCCATAAAAATTACTACAAAAACATTAGGGCCAATGTAGATAGAAAATAAAAGTTTAAATCACAAAAAAAGGAGTTTGAAAAGTTGATTATTTTTGACTTTAAAATTCAAAAATTTCTCCCCAAAAATCTTTAAAATTCCTGAGATTAATTAAAAATGTTTTTCCTAGGAAATCTTCAGCTTTTCAAACCCAGAGATGTCCTTGTTTTTTCAGCTAAATGTAACTACAAATTCACAGATTCATAAATTTTCTTTTTAGCAAATCTAAAGTATTCTAGAGAAAATTCAGCTTGGGTAACCAATCCGGGAGCGGCAGTCATCGTCTTTGGCATTAATTATCTAAACCATAGGAGTCGAGATAAGGAAGACTGTAAATGTTAGCTTCTGTTGTAAGGCTAACCATGTGTGTATTGATGCATATTAAGGTGTTTTCTCCGGTAGACTCGGTTCAGTTGGGGACCAAGATCTCAACATTTGTCCCATTTTCAGCTGTTCTCTTTCTCTCTGCTCTGAGTTTGAAAAACTTGTTCCCCTCCTCACCTGTGGGGGCGCTGCACCAAGAACCATTGAAGGAAATGACACTAAAACGACCACAGAAGACACTGAACTTCCTTCAACAGAAATAGTAGCATCATATTTTATTGGTTGTAGGGTTTCTCGAGCCATTTCTTCCGGTAGCGGTAGGCTAACATGTTTGTTTTGGTTGTATTTACCCAGAATGCCCTGAGCCGTAGCCCACTTCCTGCTTTTGGAGCGGTCTCTGGTCCGGTTGGCGTTCATATATGCATTCAAACCAAACCAGAGTTCACTTGAACTGAACCGAGACCGAGGTTTGTAGGTGGACCAGAGTTTGATATTTTGTGTCAATTACACATTCATACCTCCACAAACGAACTGGACTTTCTAGGCAAACGGACTGCAGTTGGATTGAAGCGAACTAAACAGGGCTGTCCATCAACCTAAAACTAAGTTTGGATTTTTGCAGTTTTCACGCTGTGACCTTCAGGTAAAAATTTTATTTCCGTTCCTGGGAAGATTCGCTGCTGTCTGAAATGTTTTCTGCTGCGACCTGTTTTCAGTTTGATTAGCATCAACTGTTACTTCTAAACGATCACTGCTAATGCTAACAACATGATATGATGCTAATATACTGCACTTATAAGCTGTTCTTGGTGCAGAGGTGCTCAAACTTACATATAATTCACTAATTAATGCATTCTCTGTTAAATTCTGTTGAAGTCTCTTGTTTTTCCTTCCAGTAAATCATTTTAAACTACCCTGTGCTTCTTTTTAAAGGCGTTTCCATCTAAGTTGTAAATGTTTTCCCTTTCATTCGACAGTTTTCAAGATTCTTTCCTCTCCGTCTTTTAATTATTCTCCTTTTGCCATGCTTTTGATGCAGCCAGGATCTGAATTGTTCATCTGTATGTAGAGTGTTATTTATGCCAAGACATCTGCTCTGCCGTGGTGATGTACTATGTTAGGGAATGAGATAAATGCTCTTATGACATAATGTACGCGCTGATGAATTGATCATGCCTGTGTGCTAACGACCAGAGTGAGCTGCTGGGGACGGCGTTGTGCCAGTAATGTGTTTTCCTTTGACACTGGGAAGCCTCTTTATAGACGTGAACACACACCACTGCTTTTAGATGGCTTAATTAAGACTGTATCATTGGCAACAGATGATTCTGTGGAAGCAGACATCATTCTCATTAAAATATTTCCAGCTTTGCAGCCTCAACATAATGGTGTTTTGTTGTTATTTCTTTTGCTGCATTGCTGTTCAGCTTTCTGACTTTACTGCTGGTTTTGTAGTTAAATATGCATGGTCCTGCAGCCATTACTGTTTGGGGAGTTTGCAGTGACAGTCAGGTATATATTATTGTTGGTTTAAGAGCCCAATTCAGCCCAATGCAACTCTTCCTCTGAAATTCAAGGAAAAACACAACTTTCTTGTGTCTTCTCAAGTTTTACAATAACATGAAAGCACAGTAACATGAAATATGGCTCAGAATAGATCAATAACTTGGATACAAACCAGTTATTCTTTGTAATATAAGCTAGAAGCCACAATGTCAACATGGCACCATAGACCAGCAAACATCTAAAACACATTTAAATATAACCTGACTTTGATGAGGCATTGCTGCTCGTCAACCACTTTTCTTCTCGTATAATTTGGATTAAATTACTAAAACCAACAAAGGAACAGTTGGATCAATACTTACTGAATTTTCTAGACAATAATTCTGTTTTCCCACCTGATAGTCCGGTAGACTCGTTTTGACTGAGGACCAAAACTGCATCATCTGTTCCATTTCCAGCTGTTGTGGTTCTCTTTCTCTCTGCACTGAGTCAAACCAACCAAACTCTTTAAAAAACCTGTTCCCCTCCTCACCAGTGGTTCTTGGTGCCTTCAGTGGCACCAAGAACCACTGAAGGAAACACTGAGCACAACTTCCTTCTTCATAAAATGCAAACAAAAATTGGATTAGCTTCAGATTTGATCAGTTGACGGATTTCTGTTTCGTCTTTGGCTCAAGACTAAGAGCCATTTCTCCAGCTAATGCTAACGTAGCAAGTTTGTTTTTGTTGTATTTACCCATAATGCTCTGCGCTGTAGTATGTTTCCTGCAATTGGAGCAATTGGGTTTGATTATGCACTCCCACCATCCCTGTTTAGTTCACTTTAATCCAATACCAGTCCATTTGTCCAGAAAGCCCGGTTTGTTTTAGGAGGTGTGAATCCGAATCGAACTCTGATACAAAAATCAAACTGGTCCGCCCGCACACCTCAGTCTCGGTTGAAGTGAAGTCTGGTTCGGTTTGACTGCATATGTGAATGCCACGTGGACTGGAGACTGCTCCAGTAGCAGGAAGTAGACTATAAAGCAAGGCATTCTGGGTACAACACAAAAACACGCTAGGCTAGCGCTAGCAGGACAAAAGGCTCGGAGTCTTTAGCCAAAGTGAAATCCTACAACCACCAAAATCTGATGTTGTTCCATTTTTGTTCACATTTTGTTAAGTAGGAAGTTGCTCTCAGTGTCTTCTTCAGTGGTTCTTGCTGCAGCGCCCCCACAGGCGAGGAGGGGAACGGGTTTGGTTGGTTTGACTCAGAGCAGATCTACTGGACTATTAGGTGGTAACACGTTGTGTTCAGTTGTTATTTTTAACAAACTAACAGGAACTGCTCTGGTCAGTTAACGCATCAGTCAAAAAAAAAACAAACAATAGGAATTAAACATATAAATGTGTTTATATAAGCGGATCTGGGAGACTTTGCACCAAACCAGCCGTACTTTTCTCCAACAGCTCCTAAAGGACAGTAAGACAAACCTCAGGTATATGTGTAAAGAAATTAATTCACATAAATTTTGTTTGTGGCTTTCATGC
This sequence comes from Gambusia affinis, assembly GCF_019740435.1. NCBI lineage: Eukaryota > Metazoa > Chordata > Actinopteri > Cyprinodontiformes > Poeciliidae > Gambusia > Gambusia affinis. The sequence goes on from NC_057878.1 coordinate 27,596,849, forward strand.
TCTGACGTCTGAAGAGCATCAGGCCGCATATTAAGCTCGGCTGTCAGTGTTTTCCTCTTTGAATGAGAAACCCCTTGAGCTGAAAACTAACTTTCATCCAGTAAATGTCAGAGGTTGACAGCATCATTCGCTGTTTGACGGGACGGGGCTGTTATGAGCAGCAAAAATCCTCACTGAAATATTTTTGATCTTCCATCCAAGAAAATAAAAAATAATAATAAAAAATAAAGCTTCTGGCTTATTTCTGCAGTGTCTGTAATATATTTTGAATAATAACTAGACCCTGCACCATCCTGTGGCCATCTGTTTGCAGAGGCAGAGGGAGAGGCTTCGCTCCGTCCGGGGGGTAAATGCCATTCAGTATCAGTTATGATCAAAGAGTGCCAGGCTCTGCCTCCTGGGCCACCATGTGCTGTTAATTACACGGAAACTCTGGCCAGCGGGCCGAGAGCCGCAGACCGCAGCTACAAGGTGGAGAGGCTGCGCAGCAGATCACTTGGAATGAGAGCCACCATAAAAAGGTTAAACATGATATTTCTAATGCTTTTTTCACCTCAATGCCTCTGAAAGCAGAGCTTTTTGGGAAACAAATGAGTTTTTTTATCTTTATTGTTTCCAATGGAAGCTAATTTATTCTCAATATCATAATGCCAATTTCAATACTTAAAAACAGCAGATGTGCATCATGATAACTTTGTTTATTTATTAGGTTCAAAGCACCCAAATATTGTACTCAGGAGTAAAAGAATATTTGGTAAAAGTGAGTGACTGATTAAATTATCAATCATTTAATATTTAAAAGTTGCATAACCAGGCAGACCAAAATATAAGGTGAAGTGGAATTTGTTTAGGGATGAAAATGACAATAATTCATATAAATAACAAAAATAAATAAAATCAGGCAAAATAATTTATTTCCAAATCAGTTTCTTTCAATAAAAACCTTCAGAAACTTAAACACAAACTGCAGGTCAGTCTGGTGGATTCCTGGTTAAATCATGTTTGTTTTTCATTCAGTGGGTAGAAAATCCACAAATTTTACTCAAGTAAGAGCAGAAATATTTCATGATAAAATCACTCAAAAGTTAAAAAAAGAGTAGTAAATATACTTCTAATTATGTATTTATATATATATATATACTTTTTTTTCCCCGAAAAACGTTACTCAAGTAAATGTAATTGAGTAAATGTAACTGTACTTCTGCTACTGTTGATTTGTCTTCTGATAATTATTCTCTTCACTTGCTGTGTTGCCGTCAGATATTTGTTCTCTTTTTCTTGATTTATTTTGAAGGAATGTTCCGGTTGAAAATATCCTGCAGAGCATTATTAATCTCTTTCCAGTAATCTCTAATGACTGGACAGAACATGACGGTTTTCGTGTAGAAACGTGTTTTCCTAACGAGCGCTGAACCGAGTGCTGCCGGAGATATCCGCGTTAATAGCCTCCATACCCACTGCGAGTCAAAACTACCCCGACTTCCTGCGGCATGCAGCGAGTCCCCAGCTGCGTGTTTGACCTGCATCACAGGGTTGGCGTCCCCCAACTCGCCCTGCAGACGCCCCCGCTGCCCCCCGCTGCCCCCCGCCGCCCCCCGCCGCCCCCCGTTGCCCCCCGTTGCCCCCCGCTGCCCCCCGGCGGCCGACTGGCCGGCCAAACCGCAGGTGCAAAATCAGGAACTGGGGGAGAAAATACGTTTGTTGGAAACCTTTTCACATTTCGGCACATTTCAATTACAAACCTCAAAATGTTTCATTGGATTTTAATGTGACAAATGTAATGTGGTGCGCAAAATGGGCAAGACAGTCATACATGGTTTTTAAAGCGTTTCAAATATCGGAGGAGCAGGAAGTGCATTTTTTTAATTCAGCAGGAGGCTACACGTCTTGTACCTAAAGTTAAAGCTGCAGTATACAACTTATATTACAGAAATGTTTTTTATATAATTGTTCAAACTGTAACAATGTTGTGACAAAATATTTTACTCGCTGACTGGATATTTATTCTGTATACAAAATATTTATTTAGCAAGTGAAAGATTTAGTTTGAAGATAAATGATTAGCTAAATGCTTAGTTAGGAAGCTACAGATTTATCTCCAAACTAAATATTTAGTTGGAAAGCTAAATATCTACTTCCAAAGGAAAATTTAGTAAGCAAGTTAAAGATTTAAAATGAATCTAAATATTTTGCCCCAAACAAAATATCTAGTTAGCAAGCTGAAGATTTAGCTCCAAACTAGATATTTAAGTAGCAAGCTAAATATTTAGTTCTTAACTAAATATTTCTTTAATAAGCTAAATATTTAATTTCATACCAAGTATTTACTTAGCAAGCTAATTATATAAACATATATCAGTAACTAATCTTTAAATATGTTTTGAATGTAAGTTTTTGCTTCAGTGCCATGAAAATGTGACATTTTTGCTTTAGCTTATTGTGTTCAGCAACACGCTGTCCAGGTCCAGAATAAAACCTGCTTCTATCGTTTTCACCCCGTTTGTTCCTGGGCTTTATGTAGCTCCAAACCCTCATTAACATTATTATGAGAGGAGCCTGTGCGACCTTGGCTCTCATTAGTTTAAATCCACTTGTCAAGAAAAGAATCAACTTAAGCCTGAAACAGATGGAGCCAATATTACAGCTCAGAGTGAAAGCCAGAGCCTGGTGATTGGATTTAATATGAGCCTGGAAGCAGGTTTATGGCAACAGCCCCAAGCTTAAATATTATTTAAATCAAACCGCATGCAAACAAAGAGAATCACAAAGAAAGATGGAGGAATTTCCATCGTCTCTGTCGGACCATGAGACGATTATTCATGGGTGAAATGGAGCATGTACTCTTCTTTTTCAGAAAAACAAGAACAGGGAAAATTAATTAGAGAGGTTAAGGTCAAAGAGAAAAAACAAAAGGCTAAAGGAATCTGATTATAATGATTAATTTTGGAGATTGGAAGGTGATTATGCCTGGAAATATGTGGTTAATTACTTCTCCTAAAAATATCCTCAGCAACAAAGAAGAATGGAGCTTTAAAATTAAATATTTTAACCATGTTGAAATATAGATACTAATATATCCCATAATATATACCTTTCTGATACACTACAAAAATCCAGAGATTTCAGACGATCATTTATTGTAACTGTACAAAAAATAATTATGCTTTGTAAGATGTTTACACACAAACAGTAACATAACTCAAAGTTATTCATAGAAAATGTATTTATTTGTAAAAAGTATCTGGAATTTTTTAAAGGAAATGTAGCATGGGAAGTTAAAATACCTACAGAGCTACTTGATAGGCTATTGGCTGGTGTTTGTAAAGCAGCCAATCCAGGAGTGGCGTTTATTTTCCTGGCCACTGATTGGCTGAACCAACCAAAGTGGAAATAAGGAAGACTGTGGTTGTGCTAAGACGGCTACCAGTTAGCTTATTAAAGCATATGAAGGTGTCTGAACTGTTAAACTTTACGTTGTTTTTACATCAATCACAGGTTGTAAAGTTTTTGTGAGGCAAAAATTTGCTTTCAGAGTCGAGGTGATTCCAGCTATGGCTAACTAGCTGCTAATGTACTCTTCCTAGCTAGCTAGCTAACTAGCTTTTTTTTACTCCCACTTTGTGTAAGTTCATATTTATCGCAGGTTAACTGGACGATGGCTAATTTCTGTTTCTGTTTATTTATTAGTGATTTTCTTTCCTACATCTGTTGTGATTCAAGCCTTAAGTTTAATTCATAATGGTCTTTTTAAAAGTCTTAAAAAGCCTTAAATCTGCGTGGCTGCAGAGACCAGGATGTGAGTTTCCATGCTGTGAAGCAGCAGCGTTAAAACCTGCCTCCATAGAGAGAAGCCTGTGTGTTTTGTTTCTGTGTAAGAATGAGAAAAATAAATCAGGAAGCTGAGTGAATGAGAAAATATTTGTTGAAAAGCTTCTGACCTTTCCGTCCAGCAGAACGCTTGTAGCTCCGGTCAGACGGTTATTTACCATCGTTTAGAGTCAATGTCAGGCTTGACGCTGAGAGCAGCACTACACTGCTGGACATTACTGAAATATGGCATCAAATTCTGCAAAACAATGCAGTTTAATTCCAATAAACAGCATTCTGTTTAATTTGAAGTGTCTTTGTCTGGTTTTCATGAGTAGAGACACTTTTGAATGTGTTTTTGTTTAAATGACTGTTTGCTTCTAGGCCTTTCATTCATCAGGAGTCTCACTTCAACATATATTTTATCAAAATAAAACATAAATGTTCTCAGAACTGTGACGGCGTAGCAGGAAAACCGTAGGTAGAAAAAAAGAAACATTTCTGCAAGAAAATCTCAGAACTGTGAAGATAGATTGTAGAACCTTTTTCAGAAAAACAAAGACATTTCTGATTCAAATTCTCAAGATTAGAAATTACCTTGTTTTTTCTTTTGTGGAAAATTTCTAAGAATAATCTCCAGATTTATTTGTCTGAATGTCCTACAGTTCTTTTCTATCTGCAACGACTTTGATATAGTTTTGTACAAAACATCTAGTTCTGTTTGCATGCAGTTTTAGGAAGTCAGCTCTGTTCTCTGTTAAATACGAGACGTGACCTAGTCCAAGTAAAATATCACAATTTTATAATTATTAGGATGAACTTGACCAAATGGAGTTTAATGGATTGGATTTAGTTTTATGGACTAATTAATAGAAATTGAACTGAATTACATTTTTAATGGAACTTAATTGACTGGACCAAATATCACAATTATACTGAATCAGATCAATGGCAGTTTATTGCATCGCATTGGTACATTATCTCACTTTTCACTTGTAATAACATATTTTTTTATGTTATAAGTGAAACTAAAACTTTTTAAACCAATGCTAATAAATGATTGACTTAAAAGAAGCTTCTGTTGTGATTCAGCTGAAAAGTTTCCTATAAGTTACATTTGTTTTATTTTAAGTGTGCAGTAGAAACCACAACAAAATTATTGGTGACATTTTCTTGTTTTTGCAGTGAATGACTTGATGTCTCAGATTTTCCTAAAGTTTTTCATGTTTTGAGCCAAATAGCATCGAAATATGAAACATTTTGTGCACACAGTAAATATCCAAACAAACATTTCTATATCACATTTTCCCCAATTAATGCATCAAGATGTTGATATGGTGAATATTTGATGCCCAACTGCAGATTTATTGCTCTGTCAGATTCATTTTTCTGAAACCAATAATCAATTCATCTCTCACCGCTGCCTTTTTCATAAAACCATCCAGTGATCTTCAGGAGACAAACGGAGAACACACGAATCACCCGGCAGGTACTGGACCGTCCAGAACCGGTCTGGCTCTCTTATCCAGTGCTGAATTAATTCAGTGGTACCTCCAGACTGAAGGACCATTTAACAAATCCTCTTTTGATTCTAAGTAGCCCTTAATGTCCCTTCTTGGTGCAGCCATTTTCAATTAATCCTCCTGCATTATGCATGATTACATTAAACAATCCAATAAATTGATATGGAGTCTGGGGTGACGGAGGGACTCTGTTAATGGATATAAAATGGAGTCTGGGATGAATTCATTATTTCACTTATTGTTTTGAAAGGCAACATGGAGACTTTTATCCCTTCACATTAAGACTCCGGCATCATCACAGCTTCATTAGTCCATCCTGATCAGGTCAGGATGTTTTTCAACTGTATATATTTGCATGTAAGTAATGGAATTGCTAATTATACTTTATTAGTTAAAGGTTTCCAGATGTGTCTCAGCTGTTTCAGCAGCCACACATTTAAAATGCTGGTTCATGTCACAGAAAGCTGAACTAAAAGTTGGATTTGTTTTTGGGTTCATTGTGTTGTTGGAAAACATTTCAACCATCCAAGAGATGGAAAATAGTTTCTTAGCTCAGTTTAATCTGATTTAATCCAACTACAGTCTGTCTGTCTTGAAAGTCTGGTTTGTTTTGTGGCGGTGTGAATGCTAATCGGACCAAAAAATCAAACTCTAGTCCGCCTACGAACCTCAGCCTGGGTTCGGTTTGAATGCGTATGTGAATGCCAACCGGACCAGAGACTAGGGGTTGAACGACTACATATTTTTTAAGGTCGACTACATCATGATAATAGTCACGCGTCCCCCCCACACACACACACTCCCCTTCTCCTGCTTTTACTAAGTCTATTATGGAGAATTAAAAGAGCAGTAAACAGTTCATGATTCGTGTGCAGCGGGGAACAGAGTGTTGCACAAAGTCGGGTCTGACTTTTTTTTCTAAACACCGGCTGATGCTGATGATCTCTGGATAGTTACTATAGGAGTCAAATTATCACACTGACTACATGGTGCTTTTGGAACATCACAAGCCAAACTTGTTATGAACGGATCCCGTTTGGTTACAGCTGAATTCAACGAAACCACCTGCTTCTCCTCCGCCCGATGCGCAGCAGGAAGCTCTGCTGACTCAGCAGATTGAACGATTTAAGATATTTTCTAGTCAACGTCAACATGATAAAAGTCGAGTCGATGTCGAGTTGACTAGTCGTTGTGACGTCATAGCAACGCAAGACGCAGAGCTTTGGAGTAACGTACAGGCTTTATTACCCGTTTTCACGGAAAAATACGGCATTTACACAGAACAGCAACAAGTGAAACAACAAAACATCGGGATAGTTTATGATAAATAATAAGTTGCTGGGAAACCAACATTCAAAAGGAAACGCACATCTTTTAGATGGCATTACCACAGATCTTTATTTAATCAGCAACATAACATCATAATGTATTAGTTAGATCGTCGTGACAAAGACATTCGCGAGCCGCTAAGTGACATCCTTAGCGGGAAGGGGGCGAGTTTTAGACGGCTCGTGTTTTGTAGTTGACTGCAGCTGAAACTCCATCTTTTAAAAACACTGTAAAACCACAAATATGCATCCATCTACATATCATTTAAACTAATGTATTAACTTATTTTTCTTGTGTCTTGTGACGTATACTGTGCTGTCAGATCAGCACAGGCTGTCACCACCGGCAATCACATGACTGCGACTAGTCGACATGAAATGTAAAAACTCGCGAGACGTCCGAGAGTCGACTAGTCGACTAGTCGACTAATTGGTTCAACCCCTACCAGAGACCGCTCCAAAAGCAGGAAGTGGAAAACAGTGCAGGGCATTGTGGCTAGATACAACCAAAGCAAACATGTTAGCCTAGCGTTAGCGGGAGAAATGGATCGAGAAATCCTACAACTGCTGAAAACTGACATCACTCTATTTCTGTTTATACTTTCATGAAGTTGCGCTCAGCATCTTCCTCAGAGTTTTTTTGTGTTGTTTACTTCAGCGCCCCCACAGGAGAGGAGGGGAAAGGTTTTTTCACAGGGTTTGGTTGGTTGAACTGAGTCTACCGGACCATCAGGTGTCTTAAAAAACGACTTGAGAAATCCTCCAACCTTTAAAATCTGATGCTGCTCCATTTTTGTTTCCATTTGATGAAGAAGGGAGTTGCGTTCAGTGTCTTCTTCAGAGGTTTTTCCTTCAGTGGTTCTTGGTGCAGCGCCCCCACAGGAGAGGAGGGGAACAGGTTGCTCAAAGGGTTTGGTTGGTTTGACTCAGAGCAGAGAGACAGAGAACCACAGCAGCTGGAGATGGAACTAGTGATGCAGTTTTGGTCCCAAATGAAACCCAGTCTACCTGACTGTTTTGGTATTAGATGGTAAAAGTCGGATCCAGTTGAACATCCCAACTGGACACTGACAGTAAACATTAAAACCTAAAATAGTTTTTTAAATGGATAATCATTTGGACCAAATAATGAACTGCAAAAAGCTTAAAGTGACAGCCACTATTACTGATTCAATATCTTTCTTTTAATTGGTCATTGTCTTTTATAAAGTGTCTCTCTATTGGTGTCAGCAGTTACCTCATGTATTTTAAGATGTAAATGACCTTGTGTTGCATTCGGTTATAAGAAAAGTAGCTTATAAATAAAATTTAGTTTGATTCACTGATTTTAACTAAAGCTTGTATATTACGTGAGTGGAAGTATTATGTATTTTATGCATAACTTCAAACCTGTTCAAGCTTTAGTACTTAATTCTCACTTTTAAAAATTCTTGTGGTTCTAAGTTGTATAAATATTTCACAGCTGCAGACGTACAGTTAGAATAAACCATTAAAAACAAAATTAGATGAACTCTAATGGCCATAATGAGAGGATGGAAACGTCTGACCACAGCTGTGCTGCTGAACTGCGTAGAAAAATAAATGAATCCGGTCCAGTAAATGTCTTCGGCGCAGTGTTGTTCAGCCAAGTGCTTGTTAAGCTGTTGCAGAGATTTGTAATTTGCCTCAGGAATATTTTAATTAGGCAGAACTGGATTTTTTTTTTTTTGGCCAAGTTGAAAAAGGAAAAGTTGACGCGAAGCCAGAACATTTCAGCTGCAGCCAAAATAAAAACATGAGTAATTGCCTGTTAAGTACTTACAAAACTTGCTGACACACAGTTCAGGTGCTGAGTGTTCAGAGTGCAATAAGAAATTAATTTGCACACCAAGAGACGCTTTTTGTTTTTCTTTAGCTGCTTAGAAAAGTTTTGAGAAGCTCTGATTTGAGTCGCTTTGGGCTGCTGTGTTTACGTCCCCAATAGCTGTAAAACTGAATAAAAACCTGATAAAAACATGTTTACTGCTAAATTATATTTACATGCTTTAATTTTGTCACTCCTTTCTTATTGTGTAGCTGCCTGCAGCCAAACCAGCCAATCAGATCAAAGGCCTGCGTTCAAAACCAATGAAGTGACATTGTAAAATTTAGCAGTTTTATACATTTATCTTTCATAAAAAAATACTTTTAAAGGCGACCTATTATGCAAAATAAACATATTTTACACATTTTTCTTTCTACTGCTTCTGAAAACAACCCAAGTGCTTGAAAAAAATCCTACCTAGTTTTTGGCAACAAGTAAAGGATTTTTGATGAGCTGTTTCGAAAACCTTCCAAATGTAACGGTACTTAGCAACGCCTGCTGAGCCCAGCCCGTTGCCTAGCAACCTAACCTGAGTTCCAGCACATTTGGTCAGCTGGTTTTATCGCTACCTGTGCTGTACAATGGCTACTGGAAAAGGAAAATGTTTGGTTGTTGACTTACCATCCAGAAACCACTTGCTGGATTCTTGTTGATTTTACAGGAGGCTCTACTTCTGCTTTTCAAAGCTGTACAGTTGTATAATTGTGCTTTGGCATTTTCACGTGTGATTGTAAGCGTTGAGTTGAAGGGGCGTGGCCAGCAGCAGCTTGTTTGGATTTAAAGTGACAGGAGGACTTGGTCGCCTCTGATTTTAACAGAAAATTTTCATTTTTATTGGAAAAAAAACCCTAAAAACATTTTATAGACCAACAAAAGAGAAAATAATTAGCCTAAAACAGTAAAATATTACATATTCATTTCATTGCTGTGCAGGTACAAGAGAAATAATTAACAGTAATATTATTTTTGCATTTTTAATTGTGGTAAAATAAGAACATTTTGGTCATGTGTCACTTTATATTTACATTTGGCTAATCTTTATCATTTAGTTTGAGCCGAAAACTGGATAACATACATTATAAAACCAAGATCTAAAATATGGTTTTCACTTTAGAACAGCTAAATAAATACACAAAAGAGAGGAAATAAACATTTTAAGGAGTTTTCTGTCCATCATGTGTCACATGACGCATCATTTCTCCTGAACTCGCCTCAGAGATTATTCCCCCGGCAGCGACAGATGCAGAAGGCAGTAATAAACCGTTGGGAGTGTTGGCAGTAACTCAGAGCTAACTTGACTATCAGAAGGTGTCTTCTCCGAACCGCCTGCTGTCTCACCTCTCATTAGACTCCCTTCTCGCCTCAGTCCTGCGCCGACCCTTCAGTCCCTTCCTCTTCCTCCTCTGCTCTGCACAGGCTATTAGTGCCTCATAACTGTCGAGAAAGCCTCGGCTTGCCCGAAGCGTTATACATTACTCTACCCCCCGTGGTGCTGAATGTAACTCAATTCCAGCTGTTCTGAGGCAGACAGTTAAATGGCGCTCAGAGTGGAAAAAAGTGAAAGTGAGAGACTTCCAGTTGGAAAACAAAAACTGAGAGTTTGGAATATTTGTTTCTGTTTAGTTGTAAAAATGTGAGTAGATACTTTAACTGAGAATATTGAAATGTGGTAACAAAAAAACGTAAATAAATTAATAAAAAGATCGACACGTTGGATTGTGACGTCATGCATGGAAAATCCTGCCCCCTACTGGAGGAGGAAAATAGCTGCTGACATGACTAGCATCAGTTTTTACAACAGCATATGAGAGATGTTTTAGATTTTACAAAATATTGTACAAAATAACTCAGAAATATTGAAATTAATCTCAGAAATGTTCTACAAAAAAGAAGAAAATTACTAAGTTTTAAACATCAAAATCTTTGCTTCTAGTAAAAACTGGTCAGTCACGGCGTCCATTTTCTTTTTCTTCCATCATTTTCATTTCTGTATTTTGGTGCTGAAATCCCTTCAGTCAACTGCTTTACACACTAAACTCTGGGTAAAAGTTGGAGTCCTGATAGAAAGACATCTGCCTATTTCTGATATGTTTTCAGTAAAGAGGTTTGTTTAACGATCAAAAAGAGAAAGGAGTTGTAATTTCATCTGGCGTAAAGCACAGCTGCTCACCAGAATGGCACTGATCCCACAAAATGGCTCTAATGGCTAATTATCAACACTGATTGAGACTTTTCACTCCATTACTCTGAGGAAGATTATCTTACTTATGTTCATGCAGATCCTACGAATGCAGGCCAAAAATAAACGAATCAATGAACCAAAAAATAAAGACTCAACACCGTTCTACACACAGTTCTAACATCTGGTACAGGAACATATTGAACCGTTAATATGGATTATTGTTGATCAGTTTTAGAACAACTTTACCTCACTTACTGTCCGACTCCAATGTTCTCTCGTCTTTTCTATTCTTCTGAGACAGAAGCCTTTATATTTATAGTTATATGTGTGTTTATTGGTGTTGAATCCTCATAATCTCTGTCGGCTAGCGGAGCTGTTGTCTGTCGGTTGCCATGACAACAGGCGTCCACGTGACGTAAAGCCGATGTAGAGCATATACGGTGCATATTTGTGCATTTTATGGTAAATTATTTTATGGTTCATGTTTTTCCTCACAACCAAACCCCAAAAATACTAGAAGTTCATTCTGGAGACTCAAACTGGAGCTGATTTTAGTAAACAAAGTGAAGAAAAGCACAGAAAGAAACAGAGAATCCAACAGGTTGTTACCTCATCGTTCTCCCTGTGAGGTTTCAACATGGCCGCCGCGCTCTCTCTCTCTCTCTCTCTCTCTCTCTCTCTCTCTCTCTCTCTCTCTCTCTCTCTGTCTCTCTGTCTCTCTCTCTCTCTCTCTCTCTGTCTCTCTGTCTCTCTCTCTCTTTGTCTTCTGACATTTGGGCTGCTGTTGCCGCCTCTGCTTATCCAGCCTGTCACCTGTTGGTTCTGTTCTGCTTCCTGTTTGGATTTTTATCAGCCTGGACCTCTTGCTTTTCCTGGCAGAGCCGTTCTGGTTCCTCCAGCAGCTCTGATTAAAAAGCTGCTGCCTTGTTTCTCCGGCTGTCAGGGATCCCAGCCGGTTGTTGGGTTCTCCTTTCAGTCGCAGCCTGACGGGTTTTATTTTGTCTTCACATGGCATCATATCACACAGTCCAGGGCTTTCCTGCCATGCAGCGTTTTGCTTCGGCAGCAATCTGTCTTTGGTTATTTAAAGCATCTGCAGGAAGGAAAGCAGGACGCTCCGAGGCTTGTTGCTATGCACATCTGTCCCCGGCAACGGCTCCGATGATAATCACCGTCCTGCAGAGATACTGAGGGCCTACCAGCGAATATGCCCTTAAAATTATGAGAATAAAGGCAGAATATTAGACGCAGAAATATGGAGCAAAATTGGGGCCATAAAATTTATTCAAAAGCAAAAATAATTGTAACTGTGTCAAAACATCATCTTTTATTATTAATAATAATAATAATAATAATAATAATAATAATAATAATAATAATAATAATAATAATAATAATAATAATAATAATAATAATAATAATAATAATAATAATACTGATGATGATGTTTTTTTTCAGTGGCGCTGGTGGAGATCTGTACAACAGCATATTGGAGCCAGAAACAGAGAAAAGGAATAAATTTCTGCCAAGTTCCCAAAAATTTAGTAATTTAGAAAAAGAACAAGAATATTTCTGAAAATCTCAGAAGTTTTGAGGTTAATCTCAGAAATCTTATAAGAAAAAACTTTAAAATTTGAAGAGTCAAAAATTTGCAAAAAGAAAAAATAAAAAGTTTAATCTAAAGTTTTTAGAAAAAACCTGGAAATTTCTGAGTTTGAAAACTTTTGAAACTCAGAAGTTTTAAAGTTTCTCTTTTTCAAAGAAAGTTTCTAAGAATAACGTCAAATATTCTGAGTTTTTGACTTTTCAGACTTCGTCCAGAACATTTCTGAGCCGACCCAAACCGACCGGAACCGACCCAAACGACCCAAACCGACCCAAACGGACACAAATGACCCAAACCGACCCAAACGGACACAAATGACCCAAACCGACCCAAACGGACACAAACCGACCCGAACCAACACAAACTGACCCAAACCGACACAAACCGACCCAAACCGACCCAAACCGGCCCAAACGACCCAAACCGGCCCGAACCAACCCGAACCAACCCAAACGGACACAAATGACCCAAACCGACCCAAACGGACACAAACCGACCCGAACCAACACAAACTGACCCAAACCGACCCAAACCAGCCCAAACCGACCCAAATGACCCAAACAACCCAAACCGACCCAAACCGACCCGAACCGACCCAAACGACCCAAACCGGCCAAAACCGACCCAAACTGACCCAAACCGGCCCAAACCGACCCAAACCGACCCAAACGACCCAAACCGACCGGAACCGACCCAAACCGGCCCAAAGCATCGGTCCACACTCCAACACATCCTGGATTATGTTCTCTTTGTTTGCGTTCGTATGAGCAGGTTGAACTCTGACCCCATCAGGCGCTCAGTTACCAATTTGTTTCTATAATTAGGTCTTAAATGTTCACTGGGTTTGTTAATCAGTTCAGATTAATGCTCTGTAAAATGTCACAACGGTTTTTTTAGTTTGATAAGACGATCTGCCAACGGCTGGATTAACATTTCCAGTCTCTGCTGCCCATATTTAAGATTATTAATAATAGAGTTAATGTTAATATTGAAGTGAATTAAACAGGCCTGGAGGATCTGCCTCCGATGGGCTGCTATGAAATCTGCAGCGTGGGTTTATTGTTCCAGCTAATGAAAAGAGACGCACACATTAGATTAATAGATCACAGAACGAACTCAGTTTTTAGAGTCATAATGAGCAGTCGGTGTTTTTACATCGGCCAGGAGACAAAAGCTGCAGCTGATGAAGACGGAAAGAAAAGAAAACGGAGGCAGGAAAACAAACGCTGCCCACCGGTGGACAGGATGCTGTTAAGATCTCTGTTAATGCAGCAATTAGCAGCGTTTCAGGCTAACGCTGGAGCTAATTGTCTTTCCATTAACAAGCAACGGAGATGTTCTGAACAGAGCGTTAATTACTATTAGAATTATGAAATTACTCAGAATTATGAAACGAAAGGCACAATTATGAATAAAACATGAACATTTCATGATTTAAAGTCATAATTATGTGGAAAATTCAGAAGAAAAAGAATCATTTTGCATTTAATGTCGGTCACAATTCTGAAAAAAAGTCTGAATTTTAAGAAAAATTGTACACAGAATAAAAAAGATTAATAAATTTTCATTTAAAAACTGAAATTTTGAAATTAATGTCAGATTTTTTGGGAGAATTGTTTTTTATTTTATTTTGTTTCAAAAGTCAAAAACTGACTTTGCGTTCATGTGAACACCCGTTGAACACATTTTGTGTTTCAAAAACTGTTTGACTTTTGAAACACAAAATTTCCAAGAGTCAAAACTTTTCAGTCTCAGAGATTAATCTGAGAGATTAATTTCTGACTAAAAGTATTTTGACTTTAGGATATAACAGAGATTTGTAAAGCAAATTTTAAACTTTTGAACTTTTTCTGAGATTCATTTCAAATTTTAAGTTTTTTTCTTGCAATTTTTGACTTTTACAACTTGGAAATTTCCAAGTTTTTTCTAGAGAATTTCAGGGATTAGTCTAAAATAATTCAGTTATTTGATGGAAATTTACTCCTTTATTCCAACAACAGCCTTAATGCACTGATGTAGATTTCTGCTTACTTTCATTTGCTTCTCTTTGTGCCAAAATGAAAGACGACCCTTCATGTGTTGATATTTCTTCCCGAAGTGGAATCCATTTCTCTCCAGATGTTTCTCTGCCAGCTTCTCATGACTCTGATCTTGTGTTTTTACCCCGTCTGCCTCCTTAGCAGCAATTTTCTTTAGCATAAGCATCGTGTAAGATGAGGAATCTCCTCAGCCGAGGCCGCCGGGCAAACTACATCATTTATGTGATTTATGTAATTTATCCTCATCACATTCTGCACATGACTGAATGAAGCGAATATCTGCACTGCTGGGAAAGAAGAAGGTCAAACGAGGCTGTTGGTTGATTCTGAGGGAGACTTTTTAAATTCAGAGCGACGCTGTTGAACATGATAAACGTCTGATTGAGTTTTTCCATTAACAGCAGGACCTGTATTCATTCATGACCATCAGCAGCAACATATAGAGCTGCTCTGTTAGACTCCAATTAGAAGAAGAAAAGAAAGATCATGAAATGTTCAGGTTGTTCAAACCAGCTTCACATGTTTCTCTGAAAATCATAAAAATGATTCACTCAGAGACAAAGTGGAGTTTATTCAGTGAATTGGGATTATTTCACCATTTGTCCTCCTCAATGTGTTGCTTTAATAATGAAAACGATTAGAGATCCTGGAAAAACACAAGAAAGAAGATTCAGACTTTTTTCTCAGAATTGGGATTTTGAGCTGCAGTGAATTTAACTGCAGTAGATTACAGTCTGAGATAATCTGACAGATTAAACGATGCTAGCGCCTTGTAGCATGTTCCTACTGAATCCTCCCAACATGGCCGCCGTCTCAGCTGTTTTCAGAACCATAATGGTGAGAAGTGGTTTGGACACGTAAACTGGGCTGAATGGGAGCAGAACTCCTTTGTGTTTACTCAGATCTGGAACCAAATGGACCTTTAGCAGGTCTGAGAAGCAGATTAGTGTCTCTCCTTTTTCTCTGGGGATTACTCTGGACCGCTCCTTTCCTGTTTGCTAATTATTTGGATGTTGGGGTTGCTGCTGCTGTTCTTGTGAGCTTTTGGGATAATCTGCCAAGTGTTGAAGGCCAGCCAAGGAACAAATGGAGCCGTTTGGTGTTTTTTCAGAGTCTCTCTTTGCCATTTCGGTTTCAGTGTTTCCCTTTTCATTCTCTCTTCACTGAAAAAACACAGAATCACTCCAAGTTTTGGTCGAGTTTTAGTGCAAATATCTTAGAACTTACAAGTTTCAGCAAAAAATATCCAGGATTATTTTCAGTCAATAATTCCTTATAATTGATGAAAAGGTTCTAGTTACTTTGGCAGATTATTTCACTTAAAACATTTTAAATTTATGACTTTATATTTCATTATTATGACTTTGGAAGTCAAAATTATGACCATCTATATCATAGTTGTGAGTTTAAAACATGAAATTATGACTGCAGTTCTCGTTATTATGACTTTAAAACTTTTTCTTTCTTGGCATGAATGGGCTTCCATAATTAGAATGTAGTATAAATAGAATAATAAATAATTATGAGAATAAAGTAAGTAAACTCTAAAATAGACAAAACTGACTTATAAATAAGTTTTCCACAACATATAGGAGCTTATTTAAGTCCATCGTTCCTTAATATTGATTAAAAATTAATTAAAAAAAATTTTCAATCGATATTAAGGAAAGGGTTACAACTTGCAGAAAATGTCCTTAAAAGTTAGTTTTGTTTTATTTTAAGTGTATTAAGATATTTGCTCTAGAAACTAGATCAAAGGTAGAATTATTTAGAGTTTTATGTAAAATAAATCACTTTGTGCCTCTGAAAACGTGGAGCAGTTTAACAGATCCAGTGAATCAAACTAACATGTGGAGAATTATCGGCTGCAGATTCTGTCTAACTGATCACGCGCTGCCCGGTGTTCCTTGTTTGCAGATAAATCTGTTGTTTAGGCTGATCGGTAGCAGATGCGTCTCTCTCCTGCGGCTTTGTGACTCAAAGTGATGCAGGAACGACCTTTTCTGTCCGAGCGGCCGCCGCCACGCGCAGCAGCCTCCGCAGCAGAACGCCTCACTCAGGGCTGCTTTTGTTTTACGCTTTTGGATTTTTTAATTATTCATCTGACAGCGCTATGATTCATTTTAGCACATCTGCTGTGGAACAAGCAGCCTGGAGAAACGACCAGCTTCACTTTTGGCTCTAAAAACCTGAATCTGCTGCTTCTAGTGATAAAGCCGCAGTGAAACCTTTATATAAAACATTTATTAAATCTGTGACAGTTTATGAGATAATCTGTGAACAGATTGATCTCCCTGAGTTGCTGTTGCCGTCAGAAATGCAGTCAGAGCCAGGAGGCGGGGCTTAGTGCTGTCAATCATCCTCATGTACACTAAATGTGCTGATGGATAAACAGCTCACCGTTACAGGAAAACTGTTTCTCTGTTGTCATCAGTGGCTATGCTAACTAGCATTAGCATTAGCGGGGAGAAAAGGATTGTAATTGACAGCACTAAGACCCGCCTCCTGGCTCTGATTGGTTCTTTTTAGTTAGGCAGACAAGATGCATCTCTTACAGATTATCTGTCTCAAACCAAACTAGTTCTACACATAGGTAAAATAAATAAAACTTAAGTACTTCAGCATGACATTTTTTCCAGCTGAATTTTTTTTTTTTTTATTAACTTGTCAACAAGTCAGTATTTTGCTGACATTACTAATATTTAATGTTTAAGAAAAGCAGAGTTATGGATAAAATAATAGATACTTACTGTCATGATGGGCGAGATTACATGAGAACAACCAAGGGATCAAATACGTAGAAAAATAATTTTTATAAAAGTTACACACTGCAGCATGACTTTTTCTCTGAGCACAAAATCTGTAATTGAATTTATTTTAAATGAACTTGACAACTTATCAATATTTGTTAAATAAATCAGTTTAATGGATAAAAATAGATGCATTCTGTCACGACGGATAAATTTGACACATAATCACTAAAGTTGCTTAATGAGTCATAAAAAGTGACATATTTAAGCCAACAATGAAAATGATGAGCGCCGTATATTCCTCAGCAGCTGAGTGAATTATTATTCCAGCCAATAAGTGAATCTCTTCCCAGTGCAGCTTCTTATTTGCTGCTCAGCGTAATGTTTGAGCTGGTGCTGTTAATGAGGCTGCACTGCTTCATCGCCCTCTGGATTTGGGTTTGTCGGGAAAGATGTGGAAACTGTGACAAGAGTTTAATTCTGCATCATTATTTGGTTTGAGCGCGGTTGTTAATTAAGGAGGATCACTTGTACTTGTGCCAGTGAGTCTTAAACGGATGTGTGACCAATGTTTCATTTCACAAATCTGCGTAATATTGTTAATTAATTTCCTTTTAGCTTGGAACAAGAAGGCGAACAAAATGGTGTCGAGTTAAGCACTGCTATTATTATTCTGATGAAATGAGGAAAGAAAGATTCATAATAATGTTTATCAAAGACCTCTGAGGTCTTCTGGTTCTGGTTCTGGTCTGCATGCTCACAATCAGAACCAAACATGGAGAAGCAGCATTAAGTTTTTACGCTGCACAAATCTGGAACAATTTCTCCAAAAACTGTGAAATTGCTCAAATTGGAATAACAAAATTACCTTTGCTTCATGGAATCATGTCATTTTTATTTCACAAAACTGCAATGGAGTCACATGATCAACAACGGAATGTTACTACTGGTGGAAAATACAAAGAAGACAACAGGAAGTGGTGGGCGGATGATGGCGTAACGCGTTTTTTAATGACTTATCTCGTAAATAAACTTTTTTCAGTGTGAATTTAATTAGGTTTTTTATTTAATGGAAACAGCAATTGTGAAATTTAGTTTTTTTTGACATTAGCAGAATATCATCAAAGTTTTGCGCACTGAAACGCGGCTATTGAAAGCTAGCCCACACATAGCCTCATAAAATCCAGCAAAATAATTACATTTTTATGCATTTTGGACTTTCATCCACCAAAAACTCCGCTTAACATCCGCTTAACATCACTAAAAAAATTATTTATAAAGAAAAAAACTGACGAAAACAGAGATGTGAGAAAACTTTATGTTTGTGTTTGATTGTACATTAGAAATCAGAGAATTAAGAGTCTGTGACAATAAATCCTCAAACAGTCAATGTTTTATTAACTTTATATTCCAATATGCTACTTATAAAGCTCAGCCTGTCCATAGAAATGAAGGCCAAAGCTCCATGCTTTAGCTTTGCGCTACACCGCCCCCTATGGGTGTGGCGTGTTTAAAACAGATTTGTGTTGGTTCATGTGGATGGAAACTTTTCTGAAAAATCCTTTTATGGTATTTTTTTAAACAACGTGGCAGAAATATTCATTTTCATGAAGACCTGGAGTTCTTTTAAATCAAAGATAAAAACCTGCCTGTTGGGTTGTTATTGATTTATAACATAATAATTAATAATAAATGGGATATTGATCTAAATATTTGATGATGGCCTTTGACAAAATTTTGTGTTTGCTGCTTGTTTCTTCTCAGTAGTTTAATTTCTCTACAAATATGAGCAAAACTTTATTAATATTCTGCTAATTTTAAAAAAAAACACACACAATTTTCCATTAAATAAGAAACATAATTAAAATCAAACCTCAAAAAAAGGTTGGTTACATTATATGTTGTAAAAAAAACATGC
The DNA here is from genome assembly GCF_019740435.1 of Gambusia affinis. Classification (NCBI taxonomy): domain Eukaryota; kingdom Metazoa; phylum Chordata; class Actinopteri; order Cyprinodontiformes; family Poeciliidae; genus Gambusia; species Gambusia affinis. The sequence goes on from NC_057878.1 coordinate 27,615,845, forward strand.
TGCGTCTTCATCCTCCAACCACTTCCTGTTGTCTTCTTCATCATTTCTGCCAGTAGTAACATCCTTTTGTTGATTATGTAACTCGTTTGATTGAAACAAGTTTTTTCTGGTGCAGATTTAAGTCAGCCCAAAAAAAAAAAGTCACCGTATCCTAGCACCAAACATCTTATTATTTTATAATTTGGTGTTTCAAAATTTATTTTCGTAATTTAAATTTCCGCAATTTTATCGTCAGTGGAAACGCGTCTTGTTGCTGGAAAGCTTTACACAAAAAAATGTCATTTAACTAGTTAAAAGATAATCAATAATCATCCTATCTTCTAGTTCAATGGTTCATCAAACTGTCAGCTTTAATGAATAAACCGGAAAAGCTATTTTTCCAGCTGATGTCAGGAGAAACCTTTTAGAAAAAAGTTGGTACTTTCCAGTTACTCAGTGGAAATGTTTCCCCTTAGAGGATGTTTTGGCCAGTGACTCAGTAACGCTACTGACGCCGGACCACTTTTTCCGTAGAATCTAACGTTGCTATTTCAAATCCAGTAGTCAGACTACAGTTACTTATCAAAATCATTTTTGCTATTGTGCGTTTATCTTCTTTTGTTATTTAATCGATTTCCTCTACTCGCCTTGTCGGACCGACGCCTCTATGCGACAGAAATTTAAACAATGGAGGAGATGCATTTTGTCGGTGGAAAAACTGGACATAACTATTTTTGAGTTTCTGTCAAAACAAGTCCGATTATTATAAGCGGCTTTGGGCTTCATTTTTTAAAGTCGCTGAAAATTTTATGAGTTGCTGGTTGCGCCTTTTGGGCTCGAAGTTACTCATTTGGGCTTAGAAATAAGCAGAGACTCATAATAAATCCCAGAATTTGTCCGTCATTAAGGTAGTTTTAGTCAGTCTCTCCTTGTTCATCATTTCCAGGATGATCCGTCCCGCTGTGTCTTTGTTAATGTCAACTTAATTTATTACCTCTGAATGACGTCGAGCTCCAGAAAACTGCAAACATCGAGACCAATATGAACAGCACAATAAACGTGAAAACAACCACGAATGAACGTGTCCGTAGTTGCCAATAATTATAATGGCAAGTTAACACCGTTATAATAATTAATATTACGATAAGTGTCACAAATCTGTGCAATCATCTGAGCTGTGGAGCTTCAGGAGGAGATCTGTGCGCAGTGACACCAAACGCAGGGCCGTAACAGAATCTGGAGGCTGGGGGGGAGGGGGGGCTTTAAAATCCTACTTAGAGTTTCCAGACAACAGTGGACCACACAAATTACTCACATTTTTTGTTTTTTGTACAATCTCCTCTTCAGTTCAACCTTATAAGTGGAGACACATTGTTGATGTTACCATTATAAAATAGCTGATAATTAAGTATTGGCAGGAGGTGGAGCGTTGTTGTTAGCAGCTGCTGAAAGTAACTAAAAGGTTACTTTTAATGTAACTTAGTTACTTGCAAGTCAAGTAGTCAGTAATATAACTAAGTTACTTTTTCAAGGAGTAATCAGTAGTCCGATTAAAGTTACTTTTTCAAAGGGGGGGGGGCGCGGCAGGCATTGTGCTCCTTGGAGGGGGGCTCACCCTTTCATACTTTGAAAACCCCTGTTCTAGTTCAATCGTTCAAACTGTCAGCTTTAATGAATAAACACATTTTCCAGCTTTCAGGGACCATAAATGTTTCCAGTTACTCTTTTCCACCAGAATCTCCGAATATTAATCCTGTTTTTACTGTTTACCTCCCAACAAACAGCAACAGATTATTTTATTGTAACATAAAAATGGGAAAAGGACCAAATTTTACCACACGAGAAGAAAATGTTTCCTGTCTCTCAGTAACAGCTGCTGTTTTGTAGAAAACCTCCTTTAATGTTTGGGAGGCATATGCTGCATTCATATTTGTGTTTGTTGAGAGAATATTATTCTTTTGTGATTGTCGGTGACAGTTGCTCGGCTCTTCGGGTGTTCCTCTGGACCCCGTTTGAGTCTGCAGACGTCTCCCTCCTCATGTTTATGAACTGAAACTCCATCACACCGCGTGAGTTTAATGGACATAACTAGTAGTCATCACTACGAACATCTGGCAAAACAAGAATAACACAATCAGTTAGGAAGGAGGGAACAAAGGAAGAACTACTACGGGGAAGGATTTGCCTTTAATTGATGTTTTTATTGGGTAAAGTTTTAGTTACCAACAATAAACTGTATTTTTGTGATAATTTATGGTTATTTTTCACTGTGGTCATCAGAAAACTTCTGAAGGAAACGATTAATGCTTGTTGTGTTTTACACTGCATGGTGCAGATGTAGAATGTAAACACTAGCATGGTGGCTAACGAACATAGAAACTTGACACAATATAACCCCATTTATTGCGCTGTAATCCAACTCCAGTCCGTTTGTCTAGAAAGTCCGGTTCGTTTGGGGAGGTGTGAATGCTAATCGGATCACAAACTCTACCTCTGGTCCTCCAAACCTCGGTCTCAGTCTGGCGGAAGTGAACTCTGGTTCAGTTTGAATGCTGATGTGAACACCAAGCAGAAAGTGGACTACAGAGCAGGGCATTTTGGGTAAATGAAACCAAAACATTATGCGTTAGCCTAGCGCTAGCAGGAGAAATAGCTCAAAATCCTACGACCACTAAGGTCTGACGCCTCCATTTTTGCTTCCATTTTGTGAAGAAGGAAGTTGCGCTCAGTGTCTTCAGAGGTTTTTGTGTGGATTCCTTCTGTGGTTGTTGGTGCAGCGCCCCCACAGGCCAGGAGGGGAACAGGTTGCTCAAAGGGTTTGGTTGGTTTAACTCGGTTCAGAGGAAGAGAACGACAGCAGCTGGAAATGCAACGATTGTGGCAATCTTAGTTACAAATTGAACAGAGACTACCGGAAAGCAACATTAAAAACCCTTGCCCAAGTCTAGTTATTAAAATGTCCAAAAGGAGCTTTTTATTCAAAAATATATGTGTATCTATTTATTTCATGGCTCCTGTGCAAGCGTTGTTGTCTTACAATAATTTAAACTGTCTAAGCTAACAGAAGCTAACGCTATGGATGTTAGCTTCTGCGCTAACATTAAAACATGTTTATGGTGCATATTTGTGCATTTTATGGTTATGGTTATGGTTATCTTATGGTTATTTTATGGTTATTTTATGGTTCATGTTTTTCCTCACAACCAAACCCCATAATTACTAGAAGTTCATTCTGGAGACTCAAACGTGGAGCTGACTTTATTGGTGAGAAGTAAACAAAGTGAAGAAAAGCACAGAAAGAAACAGAGAATCCAACAGGTTGTTAATCATCACCAGTCGGACCAGAGCAGCAAAGCAAACCAAGCTCTTGATAATGGGACACCAGGAAGGACAAAGCAGCAAAATTAGTTTTGGGAATAGGCGATGAGCAAGCAAGCAATTAGTTCCCAAACACAATAATGTGTTGCCGTGCTAAACAAAGGTCCAGTGTGAACCGGCACATATTCTGAACAGCTTTCCCTCCGCGGCACAAAGATGTTAAAGAAAAGAAAAGCTGCACTCTGGATGGTCCAGAGAGTCTTTCTGTGCCGTTCAGATCCAGTCTCATCGCACATAAAGAAGCTTGTTTATGTCAATAATTATTTCATATTCATTATAAAAAGAAAACAACTTTCTGAATTTTATTTGGCATGCTAGTCAAGCTAGCGTAGCGTAGCAAACTACAATCAGAAGCTTTGATGCAACATTTATGCTAAACAAATGTAAAATTTATTATGCATAAAGAAGAAAAATTAGAAAAATCTTTGTGAAAGTTGATGTTTTTTAAGATATAAAAACTGTGATTTGTCGCCCAGAAGCTAACGCTGTTTGGGTCGGCCATGTTGAAAAGTTTTGCAGTGCGATGTTTTCTGTCTGCTGATACTGAATTATTGTTACTTTTGCTACATTTCTTTGATTTAGCCTCAATATTTTGGAGCTTCATGATCTCTGTTCTCACGTTGTTGAGCGAACAGATTCAGTCCCTGATCACATCCATGTAATCTGATTACATCACTGTTTCCACCTGCAACACAGCTGTGAACATAATTCTTCATTTGTTATTGTAAACAAACCAAGACTGCTTGTGTCTTTTTGTTTTCTGCATACAGAAATTAAATTATCAAGATTTAAAATTCAAAGACTGAAGGAGCTCTGAGAAAACGGCACATCAAGTGAAGCCGGTTTTATTTTCAGTTTATTGTTTCTGGCTTTTACATTGAAATTGTTTTTGGGTCATTTAGTAAACCTGTTTATTGCCAGCATTTCTTCAAGAAAAACACAAATTTTTAACGTTGCAACATCGTGAAACGGCTTCAAAAAACACAGAAAAGGGTCGAATTATGGATGAATCATCCATCCATCCATCCATCCATCCATCCATCCATCCATCCATCCATCCATCCATCCATCCATCCATCCATCCATCCATCCATCCATCCATCCATCCATCCATCCATCCATCCATCCATCCATCCATCCATCCATCCATCCATCCATCCATCCATCCATCCATCCATCCATCCATCCATCCATCCATCCATCCATCCATCCATCCATCCATCCATCCATCCATCCATCCATCCATCCATGGGGTCAGGAGGGTTGCTGGTTCCTCTCCAGCTGCGTTCCGGGCGAGAGGCGGGGTCACCCTGGACAGGTCACCAGTCTGTCGCAGGGCAACACAGAGACACACACACTCACACCTAGGGAGAATTTAGAGACCAATTAACCTGACAGTCATGTTTTTGGACTGTGGGAGGAAGCCGGAGAACCCGGAGAGAACCCACAATGCACAGGGAGAACATGCAAACTCCATGCAGGAAGACCCGGGCAGGGAATCGAACCCAGGACCTTCTTGCTGCAAGGCAGCAGCTGTAATAACTGCACCACTGTGCAGCCCATATATATATATATATATATATATATATATATATGTATAATGATCAAAATCTTTGCTGAAACGTAGGCCGGTGCCAGATTTCGAGACATTTCGCCAGGATGTATTTCAATTTTTGGATAAATTTAGCGATGGAGGAGTGAGACGAGGCGTTTTTATTTTATTTGATATAATAAAATAAAATATATACGTATATATTTTTATATATATATATATATATATATATATATATATATATATATATATATATTTATATATATATATATATATATATATATATATATATATATATATATATATATATATATATATTTATATATATATATATTTATATATATTTATATCTTGCCCAGAAAGATTACGGTACTAGTTTTCTTTTTTTTTTTCCAATTTGTTTAAGTTTAAACTTCTAAAAGTCTCTTTTTGTTCCATGTTTTTTGCATTTTCTTTTTCCAAATCTCCCATTAATTATTAAAAGTGGTTTTCTTATTTTCTGTTTAGAATTAGAAATAAAACTCTTCCAATGGATGAACATGAGTACTGATGTTGTTGAACGTGGGGGAAGCCGGAGCACCCGGAGTGAACCCACAGCTACACAGGGAGACGTTTCCCACCGTGCAGTCCTGGCTTTTTAATATTGAAATGTCCAATTAACAACAACTGTAGCTCTTTTTACAAATCCCACCAATCACCAACCCACACCTGGCCCCTCCCTCTTTTAAACCTGATCATCTGGAGACATAAAGTGTCTACGCTGTTTGGCCTTTTCTTCTGTCTTTAAACTGGCGCAGACAGGATGGAGTCAAAAACTTTTTGAATCGCCTCCACAGTGAAATCTTTGTCTTTGGTCTCTCTTCTTCTTCAGAGACTTTGTTCTGTTCATCTGACTCTTCAGATGGTTCAGTCTCTGATTGCTGAGGTCTCTGGATTAGATCTTCATTTACAGTAACCTCTGTCTGTGGAGGCGATGTTCTTAGTTTTTCTGTAAGAACTACAGGATCCTGATCTGTTCCATCTTCTGACACTCTGACTGGTTTTATCTCTGTTTCCTCTAAAGCTGTCTGTTGGATCTCTGGTGCTGTTTCTAAATCTGGTTTTGGTGTCTCCGTGTTTTGGACCAAGTTTTGATCAGTCACTACTGGGTTTGAATTGGTTTCCAGTTCAGATTTCAATGCTGTCTTTCTCCTTTTCTTAGATTTTGTTTTGATCTTTGGTCTTTTCTCAACCTGCTGATCCCCAATTGATTGTTTTTCAGGGACCATTTTATCTTCAGTCGCCTGCTGCAGTTTATCAATCAATTTTTCATTTTTATGAATCTCGATAATGATGGTATCTCTCTGATCCTTGATGATTTCTGGCATTGAAACTTCTTCTTCCTGGTTTTTTACAGAAACTTTCTCTTTGTTGACTGTTTCTAATTCAGAGGCAACTTTCTTTGATGACTCTCTCCTCTTCTTACCTGCTGATCTCTTTAATCCCTTGGTCTGTCCATCCTGATGTCCATCCTGATGCCCATCCTGATGCCCATCCTGATGCCCATCCTGATGTGTCTCAGACGATTGTTCTTGGAGCTCAGTTTGTGTCGAGATCGTTTGATTATCTGGTTTCAACTGGCATCCAGATTCTAACACATCTACCTCTGTCTGAGTTGAAACAGTTTTCAGGACTGGTTTCAACTGGGAACTGGTTTCTGGTTCCTCCGTCTCTGTCTGAGTTGAAACCGTTTGAAGGACTGGTTTCAACCGGGAACTGGTTTCTGGTTCCTCCGTCTCTGTCTGAGTTGAAACCGTTTGAAGGACTGGTTTCAACTGGGAACTGGTTTCTGGTTCCTCCGTCTCTGTCTGAGTTGAAGCCGATTGAAAACTGACTGGTTTCGGTTTCAGGTTTTTCTCTGAATCAGTTTGAGTTTGAACAGAAACTGTTGTTTTCCTGCTTTGTTGTCTCTCTGAGAGGACTTTGCTCAGCAGATCTTTCTGCTGTTTTAGTTTCGCACTCAGTTTTTTATTCGTGTCAAACATTTCGTCAAGCTGATTCATTAAATATTTTCTAAATTTGATGTGTGCCAGTTCAGACTCTTTAAATTTAGCAGCACATGTACACTTTGGTTGACTTGTTGCCAAGGAAGCTTCCTCATTCCTTTTTTGTGCCGCCATTGGAACATTTTCCATTTCAATGTTCCCAGCAATAAAAGTTACATCAACATGAGGTTCTGACTTGGGCAGCGTTTTCCAAACCGTCTTATTTCCCCTGCTGGGCGAAGCTGCCTGAAAACTTTTGTTTTCCAGCAGAGGTCCATCATTAATGTCAGTGTTTCCAGTAAAAAATGACAGATCTATGGTGGCATCAGGCTCGGGAAAAGATTTCCACAACAGTGGCGTCTTCTTGATGGGTTTAGGCTTTGATTGTTTCTCCTCTTTCTGATCCAGTTTGCTGTCTGGTTTGGAGACGTCGTCCTTTTCAGTCACCAGTTGTGTTACAGAAATCGCTGGTTCCTCTGTATAAATATCCTTATTTAAAGAATTGTCCTGATCTCCATCTTCAGGCAGAGAAGTCTCCACCTTTTCAACATCTTCAGTGTCAGACTTAAGGGGCTGTTCCTTCTCTGTTGTTTCCTGAGGTACAGAGATCGATTCTTGTTCTTCCATTGAAGTTTCTTCCGTTCCAGTAATCTCAGAGGAAATCCGTTGGTCAACAGGGGCGTGTGTCTCCAACCAGACACTGAACGGGATCTTCTTCTTCTTATTTCGCCTGGTCCTTGGTGGCTGTTCCCTCTCTGCTGTTTCTATTTTCTCCTGCCCTCCAGCGGTGGACTCTTCTCCACTGACCAGAGATTTGTTCTGCTTCTCAATGTTTCCAGCAGAAATCTCTTGGTCAGCTGGGGCGTGTTCCTCTGAGCAGGTTTTAGTCGGTACCAGGTTCTCCTCAATGGGCTCACTGTCAGGTGTTGGTCTATCCCCTTTCTGATCGACTACCTCCAGAGGTCGGGCGATCGATCCATTTTCCATTTCAGATGAAACCTCCTGCTGTTCGATATTCTCAGCAGAAGTTTTCATCTCTTGCTGCTCCAACCAGACAGCAAAAGGCACCTTCTTCCTCTTTCGCTTGGGTCGGTTGGGTATCTGCAATTCCCTTTCAATGATCTCGAGTTCAGTCTCTTCGATGCTACGCTGGTTGGTCTCCATCGTAAGCTTTGCTTCTTTCAAAATCAAATTTCTAGAATTTCGGTTTAGATTTCACGGTAAGTTTGATGTAAATCACCAAAGGAAATTTGCACCAAACAAAGTTGTAAATATGTAAACTGTTAAAGAAATTCTCAAGAGAACGTATCCACTACGGCTTCTAAAGGCTGTGATGAAAGTTGATGATGTGAGGAGCTTATATAATGGCTGGTGATGTCAGAATTCTGCCTTTGGAGTCACGTTGTGACGTCACAGTGTGACGTCACAGTGTCGTTTGAAATTTAGAGCGGGCTTGTCTGATGGATTTTTTTTATTTCAGGATGCGCGCGCAACCTGACTGCAGAAAGAGTCAGTGGGCTTTTAAACTGTCACTGGTTGCCATAGTTACCAGTGACGTGCGGTCAGGGGACGCAAGTGAGCCAGTACTGTGGAGTAATTATTTTTGATTTAGCTTAACCAATTATGATTAATTTTTTCTTCAAAATTGCAGAAGTTTCCCATTTTCCCATTCAAATGCTCGGAAGTGAAGTGAGGCAGCAGCAGCTCAGTCTCACCTGATTGATCAACCTCTCGCTAACTGCCATTCTATGAGAGCAAGCTCCTCCTGTCTGTACGTCACCAATAAAATGGTTAAAAAACATTTCATATCTGAGCTGATTTTCCATAATTTAGCTTATGTATATAATGTACAGTGTTTTCTGTCGCCAGCTGTGTGTGTAACGTGTTTCGTGGCTGAGAAGCGATCAGAAACGGCAGAGAACAGATTCGAGGTGAGGCAGGCAGTTCTCTTGCCTCATGGCAGGGGGCGCTCATGATCCCAGATATTGTGACTCCACAACTGCAGAGTAAGAGACAGTAACAGCGAGCTAGCCATGGAGCTAGCCATACAGTAAAGTGCAGCGATATATTTATAGATTTCTCCTCTTACCACAGCAATAGCTTATTAATAATCGCAAAATAAACATTAAGCCTAAAACCATACCACTGTAACAAACTGAATGTTCAGTGTGGGAAATATTTTAGTGTTTTTTTTAGGGACGTTGTTTTCAGTTGCTATGGCAACGAGTCTTTAGTTGTAAACGGGTTTTCCCTTTGCTGTGGAGCGCAACACGAAATTAATAATGCCTAAATTTCCGTGTTTCATTGAGTTAGTTTGCACCGCATGTCATGATTTTAAGCTGGAGCGCAAGAAGAGAAAGCTGCAGATTTCTCTTTGATATTTTCATCCATCCATCCATTTTCTGTTCACCTTTGTCCCCAATGGGGTCGGGAGGGTTGCTGGTTCCTATCCAGCTACGTTCTGGGCGAGAGGCGGGTCACCCTGGACAGGTCGCCAGTCTGTCGCAGCGAATTATTTACCTTTAAGAGTAAATGACAGTCATAAATTCAGTAATCAGAGTGAGTCTTTTAGAGAAAACAGAAGAACGGTGGATGTGACAAGGCCTGAGAGGCAGCTGACCCCGAGGCCGAAAGCTCAGAAAAACGCCTGACGGATATTTAAAAGCTTTGCAGCTTCCAGCGTGGGCGACGCTGTCAAACGGGTTCACCAGAACCCAGCTTAAACCGCTTTAATGGAGCGTTTTGTGCTAAGCTGCATCTTTTGTCGCAGCCGTAGGAAAACAGACTGTTTTATATCCCCTTATGCAACATTTGCATATGAAAGCGCCGCATGTTTTCATATCATCTCGCTGCTTGAAGTGGGCAAGAGCGCTGGGATTATTTCCTAAACAAATCAATGGCACTTTAATTGGGAAAATCTGATGTCAGGTATTTCAGACTTTCTTTGCTCTGGAGCAGCAGTGGAAATTTGCATCACAATGGCTGTTGCATTCACAAACCTCAAACAAACCGGCTCATTAGGATTCCAGAGACGAGCGCTAATTTACAGGGTGATCAGGAGAGGAGACGCTCTCTAAAGTTGTGGGAAACAGTAAAGATAATGCAGCTTCTTACAGGATGAATAACTAACCCAGGTAAATCAATGTGTTGAAATTCACCGTAATCCTTCCTGAGGATCAAACATTCTCCTCCAATATTGAAATTTTCACAGGAGAAGCTAAAATACTGCCAGGTTCTGTTGGGGATGGTTTTGGGTTTTACGTTACATGGAGCGTAAAACACTTTAAAACAAACCGAAAGTTTACAAAACAGTCAAACCCTCTAGGGTTTCAATTAACATTAGCTCCACTGTTAGCGCATTAGCGGTTTAGCTAAAGTGTGTAATAACCAGTGTTGGCATAGTTACTTTGAAAAAGTAACTTTAATCGAACTACTGATTACTCCTTGAAAAAGTAACTTAGTTATATTACTGACTACTTGATTTGGAAAGTAACTAAGTTACATTAAAAGTAACTTTTTAGTTACTTTCAGCAGCTGCTAACAACAACGCTCTGCCTCCTATGAAAATCACATTGATCTTTGCCAATACTTAATTGTCAGCTATTTTATAATGGCAACATCAACAATGTGTCTCCACTGATAAGGTTGAACTGAAGAGGAGATTGTACAAAAAACTGTACAAAAAATAAAAACGTGAGTAATTTATGTGGTCCACTGTTGTCTGGAAAACTCTAAGAAGGATTTTAAAGCCCCTCCTCCCCCCAACCTCCAGGTTCTGTGTTACGGCCCTGCATTTGGTGTCAAAGCGCACAGAGCTCCTCCTGCAGCTCCACAGTTCAGATGGCTGCACAGATTTGTGACACTTATCTTAATATTAATAATTAGAATAGCGTTAAGTTGCCATTATAATCATTGCCAACTACGGACACGTTTATTCGTGGCTGTTTTCATGTTTATTGAGCTGTTCATATTGGTCTCGATGTTTGCAGTTTTCTGGAGCGCAACGCGAAACTCGACGTCATTCAGAGGTAGTACATTAACTTGACATTAACAAAGACACAGCGGGACGGATCATCCGGGAAATGATGATCAGGGAGAGACTGACTAAAACTACCTTAATGACGGACAAATTCTGGGATTTATTATGAGTCTCTGCTCATTTCCAAACCCAAATGAGCAACTTCACGTTCAAAAACGAGCCAAAAAAAAGGCGCAACCCGCCACTCATTAAATCTGCAAGCGACTTTAAAAAAAAAAAAAAAAAAAAGCCCAAAGCCGCTTATAATAATCGGACTTGGCGACAGAAACTCAAAATAGTTCCAGTTTTTCCACCAACAAAATGCGCATCTCCCTCCATTGTTTACATTTCTGTAGGCGTCGGTCACTCGACAAGACGAGTAGAGGAAATACGATTAAATAACAAAAGAAGATAGTGACGTAGTAACGCAAAAGTGATTTTGAAAAGTAACTGTAGTCTGACTACTCGATTTGAAATAGCAACGCGTTATATTACTCGTTACTGAAAAAAGTGGTCCGACGTCAGTAACGCGTTACAAATTAACGCGTTACTGACATCACTGGTAATAACCTTTTATTACCTGTTTTGTTTTTGACACAAACTTCCTTAAATGACTGTAGAGGATTTATTTATTAGTGAACACGGTGAACGCTTGTGCACACTGACTGCAGAAAGAGTCGACCGCCTTTTATACTGTCTCCGGTTGCCATGGTTACTCACTGTTACCTTGGCGCTTTAGCATTAGCTAGCATGTTGTTGGCGTGCTACAACTGTTCACAGCATGATGAAATAAGTTAGATCTCCTCCTCTCCATGAGCTGCTCGCCGTTTGAAGAAACAACCAGTCAGAGCCAGGAGGCGGGTCTTATCGCTGTCAATCAACCTATTGCACCTGTTGCTAAATGTACTAATGGTGGATAAACGACTTGTAGTTATGGAAAAACTGTTTATTCGTTGTCTCCATGCTAACTAGACTGAGCATTCACAACACGCTATACTAGCTACAGTGTAGCATAGAAAAGGGGGAAAAGAGACCGAGGATGAGCAGCGCCACACGAGATCGTGATTGTCAACTATCTTCTGGCTCTGATTGGTTGATTCTAGTTAGCACAGAGGAGTTCAATTTAATGAGTTAAAGAAATATGATCATTTCTAGTTATTTTGGTCACAATCATTTTCACGCTGCTTCAGTTCTAGTTTTCTGGCCAGTCAAGATAAAGTTAAATGTTTTAACAGAAAATACAACATTTCTGCTCAACTTCATGCTTTGGTCTATTTGATTGAAAACTTTATGGATTTTCTACCCACTGAATGAAAAATAAACATGTTTTAACCAGAAATCCTCCAGACAGAAACACCTGCAGTTTCTGTTTAATTTTCTGAAGTTTTTATTGAAAGAAACTGATTTAGAAATGAAGCCTAGGCACAAATTCAGTCTGGACGACTCTTTTAGCCCCACCTGCATCATCCAGCCGGAGCTTCTGGCTCATCACCGTTGATTGATCAACGCCGTCCGAGACTCGTCACGTCCAATCACTGTCCTGATAAGGAACGCCATCCATGGCGTCTTGTGCTTTCCAGCAGACCTCAACCCACCTCCACCCCTTCACTTCCACCCCTTCACCTCCACTCGCTCGGCATCAGGCCACATCCTTCATCACCTCCACCTCCAGTGTCGGGTCCTGGAGGATGTGGTTCCTCTCAGCATACAGAATGCTCATCCAAGCCCATCACACAGTTTGTGATGATCGATGTGTTTATCCGGGGCCCGAGTGCCAAAGATTTAAATCATACTGTTAATAAACTTTTCTAATTGTTTCCTTTTTCTCCGTCTGAGTCTCTACAGATTGAAATATTTTTATTTTGTCTGATTTTATTATTTTGTTTATCTGTGTAAATTATTTTCATTTAGGTCCATAAAATACCAAAATGTTGACATAATTTTATGTTTTGATCCAAGAATGTAATGATGTGATTTTTAAATATTAAATGATTGATAATTTGATCAGTTACTCTGTACTTGATTAGACTTTTTACCAAATCCAGTGGATGCTGAAGCTGCAAACTGCATAAAATAATTAGTTTTGGTGCTTCATGTCGCGGCCGGTAAACGGCTAACAGCTTCTGGTTTTAGCATCGTCAGTCCATTTCCCCAGAACAAACAGATTAACTAAACACTTCAGCTGCTTTATTGTCTAATGATTTCAAATCTCTTCTGATCCCTGCAGTAATAACTCAACATGTTTCTGCATAAGGGTGGTTAAATATTTGTTTGGATGTTTCCCTTTGGATCCGCTGTGGGATTTGGACTCGGTGAGTCTCGGTTTGTGTTTTGGTCGTATAAATAATGATCTTAAAAATAACCGTGGTCAGAATGATCAGATTTGTGCTGAAGTGCCGGTGTTTGACACCGAGGCGTGATCCGGGGAGCCCGGTGGCTCCTGGCGCCGGAGAGGCAGCAGAACCAACACGGGCCTGTTTGAGCAGAGGATTAGACCCGTTCCACTAAATTAGCTGCAGCTTCTTAAACAGGATCTGCAGCAGTTCTTGTTTTGTGCTGCAGTTCATTATTCTGCTTTGCCTTCATCCACAGCAACACGCACATTTCACTTGTTGAGTAAAAAAACCTTCTGCGTTTCCTAAAACATCACTTTTTTTTTCACACTATGTCAAATTGTTTCTGGTTGTTATTGACTCCATTTTACTGATTTACTGAAAAACTGGAACTGAAAAGCTAATTTGGTCCAAATAAAATGCAATTTAGTAAGAAAATATTTAGTTACCGGTGGATTTTTCTGTCACTGTCGTTTTATTTTCATAAAAACGTCTCATGCAGCCATGTTTTTTTTTTTTATTTGCCCCTAATCTTTAATTAATGCTGTAAATAAATTCTTTCCTCTCTGTGTTTCCACAGCCAGAAGGTTGTTATATCACTGACACTTTTACTCAGTTTTTATAAAAGTAATATCTGCACCACATTGATAAAACACAGTATTGTACATAAAATAGTTTTCATCCACAGAACCAACACAAGTCCAACCCTGAGTGTTGCTGTAAACATGCCAGACCCATAGGGGGCAGTGTAGCACAAAGCTAAAACCTGTTAGCCAATCAGATTGCTTCAATAGGACAATGACTTCCTGTTAGGAATCAAACATGGAGGGTCATTTGTGTGGATAAAGATTGTATTCATTGTACTTTAGTTTTATTTAGTTTTTAGAGTCTGTTTGCTGGTTTTATTAGTTAAATATTATTGAGTATTATTTTAGTTTTTATTATATTAATAGTTTTAGTTTTTCCATATTTTGATTCATTTTTAAGTGCAGAATTCAAAAAGTTCAAAGTATTGTGATTATTGCACATCAGTTGGGTAATAAATACTGAACAGAAGAAACTATTCAGAAAATGTGAACAATAATATTTATGTTAATATGAACAGTAAAGATTAAAATCTAAACTGGTTCCTTTATTCTCCTGTATTCATAGCATGACTTCATAAATTAGGTCTGTTTTTATTTTCATGTGTGCAGCAGTGACAGAATCATTTTCATGTGTATGTCAGAAAACAAAAAGGATTTATGTGCGCCGCCGCTGCGTTTCGATCAGGATGAGGCCCACGCAGGAATCTGATTGGCCGATGCCTGAATGAAGGAGGCGTCGGCCATTTACATTTATAGGAAATGTAAATAAACCTGCAGGCGAGATTTCTTTCTTTCTTTTCGTTGGTAATGCGGGACGGACAGAAATGCACCAACATGACAGATGAGAATTTGTTTTGTGTAGCAGCGAAGAGAAGCAGAGCCTTCGTGTTTTTAAAGAGCCAGACGGTTTTTGGCATCTCCATTTTTCCCACTTTGCTAAAAAAAAAAATGAAGAAATGAAATAAACAAACATAGAGAGCTGCTTTCAGCAGCTCCAGCTCGCCATGAGAGACAGGTTTCACACATAAACTAAACATTTTTACAGAAAAATGGATTTTAATGTCAAACCTATGAGCATGTCTTTAATGGAGGACATTTTTTCTGCCTACAAGTTTCAGATTGGGTTGATAATGGATGAAACCTGGATTATTAGTGAAAATCATTGAATAGTGTGTTTGGAAACTATTTCCAAACACACTCTATTCAAGTACATGTTCCCATGGCTTTTGAAGGAGATTGAAAAGAGTTTCTTAGCCCCATTTAGTTTGCTTCAATCCAACTCCAGTCCGTTTATCTAGACAGTCCGGTTCGTTTGTGGAGGAGCTAATCGGACCAAACAACCGAACTCTGGGCAGCCTACAAACCTCAGTCTGGGTCTGGTTGAAGTGAACTCTGGTTGGTCTAAATGCATATGTGAACACCAAACGGACTCAAAAAGCAGGAAGTGAACTACGGCGCAGGGCATTCTGGGTAACGAATGGGCTAGCTTAGCATTAGCGGGAGAAATGGCTGTTATAATCACTAAAATCTTACACCACTCCATTTTTGTTTACGTCTAGTGAAGGAAGTGGAGCTCTGAGATTTTTATGTTGTTTCCTTCAGTGGTTTGTGGTGCAGCGCCCCCACAGGCCAGGAGGGGAACAGGTTTTTTAAAGGGTTTGGTTTGTAATGTAACAAATGTTGCAACTTTGGTCCCAGATCTACAATGACACATTAGGACCATTGTAGACAGAAAAGAAGTATGTTTCTGCCCCAAACTCTTTTAGATAAATCTCAGACATTTTCAAGAAAAAACACAAAAAGTTGAAAATCTGCTGGAAAAAATTCTGAAATTTCTAGAAAAAGTTTTTCCTAGACATTTCTGAGATGAATCAACATTTTTTTGAGTTTACTCTTGGTTTTTCTTAATGGCCCTAATGCGCCGCTGTGCCGGTCAAACTGAGTCTACTGGACACCAGGAGTGAAACTCACTAACATGGGAACATATTTGAGGATCTCATGCATGCAGATGGACCAAAACATGAACGTATCGACTCTCTTTTACATACTTTAACTCATTTAATTACAACTTGCTCTTGTTGACTTTTAGTCAGTGGTTTTCATTGGTAATTTTAATGCAACAGCTGAGAAACACAGCAGAAGACGCCATGTAAAACATTCACTACTTACTCAATCTGTCTAACTCAAAGAGCTTTTAGCCTCAACTCTCCTGCTGCTTTTGGTGGGAAAGCACCTCCCAGTTTGCTTGAGGAAATAATTGTAACCTTCTTTTCAGTGTTTACACACCGGTTGGCAGTTCTGGGCCTTCAGTTCTGTGTCCTTCATGTCTGAAATGTTTCGCTGCTTGAACACGGCTGATTAAAATAAATGTGTTATTAGCAGCAGGACTGGGAGACAGGCTGATGAAATTAAACTGAACACTGCTCACAAAATAACTAAAGAGCTAGCCATGCTAACCCTGAAGCCCTTAGCAGAAGCTAATGCTAAAGTGCTAACTTTAATTGCAATTTGATCCCTGAAGCACACTTTAATTTTGACATTTATAATTTACACATTCTGTAACATCCCTAGATATTTATCTGACTGTGTTTTATTCTGTTCCTGTATGGAACAAAATAAAACAGGAAATTAGCTACAAATTTGCTCCACTTTTAGCGGATTAACCCACTGATGATAAACATTAAATTTCTTCCCTCTAAAAACACTAATAACTGACCATTTTAATTGTGTAAACACCAAATATACTTTAATACGGGTTAACAGAAACAGTGTTAGCACTACCGCAGATGTTAGCATGGTCAGCCTTCCTTATCATCAGAGTTGAGGCTTCAGCCAATCAGATTCTATGAAACTGAATGGTGCGGCTGGATTGGCTGTTTTGTAAGTAAATACCAGCCAGCTTTGTGTCCGGTCGCGCTTTCAGCTTCCCAAACTGCATTTTCTTTAAAATATTTCAGAAATGCTCTTTTAAAAAATAACAAGATCGGAAAATCTTGCAGAAAAATTCACAAATTGAACTGCAAATAGAAAATTAGCGAAAATCTCATGTTTGTCGCGACAAACTGTCCAATAGTTTGAGCTAAGAGACGTGTTTAAAAAACAATTAACCAAGTAAAGTTTTTCTTTTTGATCTACCTCAGTAACTTAAATTGTACATTTGATCTCCTCCTGCTGATGAATGAATGTGACTTGAATTAATTTTACTGAACAGGTCAGATAAATATGCCATCATCCTGATGGGTTCGACAGTTTCTTCAGGCATAACGAGTTACACCTTCTTCAATTCAACGCCGTCGGATCAAATTGTGGATTTTTCTTTTTTTCAGGGATTGAATTTATGAGGCTGAATAAAGAAGAAGATCTGCTGTTAATTATGACAGCATGGCTGAGAGCCGTCAGTGGAAAACGGATCAGAACTCATTAAACTTTTTAAAATACTTCAAGCAACAATACGAGAAACTAAACGTGACAAAAATTAGTAAAGGAGAGTTAATTAAAACATGATAGGAGGGCTTGTTTTAGTAATATCAAACATAAATAATTAATTTAATTGATTTCAAGGTTAAGAAATACACAAAATGACTAGTAACAAGAAGCAATTAGCATGATGAGGATAGTCCAACTCACCAATAAATTTTGAGGTTTTAATTAAAATATTTCTATTATTAAATAACAGCCCAAGAGATCTTAAGTGGACTTTTTAAACATTTAAAATGTTTTTTAAAGATTTTAAAATATTTTCTCATCCCTGCATTCAAAATAAACTTTATTTGCTGCACTGCATCACAACTGGAGGACATGTGGAGAGGAAACAGAACTGCTGCTTCAAAATAAGAGCATGATTATAAACAGTTAAATGTTTATAAACAGGGTTTATATTGACTGTTATTTGCTTAACAGTCAATAACAAAAGCTTAAATGTAGATGTCGACCTTTACAGAAACAGCTAAGTAAATTAGCATAATCTAGGAGATGCTAACTGCGCTAAACATTATCAATTAGCAGAAACACAGTTTGTTTTGTTTTTGTTGTTTTCACTTGTTTTGTTTGCCCTAAAAGTGCTTCAGGAAATAAAAAGTACAAATTAAAGTTAGCATTTAAAGCATCAAATTGTTGACTTTTGAATGTTATAAAACTGTATTCAATGAAAACAATTTGATTCTGGAGAATATGCTGAGATTATTGGTAGTTTGCATATGAACTTTGGCACCTCTATGAGTGAACAAAAGATGTTCAACAGAAAAAAAGAAGCATGAAAAGTGGGATTTTTTTCCCTTGGTCACCATTTTTCGTAACAGTGGATTGTTGTGAAATTTAAGTGTTAAGCTCACAGAACTGTTGACCCGGCCTCGCTGCTGTGCTGTGGCTAACAGCAGTGAACAGCAGGTCTGGGAGCCTGGGACTCTGCAGAGCCCTGAACCCTGCGGCAACCCAACAGCAGCTGGGTCCAGTTCCTCCGGGAGCCTCGTCTCAATTAACACCCAGCTGTTTTCCTCCGCAGAGCCGGGATCAAGGCCTCTGTGGCCTCTTCTTCTGCAACAATCTGAAGAGTCAAGCCTCCCACAGAGGATCTGCTGCCTTTTTCACTCTTCAGAGCCAAGGCTGATGCGGCTCTGCAGTGCAGTGGTGTCAAGTGTGAAAGGAAAGAATGACGGGTCGGAGATTTTACCCAGAGATCAACCTCTGAACCGTCAACAGAACCAAGTCAAACTGGCACCAACAGAGTATCTGCAGACCTCAGGAAGTCAAATTTAAGACTTTCTAATGCCATTTAGATTAAATTTAAGACCGAAAAAACTAAATGTAAGGGATGGTTGGGAGGACTTGCTGCATTACAATCAAGCAGAGCAGAACCTGTAAACCTGGCTTCAGGTAGCCAGTAGTGCCTTGATTTAATGTTTTTGTAACGAGCATCATGTGGACAACAGAAGTGAGCCAGTGACGAAAACAAACGTCATGCAGCCAGTTGCAGGTTTTGATGCTTAATTAATTTTTTTAAATAAAAAAAAGGCATCAGCTCAAATTTAAGTCTTTTTAAGACTTTCTAAAGGTCTTAAAACTGTAAGAATTTAAGACCTGTATCTCCATAGCAACGTATAAACTTCATCCAGCAACGGGCAAAAAATCTGCACTATCCCTTAATAGTTGCAAATGAGCTAGCTAGCTAACTACTAGGGATGTATTGGCAATTATTAGCAGCTATTTAGTGGATCCACAGAAATCAATCAATCAATCAATCAATCAATCAATCAATCAATCAATCAATCAATCAATCAATCAATCAATCAATCAATCTGCAGGTGACTAAAACCTTTTCCTGACAGAAAAGTCCCTCAAGAACTAAACCTACATGAAATAGTGCTGCCACAGCATAATTTAAGACCTTTGATTAAGGGATTTAAGACCAACTTATGTGTTTTATTATGAATTTAAGGCCTTTTAAGGATGTGCGGACACCCTGACCAATGTGTGCTGAGCTAACGCTGCCAGCCAGTTCACGTCTGCAGTGGTTTAACAATGATGTGCTTTTCTACGCCAATAAAGTTCAAGTAGTCTCTGAAAGGCCTTGTTTCATGTAATGATGTGGATGAAGTTGAGCATTAAATGCTGATGAACAACACTTCCTCCCCTGTGCAGTTTGCTGCAGTGAATCAGAGCCAAACTGTGATTGAAGCAGAACAATCCAAGGAGCTCAGACAGATGGGACGGCCTGGCGCGGCGCCACGGCGGGGCTCGGAGGTGAGACGCAGCACGCCTGCTGCAGGCGCCCAGGAGGGCCTGACCTAATTGACTGACGAAATACAAACGTAAACCTGCATGCCAACATTTACAGCTTTTTCATCGCGCAGACAAAAGAGAGCTGCAGCGGATTTTTACCCTTTAATCTTTCACATTTTGTTTCGTTCCAGCCACAGACAGCAGAGTGTTTTATTAGGATTTTATGAAATAGAGCAACGAAAAGTCATCCATGTTTTTAAACAAGTTTTTACAAGTTATAAGTTATAGTTTACCAGAGAGGCAACTCAGTTCACACAGCAGGCAAATGCAACCAAATTCGATTTTTTTCTGTGCATGTCCCCACGTTTCCGTGGTGATTTCCACCCCCAAACAAAATCAGAGCGTTTTGTCTGTGGAACTGAATCAAATTCATACCTGATTGTTTTCACAGCTCATTTCATACATAAAGAATAATAAAAGCAATTATTATTGCTTTTCTAACAATGCTAACACTTAGCTTTCTTTCGTCCATCATTACTCCATCCTCACGTTTCTCTGACTCTGACTGTAAATAGTAGAAGGAACAAATATCTCACAAGCATTTCAAAATGAAACTTTTCAACTTCTGAAAATGGGTCCAAAATGATTTTATATTTGTAATAAAGCTCTCTGAAATGATCTTCAAAGCAGGGAGGTTTTTTTATTTAGTCGTCGCCTCGCTCTCTATTTGTGTCATCTTGACAGGATCAATAGATAACGCAGCTACTTCCAGAATTTGATGCCTTGTTGGTAATTTTTAGCCCAACCTGGAGATAAATGGCTGAGCGTTTTATCACTGATGTCATCTGAAAACAGAAATCAGGCAGCAGTGAGCCGCGCTGCCAGAGGTTTGATTGACAGGTGAGCCCAGCAGGAGTTTGTCCTGAGGGCTGGATCTTTAATGTTGTCTCCCAGTCTGGATTGTTCTTTTTTTCGGCTGCTGAGAGGAGGGAATCGCAGATAAAAAGCCGGAGCTTTAGGGGAAGAAGTCTGCTCTGCATTTTGAAGCTGCATTTAAACATTTTTTGACAATATTTGTCAGAAGAAAGGCTGGTGTTTGCCTTCAGTTCTCAGCCATCTTGGTTAAAATTCAAAGCCGTCTCCAATCAGACGTGGGTCAGCGTGCCGTTCCTCCGTCCACTGTGATTATCCACTTATCCAAATGGATCCCGACAATCCGCCACCTAATCATTTGTCTCATTCTTGAGACGTGTTGCTGTGTGAACTGAATATCAGGTTGGAAGCCTGTCATTTTCCATTTTTACATCAAACCCAGCATGACAATGTGAGCACAGCCCACAGATCCTCCCAGCAGCTTTTGTCCACACTGAGGGAGCCGATGCTGCAGCCAGTGATGCCGGGTCACAGGCGTCAAGACGAGAGCACTCGGCTTATTTTCTGCCTGTTCCCCTTCGTGCTTCACCGGAGGGCATGGCGGAGTCCTGCCTCTGTCTCCATCCATCATTTTACCTCATCTTTGATCGTCCTTTATTCCTGTTTTGGTCTGCTGTCCCCCACAGAGGTCTCTCACTGATCTCTTACCCTCTTTTGTTCTCTGCTTTCACCTTGTAGCCTGAAACTTCTCAGCAGCCGTCTGAAGGTTGAATAAAGGATTTAACTGCTTTACTCCAAAATAACTGCCTCCACTGGTCTGCATTAGCCCCCAAAAGGTTAAATAAATGCACCTTGTACTGCAGCAGCATGAACTCACAGCACAGTCTGTTGGAAAGTAGCTACACTGTAAAAACACAACGTCTCACGACCATTTTTGGTCTAGTTTCTAGTGCAGAAATATTCACATATTTGAAATACAACAAAGTTAGCTTACAGGTAACATTTGGATTCAAAAGTATTCGTTCCATAAGCAGATTGTTTCACTTAAAACATTTTTCCCATATTACAGGTAAAAACTCTACCAGTGAAACTACTTTATAAAATCAATATTCAAGAATTATTGACTCTGATCTCGGTGCTGAAAAGTTCATTTTGTCTTATTTCAAGTATGCTAAAATATTTACACTAGAAACTAGACAAAATAGTTGTAATATTTGGTTGTTTTTGTTTTTTACACACTTCTACTAATGCACTAAAGTGGAGCTAATTTTTTGTTTTAGCACGTTAGCCGTTTTGCTAACTTTGAAAACGTTTAGCGCTCTCACTTTCTCCTACTATAATTCTTATTAACCCTAAATTATTTGCCTTTTTTGTAAATTTTCAGTTGAATAAAGTCTGAGATGTTCCGACTTCTTCAAGTAGTTAGGTGTTTACCTTCATGCTCTTATTTTGAAGCTGTTCCATTTCCTCTCCACACATTCTCCAAACATGATGCGGTGCAGCCAGCAAATGATGTTTATTCTGTACCCATAATGCATTGCATAAATATTTTAAAATCTGCTGATAGCCTGTGTGCTTTCACATTAGCTTCTGATAAATACAACGATAGCGCTTTAGCGTTAGCAGAGCTAATGGTTATGATTAGTGTTTCAATGTCACTGCAGCTAACGTTTTAGCTAGCAGTAACTCTAAAGCATTTATTGGCACTCCCAGCAATTCCTACGTTAGACTGAAGCATCGTGGCTTTCATGCCTTAAGTTTCACGATGAATCAGGGATTTTATGATCTTCAAAGATTTATTTTCCTTGAGAAAACTCACAGAGGAGTCTTAGCTCAATAGCTAAGACTGCTAGCTAAGACGCCACAGAGCTAGCAAGGATGATGGTAACAGAGCTAAAAACATATTTTGCAGAAAGTGCATGTATTTAATTACTCTTCAGTGTTTGGAATCAACAGTAAGGAATCAAGTTTAAAGCAGAAACATGATAAAACCATAACAGATACAAATATCTTCATTTTAAACAAATTTATGTTCAATAAAACATAAGATCATAAATGTCTCCAGCAGGTATTTGACCTGGTTCATGTTTGAATTTATTTCAGCTGTTTGATTATAGTGACCTTCATCTGAAACTTCAGAGGATGTTTGGATTGTATTTTATTTTTTTATCTGATTTCCCTTTTAAAGATGCCTCTCTGTCAAAGAAATGTGAACAAATTACACTTTCCATTCAGATCCATTCTTCCTCTGCTGCAGCTTAGAGGTTTCTGATAACCTGCCTGTATAGTAGAATATGGATAAATGTTAGAAAGCACTTAAAATAACCCCCAATTTGAGGCTCACAGAGCGACTGGAGCTCAGCCTGATCAAAGAACATCAGTCCCACTGATTGTTGGTTACAGCAGCTAACACAGCCTCTTTGTGCTACTTCAAGCCATCCTGCAGCTACTGAAGTGTGCAGAGCTGAAATAACTCAACAATGAGCTGAACGTCTCATTTCAATAGTCCACAGAGTTGAGTTTGATTCTGCAAAAACGCCGCCTAACTGGACTGAAATATTCACTGGAACAATGAGGTTTTATTAATTTGAGCTGTTCATTTCATGATAAAGAATGTTTTTATATCTTTATTCATTTAGAAATATGTGAAAGAAAATAAAATATAGATTAGAAGAAGAAAGTTACCCTTTGTTGTCCTGACAATAAAGGATGTGAAATTTATGAAAGCAGAATAAAGAATAACTTTCTGTACAGTAAGTGTCGTTTTTAAAATAGTGATCCAAAGGAATGTGCAACTGGGTAAGTTAATTTTTAAAAAATGTATTCATGCATTAAATAAGACTTTTTACAATAAGCTGCTGCAACAACAGAAATGTGCAAAAACCAGCAGAAATGTTCTTTAAAATGAGCAAAAACTGCGAATACCAGCAAAGATTTAAACACATTGAAGTTGATGCTGGGAGGAAGGATCTACGACGACGCTCCTTTCTGCACCTCGGACGCAGTTTGTTACCCGTGTTCCCATAAATGTTTTTTATGAGCATTTAGAAAAGGTTGATGGAAATGGTAAAATTCAAAATATTTTACTGTCACTTGAGGCGGTTTTAATACGATGAATGTGAAACGGAAACTCATTTCCCAAATAAGGTCTGACCTAAAGAACAGACCATCGGTGGGTCTGACCTTACCAGAGGCATGAAACAGAGGACTCTCCATTTTCCTGAGGTGTGTTGCTAGTCATGCTAGTTTGCTGCGTTTACTTCCTGTTTATTATTAGCCATTTGTAGCGTCAACACCTGACAAAATGAAGCAGATCTTTATTTTATTTCACATTTAGCATTTCCAGCTACAGAAACTGGCAGTGAATCGTAAAAGTGACAAATTTTAAAAAAGACATTTTAAAATGGTTGCTATCTGCACTAAGTTAATCATATTCTATAGAAGAGCCTCTGATTTGATGTAAATGTTTAAATCATTTCCAGAAGCAGTCCCAGCGCCGAACAACCCAACCTCAGTAAAAACATGCGATGCAGAGATTAAACAGCTGCAGGGGTTTTGAATTAAATCTGAAAGTTTACTGGATGCTAACCAAGAACGCTATGCTTCATCATTAAATTCATGTTTACTGTCGGCCGGCAGGAAGCGCTGGATAAATCTCTGCAGGATCGCTCCTAAAGGTGTTTTACTGACGCTGTTTGCTTTTTATAGTCTGTTCTTAAACTTCCCCACAAGAAGCTTAAATATTCTGTTTAATATCATCATTATAGAGCCTCGTTGTGTGGAGATGCGGATCCAGAATCCATGTTTAAACACGTTGCTGCCAAGCGGTGTGACTTCAAAGCTAATTACGTAACTAAATATATCCAGAAATCCAAGGTTGGAGGCAGTACACCTTCTTCTTACCGGGCCTTAACAGTAATAGTTCAATAATGGATTTATTCATAAGGAGAGCAGCCTTATTAAGCTAATGATGCCCCTTAAATTGGAGTGTATATGCAAAAGGGAGAACTGGCAGAAGGTGGAAGAAGGTGTTGGCAGCGCAGCTCGAAGGGGTTTTGGCAGCTTTTCTGCAGGTTTCTGGTTCCTCAGCTGGAGAGACGAAGCATCAGGATTCCAAGAGACGAGGAAACAAACGCTGCCATGCTTCCTGTCTGCGCCCAGCGCTCTGCCAGCGCGGCGACATGAGCAGAGTTACTTCCTGTCAGAAGTGACGCCCAGAAGTTAAATACTTTCGACAGCCGCCTCTGTTCCAGTTTTCAAAAAAAGGGCAAATTCATAATTGAATGCCAGATTTTTAAAATCCAAAATGTGCTTCAATACTTAAACGTGACATACGTTTAAACCTCAGTGAGCCTCGGTCTGGTTTAACTTTATACCAAACAGTTTTTGTTTTGTTTTTATTTTTAAAGAACAGAAATGCAAATAAGCACAAACAGCATTTTGTATCTGTTGCACAGAACACATGGTGATATTTTAAAGAAATGAAAACTGGTAAAACTTTAGAAAAAAACACAACTCAATTAGATTTCTAAAGTCAAACTGAAAAAAAACACTTTATTTTAAAAGTAATGGTGGAAAAGCTAATAAGTTTTTACGTGTTTCCTTCCTAAACAGTAAATTAAAGGTCTATAATTGGTGCAGGTAATAACTGTGAAACCTGAGAATAATCAGACTTTAAGTGATGCAGCATCTTTGCAGACAACCAGCTGAAGCCAGTGTGAATTTATTCACCTGAAAATCTCCAGAATTATTCATATCTTTGGGACAAAACTTAATAATTCATTTGGTTTTATTTAGACGAAGAGGGAAGACGCTGAGCCACATTTCAGATATAATTTCATCTCTCTGAAGCCTGAACTTCTGCAGATAAAACCCCAACATATTTAACTTATAAGAAGTTGCTCAGCTTGTTTTAGAGGTTATTTTTCAAAGCCAGTGCAGAAACTAGAAACTATTTTTATTTAACAAAGAAATATCCGATTAGATATGACAACAGCAGATTAAAAATAAAATATTTTCTCAGCATCAACTTCCAGGCTGTAAAAATAAAGCTTGATGGTGTTTCAGAAGCATCTCTTTGTGATATTTTATCACAACAGGGACCTGAATTTTCTGTGGCCGGCTGACACTGAGATATTGGCTCCTGGTGAATGGAGACTTCAGACGGAAAGAGGAAAAGCGCCGTCAGCGGAGGCGATGGCGGCTGATTACGCCCACACACTCACACCTGAGCCCTTCCCAGCCTGTCACACGCTGCAAAATACAGCCTGATGCACAGATGCAGCTACATACCGGCCATGCATAAACATGTTAAAGATCATTTCACCATGGCAACAGAGATGTCTGGGCCTCCATCCAGCTTTTACAGGTGCAAACAGCTGGTTGTGCTTTCATGTTTTCATTTATTAAAGTAATGAAACCTGTCCTGTTTAGATCTTCTCTTATAAATGTCAAAAAATAGAATATATAAAAAAGTTGACTAGAATTCATTGAGTTTAAGAGCTGAATACGTTGGAGATTAAATATTTAATTTCTTTATTCATAAAATAAAAATAGAAAGTTGGTCCATTATCTGTTTCTCTTTGCCAAACTATTGCTTGTTATATAATTAAACCTTGTTGAATTGAATTGTGAAGTTTCTTCACGTATTTGCTCTTCTAACACTCTAAGAAATTTGTATTTATGCTTTTATTTTGAAGGCACTTCTGTGCAGTTGCTTCCTTTTTTCACGTTTTCCACCGGAAGTGGTTAAAGCGGCGCGTGCAGCGTCTCTGACGATGTAAATAGTTTATATTTACATGAAATAAATGTGGAAACGTTGTTTACTACTTCTTATGCTGTTGGTTAGTGATGGGTGTGAAATTACAGCCTTTGAAATGTCCGTTTTTACTTGTTCGCATGATCGCGATTTAGCATCATTTAAGCTAACTGAGTTTTATGAGTGGATGTTAGCCTTTAGCTGCTAGCTGTTAGCACTTAGCTGTGGAAGCAACTAGATGTTTAAAGTTGAGTTTATTGCTCAGTATTTATGAATATTAGATGATGCCTACTAAATTATATGTTTATTTATTCAATAGAAAGTGTTAATTTTTCTATTTAATTAACCACGATGCTAACAAACTGCTCTCTTTGTAACCAGAATGCATCGCTGTAATCTCTCAGTTATACAGTAAACAAGTTAAACCTTCTGATGACATTTTATTTTCTGACTGAAGCCCAGCAGCGCTCTATTAGGATAAAAATACATTAACAACATATAGGAGGACAATAAAGCACATGACTCAGAATAAACTGATCAAAACCGATTTATTTTGAGCCAAACCATCAGAGTGCTGCTACCACTGAACTGAAGATGCACTGATTTCATGAGTCAGCTGTTAAATTAGATTCACTCATTAAAGTCATACAATACAGAATGTAGCAGGCATTTAACAAGTTTGCCTGTCTAAAATCATGTTTTTATGCCATGCATTGGTTTCATTGTTGCTCCTTCTGGTGCTTTCCATTATGTGGAAGAACCGCCCCTATAAAAGCCTGTGTTCACATAATGACACAGGTTCCTGCTTCACAAAACAAAACCAGCTGAATGTAACATCAGAAATGTCATCTCTGCTCATTTTTCATATCTTGTGGCTCCGGTGGAGACCTGCGAACGAGCAGGTACCTCCAGCCTTTCCGGGTGTGTGTAATTGAGGAGGACAGGTTGAATCGACTGTGGCACACATCAAGTATCTGCATCACAGAAATGAGACAATGAAATGCACACTGCCTCCGTGTCAACAGGCTGGGAGAAAGGTCATCTATTTTTGAGTCAGAACGGAGTAAATGTGATGGAAAGGTGATTTTGATTGAGATTTGAAACTTTTGGTTGGTTGGCAGCACACAGCGTAACTTCAGTGGGTTTAAATGTCTGTGGGCAAAAGGTCGGAACAAAGTGAGTTATTATTCTGAGCTGAAAGTATTTTATCAGCATTCCATGGAGGAAGAATGTAAATTGTGTGAAATAGACCCATTTCTGAGCACATGAATAATAAGGACACTTTTATTGTTTTAATGAGACTTAATAGTTGTAAATTGCTTGGAGACGTATTCTGTATCAACTGCAGATCCAAAGGTACATTTACTTTTTATAAACCAACATCAGGAGCAAAGTTGTCATTTCCAAGTATTTATATTACATGTTCTAAAAACCACAAACATGTCAGAGATGATATTCATGATAAATTTATATTCTCCTCCTCTCTCCATGCTACTGATGGTTCAGACTCTTTGGTTTAAACCCTGCAGAATCATGAAGACTTTTCATCAGCCTCAGTTTTAACATCATATTGATATAAATGTAAAGACAACTGTTGCATTAATAATTCACTCCTTGATTCAGCACACGTCCCGTCACATGACGTCACGTCACGTTACATTACGGGACGACATCAATTCAGTTTCTTTACCGGCTTTCTTCATATTTTCTTTGATTTGTTGCAACAACAAAAAAGAAAACTTATCTGATAAAAATGGTCAGTTGGGGGATTGGAGCTCTCTGCAGATAAGACACAAGTCAGCAAAAAGATACAAAGTGCACACAAGAAGCTAAAGGCAAATGTCAATACTATACAAGATTTAGCAAGAAGTTTTATTTGGTTTCTGGTTCCTACAGAAATAGTTTGAGTCCAACCTGCTGAGTCATTCACATCCCTATCAGGACTGTGGAGATTAGCAGAGACAAAGCTAACTGAAAGGAAAGGTCTTCCTTCTGCAGTCCTGCAGAGTCAGACTGCGCTGAAGCAATTACTGTAATGCTGCAGGGAAATGTATCACTGCACATCTCTCATATTGGTAGTAGAAAATAACAGATGTAGTCAACATGCTGCACACTCATCCACTCCACCCACACATATACATCTCAGTTACTCCATTATCAACAAACTGAAGAAACGCTCCGAAGCTAACACCACTTGTTGGAACATTAAAGGAAATGTTCACACTTTTATTAATAGTTTTATGGATAAACAAAGTCAGTCGTTATCTGTTGGGTAACTCCTACCTCACCTCGTTTCTGCAGCCTCGCTTCCTGTGGTTTCTCATTTATGGAGCCACATTCCCAGAAACTGTACAAATATGCAGGCAGGTGAGCAGAAAAAAAACAAAACAATTGTCATCATTAAATTTAATGTTGAGTATCTTTCCAGGCGGGAAGCAGTTTGAATGTGAGCAGAAGATGCAGCGGTCCACACTTAAATTAATGTAGGAGAGGATGTCATTTATAGTCATGCTGTGAGCAAGACAACCACACACACACACACACACACGGTCTCAGCCATCCGACCACTATCTCTGTTGGTGTTCACGATTCCCCTGGAGTGTTTGCTTCCGGAACTCAATTATGCCGTACGAGCAAATTAGCCACCATTAGCAAGCCACCAACGTGCCTCACCGGGGAGGAGAGTGAGGCCTTTATCTCATCTTGTGGCCTGTTTTCCTGCACACCAAAACACTGATTAGCTTATATTTCACACTAATGCAAAAGCAATTGCCTTAGATCTCCACACTCTTATTACTATCCAGAGTTATCTGCGCACATTACGTTGGTTACATCATTGTGTTTTCTCACCTTCAGCTGGGTTTGGTCTCCTTGTGTGATCGTTTGTCGTTACGTTTCAGGAGTGGGGGACTGTGAAAGATGCCATGTGCTGTAGACACGCTCCCAGAAAGTAAACACAGTTATTTTCAAACAAGGTCCCCAGGAATCACACAAATGAAGCTGTTTATTTTATCTTTCTGCCGCCTTGAGACGTGTTAATTACATGTGCAAACAGCATGTGGCTGCTAAAGTTTTCTCCAGACATGTATCAGTGGATCTACAAGCTGCTGGATTCTCCTGAAGGCGATTGTTTCACAGCCATGGTTTCTACTGTTCAAGCCAAACTAATGTGTCTGTGGAAGTAGCATGGCTCAGACACCGACTCAAACCTTCGTCCTCCTGATGAATTCACGCCACATAATTGATACCATTTAATCATAAAACCTCCTGAACCAGAAAAGATTTCAATGCTTACAACTGTCTGGATGTTTAGCTGTGTATTTTGTGTATGGCTTCATGACGGAGGGACGTTTTCTCCATTGTTACTGATTATACCTTGACCATAACGCAGTATTTGTGTGTGTTGAGCCTTTGAACGTGACGTCTGCAGAACTCCGCCCACTCCGCCATGATGGACGACAACACAACCAGTGCCTCCTTCAAAGTTAGTCTAAAAACAGACATCTGGTCACAGGTTGCTGCACTAAACAGACCAGGAAGAAAACCAGACTTACCTATTTATTTTTTAACTTTTACTGAGGAAAGATACGGCAGCCATTGATATCAGCTGCCAGTCATAATGACTGCTGGCCGTCGGTGTAATCGTGTTTTTACAAGGTAAGAAAACTAACATTCATAGACTTTATAAGGAAGCATGATTAGAAACATATCAAATATCGCATTATGGAGAAGGGACGCCTCTCTAACCATTGGTAACCATGGAGACACCATCATGTAGCCTAGCATGTATGGATAAAACTGGTTAGCATCTCGTCTAGCACTTTAGCAAGGCTTCACTGGCGTAAGGGGAAACGCTGATTATGAAATATTGATATAAACTATGTGGTGTGAATTCAGGCAAATTTGATCAACTCGTCCATTTTCATGTAATGGTAAAATGATGCAAGTATCATCCAGTCCCTGGTAGAAAGAGAAAAACTGTAAATCATCCAAATGGAAATCCTGGAGGCTGTTGAAGTTTATCATGCTAACTGAGTTATTGCTAATTGCAGCAGGCCTGGTTGTAACTTACTGTAATTTGGTTAGTTTTGGAAGTTGTTGAAATCCAATTCAGTCCAGCTTTAATTATTATGTTCTTTAAAACTAGGCAGAACCAGAGAGGTAAAAAGACATCAAAGAAGGCCGAGATGTAAAACAATAACTAAGACACACATAACAGGGTTAACAACCTGCCTTGTCCTTTGTGTTTCATGCTTTTGGTTTTTTATCTCGTCTGATCTCTGAATAAATTGTGTCTTTGCAAAGTTGCTGTGCCAGTTCCTATTATAACCCGACTCTCGCTGTTACAACAGACTTTAATGGCAAAATATCCCTCTGGAGAAAAATTCAGCCTCATTATTTAGAAACAGGAAGCCATTAAGGTTTTGTGGAGGAAAACAGAACAAAAGCAACATGTTCATTTGCCTTACTTTTGACTCTAATGTGAAACTGGCACATCTCACTTTGTTTTGCCTTCATGAAAGGAGTTTCCATCACTTTGTTGTTTTTATTTTCATTGTATTTGTAATTTTATTGAAGATGTGGTAGAAAAAGCATGGCACTGTGCCTACAGGGTCATGAAATAGAACGTGCTAAGATAACACATTTCCTATATATTGTGAAAACTAATTAATTTGTCTAATTGCACTGATCACATCTGTTATTAGTCATCTTTATTAAACAACACCAAACAGCATTTATGCTACATCTGAAAGATAGTTTAA
This sequence comes from Gambusia affinis, assembly GCF_019740435.1. NCBI lineage: Eukaryota > Metazoa > Chordata > Actinopteri > Cyprinodontiformes > Poeciliidae > Gambusia > Gambusia affinis. The sequence continues at coordinate 27,646,828 of NC_057878.1, forward strand.
TCTTGTTCTCAACTCTCTTTGCATTTCTGTCTTTAGACTCGACACCAGAAACCAGGAGAAACATCATGTCAACATAAGTTTACTGTAAGAAAAGTAAAAAGTCGTCGTCCAGAAATTACTCAAGATTAAAAAAGTATTTTCCTGCTTCCTGCTTTGGTTCAGTTGGTATTCACACATACATTCGAACTGAACCAGAGTTCACTTCAACTGAACTGGGACCAGTTCAGGTTTGTAGGCGGACCGGAGTTTGATTAGGATTCACACGTCCCAAAATGAACCGGATTTTCAAGACAACTGGACTGGAGTTGGATTAGAGCGGATTAAACGTGTCTGGATTGATTTTAATGGTAAACTGGAAACATCCTGACGGTGGAACTGAACTCCAACGCTGGAACCAAAGTTTTAATTGTGCTCTATTATTCTCCAATGAAAAAGTTCTTATGAATTTCCAAACGGGTTTGACAGGAAGTGGTTTATCACCCTGACAGACGCCTCAGGTCTCCAGGGACGCGCTGTGAGGAAGACGTGTCACGTTTGAAGGTTTCCTCTGTGTTTCTGAGAAACGACCCGTTCTTAGAGGCCATCTTGTTCTTCAGCTTCTCAAACTCTCTGTTTAATTTTATTTTCTGAATTAGGATGGAAGTGCTGACTCGTATCTCTGAGCCACTGACCCGCGCTGCATTCATGAGGCGTTCAGCTTCAAAATGTGCTGTTTAACCGTCGCCTGCTTTACAGCCTAATGAGCTGCGCCTCTGGAATATCAAATCAATACTGAGAGGCATCATCGGGTGAAGTGAAGTAATTGGATGTTTGAAGGCCTCCTGCATTGTAACTGTACAACTTGACAGTATTTATATTAATTTTGATGGATTGAGCGTTAATTAAAAGGAGAATATGTGTCAGGCAGTCACATTATCTCACTGAAAGGAACAAATCCTTAATTTTTAAACCGGTTCAGTCTGAATAAAGACGTCAGCCGGTGAACTGGTGGTTTTCAGAGGTCAAATAAGGTTCATTTCAAACACAAACATCTGTGGATGCACCATCTATCACTTCTGTTGTTCAATTTTAAAGTTTATTCAGAGATGGGAGCCGACTGCAACGTCACAAAATCATAACAAGACGAGGGAAGCTGATAAAAGCAAAACGAACAGCAGTGGAGTTGAGTTGAGAATTCAGCTCTAGTAGAGAAATATATCTGGATGTAATGCGGTGGGATTGAGATGCATTTCACTGAATCAAACATCCTTCATAATTTCATAATTACATTTTTCAGTCGTTTACGTCCAACACGCCGGACTTCTTCTGGGGCAGAATTATGACATTTCTCACGTCTGTTTCATAAAAGTTGGGTTAAGATGGCCGTTCAGACGCTTTGAAGAATATTCAACAATTTAGTTTCTCACATGGAAGTGGCTCAAAGTGGCTTTTTGTGGAGTGAATAGATCAGTATTTGATGGTTGATTCTGCAGATTTAGCTGCTGTGTAACTGAAGTTTTTGCCACTTTGCTGTTGTCGTTGAATAAAACACTTACTTAGGGTCAGAGTTCAAACCCAGACTCTTCCTGCTGCCAACCGCTCTGCTGTTTAGCCTCAAACTTTACATTTGCTGGGTTTTTCGCAGGATTTCCAGCTTTTATTTTCTAAGACATAAACCTTTTTACAAATATTTACCAAAGCAAAGATGAACTGTGCCAGACTTTGCGTGATTTAAACAGATTGGACTCGGAAAAAGCAGCAGAGGAAGACGCATCAGCAGCTTTTAGAGATCAAGACAGAACCTCTGATTGGCATCGCTCTGCAGTTTGTGCTGCATGTGTAACGCCGCGTGTTTAACTTCCTCCCCTTCTCTCTTTAAGCAGCCAGTAACGTAACGTGTAACACACTGGAGACCTTCGGCAGCCAGGCAAAGTTTGATTCATTACATTTCTGCATGTCGTCAGACAAGATGAAGCTATCAAAGCTGAAAATCCTCCTGATTCCTCCTCCACGCTCAGTCTGAACCAATCAGTCCTGGGAGACGCGTCTGTCAGCGTCGGCGGTCAGCAGGAGCTCTGCTTTGATCAAGTGTCACGCCGGATGATACTCACTGCTTTATGAAAATGGAAAGAAAATTCAATTATCCTCAGCTTTGTTGTTGCATATTAATTATGGTACAAAGTGGAAGCAGCGGCGGCGGATGGTGTGACGATGGATTTAAATAGATTACAGGGCGACTGGGTGAGTGTGTTTGTAAGCTTGTTAAGTGTCGCTTTTACACATATTTGTTTAGCGAAATTGGAAATGTAGTGTCGAAGCTTAATGGAGATAAATGAGCGCCGAGGCCAGCGAGGCTTTTAATGACTGGCTGAGGAGGCACTGCGGCCATCCTGAGACGGATCCTCCTCCAGGCGAGCGGTTCTGGTCCAACATGGGCGGTTCTGGTCCAACATGGGCGGTTCTGGTCCAACATGGGCGGTTCTGGTCCAACATGAGAGGTTCTGGTCCAACATGAGAGGTTCTGCTCCAACATGAGAGGTTCTGGTCCAACATGAGAGGTTCTGCTCCAACATGAGAGGTTCTGGTCCAACATGAGAGGTTCTGGTCCAACATGAGAGGTTCTGGTCCAACATGGGCGGTTCTGGTCCAACATGAGAGGTTCTGCTCCAACATGAGAGGTTCTGGTCCAACATGAGAGGTTCTGGTCCAACATGAGAGGTTCTGGTCCAACATGAGAGGTTCTGGTCCAACATGAGCAGTTCTGATCAAATGAAACTGATTAAATGTTTAACAAACGTTCTTGTTTGACTCAGAAAATGAAACAAAAAAAATTATAAACTCCTAAGCTGGAACTTTTGTTTTTTTCCCACCAGGGGGTCTTTTGTGGCTCTAGTGTCCCTTATATGACAGCAGGCTGACAGGAAGGGGGGAGAGAGAGGGAGGAAGACATGCAGCGCCGGGTCCGGGAATCGAACCCACGACGGCCGCGTCGAGGACTCAAGGCCTCCAAATGTGGGTCGCACTATCCCCTACGCCACCACAGCACACCCCGGAACTTTTGTTTTTTGTTTCTGATACGCCAATTAATCTGACGCACCATCTACAACCACTATCACCAAAGGACGATGAAGCTTCGTCTCTTATTTTTATTAAATAATTACACAAAGTTTACCACAATTAATCACTTTTTTTTCTGTTTATTTACAAAACTCCCAAGCCGGAACCTTTATTTTGTGTTTCTGGTACGCCTGTAATTCTGATGCACAAGTTACAGCCGCTAGCAGCGAAGGACGGCGAAGCAGCATCTCGTGCCTCACTGGGGTTTACTTCCTGCTTCTAAACGTGATCTGATTGGACGCTGGAAAAGACTATTATGTTCAAATTGTGCTAAAAGGAGTTAGCCTAGCAGCGAAGCTTTGCTAGTCTAATGTAGCACTTAATGCTAACGGTTAGCCTGTTCTATGAGTTATCAGGTTATCACTGTAAAAACTGTTAAAAACAATACATTTATTTGTTGAGTTTATATTTCTATCCAATAATTTAGCAGCAAAAAGTTTTTAAATTGAAAATGTTACTTATTTTTTATTTTGATGAGTTTTTTATTAAAATGTAATTAATTACAGATCCTGCTATTAAATCAATGAAAACTTTTACTCAAGTCTCCTAAGGAAGATTATTCCTGCTATAAAAATGTTTTTGTTCTTGTAAATCCATGTAATAATTCGTGACGCCTCACAGGAAGTGCGGTTGAGTTTTATTCATGCTCATGCGGACCATGTGAGCTCCATTTCATGTTCATCAGCGTAATTTTCTGAGAACTCACTGTTCTGCCTGGAAGCTCAAACCCTTTTAATACTGACACATGCATTGCTAATGATGTCTGCAACACGGGGTATTAATAATTTATTGTAGTTTTTGTTAAGTGGTAAAAGGTTATTGAAATGAGAATATCTGGAAGTTCAGGATTGGAGGAATCACGTCTGTTCTCTGAATGTTTGAACTCATCGCTTCTCGTCTGTCGCCCTCCAGGATCTGGAAAACGATTTTAACAGAAGAAAAATGAATCCATGCATGAAAACTAAAAAACAAACAGTTCATCAATCATTAGATCTTCAAAGCTCCTGTATTTACTCCATGTTGACGCAACCAGTTGCTGTTTTATAATCACATATTTGCACTGATAAGCACTTCCTGGCTATTCCGCTAACAATGGAGCTAATTGTCTGTTTTTGCTTACTTCACAACACGTAGCTTCCTCTGAATTAATCAATTTAAAGCTCTAATTAATTTAGCTGTTTTGTAAACTTGTATTTGAATAAGTTTGTGTTTAAGTTTTGGTTATTGTCTGTTAGGAATCCTTCAAGTAGTTTGACATTTCTCTATTTATAACACAAATTTAAGTTTGTACTTTAGCATTAGCTTCTGCTAAATACCGTGTTGGTGTGGCGCATTAGCATTAGCGGAACTATTGTTTGTGATTAGCATTTGTGTGTTAGCTTCTTCCAAATACCTTGTTACCAAGCTAATCTTTACCTTTCGCTGTTTGGAAACGATTTGCACACTTAGCTTCCTGCTAAATACATTTTCCAGATAAATTCTTTAGCGGCGTGTTATTTAGCTGTTTTCTGACCTCATCAGCCGTGGGTTTGATGTGTAAGAAAAACAATGGGGGGGGGGGAAATGTAATGCTTAATTTATTGTATGACACAACAGTACAGTTTATCGGTTTCTCTCCCTAAATTAGTTTAGTGGAAGTGGTGATATCACAGGTCTGTGCAGAACCTTCCTAAAGTGAGTTTAAATTCATGAGTCAGGCTGAAACGGTCTGATGGTTCCCATCCATCCACTATGATGTGCTGTGTGTCCCTGAGTATTTACTATTCAACCCGAAGCCTTTTATTAGCCGTGCACAAATCAATATTTGCCTCTGTTCCCTCCCTCTCCTGCAGATTTCCAGACAAGTTTAGACTTAGGTGATATCACAGATGAAACAAAGTCACTTGAAAGTAATTCAGACTTTGCCGCAGGCGACCAAACTCCCTGACAGCTCTGCTTTGTAAAGTAGAGGAGCTGTTTTTTCTCTCTGCACTGACCTTTGTCGGGTTTTTGCAGCGTTGGAGTAAGCAGTCATCTGCAGAGTTCTGAACTTTCATTAGCTGGATGCTTTTACATCCTGAGGCCAAAGAGTCGCCGCGGTTCATCTTAACAAGACAAGACTAATGTCGGCTGTAATTAGCAACCAGAAACGGTTGCAGCAATCAGAGAATCCCCCGGTTTGTTTGAGCCCGCAGTTTGATTGATTGAAGTTTTAACTTTCAAACAACCGTGGTGCAAATCAAAACGTCAGCCACATTGACGAATGTCTTGCTTCCTGGTGTTGGCAGACAGGTTACACACACACGCTGGAATGTGCAACCCGAGCGGCTTCATCTCGAAGACAAACATCCTGAACGCGGCGTTGCCTCGGGCCGCGGCGGCGGCTCGGCTCTGCGGCTCCTCAGTCTCCTGAAAGTCTCAGTCGTGTGCCAGGAGTGAACGGCGTGTCTGTCATCGGCCGTTATCCTCCGTGTTTCAGGTGATTGTGGAGACTCTGCTAATCGTGCTTTAGTTTCATCCAAACAAGCTCCAGGTTCGCCGCGGCGGCTCGCTTCTCGTCTCCGTTTGATTTATTATCTGTATCGTTCCAAGGCATCAACATGTGACGCTCGGCTTTCGATGGGAGGTTAACTCCACAATTAACCTTGGCGCCTGTGGAATTAACAGGAATGCTTGCATAATTCTCTAACCATGGAAGCAACCGGAACTACAGCAGCGGAAAAATGTCTCCTGTTGAATTATTGGAGGGACAGTTATAGATCAGGATGGATCATTTTGGATCTTTTGATACATAAAATTTAAATGTTGTGTAATTTACTGTAACATTGTTCTAAATCAGGGGTGTCAAAGTCAAATGGACGGAGGGCCAAATAAAAAATTTAGCTACAAGCCGAGGGCCGGACTGATCGAATGTTCATTGAGATTTTTTTAAATGACGCATTTGGTCTAGTGCAGCGGACCGGCCCAAGCCTTCGTAAATTTCCTGCGGACCGGGGTGCGCGTTGTGTTGTGAGGATCGAACGGGGGGCAGGGGGGGTGCATCTCGCATTTTTTCAGACGGGGTGCCGGCTTGCTGCGGGCCGGTTCTAATAATAAATCAAGATCATCCCAGGGGCCGTAGAAAATCTTCTCGCGGGCCGGATGTGGCCCGCGGGCCTTGACTCTGACATATGTGTTCTAAATTGTATTTAGCAATGATTCAAGCAGACATTTCACTATGCAAGATGGAAGTTTTTGCAAGAAATGTTTTAAATTAAACTGATGTTTTTGTTCTAAGAAATATCTGTAAAACAGTTTAATTTGGAAAAAGTTTAAGATTACGTTCAGAGGATGAGGTGCTAAAGTGATCAGCAATAAACTTTGAGAAATATTTATTTCACATTTTAAAACAATGTAATAAAAATACTGAAGGCTGTTTTGTTGTTATACATTTAAATACAAGTTACCAAATGGACGTTGCCATGTTTGCGCTGCAGTGCATCATGGGTAGCTGAAGTATGCTAGGTGCTACAGCGTTAGCTCCATCTGGCTGTAACAGTTATTTAGTCACATTCAGCCCTTTCAGTTTAAACCGGAGTGTGTTGAAATAGAAAATAGAGCATAAATGATGAGGATAAATGAGAACGAGGAAGAGGAGAGAATCGTTTTGGTACAAACATTTAAAGATGCTAACTCCAGCTTTAAAAGCTCAGTGAACCCTGAATAAACACAGAGAGACGTAGAAATGACCAAATATTTACAACAAAACGCCTCATAAAAACTTTTTATTGCTCTACTTTCCTCAATGAACAAACTTTGTGATAAACTGTAACATTTAAGAGCAGGAGTTTTTCCTGTAAAGGTGTTGAAAGGTAAGGTGGGTCAAACCGGTTTGGGTTCTCTGATTAAATTTCCTGCTGAATCACATGCTGTTTGGACCAAGATTTCTAATTAAATTTGAAATCCAATTATGGGAATGGTAATGAAATTTCCAAATGGGGAAACTCGTAATCTGCTCATTGAGGTGTTTAATTACAACGAGGTCTGCTCCTCTCGATACGTTACACCTCAGGATTCGCTGGACTCAAGTTTCATCGTCAGAGTTCGTCAGAACTAAATAAATTGCTAAATTTATTTATTTTTCTGACTTGTATCACATGATATCAATATGGACTAAACTTAACATCTGAGTTCCTGTTCAGGACATAAATCAACGTAATGGATGAGATATTTTTACTGTTAAAGATAACATATATATTTGTAAATAAACTGCTGATGTATTTATATTTTGATTTGAAGCCCAGTTATGAACACTTCATCTGTTTACACCCAGAACCCTGAACTGGGTTATCAATTATTCTACTAATTTATTAATACTGACCTAATTGTTTGGTATAAGTGGATCAGAACAGTTGCTGCTCTAATTAGGATCATCAGTCTTGAGAAAATTAGTTCATATGTATAAAAAACAGAGTAAATAATAATAGTTTCATCCTTACTGGATGGATAAAACCAGTTAAAGCCCAGTGCTACATATTAGGATGTAACAAAAATAATAAATTAATCAGAAGTTGTTGTTAGATCTGTTTGCACACAGTGAGTCAGAAACAAAAAGAAAACAGACAAAAACCAAGGGTGTCCAAACTGTGGCTCCGGGGACAATTTTGGTCCCCAAAGTTATTTTCAGGGCCCAACAACTGAAATTTATGAAGATAAACCAACCAAAATCACAGCTTTTCTGTTTGAACTTAATCTTTGTTTTTTATTATTACAATGTGGAATCTGTTGTGTTTTTGTTCAGTTGAGTTTAGTTTAACAGAATCTTTGATTTGTTATTATAATAAAGTTTATTTGAGAAAAATGCATTTCATATCAAAACAATACAGCACTATACTGTAGACTGCTTAGTTTTAATAAAATATTGTCTCACGGAGGGCGTCCTGTCATTTATGCTGCAATGAATCCTGGGTAGATTACATATGCTGTAAAGCTAGCTCTTTCCAATCAGAAACAGTAACTTTAGAGCAATATGGGACCTTCTGGCCTTTTAATTAGAACCAGAACGTGTTGAAATAAAAAGAAATACAGAAAAGACAAGGAAATGGATGAAATGAAGAGAGTCGGCCAAAAAGCTGCTGCTTGTGCCATGAAATGCTAACCAGGAAGTAGAGCGTATGCTACAGGTAGCTCCAGTTTCTAAGTCACGCTGCTTACGGTTAGCGCCACTGTCAAAACATTTTCTCAAATATATTACAATAGTTTGTTGCAAAGACGTACCTCCAACAGATTATTTTAGCAGGAGCTAATGTCGTTAGCTCCTGCTAATGTTGTTAGCTCCATTAGCAGTAGGTCACAAGTCAATCAAGCTAGTTTGTTTCAACAGATTTCTCGTGTTTAATGTCATAAAAATGTTGACGTTAAACGTTTTCCTCAATTCAGACGTTTTATCAAGTAAAATCGAGTTTTAAGTGCCACAAACAACTTTTAGGTTGCAAAGTATTTAGGTCAAAATGTTGAACTCGTTGGAGATTTCTAAACAAAACTTTGGAACCTGGAACTGGAACGTTTCTTAATTTGGAGAAATATTTACTCCTCACTCCCTCCTGACCCCATTAGGATCAAGGGCGTACAGAAACTGGGTGGATGGATTTATTCCTCAGAATGGCCACATGGTCCAAAAGTTAGAAACAGAGGTAAATAAGTAGAAGTAATGATGATTAAGATGAATTTGTAAAACCAACCAGCCGAGGGATGCGGTTGTAGATAAATGCTCTTCAGACCTTTGGCCGTAAATCCACGTGGTTGTAGCTCGACTCAACGGTTCTGGACAGTCTCTTAACCTTTCGCCAACACATGGTTGTTCTCAAACACGCCGCCACAGCTGGAAACACTCAGCTTGGTGTTTCTCCAAGTATCAAATATTTAACTTTTGGCCCGACATCCTTGGGAATTCATCCAGCTCTTGTTGAAGTAAAACTGAAATTAGCCGTAAACTGAAGGCGTGTGGCTGTGATTAAATTCGTATTTGGTGTATTCTCCTGTCGTTTTCCTTTCAGTTCCTGCTTGAGGCCGGGGAGATTTCTATCTAACTCTGTTTCTTATTGCTGAGACTCTGAGCTCTCTGCTTGTCCAGCAAGCTGATCTCTGCGATTCCCATGTGGTTTTGTTTTCATGCCGCTTTGAGTTTTCTGCGGTTATTTCTGCCTCCCTCCAGTTTTGTTGTTGTCCCGATCGGCCGGCCCCCATACCTCACTACCCCCGGCCTCGTTTGCGTCTCCGTCGCCCGGTTCACGATGAAACCCTTCCTTCAGGGTCTCTACAACTCGCGACCCGGCTCTCTTCAAACATCTCTAAAGCTTGGTCACTGGAAAACAGAAACCATCCCAGATGATGTAACACTGAGTGTTGAAGAGTTACAGGTAATAAGAAAAACGTGTGGGAAAAGATAAGAGTAAAATTAAAAGTTAAGCTTCTAAAGATTAGAAGCAATGAGGTAAACATTGGGCATAAAGAACAGTTTTTTAAAAGTTGAGTTGAGATTTAAGGCTGTTTTTCCACCTAACCTTCGGTAGAGTCGTTTCAACTGGGAGCAAAATCACAACATCTGTTCCTCTCCAGCTGCTGTGGTTCTCTGTCTCTTTGCTCTCAACCAAACCTTTTGAAAAACCTGTTCCCCTCCTCGCCTGTGGGGGCGCTGCACCAAGATCCACTGAAGGAAACACTGAGTGCAACTTCCTTCGTCTCAACTTCCTCCTAAACAAATGGAGTCGCATCAGATTTTAGGGGTTCTAGGACCACGAGTCATTTCGCCCGCTAACGCTAACATGTTTGTTTTGGTTGTATTTACCCAGAATGCCTTGCACTGTAATCCACTTTCATACCGCACCAGAGTTGACTTCACCTGAACCGAGAGCGAGGTCTGTAGACGGCCAGAGTTTGATTAGCATTCACACCTCACCAACCGAACCGGACTTTGTAGAGAAACGGATTTGGGTTTTCTTTGTTCAGTAGAACATCGTTGCTTGTTTTGCTGCATCAGTCTGTTGTTGCACGACTTTCCATCATCAGGAAAACAGTTTGGGAAAATCCAGGACTTTCTCATGACATTTATTCGTAACACCAACTCCAACCTGTCCATCCGAACCAACATTCTTTCTTTTTTGTCTCGTTGAAGCTGGTTGACAGTTTCACAAACTGCAGTGACATCCTGTTGCTTTTCACCAAACATGAGAGTTTCTGCTGAGCAGGGGTAATGTCCACCCACCCAGGATCCACAGTGTTCCTGGAAAATAATGACTGTTGGCTAGAAGATGAAGGAAATGATGACATGAACGCAAAGAAAATGAAAATAATTCAGTCAACCAGGATTCAATTAATCATCGTCTTCACTAGAGAGCATTCATTGGTTGTTGCTCAGATTTCCTCCATGATGTAAATTCCTGGTAGCATTACTATTTTTTCTTTTATTGTTTTGTTTCTTGGAAGTCGTTACAGAACATGAATCACGGTTGGTCCAGTCCCAGAACCCTTCTGTTTATCACAATGCATGCCAACCGACAACTAAGCCGGCACCCACTCTTTATTTTTTCATGATTTGATGAAATGTAAATACTGCTCTATTCTCTTTAAAAATATCTTGGAAAGGACGGCGACCATGAGCGGCGCTAAGCTATTAGAGGAAGACCAGATGAAACCGGTGCAGCTGTCATCATGTGCGGGAAAATATCAGATTTGATCAAATTAGTTAAATCATTGTTAACCTTTTTGTTGTCCTTCATTTTGTCGGCCTGTTAGAGAAAAAACATTCACCTCAGTTTTGCTGAAAATAAACAGTTATATAACTGATCTTCTACATAAACAACCAGGCCAGAATCCTTCTTTATTACTGACATTTCAGCCGTTTCCCCTTCGCACAGATTATGGGTCTTGGATAGCAATTTCTTTCACCGCTCCAATAAGTAATTTCATCTGGGCTGCTAAATTCCCCCAACAACGCCTTTAAAAAGTATACACTCCTCTTCATCTGTTCCACATATTGTCAGGTTTCAGCCACATATTTCACTTTAATTTATTACGACTTTATGTGACTTTGTGTTCAACCTCCGTGACTCAGAGCTTTGTTACCGGAGCTCCACACCCAACTGGCTGGAGGAACATCCGCTGTCAAGTCTTACCTAACTAACAACCTTTAGACCTTTTTCTCACTTTTAACCTGCTTTCACACCGGCCCTGTTTAGTCCAGTTTAATCCAACTCCAATCCGTTTTTCCTGAAGATCCGGTTTGTTTAGGGAGTTTTCACTTTTTTTGGGAATTCTGATCCGCCTAAAAACTTTGGTCTCAGTTCAGTTCAAGTAAACTCTGGTTTGGTTTGAATGCATATGTGAACGCCAGGTGGACTGGAGACAGTTGCAAAGCTAGGAAGTGTACTACAACGCAGTGAATTATGGGTAAATGCAATCAAACCAAATGCAGTAGGCTAATGCTAGCAGGAGAAAATCAAAAGAGAAATCTTCTAAAATCATTCAAACCATTTTGGTTTCCATTTGGTGAAGAAGGAAGTTGCGCTCAGTGTCTTTTTGTGTTGTTTTTTGTTCAGTGGTTCTTGGTGCAGCGCCCCCAGAGGTGAGGAGGGGAACAGGCGGCTCAAAGGGTTTGGTTGGTTTGAGTCAGAGCAGAGAGAAAAACGACCACAAATGTTTCTACTGCAACTGCATCTACCAGACTATCAGGTGGGAAAACATCTCAAATCCAGACAATAATATTCCTTATTTAATCAGAGAAAGGCTACACTTCTTAATGCTCCTGAAATAAAATGTTTTTCCTTGTGCTGTCGCCAGACCTGGATCCCATGTCCTCCTGTTTAGCTGCTTTTTGCTAATGAAACCCAAATATGTGTTTAAGATCCCACTCACTGCTTGTTGCTGTTTTGTTCTGAACAGAAATTCAACAATAATTCATATCCTGTTCATGCCTCTAGAAGAAAAACAATCAATGCAGTCTAATGATAGAAAATTACTGTTCTGGGGTTTGTCAGTTTAATAAAACAAACTTATTGCCTAATAGAAAGGTTGTGTCTCACCTGCTGCCTTTTGGGTTACGACTCCACCAGTTTCACACGCCAACAAACTGAAAGTGTTTTTTCTTTTAATGGTTTTTATGCACATTTGAATAAGTTTGATAGAAATTACAAATTAACTTCCTCAATTTTGCTGAAATGTTAACTGCAGTTGGCAGAGGTTGTTTTGGAAACACGTTTCCAACCTGAACTTCCTGTTTTTAGTAGCCATGTCTTTTTTTTTTTTCTTTTTTTGCATCATTTTAAAAGTTTGCTCAAAATTTGCCTGACAAAAGAAACAGCTTGAGAGTTTTTCTCATTCTTCTTTGCAAAACAGCCAAACTGAGTGTGACTGGAGTTTGAGGACATTAGAATCAGATTTAAACTCTTTTAGCTGATTTTTAATACCACGTCTTTTATTGGGATTGTTTTTAACAATTATAAATATTCCTGTTGTAATAAATCAGTTAATCACATGGTAAATTAAAACAAGCTCCATGATTTCCGTTTGCTTTCTATCGAAACCTGGAGGATAAAAGTTTTCACTCTGGTTGTTTTGGTCTCAACTAGCTCCGTTCCTGAAGGATAATTTTGCTTCCAGAGACTAAAACATTCATCTTATTTATTATTTCTGTTGTTTTTGGGGTTTTTAAAAATGATTTTCAGTTGTAGTGATAAAATGTCCATTAGGATTTAAAGTTTATTGGATTCCATTACAATTATCACTGGAAAAACACAAAATCTTACCAGGTATTTTGGTTTAAAGTTTCCAGTGAAAATATCTTAGTAAACTTGAAATAAAATAAAACAAACATACAACTAACCTTTCTGCTGGAAATACAGATTTGTTTTAGGTAAATAATCCCTTATTATTGATGAAAAGTTCTATTGGCAGATAAATTAACTCAACATGGAAAAATGTCTTCTTATTCGTTGCATAATCTGCCAATGAAACTAGAACCTTTTCATCAATATTAAGGAATTATTTACTTGAAACAAGCCTGTATATCTGGCAGAGAAGTTGTTCTAAGTTGCCGTGATATTTGAATTAGAAAGTAGGCCAAAAATACTTGGTAAAGTTTTTGTATTTTTCCAGTGAAATGGCCTCAAAACAACAATATTCTAATTTATTGGGACAATTTAGTCCAGCAGCATTATTTTTAGTTGTTGCTTCAGGCCTGGTTATGGACCACTTTGTGCTGCTTTACCGTCTCTCTGCTACTGATTTTATGAACTGCAGCTGCTGAGAAGCGTCGAGTATTTCCAGGAGATAATCTGTTTTTATTAACACGAGGGGAAGACGTTGCTTGAGATCTGGCGAGGAAGGAGAAGCGGGGAGCCGGCGGTTTGAAGCCGGTGGGCGGAGACCCTGTGATGAGCCTCGGATCAAACATCAAGCTTGGGTCGGGAACAGAATCATTTGTTTCTTTGTTTCCGTTTTTGTTTCCTGGAGCCGGTTGCTTTGATCATTGCCTCAGAGGCTGCAATGCTGCAAAGCGCTGCATATGTCAGATTACTGAGGAAGGGCTGCAGGGGCGTTCCCAGCTACGCCCCCCGCAGAGGCAGCCGCCGCAAAGAGATCTGGATCTCCACTCAAATCTCCGCCATTGATCTGGATCCTTATTATTAGGTTTCTCTTTGGTCTCCATTCTGCCTTAAAACCAAAGGAGACAAAACGGTGGTAGAGTCTTCAGTTTTTACACTTTTGTCTAAGTTTTTGTGGAATAAAAAATCGTATTACCTTTCCGAACATTCAGAAAAATTACCAATACATCTCTTACTAGATTTAAATACAAACAGAAAAAAAATCTCAAATCAAGAAGCTTTAAGGTGCCTTTTTAAAAGTTATTTAAATGTTAATGCTGGAAAAAATTAAGTTTTATTGACTTGAACTGAATTGAATTGCAAAGTTAAAATAGATACTATATCGATATATCTATATGTGTTTGAACCAAGACTTTACTCTTTTAAAAAAGTTATAACGATCCTTTCAGTTTTAATTATTGCTCATCATGTGGCAGCAAGTTGTCAGCAGGTTGGCAGTAGGTTGTCAGTAGGTTGGCAGTAGGTTGTCAGTAGGTTGGCAGTAGGTTGGCAGTAGGTTGCTAGTAGGTTAGCAGTAGGTTACCTACTGCAGTCTTTATTGAATCAAGATTGCAGCTGGTTTCAGAGCAGCAGCTTGCTAGTAGGTTGTCAGCAGGTTGGCAGTAGGTTGGCAGTAGGTTGTCAGCAGGTTGGCAGTAGGTTGTCAGTAGGTTGTCAGTAGGTTGGCAGCAGGTTGGCAGCAGGTTGGCAGTAGGTTGGCAGCAGGTTGCTAGTAGGTTGTCAGTAGGTTGTCAGCAGGTTGGCAGCAGGTTGGCAGTAGGTTGGCAGCAGGTTGGCAGTAGGTTGGCAGTAGGCTGGCAGTAGGTTGTCAGTAGGTTGTCAGTAGGTTGTCAGCAGGTTGGCAGTAGGTTGTCAGTAGGTTGTCAGTAGGTTGGCAGCAGGTTGGCAGCAGGTTGGCAGTAGGTTGTCAGCAGGTTGGCAGTAGGTTGCTAGTAGGTTGTCAGCAGGTTGGCAGTAGGTTGGCAGTAGGTTGTCAGCAGGTTGGCAGCAGGTTGTCAGTAGGTTGCTAGTAGGTTAGCAGTAGGTTACCTACTGCAGTCTTTATTGAATCAAGACTGCAGCTGGTTTCAGAGCAGCAGCTTGCTAGTAGGTTGTCAGCAGGTTGGCAGTAGGTTGGCAGTAGGTTTGCAGTATGTTGTCAGTAGGTTGTCAGTAGGTTGTCAGTAGGTTGGCAGCAGGTTGGCAGTAGGTTGTCAGTAGGTTGGCAGCAGGTTGTCAGTAGGTTGTCAGTAGGTTGGCAGCAGGTTGGCAGTAGGTTGTCAGCAGGTTGGCAGCAGGTTGGCAGTAGGTTGTCAGCAGGTTGGCAGCAGGTTGGCAGTAGGTTGTCAGCAGGTTGCTAGTAGGTTGTCAGTAGGTTGTCAGCAGGTTGCAGCAGGTTGGCAGTAGGTTGGCAGCAGGTTGGCAGTAGGTTGTCAGCAGGTTGGCAGCAGGTTGGCAGCAGGTTGGCAGTAGGCTGGCAGTAGGTTGTCAGTAGGTTGTCAGCAGGTTGGCAGTAGGTTGTCAGTAGGTTGTCAGTAGGTTGGCAGCAGGTTGGCAGCAGGTTGGCAGTAGGTTGTCAGCAGGTTGGCAGTAGGTTGCTAGTAGGTTGTCAGCAGGTTGGCAGTAGGTTGGCAGTAGGTTGGCAGTAGGTTGTCAGCAGGTTGGCAGTAGGTTGGCAGTAGGTTGTCAGTAGGTTGGCAGCAGGTTGGCAGTAGGTTGGCAGCAGGTTGGCAGTAGGTTGGCAGCAGGTTGGCAGCAGGTTGGCAGTAGGTTGGCAGCAGGTTGGCAGTAGGTTGGCAGCAGGTTGGCAGCAGGTTGGCAGTAGGTTGTCAGTAGGTTGGCAGCAGGTTGGCAGCAGGTTGGCAGCAGGTTGGCAGCAGGTTGGCAGTAGGTTGGCAGCAGGTTGGCAGCAGGTTGGCAGTAGGTTGGCAGCAGGTTGGCAGCAGGTTGGCAGCAGGTTGGCAGCAGGTTGGCAGTAGGTTGGCAGCAGGTTGGCAGCAGGTTGCTAGTAGGTTGTCAGCAGGTTGGCAGCAGGTTGCTAGTAGGTTGGCAGCAGGTTGCTAGTAGGTTGGCAGCAGGTTGGCAGCAGGTTGCTAGTAGGTTGTCAGCAGGTTGTCAGTAGGTTGGCAGTAGGTTGTCAGCAGGTTGGCAGTAGGTTGTCAGTAGGTTGTCAGAGGTTGGCAGCAGGTTGGCAGCAGGTTGCTAGTAGGTTGTCAGTAGGTTGTCAGTAGGTTGGCAGCAGGTTGGCAGCAGGTTGCTAGTAGGTTGTCAGTAGGTTGTCAGCAGGTTGTCAGCAGGTTGGCAGTAGGTTGGCAGCAGGTTGTTTATGACACCGTTGAGCTTCTGCTGCTCAACCTGATCACAATATTGATTTTTTTAGTTTGGCACTGCAGGTAGAGATGATGGTTACATGTTCCAGGCAGCTCTGCGCTGCAAAAATGATATCTGAAGATTCTATCATAAATGCATGGTTGACTTTATTGAATCAAGACTGCAGCTGGTTTCAGAGCAGACGGGCCACATCAAGGGAATAATAACCTGGATTTGTTTGACCTTGAGCCATTTGAAGTGTGTGTTTGTGTCTGGTGAGACCCAGAGAGGCCGAGACGTCTCACTGACGACCGACCAGCTCATCCTCACACCACCAGTCTCTGATGAAATGCTGTTGGTGCAGAAATCAAGGTTTCCCCCAGTGTATCATCAGCTTTTACTTGCTCCACCAGGCTAAGCATTCTTTATTTATTTTAAATATTTTTTATATATATACACCAGTAATAGTGACATTAAAAATGGGTTAACCTTGTTATTGCGAGAAGGTGAATGCAGGTGTGAAGTTCATCAAAACTGGGGTTACAATGTGAGTTTTGGAAACTCAACTGCTTCAGTAGAAGTCTATCTGCAAACTATGAAAACTGAGGTAAGAGAAGAGACAGGTTTTATAACGTTTATAAAAATACATAAAAACAGAACTACGTTTATCAGAATCAACCTTTATTGTTATTGTACAGAAGCACAACAAAATTAGTTTCTTACATATTTGTTAAAAGTTTCACTGTTACGCTAAAGCTAGTTCAGACTAATGAAGCTTGTGAATGTTAATGCTAGTTAGAATAGCCACTTATGATTCTGGATAAATAGGTTTCCAGTTAGTGTGAGTTTTTTCTCTGCCATTAGCACAATAAGCAGCACTTACATGAGGATGATTCACAGCACTAAGCCCCGCCTCCAGCCTCTGATTGGCTGTTTTTGTGCATTTCTTCAGAGAGCAATAGTAATTCAGAGAGGAGGTGGAGAAGATCGATCTTTTCTTAGATTTTCTGTCTCATTCTGTCACAACATGTTGATATTTTTAACAATTATTGAAAATCATTTTCTTTATAGAAGTTTGATTAATTCTCATGCTTTGTATTTTGTGTTTCTTAAAATGACTTCATTTCCACCGTGCCGCCTGGTTCTTGTTTTTAGGTGCATTAGCTCCTAAAATGGCTCCTCCAGTTGATCATGCTTGTACTTTAGATGAACATTAGAGCTAAAAACGAGCCCAGCATCATTTGACCATGACCGTTCTCGGGGATATTACTTTGATGAGTCGACGTTTGGAGCTCCACTGAACATTCTCCACACGAACCTTTTTAGAAAAGTCTTTGTTACACAGTTTGGGCCCAATTTCCCTTTTTACTAAAAAAAGAAAGTCGTTATCAGTGCTCATTTGAGGCAAACTGTTGAAGGAACAAACTGTCCCGAACCATTACCGCACAGGACTCCATCAAACTCCCAAATTACAGCAAATTACAGAAAGTGACTATTTAGCTTTAAGGAGAGTTTTACCGCCCATCAAGCCAACCTGTGGACAGATTGTGTGCCATCACAACTCTCTGAGTCATTTGTGAAAGCTACATTTAATTCGACTTCATAATTACTCTCACTTCCTGTCCCCAATGGCCAGCCAAATTAAAGAGGGGGCCAAATTAACTCTGCCTAACCAATTAGCCGAGTGGGCCGCTCAAGCAAATGACATGACATGTCTGTGGTTGCTGCGCCGCTGCCGGAAACCCCAAGGTCTGCGGCGTCCCTCCCTCGCAGATGAGATGATTTAAAAAGCATTTCAGAGGCCGGGCCAACTGGAGTTTTAATTACTTTAAGGGGTCTGGAGGATGATGTAGCTTCTCCGCCCTCCGGGGCCACAATTGAATTTAGTTCAATTGACCTGTAGCAGAAGATTTAAACAAGCCGACGATAAAAAGAGAGCTACCTGCAGAGAAACGAGCCTCACATATACTGAGCAGAAACAATCCGGCGATGGCTTAACCACCAACTGGATGGCCTTATTTCTTTTTTTATGTTCCCTCCGGCAGCCTGAGGCCAGAGGAAAATGGTTCCTGGATTGCTTCCTACTGGTGTGAAATTCATTGTAAATGGTTTAAAATTGTAATGGTCTCATGCCGGGGAGTCGGTAAAGCTGCGGGTCACATTTTACTCACAAAGAGGGAGAAAGCTGAATATCTGCAGAGAAAAATCATTGTCCTAATTTCAGCTGTCAGGATTAACAATTTAATTCTGACACAAAGATCCAGTACCAATAAATTAATCTCATAATATCGACATCAAAAACAGTGAGAAGATCTACAGTCATTCTATAAAACTAGAGCTGAACGATTAATCGTCAGAACAATCACTAACTAAAATGAAACATTCAGGATTTCATAGTTTCTCTGATTTTACAGTAAGGCGCCATGTTTCCATCACTGATGCTGGTCAGCCATTTTGTTAGCATCCTCTGGAGCGTTTACCTTCTAAGTTGAAGTTGTTTATGGGAAAGATCAACCTTGTTGGTTTCCATAGCAACCACCAAACCTATCAGATCTGTCTGATGCTCATCTGCCGTCAGAAAGAAACTTGTTTCCTCTCCATGTCGCTCTTCTTCTTCTTCTGTTGAAAAGAGACAAACCTTCCTCCGTTGTCCACATTTATGTGTCTGCTGTCCTGTTAATAACTCAGAAATGTGACATAAAGGATGTTTAAGTAGCAGCTTCATGGAATAAATACTCGTATTTATTTATACATCTGAAGGTTTCACCACAGCTTTTCATTTTTCCAGAAAATAAATTTATTGCGATTATAAATCTCTTTTCCAAGGATGTCTTGACCAAGATAAAAGCACAAGATGCAAAAAGTGATCACACAAACACTAACAATGTTATAAAACCACAGTACCGAGTTTGAGGTGAAACTCTTTGGAAGATTAGATTGGGGGTAACATTTCTCTCCGTATAATAACGATAGTTTAGAAATAACCCTTAAAGCTCCTCCTGTTTTTTATTGTCTTGACTACAAACTACCCATGATGCTTCATTGAGATGCTAACGCTGATGATCATCTAACAAATCAATGCATTTGATCACCAGTTTCTGGAAGCTACTTCCTATTTTTAATCCCAGAGAATTTATTTCATTTTCCACCTGACTTTATGACACTAACAGTGGAGCTAACTTTTAGCTTAGCATTTTTGCTAACTTTGGAAACATTTAGCACACTTAGCTTCCTATAAATATGATTTTCTAAAGCTCTAATTTACTTGGCTGTTCAGTTGAATAAAGTTCAACATCTGTGTTAAAGTTTATTTGCTTGTTGAGTCTTAAGAAGTAGTTAAATGTTTATGTTCATGCTCTTATTTTGAAGTGAGGGAGGCAGTTCTGTTTCCTGTCATCCAAAGAAACTTTATTGAACATATGGCTGGTAAACAACAAATAATTTAATGAGGTTTACAGAAAAATTAAACACATGAGCAAAAAAAAAAACCAGGGATAGTAATTAAACAAATACATGCAGAAATTCACATATCTGAGTTGTTTTGAGAGCCTTTTAGTTTGTATTCTTGACAATCTTCATCCGTGATGCAGTGCAGCAAATGACGTTTATTCTGTAGGTTTGGTTTACCCACAATGCCTTGCTAGCTCTGCGGTAAACAGTATAAAATCTTCTGGTATTTTACCAAAACTCTCCGGTCTATTAGGCAGAATCACTTCCTGAAGAGCAAACTGTGTGTAAAAACAAATCTGACCCGGAGGAGGTGATGCATCATGTGTTAGCAAATGGTATTTAGCGTTAGCTTTGCTAAATGTCATGTTGCAATAGGGCTTTAGTGTTAGCATAGCTAATGTTTATGATTAGTGGCTTAGCGATAGAGAACCACCAGAATGTTTGCCTTTAAAAAAAGAAGAAATGCTCAAATTCCCTTCAAAATTCACTTCATGCTGTAAAAAGAAACATTTTCAGGGGTTAAAATGGGATTTTTTTAGCTACTTTCTCCTTTTCTCCTCAGCTAGCGTTCACATCTGGGCGGATTAAATAACCAGAGTTTAAAATGTTTTTTTCTGTTTGAAGCCTCACTGGAAACCTGACTATCTCTTTAGTTTGAATTTACTCTCAGATGAAGTCGAGATGACACAGTGAGGAACCACTTAGCCTCAAAGATTCACATGAAAATTATTTCTGCAGGCAGTTTCTCCTGGTTTAGCTGCATTTTAAGGACTTGTCTCTGGTGTAGACTAGGATTAAGAAGAAAAGGAAAGACTTGGTAATTGATGTTCAGGTATTCCAGCAGCAGTGGATGTGAAGTTAAATCTCAACCAAAAATAAATCCTTAAATCTATGAGAAACCCTTCCTCCCTGGACATGACCTCATTTATGTGTGACTGACAGATCGAGGCAAAGGAAACAGTCCTGAGGCCTGAATCCAAAGTTGAGATTTTCTTGGAAATTAAGGCTCCAGATCTTAACTTCTTGTTAGAAATAGTCCTTGAAAGTCAACACATGTTGTACAATGACGGCTCTGTCGTTTGTTTTTGCAGCTATTAGAAGTATAAAAAGCCCCGCTAACCACTCAAAATATGAGAAAAATACTACAAAGACGATGTTATTGTGGAGCATATTTAAAGAGTGTAAAGCCTGAAGGGATTTGCTTCGTTTGACTCGGAGAAGCTGCTGAAGGAAACATGTAAAGAAACTGTAAAATAGATTTTCAGGATGAATCTAAACCTGGTTAATAATCTGCCGGGTTATGGGTGTGGACCTCTTGAGTTACAGACGCCAACGGGAACTTTTCACACACATGGCTTCATTTTCACTTTGACAAACACCTTCGTCTTGCTGCTGACAGGTGTGTGATGTTAATTATGTGGAACGCGCTCAGTTGGCTCCTCAGGTGGATTCTTGTTTGGAAACAGAAGCAGCACAACAGCTGGTGAAACGAATCAAACCATCAACCATATAGGGACTAATACTTAAACACAGAGGAGTTTCTACATTTCTTTATGTTTATTTTCAACTTATTGAAGGTAAACTCAACTTTTTTATCTTTACATCAGTTTATAATGTTATTCCCTCATCAAAAACAAACCTGGAGTGTTGCTTTGATTCTTTTATGCATGTTTGAGAAATCCTTCAGTCTCCATGGCAACCATTCAGGTGTCCAAAACGTCTGGGCGAATCTAGCCCCGCCTTCCAGGATGAAGCTCCTCCCCCACTCAGCTCCTTCAGACTAGCCAGCAACAATTAGCATCTGCTGCGCTCATTATGGGAGCTACGTCTCAGAGCAACTACAGGACACCAGTCAGGGATTGAAGCTGTTAGGAGTTTCTAACTCAACTAGAATAAATTAGAAATATCCTTTATTGTTCTAAATTGGGGAATAAACAAGCAAAGGTGACAGGCAACTAAAGCATGGATAGATATAAAAACTATTGTCGGGACTTTAATGTGCTAATTCTGATTAATTACAGAGATTTCATTGCAATTTAAAGCTTTTTTTTGTTTTTTACATGCAAACATTCCAGCCAGAACTTTTGTAGTTCCTCGTTTCTGGTACGCCTGTAAAATCTGACGCACAAGCTACATCTGCTAGCAACAGCCACTTCTCCTGGCCCACCGGGGGTTAATTTCTGCTCCTAAATCCGATCCGATTGGATGCTGGAAAAGACTTTTGTTGTGTTGTTGTTGTGTATGCTAAAAGGTGTTAGCATATCATGTCAATGCTAATCATGTAGCAGCTAGCTAGTTCCATAGAAGATTGGTTCCTGAAACAGCCTAAAGTTGGATGGCTAGAAAACAACTTTGCTCCAATCTAATGGTTGGATAATCTGGATTACAGATTAAGAACTATAAATAAATTAGTTCTTGAACTTTTATGTCTGTTTATTCAATAATTTAGCAGAAAAAAACTGTTTTCAAATTGAAATTGTTGCTCATTTGGTTTATAGTTTTCAATTAAATTGTGATTGATTACATATCCTCCAATTAACTTGATAACATTTTCACTGACCGCTAACAAAATGAACAACATGATGTACAGTAAAGACAAAATATCAAGGTAAAACATTTATTAGAAAACAGAATACTAATATGTAGGTTAATTTGAAACATTTACAAAATGTAAAACTACAAAATATCTTAAAATGATGAAAAACTGATAAATAGCAGGAATGAAAACTTTGAGTTTGTTGGGAGCAGAGATGGTTAAAAACATCTGGGAGGAAGGATCTGTGTTAATGACCCTCCTGCACTGGGTCAAAGGTCATCCCAGCACACAGCTGGCCTTCCTGATTTGGTACAAAGCTGGACTGTCTTCTCATCACGCAGCTAAAATAAAGAAATAAAGGTTGACGTCTGTAATGTTTTGCTCCAAAACAAACTGTCCCATCCACACACATTCAGTCCTGGTGGAAACTAAAATACTTTAAGATGTGTTGGAACTGAACTGACGACCTTCTGACTTCCAGTTAATCAACCAGGTCAAAACCTGGATACTTTTGATGAGGTCCACTTTAATGTAGCCCAGATTCACCACTACAATCTCAATATAGTTCTTCCCTTTGCCATTGGCTATTGCACTAATTTCTCAGAGCAACCGGCTGTCGCTCAAGATAGGAGCGCCCTAAAAACCCTGTTCCAACCTGAAACCGTGAAAGTAAAACTCCAACCAACGACTGTGGAGATGTAGAGACGCCTTCATATGAAGAAACAAGCAACTTTCTTCTGTCAGTCAAAAACGTTTGGTTTTCTCTCTGGGTTTGGTTTCAAAGTTGTGCCCAGCAAACAGGAACGTTTTTATCAAAAGAAAACTTTGATAAACTTTTTTTTCATCTTTTACCGACAGAGTTTTTCACAAATTTGCGATGAAAACGTAACTGGAAGAAAATGACTTTTTACCGAACCAGTGATAGGTTTCCTGGTTGTCTGGAGGATTTTTTAATCTGATGGCCTTTATAAAATGTTCTCATCAGACCTGAATGTGAGTTATGGAAGCAGCCGTTCTGAGCGCGACCTTCGACCTGGATGAGCGTTAGTTTAGCCTCATTCAGACCAACCCTGTTCTGCAGTCAGTCAGGCTGGGTGGCTGACTCTGCAGGCGTGGTGCCGTCTGTCCTTCTCATTAAAACAAACTGTTCTCAGTTAGAAAGGACCTGATTGGATCAGAGTGCATCTAGTTGGCTCAGTTGATGTGAAAGTTGCTGATGCACTGAGCCTTACACATTGCACCAATGTGAACATCTGTCCCTATATAATTACTTCAGAGCATATGCCCATGAATGCACACACTCAGGTACATGAATGTAATTACAGCAGGGTGTGCTGATTCTTTCCTTTACAGGAAAAATCAAGCAAGTGAAGCAGAAACCATATTGTTCCATTTTTCTGGCCATGATTCATGTTTACTGACAGCAGCAGTGAAAAGTGATTCTAAAGTCCAGGAAAAATTAATATTTTTAATGTTTCAGGTGCTGAACAGCATAAATAATCTGCCCAGAGTCGGTTTGTAGCATTAAAATGTTGAGTTTTAATGGCTTGGTGATTTTTTACAACCTGCTGTTAAACATGTAGCATCATGTATTGTATCCTACCTGACACACACACAGGCACATTGAATGTATTTCTTTTTATTTTTCACCTATTTTACCTCTTTTGCTGAATCATTATTACCCGAGTTTAGCTGTGAAGTTATAAATTTAACTCGCTAAATCTTAAATATAGAAAAGAAAAATGGACGCCGTGCTTTGCTACTAATGGTCAAAACTATGACTAGTAGATAAGTTCAGTAAAAAGTTTTAATAACGAGGGAAAGAGATGCTAACTCAGTTATGCTAGCTTGACTTTGACAATCTTAACATGAAGATGTGCTGCAGAATTCAGTGTTTTAGTTCAGTTTAAAAGAGAAAATAAGGCGATTCACGCACCAGCTCTCTGACAGATCAGGAGTTTAAATGAGTTTTGTTCAGATGATCAATTATTAATAGTCACAAAATAAACAGAAAGACTGAAAACATTAAACTGTAACTGAACTCATAATTGTGAGAATAAACTCAAGTATTACATAACAAAAGAAACGAGAACAAAGCTGTAATGTTTTGATAATAATAATAATATTAACAGAATAAAGTTATAATGTTGCCAATAACGACATATATTAGTATTAAAAGTCATTTTAATAGAATTCCTCCACATATGAATAAAAATGAAGTGCAGAATGTTGAGCATCTTGTAAAGTTTTGCTTTATTATTGAATATTTGAACAATCATTTTAAAATCCTGCAACTGTTAAAAATAATAATAATAATAATAATAATAATAATAATAATAATAATAATAATAATAATAATAATAATAATAACAATAATAATAATAATAATAATAATAATAATAATAATAATAATAATGTGATGCTAAAAGATAAAGTATGTCCTGATTTGTGAAAGAAAAACAGACTGAACTTCATAACTACATCAAAGCTTTACTCTCTTTAAAGCAACTTTTTTATCATAATTTTACAAATTTCTTATGGTAACATTATGACACAATTAAAAGAAAAAAACTATTATCTGGCTCTAATTCTTTGTCACAGTTGCACAGTTCAAACCTTCATGTAAAAACCTTTAGTGCCGTCACTAGCTGTATTTCCCAGCATGCCTTGTGGTTCTCTGGCAGCAGACAGAGCTTGAAGCGTTTTGCTGTTTGAGGCGTTAAAACACTCAGATCTCTGTCACAAAGCTGCGCAGCGACGCGTTCAGACGCGTTCAGCCACAGTCAGGTATGTGAGCAGAGTAATTAAAATGCCTTTTGGAAGTGAATTCAGATCATTTTCACTCATAATTCCTCAATAACTGACTGATGTCATGGAAATGCTCCAGGATTTCTCTCTGATTTCAGCGAGGCGAGCGACCGACCAGAAACCTCTCACATGAGCTCTTCACTGCAGAAACATGAAATATCACCAAGTATTTAGGTTTAGTTTATAGTGCAACTAATTTAAAACACTTGAAAAAAGACAAAACTAACTTACAAGTAACTTTTTAGCAAGACGTAGGGGTTTGTTTGAGTCAGTAATTCCTCAATCTGGATAAATAAGAACTAAGAAGTGAAATAATTGGCCAGTGGAACCAGTGTGTTTCATTGACTTAAACAAGCTTAGATTTGTTGCTCAAAATTTACTTTTAAGTTAGTTTTGTCTTATTTCATGTGTGTGAATTTTTTTTTCACTATAAATTGAACCAAATGACTTGGTAAAATGTTGTGTTTTTGCGGTGCTGATGGTTGTTTTGAGCGTTAGCGACGCTGAAGCTCACAGACGTTTCCATTTCCCAGATTCCCACAACGAAGACGCCTGCTTCTTATTTTTGTGCACACACACATGATCAGTTTCAGGATCCAGGGATCAAGTTGTGATGAAGCATCTCAGCAGCAAATGACACAATCACACAGCGCACCGCCGCGTGTGCACTCCAACCTTTCAGCCTTCGCAGCGGGTAACGTACACCAGCCACCGAGTCCCGAGACGAGGCCAGCTCCAGGATTTTCAAAATAAATGGATGATTTATTAATACATCAAAGTAATTATGAGGTAAAAAATCAATCAGCAGCTACCCAATCCAGGGCTGAGTGTTATTCCAGAACGTCCTCTCAGGAGACGGTGTCCGTTTCAGCAAGTCAGAAATGTAATTAGCCTTTCGCCTGGGGGCTGCAGGCTGCGTTCAGGGCGACCTCAGTAAGCAGGCGTGTCACTGATACCAGACCTCATGTTCAGGCCCACTGCTGCAAATACAAACAAGCCAAAGAACAAAGAGTTTTTATGTCCCGCGATGCAAAGTCTGGTTTAGCCCATCCACAGATTCATTGATAAGTTTTAGAAAAATCATCTGTAGCTGTTCATAAACTCATGTTATGAATGGAAACGTAGAAATCTGAAAAGCCAGAAGATAAACAACATGGCTGACGGCTTACAGGAGACAAACCCAGGCTTCATTTGCTGCTAACCGCCTGATTCAAGAGCCAAACACCGAAATGCAAGAGCATAAGAGTATGTGGTCAAATGGAAGTGTGCTACAGCAGAAGTTATAATAAAACAGAATTCATCCCAAAACAGAAGTTATGGTAAAATGAAATGTACTCTCACAGAAACTACATCAAAACAGAAGTTATAACAGATTTTCCACTAGTTAGCAGTGCTGTGAACTGCTAGCTAAAAAGTTAGTTGTGCTAACTCTAATGTAGCAGTCATAAACATAAGTTCTGCTAACGCTAATGTGCTACAACAACACAGTATTTAGCTGGAGCTAATGCCAGATGCTAAATTCAGCCATGTTGATTCTCACCAGGTGATCGTGGAAATGCTCTCAGAATAATTTGTATGTGGAGTTTTGTATGGACTTCTTTAACACAATAAACACATAAATAAGCAGTTTTCTGCCACTTCAAAATAAGAGCATGAATATAACTGTCTAACTTTAAAAAAATAAAATAAAATAACCAAGGACCAAAACTTCAACACATGTTGAACTTTATTCACCTGAAAATTTGCAAAACAGTCAAAAAAATGTTGTCAATGTTAGCAAAAATGCTATTAGCGAGTTAGCAGTAGCATGCCCACTGTTTTAAAGTAAATAAAAATTTAATCAAAACAGATGCCACAGAAAACTTGCTAGCATGACTTTAATTTTAACTCAGTTGTAACTTTTACATGTTGACTCTACTGGGATGTTACTGGTTAATTTTTCTCCCAGTGCCTCACAAAGTTCAGGTAGTGACTCATTTATTAAACAGCAGAAAGTCACGGCTGCTGATCGATTCTCGTTCTGTTGAGCAAAACTAGAAAAACTGGAAAAAAATCAAACTTCACCTCAGTGTTTGTAAAATGTGCCTGAAACAATAAAACAAAATGAATTATGCAAATGAATCGATAGTTGAGTGTTTGCAAATCTTAACGAGCAGGAAACATCAACAGGAGAGCCGTCAGAGTAAGAACTGCCAAGAAGTTAAGAAATGAAATCAACCTGGAGCTTTTAACCAAAACAGAAAGCTGTAAAGAGGAAA
Source organism: Gambusia affinis (assembly GCF_019740435.1). Lineage (NCBI taxonomy): Eukaryota > Metazoa > Chordata > Actinopteri > Cyprinodontiformes > Poeciliidae > Gambusia > Gambusia affinis. The sequence continues at coordinate 27,673,884 of NC_057878.1, forward strand.
ACACACAAACGCACCCAGGAGGCTTTAAAGTGTGAACAGAAAGCTAAAAGCAAAGTGTTTACTCCTAAAAAATACAATCTTTTTAAGTATTTCTGACCCAGGAGGAGATAAACTAAAAGGAAATGGAGTTTAAACAGAGAAATTATCCAAAATACAAGAAAAGTTTAATTCTTAGAGCTGAAAATGTGAAGTTTTTTCACTTTAAATGTAACATTTAACCTTTACAGTTCAACAAAAAAACGATGCTGGTTTCATCACACCTTCATGGTCTTCAAGCTACATGACACTACGGACTTTGTTTAACCCTTACCCTGACCAATACCTTTACAAAACGATTATTTCCTCTATAGCATCTCTGATCGCTACAAGATGAAAAAATATTGAGAAAATCCAACTAAAACAAACTAACTTTATTTCAGCTTAATTGGATTCTTTGGATTTAATTGCATTATGGTTTCATGATGAATTAACGCTAAAAATAAATCAAAAAGATGCTCAAAAATCATTAGTTTAAAAAAGTGACGTCACATGTAGATTTTCTTTGGGTTTTTAGTTAAATTGCACCAAAAAAAGTTTTTTCTCTAAATATTAAAAAATTTCTCCACTTACATTCAACACTTTTCACTTTTCTCTCCCTTATATTTTATTTTTTGCTTTTTAATTTGTGTTTTTTTGTTTGTGTGGATTATTTAAATTGTTGCTGACCTCTGGTGTGGATTTGGTATGTTGGAAATTATAATTAATCCTTATTTTACCCGTTTTGTTGCACATTACTGTGATTGAATTTGAAAGCTGCCCAACTTTCTGGCTGTTTTAACAGAATTACAAAAGGCTCTGGTTCTTACGCAGCTATTTTTACGTCCAAAAGAAAAATGAAAAACATCTGGTGTGGTTTCTCAGGTCAAACTTTTCTTTAAAAAAACAGTTTAAACACTAAAAATCTATGAATATTCATTGTTTAGATAAAATTATTTATTTCTCCATTTAATCTCCATGCTTTGCGCTACATATCAGTTGACATTTGTTTATTTGATTTTCTGAAGCAGAAACTTGTAACTGTCTCTGTCCTCCTTCGTCAGGTTGATTAAAACACTACGACTGTTTTTGTTGGTAACTCTGTTTGGGTTTGGTTCTGGTTCTGTCTGTCTCTGGTCCAAATCCTGTGAGTGGTTCTGGAGACTCTTCAAACGTTTTGGTTCATCCTTTCAGCCGAAGTTGAATTTCTGATGACGCTGCGCAGCTTTGTTTACGTTACCTGCAGTTAAATAATCATAAACAAACCTGCAAATGTTTGATAAAATTATCATTTCTAGAAAGGCGTATCTGACAAGTAAATTATTGATGAGAAGTAAAAAATATTACTAAAGCTTTTATAAAGATGACTGAATCAGAATATCTTTTGATTATCTGAAACAAAGAAAAATAATAAAAATAATATTGGTGTAGAGCTTTAGCATTAGTGGAGTTATTGTTTATGATTAGCATTTTATCATTACCTTTCCTTAAATACCATACTGGCATAGAGCTTTAGCATTAGCAGAACTAACATTACTGATTAGCACTTTAGCATTAGCAGAACTAACATTACTGATTAGCGCTTTAGCAATAGCAGAACTAACATTGATGATTAGCACTTTAGCATTAGTAGAACTAACATTGATGATTAGCGCTTTAGTATTAGCAGAACTAACATTGATGATTAGCACTTTAGCATTAGTAGAACTAACATTGATGATTAGCGCTTTAGTATTAGCTTTCCCTATTTGCTATGTTGGTGTAGTGATTTAGCATTAGCATAATTACTGTGTATGATTAGTGCTTTTGGGTTAGCATCACTAACTTTTTTGTTAGTTTAAAGCTAATATTCCCATAAGAGCAAAGTGAATTATTTTTCTCTCAAAAGGGAAGCCAGAGTTAAAAACGTGAGATTCACTAATGTTGTAAACAAGCCATGAGGAAAGAGTAAGAGAAACAATCCCTCTCCTGTCAGGGTTTTAAAAAGCATAATCTTGTTTTTCGCTTTAAGAAATCGACTGAGAAGTAACACCATGAAGTATAGAAAATGAGCTACAGCTCAGATTTAACAAAGATTGGCAGCTCCTTCTTCTATTTTATTACTCAAAATAGAAACACAACAAATGAAGGACTCTGTGGCTTCTGCAGCTATGGATTGAAGCCACTTCACACATTTTGTCACAGTGAAACTGTGACGATTTTGTTTTTTGTTCTTCTCTGATTGTATTTACAGATAATATACGGGGTTGAGTGGAAAGCAGCAGCAGCGGCTCAGTTTGTCCAAATGATTCATGGGACAAAGAAAAAACGCTGCAAGCAAAGAGAGCAAGTTTCGTTTGAAATCAGAATTAAACCAGAACAAAGCAGCCCTGGTTCTGCTTTCCTCCCGCTCTGTCGGTTAGCCTCGTGTTTCCACTTCCACGCCGCTCTTTAAACCCACTCTGTGGATATTTATTCAGCTTACGCTGCACTTCGGTGAAAGGACTGAAACAAATAGCACCATGGACTTCATTTACATGGCACTCTCTTGTGTTCTTGACCTCTAAAGAGCACTTTACACTACAAACTATACTCACTCACTGATATAACACTTAGCGCTCCTTTACAGGTGATGCTGCTGGAGGAAAAGCTACATGCAGCTTATTATTAAAAAAAATAAAAAAGCAGAAGTGAGGAATCAAACTTGCGACCTTTACGATGACAGACCATTAAACTTCATTTTCATCTGCAGCTGACCAAAATACAATTTAATGTTTCAGAGGCTCTCAGGAAATCACTTGACCGTAGTTTCATAAATGGCCTTCGATTAAAGTCGTTAGCCTTTACGTTAGCGCTGATAAAACTCCATCTGCTGAAGGAGGACCAGAGCTGTGAAGAACAATGTTGTTTTTCTACCAAGATGGTCCAAAAAGCTGTTAAATATACACACATTTCTGCAGTGGCAAATATTTTTAACCTACTTTATTATGTGCTCTCCAAATCCATTAGCATCAAATAATTAGCATCTACATTTTGGACAATTTCTTCCTGGTTAATATGAGGTGCAGCTTGTGAAGCTACACAGTCAAAAATTAACAATAATTATAATTTTTAGAAAACAAAAAGATAGTGGTTAAGTTTTCAAAATAATATTTACACAATGTTATTAATCCATTTATAAATGTCAGAAGTTGACACTAAAAATGTAATTAATAAACAAAATATTTAGCAAATTATGAATATTTACCAAGCAAACCAACTTTAGCTTCAAAGTAAATATTTAATTAGTCAGCTACAAATGCTACTGGCTAACATGCTAATCCACTTGCCGATGACCAGAAGTGGGCTGTCAAAATAAAAGCTTGTGGCCTCTGCTGGTGATGAAAAGGTGACATGAGCAACAATTGAAGTACATCAGAGACGCCACTTGGCTTTTATTTTGACAGTCCACTTCCAGTTATCAGCATGTAAATTAGCATTTTAGCTAAATGTTTAGCTCTGAGCTACATATTTAGTTTGGACCTTAATATATAGCATGTTAATTAAATATATAGTCTAAAACTGTGACACTGAATGAATAAGATGTTGAAATTAATCCTCTTTTTTTTTCTTAAAACAGAATAAATAAAACAACTTATTGCTGTAATTTTTGACTTTGTAACTTTACAAACGGTTTGGAAAAAAAGTTTAAATAGCTCAACACAACAAAAGGTACAAGTTGCTTAAGGATTCTTTTGTGTCATTTCCTTCAGTGGTTCTTGGTCCAGCGCCCCCACAGGCCAGGAGGGGAACAGGTTTTTCAAAAAGTTTGATTTGTTTGACTCAGCTGAGAGAAAGAGAACCACAGCAACTGGAGTTGGAACAAATGTTGCCGTTTTGATTCTGAGTCCACTGGACTATCAGGTGTGAAAACGGTCGTTGAATCAGACATTCTCGTCCAACATCAGTGTTTGACCTCACAAATGTGCTTCTGAAAAGTACTTCGATTTACACCTAAACTTTGTAAATGGATTCCTGGAAGAGTTAAGGATGTTTTAGCTTTTATTTCAACCACTGGAGATGAAGAGTGGAAGAACTGCTGGTGTTTGTCTGAAAAGCTGTTACTAACCGAGGAGAAACCCTGAAGTAACGAGCAACAAAGCAATTATTTGTTTCCAAACATTTGCAGCTTTTCTCCCCCAGAACATCATGAGGTCAGGTTTCTTTCCCCACCGATTTGCTCCAACGGGGGCAAATCGAACACTTGACCTCTTGAACGCCTTCAGATGTGGGACGAGTCCAGATCCACGGCAACAACGGCGGATTCCACAATCCGTCCCGGAAATAAAGCCGCAGCCACTGGAGTTATTTCTGGAGAGGTAGAGAGACAGAGGCTTCATGTTGTTTCATAGAGGAGCCTGCTGGACAATAACGCTGTGTGTGTGTGCGTGTGTGTGTGTGTGTATGCGTGTGTGTGTGTGTGTGGGTGTGCGTGCGTGTGTGTGTGTGTGCGTGCGTATGCGTGTGTGTGTGTGTGTGTGGTATAAATCAGCAGCACACTGAGCCTTTTATAGCTCCTCTCTGTGGTTTTGCTTTTTATTTCCTTCAGCCTGTAGCCGTTCACTATGACGGAGTTTTAGGACCAGGCTGAGAAAATTAAGAAAATATAAAAATTCAGAGAATAAAGTCATAACTTTTTTACTTTATTCTCCAGATATTGACTCTATTCTTGTATTATTTATACTTTTCTATTTTTTAACTTTATTCTCATAATGTCACGACTCTTACGATTGGCTGAAACAAAGCAGGTATCTGATTGGCTACAGATCATTCTTTTTTTTTTTTTTAAAGTCATAGAAGTCTGAAAATTCACAAACCTTTATTTCAAACTATTGTTTAAAAACAAGTAGGACAAGAGAGAACATGCATACATAACCAAAAACAAAATATTTACCTCATCCTTACTTTTCTGTTCATAAAAGAGTAAGAATTTTCTTAATTTAATGAAATATATTCAGTAATTTTCAGAAATGCCTAATTAAAGTTTGTAACTCCAGATTTGTTTGCATCAAAAACACGTATGTGAATCTTGTTGCTGTCATGTGAACCCAAATGCAGAGAGGCAGCTGGTAGATGAAGTTTAACAATCCAAACATGATGAAGGACAACTGGGAACACAGGGAGCCAGAGCAGAACAAAAACCAGGGACAACTGGGAACACAGGGAGACAGAGCAGAACAAAAAACAGGGACAACTGGGAAGTAACAGGATTAGATGGGAGGAAACCAGCAAGGAGGAACCAAGAATGAAGTGCTTAAATGATAATCAAATGCTGAACAAAGACCTGGGCTGATGAGATAATGGGTTTCAGGTGAGGAGAGAGAGAGAGAAAGTGACACAGGCGGCGAGGGAGAGCAGACTTTAAACTGACTAAATAACTAAACATAAGAAAGTGATAAATAGTAACTAGATAAACGTAACTAGAATCACTAAGAAGGAACCAGTGGCGGTCAGGAAGTAAAAATAAAGCCATGAGAAGAAAAACAGATGCTAACAATTCTGAAATAAAATAAATCTATCCTCTTTAGTTTTCTACAAATTTATGTCCTTATTGATTTTTATTGCAAAACATTTCTATGGTAAAAATCACTGAATTTATGCGTCTCACTACAGAGAGGCAGTGTAGTGCTCAGCCTCACCTGTGGGGGCGCTGTATCACACCTGAATGAAGCAGGCATATCATCATTATACTTGATTGATTTCTCATGTTCTACGTTGATGTTCCACAGTCTGTGAGGAACATCTATTTATATATTTAGTCTTTCTGTTTGGCCATAAATGTGCCGTGAAAATGCAGCAGCTGGAGCAGAAAGTACCTTGATTCACTGACAGGGGGCGCTGCTGAGCCCCACAGACACAACAAGCAACTGGGGCTCTTCTTCTACGCTTTGAAAAGAATGAAAACTGTGAGGATTTGAGTTTTCTGTGTGTTTATTTTGGTCTCTGTGACAGTTGAGTCTCCATGTTGTCCCGTCAGCCCTTTGATTGATCCCAGCCGTGTCTCCTTCCCCTGATCACCCTCCGTGTTTTTAATCCCAGCCGTGTCTCTTGTTCCTGGTCTATCCAGTCGTCTGTGGCTGTTTCCAGCTGCTACCAGTTCTGAGCTCCTAGCCTTCTGCTCACCTGTGCGTTATTCCTAAACCATCATTTTGTGTCACTGTTCCAAAACCGCAAAACGTGACAAAAACAGTCGAGGAGGAAAAACGATACAGACGGAACAAAACCATTCAAGGCCACTTTTTGTTTGAGAACAAGAAAAAAGAAGACATTTAAAAAAACAACAGCAGAATGACGGCGACTTTATGGATGTCATTTAAAATAAAGATAAGATCATACAGGATTTTAATCAGAAAAGAGAAGTCGGCCAAAGTAAGCAGACATAATTAAAAAAAAAAAGTGACCTTGCTAAATTCTTTTATCTTTATTGCTAAATTGTTAGATGTAGTCAAATTAAAATAAGGTTTCTATATTGGGTTTTGGATTTGTATGTGTGACTCATCATCGCTCGTCACTGAAGGAACTGAAGTAAAAACAGAAACAATACAGAACTAAAAGACAGAACCGACAAAACACTAAATATCCTGACAGTTTTCTGTGTTTATTGGCACTGTTGTAGCTCCATATACTCCACTGTACTCCTGTAACTCAGACATTTAATTGTGATGAACCCTCTCTCTCTCTCTCTTTCTGTCTCTCTCTCTCGCCCCCCCCCCCCCCTCTCTCTCTCTCTCTCTCTCTCTCTCTCTCTCTCTCCACGTGACCAGTGGCAGCTGCCGGAGACCCAGGCGGACAGAAACATTGTGGCTGCGGCTCTGAACGCACCGGAGTAGCGCTGCTGTTGTCTCACCGCGGATATTTGACCACGCGCCTCCATCCTCCTCTCCCCTCTTCCTCCTCCTCCCCCCGCTGGATCCCCTCTTCACTTCTTTTTTGTTGTTTTTATCCCTGAATCACCTGTTTCCTCCATCCCTCCGTCCTGTCTCCTTCCTCCTCACAGTTCAGCATCCTCTCCTCCAATCTGCCTCGCCAACTTTTTCCATCCCACTCATCCTCCCTGCTGGCTCCCAGCTCTGGTTCTGGTTCTGGTTCTGGTTCTGGTTTTTGCCTCGGATCGGCTCAGTTGCTCCGGGCCGCTGCTTCATGGGGCGCACCGTGTCGCTCGGAAAATGCTCCGCCGTCGGGCTGTAGGCGCCCCGCTGCTGCGCGCCGTTCCCCCGCCTCGCCCGAGCTGCGGCCGGGGCCACTGAGAGAGAGAGATGGGTCCGTCCGCTCCGGCTCGGCCGAACCGGGGTTGGGTTACGGCCGCGGCTCTAACTGGAGGCTGGATCCGGATCACCATCGTCTCCTTCCTCGCTACTTTACCTGTGGAGCAGCTGCGCGCCTTCCCGTCCTCCCTCAGCGACTGCCAGACGCCGACCGGCTGGAACTGCTCCGGTGAGACCCGATTCGGTTCCGGATTCTCGATCCAAGTCCCGCCGGACTGGAATAAAAGTTTATGGTTGTGTTTTTGTGGCGTGTTGTGGTGCGAAACGTCTCAATCTGACAGTTATTACAGTTGCAGATTATTAAAATAAATTGATGAAAAAACATCGATTAGAATCTGCAGAAACCAGAACAGTAACATCTGGAGTTTTCTCTGTTTCTGTCCACATTTTGTGGCTGTGAAACCTAAAAAAAAGACGTAAAGAGAGCAGACATATTTCCCCCGCCGCCCGTCCGAGTCTGAGCCCTTAAAAATAGCTCCAGGACGACCAGCAGCGGCAGCAGCAGAGGTATTGATATTACAACATCCACAGCAATATGGAGTCATGCTGCCGCTTCCCATTTAAACACCCTAACTCATCCATTTACGTCTAATGCTAAAAAAACCCGCCAAAAACTCAACCTGGTTGGGAAAGCAGAGATTATTTCCTTCACTTTCTGCGTTAAAGTCCGCAGCAACTCGGTGATGAATGAGCTCATCTGTTTAAACCTATTAGTGATATTTTCCGGTCATTTATGCCGGAGATCGATCATGTGTTGATCGAGATACGCCCCTCTGATAATCTCCACCCTGCATTATGCATTGAATCATCTGATAATGACACACACACACACACACACACACACACACCCACACACACACACACACACACACACACTTCCTGACACTCTCATATGCATTTCGGCGAAGCCTTTTATCCAACACGCCTTGAGGAGGCTTAAGTGCATACAGTACACACACACACACACCCACAAACACCCTACACACACACACACACACACACACACACATCGAGAATCAATTGGATCGAGCAAACTGTGACGAGGGGAATGTGGGTCCACTGGAACAAAAAGATAAAGCTCTCTCTGTTATAATTATAGCGCTTTAATAAACTCTCCGGCTTAATTATTCTCTCATTTCACGCATTTTAAAAACAAAACCACCTTTCTGTTCAGAGAATAACTGGAAAATGTTCAAATGTTGGTTCAACAAAGATCTTCAGTTGGTTTAAATCTAAAAGTCAGAGTTGTGACGTCAACAGTCTCCAGTTGGGACTTTTTGTCTAATTCAGGAGGTTTTAATAAGTTAATATTGTGTGTTTGCTGGTTTTTATTAGTAATTATTCAAAGTATTGTGATGATGTTTGCATCGACTGGCTGGTGAATACTCAACAGCTCTTACTTTTTAAAAATGTCTTCTTCAACTTTTGCTGCCGCCATTTTGCGACAGCTGACGTAAACTGATTGTGTTTATGAAATTATTCCACGTCTGTTTGAAAGATTAATAAATACATTCATAAACACAAAAACGAAGATCGTCTCTATGATTTAGGAATGTCTTAGTTTTATAAATGTGCATTTAATGAACTACCTTTTCATTGTTTTCTCAATAACTGAAACTTCATTAGTTTTAGTTCATTATAATAATCAGTTGGATTATTTTATGGTTATGTTACATGTTATGGTTGGATTATTTGGTTGTTACGTTCTGAGAGTTTTGGTTTGTGCAGAGTTGGAGTTGGTTGTGAGTTTCTGAAACTTCTTGGTCACGTTTCTTGATTTGGGTAATTTATGCAGATTTTTTTATTTTTCTGCTTCTTTCAAACCAAAACTTGTTGTTTGTCTTTGTCTTCTTGACATATGGAAGAGAAACCAGCCAATATGAAGCAGCTTTTATGGAAATGTGTTGTTGTTCTCACAGTGGAGGATCCTGAGCAGCTGGTTCATTTCCATCCGATTTAAAAAAGAAAAGAAGAAGAACCAGAAGCGGTCAGCAGTTTCTTACGCACGCTTCAGTGAAGCCACAGTTAATGGACAGACGATCCATTTAATGGGACTACAGCGTTAGCACGGCGGAGGAATTGAACTATTGAGCGAAGTCTGTCAGATTCCAGTTGGATAAGTGGCAATATTCCCAGTTTCAGCTCATTACTCCCAGGTTTTTCCAGTTCACGTAATATGTCTCTGACCCAAGGAATTGAAAAACAATGTAGCTGGTGGTAAATTGGGCGGTCAGCTGGACATTTGTCTCCACTGTATTCATCAATCTATAGGCTGTTTCACTATGTTTAGCAGTTGGGTTGCTTTGGGATCCATATGTACCTTTTAGAGTCGGGAAAGTGATGAGAAACCCAACAAGATTTATCATTTTTTCATGCTTACTGAACCGTTTATGTTCACAGGTTTTTCTGTGGAAGGTAAATACAAATTATTTGTGGAAAATTTGCCTATTTGGTAGCAAAAATGCAGCTTGGGAAGCTAAAATACCTAGCTTAAATGCTACATGACATGCTATTGGCTGGTGTTTTTGCAAAGTAGCAAATCCAAAAGTGCCATTCATATTCCTTGGCTGAACTATTGAAATCAGAAACAAAGAAGACTGTAGTTGTTAGCTTTTGTTGGAGTGCTAAGACGGTTTCCACTGAGTGTTTTGATGGATATTTGGTGTTTAAACTGTTAAAACATTCAGAAAATGACAAAAAATATATAATTTTGCAATTCCATTAAATGAGACACAATAAAAATCACACATGAAGAAGTTTCTTCAGGCGATTAATCACTAAAAAACGTGCAACGATGTCATACTCCAGCTACTTCCTGTCTGGTTTTTTGTTGTTTCTGCCAGTAGCAACATCCGGTTACTGATCATGTGATTTATTTGATGCGAAAAAAGTGATTCCATCACAGGTTTGCAAAACTAATTTCAATACGGCCAAAAAAAGTTGCTTTTTCAAAATTGCCGCATGTGCATTGAGCAAATTCATTTTCGTAGTTCCAATTTGCATAATAGTTTGGCCAATAGAAATGCAGATAGAGATTTATTAATTACCAACAGTATTTTAACATCTATTTTCTGAGTTACATGGAGCCAATTTATAAACCTGGTTCCCTGGTTTTAGTCAGAGCTTGAGCAGCAGCGATCAACAGCCGTTACATTTAACTGGTAAAATTAAATCAAGTTTAAATTATTGAGGTGTGATGAGGTACAAAATCAAAATCACCAGGTTAAACTTTAAAGAAAACCAAAAATTGATGTTAGCCAATAATAGATACGACACTAAACTTAATATATCTAGAACAGAGGTGTCCAAAGTGCGGTTCGGGGGCCATTTGTGGCCCTTGGGATGATATTTTTCTGACCCCCAACTGGAGTTCAATAAAATATAAGTTTTATTTTACTTTTTATTTTTATCACGGTCAAATTATTCCAGACATTTACAATGGAAAATGTTAAGTACATCACAAAGTATTTGTATTTTAATGATCGAGGTTTTACAGACAGTAGAAATAATTTTATCCTGAGACGTTGCTGGACCAAGATTATCTAAAAATATCAACTGATCTGAAAGAAACTGACCCAAAATCTTGTTCTTATAACTGAATAATAAATCTTTTAACTTAAAAGATTCAGAAAACTATATTCCTTTTTCTTGTGAAATCCTTTTTATCTGTTGGATCTAAAGTGAATAAAATCCCCTTTTTCACAAAAAATGAGAACTGTATTTTCTTGATTTTTGTGAAGTAATTTTGAATGGACTATTTTTGCATGTAACAAAGTTTTGTGACCCCTGATCTAGGATGTATGGCCACATAGCAGCAGCCATCCTGTTGAAACCTTAATGGATTTAAAGTAATTTTACTCCTTTGCCTCTTTTCTGACCTTTCTGGTCTTGAACTTGTTGCGTAGCCATGAGAGAGGTCACAAAAGGATGTTTCACCACTGTGGTTGTTCTGCCTTCATTACTAATTCATGATGCTTCATTATTGATCAGCGCGATGCTTAAAACACCAAAGCAGGACTTCTTGATCTCCAGGTAGATGGAGCTGCATTTGGCTGACATCGTCTCTCTTTTAGACCAGAAAGTGCTTCTGCTGCAGTCTTAATTGTTCACATATAAACATTATCTGTTCAATATTTGATGTTTGGCAGCTTGTTTTCGTTAATTATTCAGGCGACTGTAATCTCCTCCCGGAGCAGCAGGAAGTATAGGCTTTCCTGGCGGCCATGTTCAGGTGTTATTTGCAGGAAGATGACATAATCGCCAGCAAACCCGTACAGTTCATGTTTAATAAAACGTTTGTCTGTATTTGCTAAAACGATTCTCAGCAGAACAAACGAGATTTTAAATTACAGCAGCTGAAAAATAAAAAGTGCTGACAGCTAACAGGACGTGGAGCAGAAATGTTATCAAGATGTTTTTGTGACAAAAATACTTGATTAATTTTTTTTTTATTTTTATTTTTTATACATTTTTACTCAGATTTTTATGAGTCATTTTATTTCTTCTCTTGAATACAATTTCTGGATTCCCATTGAATGAAAAACCAAAAAATCACCAGACAGACATAAACCTGCAGATTCTGTTTTATAAGTTTTTTTTTTTTTAAAGAAACTGATTTGGAAAAATATTTTTTTTACCTGATTTTTTATTTTTGTTACATATAAATTAGTCATTAATGTCCTAAAAATACCAAAAATGATTTGGTATTTTTGGTCCGTCTGATGATGTCATTTTTCAATACTAAATGATTGATAATTTGATAAGTTACTCAGTACTTCAGTAGACTTTTTACCGAATACTTTTTTACTTTCACTTGAGTAAAAGTATGATGAAGTAGCGCTACTCTTACTTGAATAATATTTTTTGCTTTTTACTCTCCTGTTTTTTGTGTCATTTTTGTTTATTTAATTTCAGCCAAACAGAATCTGTAAAAAATTAATGCAACTAAAGGAATTTGAATTTTATTCTTTTTACATGTCAGAGATTTTTAAAAGATTTAATTTGTTGTTATTTTTTTATGTCACAAATGGGGAATTACAGTTTTCACTAATATGCTGGAACATAAACATCTGCATATCAACACCTTTGAAATCTGTTTCTACAGAAAGAGAAAAACATGAAACCATAGCAACATAGGCATTTATAATAATAATTACATCACAGAAAAGTTCAGCTTAATACTAGACGTATTTGGTGGCAAAGAAGACCAGAAATACCTTTAGCACAAAGCTAATTGACATGCTATTGCTAACGTTTTCAAAGCAGCCAATCCAGGAGTACGGCTGAGGAAGACCGTAGATGTTAGCGTCTGTGGTAATGCTAAGACGGTTTGTGTATTAATGCATAATAACTTATATTTGGTCTTGAACTCTTGAAACAGACAGTTGTAAGTGTTTTTAGAGGGAGTTTAAATTTTTCAGGTGATTTTAGCTGTTAGAACAATTTACTTTGAATTATTATAAGGTGCATTCACACCAGCTGTTTAATCTGCTTTAATCCGACTCCGGTTCGTTTGGAAGGACTGAATGCTGATCCCACCTGAAACCAGACTCTGGTTTTGGTTCTGTTGAAGTGAACTCTGGTTCAGTTTGAATGCATATGTAAACACCAAGCGGACCAGAGACTGCACCAAAAACAGGAAGTGAACTACAGTGCAGGGCATTCTGGGTAAATACAACCAAAACAAATGTGCTAGGCTAGCGTTAGCAGGAGAACTGACTCAAGATCCTCAAGTGCTAAAATCTTACACCGCTCCATCTTACACCGCTCAGTGTCTTCAGAGGTTTTTGTATCGTTTCCTTCCTGCTGCAGCGCCCCCACAGGCCAGGAGGGGAACAGGTTTTTCAAAGGGTTTGGTTGGTTTGACAAAGAGTAGAGAGAAAGAGAACCACAGCAACTGGACCTGGAACCGACGTTTCAGTTCTGATCTCAAATGGAACTGAATCTACCAGATTATCAGGTGTGAAAACATTTCTGATTAACGCCGTGGCTTTGAACCCAACAGAAATGGAAAAATGTACAAGATGATCCCGTCAGGAACAAAGCACGCGTCTGTAGCATCGATCAGACTGTTGGTTGATTTATTGGCTGAAATTTATGGCAGTTTTGATTCATGGAGCCAATTCACTTAAAAAACATCCAGAGTTTCATATTTTCTGAGCGTGAAGCTTCTTAACTCCTCAGCTTCTATCTCCACATCAGGAACTTTAACCAAACGAGTCGTAACTGGAGTCCCGGCGGCTCCGTCTCTTTAACACAAACACTGCGTCCTTATGCTGATTATCTAAACCTGTTGCATCATCTGCAGAAAGGTCACGCATCTGGAATCAGAGCCTCCGTAGCGAGTGTCACGTCGCCGTGACCTTTCGTTATGTTGCTAAGAAACAAGGGAAACTTAGGCTCTGTGGTAAACACCAACAGAACAGGCGAGGACCACCAGACAAGAGCAGAGCTGATTACAGAATCCTCAAACATGCCTCCGGTAACAAACCTGCCAGATCTGAAGCGGACCAGACAAACTGTTGTCCAAACAGATGAAGCACAGACAAGCAGACGCTTTCTTTGATTCATCACTGAGATTCTGGATGAAGTTTTGACACGACTGGAGCTGCTGAACTTCTAACCTCCTGCTCCGGGAAGAAGATGCAATCTCTTGCAACATTTCCTTTATCTTTTTTTATTTCATACTCATGTGTTTGTTTTATTTTGTTGCTGTTTTTTTTCCAGCCTAAACAATATGCAGAAATCTGAGCTTACAAGGCGCCGGGAAAAACATGCCAAGTTGGCTTGAGTTTCAAGTATCGATGTCTTCCAAACATATGCACAGCTGCTTCTGCAGGGACTGGAAAGTAAAGCTGCAGAAAGCAGAGAGATTGTTTTTCGCTCAGAAACGTGGTTGTGATGAACAGCTAACATGTTTGCATGTCTGGAAAAACTGGTTGTGAGAAACGAAGGGACTGCAGACTCAGCAGGAAGGTTCACCGGAGCCGCCGTTCCTCCAGAGTGGGACAGTTTTACTGCCGGCCTGCACGGATTTCCAGTGCAGGCCTGTATATTCTAAAAACATATTCTATGTTTTTAGAATATACAGAGGAAATACAAACAGCCAGCTGCATCTATGTGAGCGGCAGAATTATGTTTTCCAGGCATGTGGAGCCAATTTACAGCAAATCAAGTAACTATGTTAACCTCAGATGACGAGAAAATGCTAAACACATCAAATATAACTTAGAAATTTTAATTCATAATTTAATGCCTTGAAATTGGGTCTCTGTCTCTTTAAAAAGTCCTGCTCCTTCTGAAGTCATCCCAACATGGCTCTCTATTAACCCTTTAACAACGTATCTACTACTGATACTCTGAGAAGTAGCTCCTATGATGAGCTCACCAGGTGTTTGCTAATTGCTAGGCTAGTCTGAAGGAGCTGAGTGGGGGGAGGAGCTCTGACTCGAAGGCGGAGCTAAGCCCAGTCAGCCGTTTTATGCAGCTGAATAGAATCCTTCTATTAAAGGATTTCTCAAACATGAATAAAAGAATCAAAGCAACACTCCAGTAAGAAGAGTAAAATAATATCATGTTATGATATAAAGCTGAAAGAAAAGACGTCGATTTCACACAATACTGGCCTTTAATGAAGCGTTTACTCAAAATACCCATTTTCTACAGAGACGTGTTTTAAGATCCAGGATCATCAGCGCAATCAACTGAAGTTCAAAATGACATCGACTAGAATATCTGAGCTAGGTTTCCGACTTTTGAGCGAACTTTTAAAATGTTGCTAAACAGAAAGAAAGAGGAAAATGTGAATTAAAGATGTTTCCATCAACTGGTTTGGAGCGAAGTTACTAGGCTACGATTGATACGATTGATTATGTAGCTGCTAATCTCCAGCTGTTTCCATCCAATTGTCATGCAAATTTTAATGTAACTTTTAAAAAGTTGTAAATATAGAAAATAGAAAATGTGATTTATGTTTGTCTCCACAAAGTGTGGTTTCACCAGATGCATTACGGTAACAAACAGGAAGTAGAGGAAGTGGCCTGGACCGCACATCTCAGAAAAATCTTTTCTCTTCCCAACCTGGAGGTTTGGACTGGGAGATTTTTCAGAGTTTCATGCCCCTGGTAAGGCACAGACCCACAGTAAACCTGTCACAAAACACAATTGAGCAAATGTTGTCCAAAAGCTCAACATTTCTGGGATTTTGTAGAAATTTGCTGCTCCATGGCCAATTATTTTGTGTTTTCTTATAAACTTGTTTTTATTTTTTGTCAGATCTTCAATTAAAATTTTTTATTCGAAATACATTAAATTAATCTAAACATTTAATATTTTGTGGCATAAATTTACTCCTTGATGGCCAAGTATTTTCTATGTTCTTATCTAAAATGACCTTATTTGAGCCTTGATGTAAAACATATTGAATATAATTTAAAAAACTGTAAAGTGATTCAAAGTTTACAATCTTCCAAGCGGTTTCCACTGAAGCTCGACTCCCTGCTGGAATCCTTCCTCCCGTTTGTCTGAAAAATCCTCGTTTCATCGTCGGTTCCTTCCAGTCCTCAGAGATTTACGTCGGTAGGAAACGCCGGCGCTCCTTTGTGGCCGCTTCACAGAGACGGTTCCTTTGTGTTTGTGGTGCAGACGGAGTGACTTCCTGCGTGTAAGTCATGATTGGATTGTTGTTCATAAGACGATGCGAGAGCCTCCAGCGGTAATGAATCCCTCGGCGGTTCTGTTTACGGTTTTCCTGTAGTTTCCAGGCGGCACATCTGGTTCTGGCTGCTGCAGACGGTTTAACGGCATTTCTTCTTCTTCTTCTGCTTCTCCTCCTTTCATTTCAAAACACTTCAGTGTGTTTACCTCTTGGAGAAACTGACACTGTTATCAGATTTTAAAAAGATTGTATTTCTTGTTATAAAGCACAGATTATAAACAATTTATACATTATTGTGATGCTTGATATTTACGATGCTCATCATTATTGTTGTTGTTGTTGCTGTTGTTGTTGTTGCTGTTGTTGTTGTTGCTGTTGTTGTTGTTGCTGTTGTTGTTGTTGCTGTTGTTGTTGTTGCTGTTGTTGTTGTTGTTGCTGTTGTTGTTGTTGTTGTTGCTGTTGTTGTTGTTGTTGTTGTTGTTGTTGCTGTTGCTGTTGTTGCTGCTGTTGCTGTTGTTGTTGTTGTCGCTGTTGCTGTTGTTGTTGCTGCTGTTGCTGTTGTTGTTGTTGTTGTTGTTGTTGCTGTTGCTGTTGTTGTTGTTGTTGTTGCTGCTGTTGTTGTTGTTGTTGTTGCTGTTGTTGTTGTTGTTGTTGTTGCTGTTGTTGTTGTTGTTGTTGTTGTTGTTGTTGTTGTTGCTGCTGTTGTTGTTGTTGTTGTTGTTGCTGTTGTTGTTGTTGCTGTTGTTGTTGTTGTTGTTGTTGTGGTTCCACAGGTTTTCTTGTCTTGACAGTCAGTTTATTATCATTCTGTTTATCTAATATAATATATTTGTTGATTCTTTAGTGCACTAAATTGAACAGGCTTATGAATACATAAGATAGTTTTGATTATAAATTTCTGATCATTACTGAGAAGGTAAGTAATTCACTACTTAGTCTGTGAGTAAAATATTACATACAGACTAAGAAATATATTGATAAGTAATATATTCAGCAATATTTGTTGCTAAAGAGAAAAACATCAAGTAGTGTCATATTTCTATGAGAATAAAGTCGTGATATTTAGTTAATATTTAGAGACTAAAGCAAAAGTTCAAGAATAAAACATTTTAAAATGAAGTCATAATAATGTGAACAATAAAAATCATAATATGTAAAGTATAAAGTCATAATCTTATGAAAATAGTTTAGTTTATAATCATTTTGTTTATGTAATATAACATATTTGTTGTTTTTTTATATTGAACAGGCATATAAATACCATAATATAACTTTAATTACAAACTTCTGATGATGGTTGAGTTTTAAAGTGATGGATTTAATGAAAGTGTGAAAAGCTTCAGGATTGAAACGTTTTCAGATCCTGGAGAGTTTGAAGGAAAACTGTTTTACCTGCAGCAACATTTTAGACATCTGTGGCTACGTTCTGATGCATAAATTATTTCTGCAGAGTGGAATATGAATGAACAACAGCATTTTGTTTGTGAGAAAGTTATAAACCGTCAGTTGCACTCTGTCAGTTTCTCCATAGGATTTCATTATAAACCTGGGAAAAATCTAATTTAAACTTAAATCGAGATTTTAGAAAAACCCTAAGAGATTTCAAAACGCTGAATCGTTTGAGGATAGTTTAACGTGTTGTGATTTGTTTAAAAGTGAAATGGAGTTTCTTAGTAGAAGAAAGCAGAAGTAACAAACTGTCAAAGAGCAGAAAGTTTTTGCTAAATTTGGTGAAATTTCAGTGAATTTCAATGGGTCTGAAATTCTGAAATCTCAAACAGAAAAACTGATTATCTTGTTCCTGGTTAAGTCTGCAGATGTGTTCTTTTGTCCTGCTGATTATTTGTTTTACTGAAATGAAACCTGAAAACTCAGCAGGTTGTAGTTTTTGTAGTTTTTGTAGTTTTTGTTTCCAGCAGCTGAAGGGAATCTGATTTTTGCTGGGATTTTTCCGCGGCGTGGCCGTCAGCGTGCCAGCTGCCTGACCGCCAGCCTCTCTGGCATCTTTTTACTTATTTTTTCTATTCGCGGCTCTCAGCCTGCCTCATGTGGCCCTCTCAGGCTGAGGGCCTCGTTCGGCGCGTTGAGGCCTCTCATGTCGGCGCTCTTGGCTCCATGATGGCATATCGGAGCAGAGAAGTGACTCTGCCAAGCAGCAGGTTGGTTTGCAGCAGCCTGAGGAGGCGGCGCCGTGCCAGAGAGGGCTTTTACGAGAGGAAAGGTGTATCGATTGGTGCGCTTCGTTTACAGAGGGTGATGTGCATGAGAGTCCATCATCATGAGACATGCAGAGAGAGAGAGGAGGCTTTATTAAACATCTGGCTGCTGAGTCTACAGCAGAGAACCAGACTGAGCAGAAAGATACAAAATAAATAAAATTACAAGAACAGAGTCAGATGAGAAGAAAAGAGTAATGATATTTGAATAAAGTTGCAATAATACGAGAATAAAGTTGAAAAGATGTTAGATTAAAACAAGAAAGTGTTGCAAGAGTGAAGTAATATTTAAAGAATAAAGTTAGATTTTGAGTAAAAAGTTCTAATAGTGCAGAAAATAATATTGTACTGGAATAAAGTTATAATACTACCAGAATAATGTAAAGTTATAAGTCTTCATAACTTTTGCTTTTGCTTTTGTTAACGTTCAAGTTACATTTCAAAATAAGAGCATCACCGCTTATTTTGATTCTAACAGGAGCTAATACCGCTAGCTGTTTAAGTAGTGATTTATTATAAGTAGAGAAAGTCAAATATAGATAAATAAAATCCATTTCAGTAACTGAAATAATGTAAAACTGATAAAGGTAGTTAAACAAACTATTAATAAAGTAATAAATAATTTAGAATGATTGCATCCTTAACTTTTATGTTCCTGTTTATTTTATTAAAGCGATCCCTCCAGAGGATTTCTGAAGACATTTCATCTGAAATAAAAGCTGCGTTTTGTGCGGAAACCGTAATGTTTTTTGAAAATCCAACGTCTTCACGCCGTTAAAGTGAATTTCCTGGAGGCGGCACCACATGAGCAGAAACTAAGACAGGAACAAAACTCCCTCTGTTTGTCTGGAAACTTTAAAAATGATCACCATTGATGTGCAGACGCAGCTCGGAGTTGTAATTTGCGCCGCGGCTTCTCGACTTCAAGCGGCTCCTGAATGATGCGTTATGAAAAGTGGAGCTTCATTTATGGTCTGATCAACGCTGAGAGTCTGGAAGCTGCTGCAGGTCACAGCTGGCTGCTCCTGGATGAGGTCAAACAAACACCCAAGGTTTTCCTGCTTCCTGTTCAGAAGAGATAATATACATACAGAGCCACAAATAATTCAGCTTTTTAAACAAGAACATAAAAAAAAAAAAAGTTTTAAAAGAAACACACAGAAGATAACAGCAAAAACAATAATACAGCATAAGTTGATGAATAAAATAAAACATCACAACAGAAAAGTTTCTGGCCTCCATTAAAAGCCGACGGTTTGTAAAGTCATTTCCTGATTATCTGAAGTTCATCCAGTTTTTCATCCAGTCTGAATTTTGACTCCATCGAATGACAGGAATCTGTTATTTGTGAGTTTAGATTTAATAAACTCTTAGAGCTCTGTGGTTGTTTGTGGATCTTTATTTAACTGCTTTACGGCAGGACAACCAGTGAATTTAGCAATTCACAAGTTGTCCTTAATTTTAAGGCCTTAATTTTAGATGCACAAAGTTCTGAATTTTCATGGATGCACAGAGACTCAGTGGGAGTTTACTAAGTTTTGAGATTCAAGACACAAAAGCAAAGATTTTGATAAAACTGAGCCAGAAAAAAAGTTTCTTCATCCTGTTTGTCTCACCATGTTTTAAATGGGCAGTATTATGTGTTTCCAGACATAAAAACATTTATGTTATCTTCAGTTGTTATATAAATGCTGTATATGTCAAAATAAATTCGACTTTGTAATTTAATGCCTTCAAATTGGGCCTCTGTCTCTTTAAGAAGCATCTGCTCTTTCTGAAGCTCTGCCTACAGGAAGTCATCCAACATGGCTCCTTTATTAACCCTTTAACAACATTTATATCAGCTTTTCACTGAGAAGTAGCTCCTGCAATGAGCTCTATTGGCTGCTGGCTAGTCTGAAGGAACTGAAAAGGGGAGGAGCTAGGTCCACCCAGACGTTTTGCACAGCTGAATGGTTGCCATGGAGATTAAAAGATTTCCCAAACATACATGAAAGAATCAAGGCAAATCAAGGGAATAACATTATAACATAATATAAAGCTACAAAAAGTTGATTTGACATGATGCTGCTCCTTTAAATCTAATTTTGACTGGACTATAGAATAAATCCGACACACTTTGGATTTATTATCCCTGACAAAAAAAAACGGACACTTTGTTAGCATCACTAACATCAGGATCTGAGCTGATTTTCTCTCTGATGTGACATCTGCCACTGAAACATAATCCTGACTAATGAGAGAAGAGTTAACGTCCTGTCAACGCCGTCCTCTGTCTCTGGGAGACACGAGACTCAGCAAACAAAAACGCCGAACAGCGTCAAAGCTGGAGGAGCGGCAGAGAGAAAACAGAAAAGTCGGAGCGGTTTTAATTCCCCCGTTAAGCTGCAGCTGAAAAGCAGTTCCTGACGTGTTCAGTCACATTTAATCTGAAATATATCAGAGATATTCTGCTGTCTGACATCTGAATGCAGATTATTTTATAAAGGTTGAGTTATATCATGTTCTCTGTCACTGCTGGTTATACAACAAGTAGGGCGATTTTTGTTTATTTTTACATTAAAGCAAAATGGCTGGAGGCTTTTTCTGAAATAATACAAAAATAATGACCTAATAATAGAAATTAGTGGGACAAAAGGTTTCAGTGATTGTAATTTGAGGATGCAACGCATTACGATGCTTCGTTAACTGAAGAATAATAATCACATCCTGAGGTCAGCCAGGATTCACAGCTTTATTTCTGTTTCTCCTGCAGTCGTTTAGTTTCTCCTCCTAACCGACTTACATCTGCAGAACGGAAATATCCGTGACGAAGCTGCTAGAAGAACCAAAACAACGTCAGCCAGCCGATTGTTTTCTGTTTTCTGTCAGCGAATGTTGTTCTGACCAGAACTGTTTCATCAGTTTCCCTTCCACCAATAAACCTGTTTATAATCAAAGAAATAAAAACAAACTTTAACAACCATGATTAATTTACCTTGTAGTGATTGTGTACATATGGAAGTTTCACCAATTCAAATTTAATATGAATAAAATTTAAGATGTAAATCACGACAGAAACTTACAAGAAATGCCTGTTTGTAAATAAACTGTGATATTTCTGGGCTGTTTTTATGGCATCCCACAACCTGGGTTCTGTTAGGAATCAGGCTAACTTCACATCCTTTTGAGTGCAGAACTTTTATTGTGGTTTGTCAGCTACTGCCACTAGATGGCGCTTTTTCACAAAAACATACTGAAAGAAGATAGTTTAGGAAATATCTAAATATACAAAAGGTAATCAGACACAATAATAAACAATGTTACAAGATGACAGTTTGTCTCTTAAACATGGCATATAGCTAGCTAGCTAGCTAGCAAGTATTAGCAGCTTTTTGCCTCAACGAGTCAAAGATCTCAGTGAGTAAAAATATCTGCATGTCGTTCAGGTTTTTTTCTCGAGGGACTTTTTCATGTAAATATACAAGATTAAATAACAAACATGAGTTATTTAAACCCAACGTACATTTTCTTTAATAAATTTAAGACATTTTAAGTTTTTTTAAGAGTGGATGGCCACCATGCTATTCATTAGCGTATATGCTACATGTAACAGTAATATGGTGCAAACTCTGGTTGGTTTTGGTGGATTTCTTCAGATGGCAGAAGTGGAGAGTCTCATATCATAATATGGTGACAGAAACAAAAGTAGCACTACTGCTGTTTTTAAGCAAGTAAAAGCAAAAAGTAGCCATCCAAGAAATTACTCAATTAAGAGTAAAAAATTATTTGGTAAAAGGTTTACTCAAGTACTGAGTATCTGATCAAATTATCAATAATTCAATATTCAAAAATTACATCATCAGATGGACCAAAATTTAAAGTTAAGTTGATTTTTGTTATTTTAAGGAACAAAATGACAATAATTCATACCAGTAACAAAAAATAACAAAATCAGGCAAAAGGAAATAAATATTTCCAAATCAGTTTCTTTAAATAAAAATCTTATGAAACTTTTACAAAAACTGCAGGTGTGTGTCTGAGTCTGGTGAATTCTGGTTAAAACATGTTTGTTTTTCATTCAATGGGTAGCAAATCCTGACATTTTACTCAAGTAAGAGTAGAAATACTTTGAAATAAAATTACCCAAGTAAAAGTAAAAGAGTAGAAATACTCCTAAAGTTACCTTTTATGACTCCAGGTACTGAAGTAAATCTGTAGCTGGTTGTGTGTTTGTGGACGTCCAGTCTTGGTATCGAGGTTTAGCTGGTGGCTCTAAATTGCCTGTAAATCTGTCCTGTTGTCTTTCTCTCTGCATCGTGATGGAGCAGCAACCTCTCTCCAGCTTCAGCCTCAACAACTCGAAACATCAAGTCTGCATCAGCTGGATGATGCTTTAAAAATAACCTCTGCTCTCCTATTTTAAATCAGAAATGAAGGACATGCCTCTGCCCCCAACAAAGACGTTTCCATCTCCTGTCAGCTGGAATCTGTCTGAATGTAAACCATTTTGCTTTCTAAATGGCTTCATGTACATAGGGGCGGCTTCTTGTAAGCAATCATTCCAGGTAGACAAATCGCCCTGAGCTGAGTGTCTCCTCCTTGTATGACTGTGATTTGATTCAGAATGTCATTTGAGATTCATAACACGGCCTGAATTGGATCATGTCCCAGCACCGTGCCCTGAGTGTCCGCCAGCATTCAAACAAGCAACTTAAAGAAACGCAAGAAAATAATGCAGTAGTAGCTCTCCAAAAGCAACCGAAAAACATCCTTAAGGTTGCTATTTTAGTGCCACAATTAAATACAATGAGGTGAAATAGAAAAGTAGTATTTGTAATGATGTAAATGTTTCAATAATTTATGAAATACATAAGTAAATAAATGCTTAAATGACTAGTTCAAATTAAATGTACTATAGTTATGTATATAAGCATGTATAATTATTTCAGTATTATATTATTACAAATATTTCAGCATATATTTAAATATTTCAGAATATTATGTTTAGGTAAGATGGTGTGTTAGGGCCGTATTACAAAAATGAATTAAAACACAAGAATAAAGTAATAAAATTAAGAAAATAGTTCTAATATTCTGAGAATAAAGTAATAAAATTGGGAATAAAGTCATAATTTACGAGAATAAAGTCGTATGAGAGTTGAAACAATGTGATAGTATTGTCATATTATGCAAATATAGTTTTATGGCTCTACTCCCATAATATTTCGACTTTATTTTCATAATTTTTATACATTTTTTAGAATGGCCATAATACTCAGTGATATGTTGACCACCGCACCAGGGCTGCAACGATTCTTTTGAATGATTCGAGTACGTCGATTATTAAAATTCCTCGAGTGCTCCATTAAATTATGTTTTATAATTTAGCGCACTGTGTTCCAGCCGGGTGATTATTTTTGTGGCACCACGCTCTCACTTCCGGCTATGAGTGACGAATGCTAAGTGCTGCTAGCATAACATGTCCAGTTTTAAATTCGATCCGGTGCAACCGGATGGATTTCATTGATTGATAATAATATCCGGGTTTTAATCTTTTATCGGTGTATCAATAAACATTTTTAAAATAACTGGCGCGATTGACGGAACACAGTAGCCTCCCTCCTCCCGGTGTTCTGACTACTTGTGCTACCCATCAATCCGTCCTACTTCGTGGTAATGCGCATGCGCACAGCGGTGTTCGGAGCGAAAGGTGTAGAGCGCCGTAGGTGTATTTATACAGGTGGAATCGTTAAACGGAACGGCTACTGTAGCCGATGGTTAGCTTAAGTTTGACTTTATAAACGAACTAGAAAATAAATTTTATTCCATGCCGGTCTCAACAAATACGCGGCGGAGCGGAGTGCGGCGGTTCATGTTTTTCTGTCCCGTTGCTAACATGGACACAAAAGCTACAAATGACTGGGCGAAGTGAGAGTTAATCTGTTTAATTGACTGAAGATAAATACATAAACTAGAAACTAGCGATTAGACATTTTTATAAGTGTCTTTGTGAGCCTGCTGCTTTTTACTATTAAACTGAATATAACTCAGGTTCTTTTGAAGAATCAATCAAAAACCTTTTTAGCTCCTATTGTAAGTTAATTTTCTAAACTACAGAAATTGTTAGGGATAAACAAATGTAAAAAATTGGGCTGATGTTGATCTCCAATATTAATACTGCTGTTAATTCAGTATGTACCGATATTTTACTTTAACACATTTTTAAAAATTTTGTTTCCTGATTAATTGTCAGAATAATTGATAGATTACTAAAATAATCGTTTACAGCTACCCTATACATCTTTTCATCAGTTGGTTAACTCTGTTATAGAGAAGTAGATTGAGCTGCAGTAAAACTAAAGATTAACCACTTGATTATTGGTTAGTCAGACAAGAACCAGAAGACCAGAGCGGTCTGGATGGTTGATAAAACAACACCAGATATTAAATATATTTTAGTTGGTCAGAGATTTATAAACTGACAGAAGTATATTAAAGTTTATTCTCTGACCTGTGAAAACACTGTTGCAATAATCAATGTGATAAAGATAAAAGCATGGAGGAGTTTCTCTAAATGTTGCTCAGACGTTAGTCCTGTTAATATTCTTCAGGTGATAGAAGGCCGACTTTCTAACTATCTTTATGTGGCTCTGAACGTTCAGCTCTGATCTCTAGTCTCTGGCTGTAATAACTGAATCTGTGCTGACTACATGGTTCCTCTTTGGGTCCAAAGATAATAACTTCAGGTTTTATGTCTGTTTTTGACTTCCTGTGCTTCAGGTTTTGATGACCGGGACACGGACCTGTTCTTGTGCGACACCAATACCTGCAAGTTTGACGGGGAGTGCCTAAGAATTGGGAATATGGTGACGTGCATTTGTGACTTTAAGGTAAGAAGATAATGTGGTTCCAGATTGTAAAGAAGTTCTTACATCTGCTGGTTGGAGAATTAGTGACTGTTGTTCATTATCTGTGTTGTGTATCATTGTCTGTAGCATAATGTTGTGGAAAGAGGCATCAGATTTCAGCATAAAGGACTTGAAATGTTTCATTTTGTTTCCAGACTGGTTGATTGTAGTGATGCAATATGTGAAATATGCATAAGGTTTTGTTCGGCATGCGGGTAAAGGTCGATTTATGTTTGGCTCTTTTGCTTTGTTTTTATTACTGGAATCAGAGTTTAGTTTGAGTTTGAGACGTTTAGGGTGAGACACATGCTTCATGTTTACCTCCAGAAGAGAGAAACCGTCAGTACAGACGGAAACACGTTGGTCCTGGAGCAGCTGAACTACAGGTGATTGACAGCTTGACGTTAATCCAGCAGCTGTCAAAGATGGCTGACCTAGCGCTACATTGCGGTCATGGCTCTTCCTCACCTCCACAGCAGAAAAATACCAATGAAATTCACCTGGAATGAATTTTCTCAACATTTTGCACCTTTTTCTTGCTAAAAGGACGAGTTATTAGCATCTGTTTTTAATTGGTTGGCTTCAGCGGTGGGCACATTTCAGCTAATAGTGAGGCTAATTTTCAGCTTAGCGCTTTAGCTAAATGTTGATTTTTGAATTTGATTTTTCCAGATAAATTCTAAGCGCTAATTTACTTTGTAAACATTCAGTTGAATCTTTGTTGACGTTTTGGTTTTTGTTCGACTTTCTCCCCTTTCTCCATTTGATCTTCCTCATCTTCATTTCCTCTCATTCTGATTTCAAAGTGCTTAGATTCAAATTGAAGGGCTGAATGTTTATTTTTGCACAAAAATTACTATTCCAGGTTGGCAGAGCTAACTAGCACTGTAGCACCAACCATATGATATCTACCCAGAATGCATTCCAGCATTCCTTAAAAACATATATTTTTGAGACCATTTTCAATTAATATATTGATTATAATAATTCAAGTTAACCCTCATACAGATGAATAAACTTCAATTTGGTACAGACAGTTTCACACTGGAACTGGAAGATATTTAATATCTAAAATAAAACACAAAAATACACAACTAGAGACTGTAAATAAAATGGATTATGAAGTAAATAAAATAATCAGAATGAAAATTATTAATTTATCATGCTATTAATTAATTGTTTATTGCATCAAACTTAGTTCATTGTGAGTTTTCTTCTAGTCTGTTGTACTTGTTTGATAATAAACAAAATTTTTATGAAATCTATAAATTCTTAAAGATCCAAAACATCAAAAAAGCTAAATTAAAACCATTAAACTTTTTTTTGTTAATCAGTTGTTTTCTGTTTTGTTATTTGTGATCTGGGGACCGACCAAAATCATTTCAAGGTCCGCAAACGGCCCTTGAACCACACTTTGGACACCGGTTCTTTAACTTATTGAATGTTTCTGAGTTAGTGGGACCAGTGTGCTCCTGTCACCGTGTTAAAGTTATGGCTGGTCATTTCCATGAAATACAAAGTTGGATAATTAGTTAGATTGAAGTCAGACATTTTCGTTTCATAGTAAGAGTTCGGTTATTTGTCCCTGCGGACTCTTCTTCTGGAGCGGTTTACAGGCGTAGCGCGCCTCCACATCCATCGCCGCTATCGGGACGCCATCAGTCGGCACGCTGACACTCGATTGGCTGGCTTTTATCTCCATTTTCTGCTTCCCTGAGAGCAACGCTAACAGATAGATGACATTACAGCTTCATTCGTCTGCTGATGCTGCTGGTTCCTCCCAGCAGATTACCTGAAAGTTTCTGTCCTGACATGGTGTGAGTCAGAGGTCAACTCGGATGTGTGTGTTCTGGGTTTGTTTGCGTGGCGGTTTCTGATTTATTTCGTCAGGCGGAGGAAACGTGACCTTCGTGACACCATCAATCACTCTCAATCAGCGTCAGATAAACGTGATTTTCCTCCTGTTGGCAGTTTGTTCAGGCCAATCAGGGGAGACGTGGGATAAATCCTCATCCCGGGTGGATTTCCTCTGCTACAGGGATGTTCAAAGTGTGGTTCTGGGGCCATTTGCGGCCTCTGGATGATTTTGTTTGGCCCCGTTGTTCACAATACATACAATTTTCATATATTCATTAATTTACATACAAGACAAACTTTTTTCTTTGATTAGTATGGTTGTCCCAAAATAGTTTTAAAAAATATTTAGTTGTCATTTAAAACAGCAGTTGTGCAAAACCTCACTTATATTTTGGATCAACGACAATTTACCAAAATTTGACTACTTTGCTTTACACACAGTTATATATTTATAAAACTATATTTGGCGCAATCAAGATAAATTTCATTAAAGGGTCAGATTTGGGCGGATTTCTTATAGGGTTGGGTTGTTTTATTTTTTTTAAAGGTTGGTTGGTCGTCTTTGGGGAGTTTGGTTGGTCGTCTTTGGGGAGTTTGGTTGGGTTTGGGGTTGTGGGGGGATTTCAGCTGGTCTTTTTACAGTTGACTTGTTTTTGTTTTTTTGTTTTTTTACAGTTGTTCTGGTTTTTTGTTGTTTTTGGGCTGGAAACTATCAGTCCGATCTGGCAACTTGTGCCTCTCTCTTTCCCTCATGCTCAAAATGCAAGCAGGGCGCCCTGTGAAGAGGAAGTGAGTTTGATGTGGTTGAATCAATGGACACTATTCATTGCCAAGAAGCATTAGAGTCGCCACAAACTGACTGGAAGGAACCGAGTCTTTCTCTCACCGCTCCGATCCGACGTACTTCAACGGCACATTTCTCTAAAAGCGATTCATTGTTTTATTTTCACCGTTTCCCTGGATGCCTGCGGTAATCACGTAGCATTTCCTCCTAATTCCTCTCATAACATCTGTTGGGAAAGCTTTAGTTTCCTGGTTTGGTTATGTTAATGCCAGGTCACATTGCCGATTCCCAAAGGGCTCGTCTACTCTAAAAATATGTGCGCTCACGGAGCTGCGCAGCACTTGAGCTGAAACAGAATAAAGAGCACATTTTACTGCTCTGTCTGATGCTCTGTAATGTAATGTTTGAGCTGTGACTCATAAAAAATTCTTTGAACAACCCACTAACCACATTAAGTACTCCACTCGATTTATTATGCATCAAATGACATTGAAGAATATAATTTATGCAGCAGACATTGTTTTAGAAATATTGCTTTGAAATTTTATTTTTTGCACTCCCATTTTCCACAGAAATATAAAAGGCTATGTTTGTTATTTACATTATATAGAAAAAAGGGAGTAGAAACTCAGAAATTTTCTGGAAAAAAGCAAGGACAAATTGTCGACTTCTGAAACATGCTGAAACTCTGCTGGGGTTGCTAGGTAACAGGCAGAACTCTGCTGGGGTTGCTAGGTAACAGGCAGAACTCTGCTGGGGTTGCTAGGTAACGGGCAGAACTCTGCTGGGGTTGCTAGGTAACAGGGAGTTCCTGCTGATTTATGATGTTACATTCTGAAAGTTTTTAAAACAGCTAATTTTCCAGACACCAAAAATATTAACTTATTGCCAAAAACAGCTGGATGTTCTTCTAAGAACTTGGGCTGTTTGAAGAAGCTGCAGAAACCCAAATAGAAGTACAAACATGTGCAAAATGTGAATTTTCCATCATATGCCCCTGTCAACCATATTATAAAAATTTCCAAAACTCCTAAAAGGTTTTTCTATAAACGTTAAGTTGAAAAATTTTGACTTTTTTCGAGCAAATTCTTTGACTTTTGGAGCTTGGAAATTTTCTTGTTTTTTTCTTGGAAATTACTGAAATTAATCAAAATATTTCTATAATTTTTTTTTTTTTTTATCTACAATGGCCATAGTATAATTGGGGCCAAAGTTGCAACATTTGTTACATTTCCAGTTGCCGTGGTTCTTTTTCTCTTGAAGTTGTATATACAGCTCTCTCAAATCCTCCAAACCCTTTGAGAAACCTGTTTCCCTCCTCACCTGTGGGGGCGCTGCACCAAGAACCACCAAAGGAAATGGCCCAAAAACCTCTGAAGAAGAAACCAAGTGCAACAAAGTGAAAGCAAAGTTGGAGTGGGTCAGATTTTAACAATCAGAATTGTTGATAGCAAAAGACCACAAGCCATTTCTAATGCTAGCTCTAGGCTAAAGCTAGCATGTTTGTTTTGGTTGTATTTTCACAGAATGCCCTGCATTGTAGTCCACTTCCTGCTTTTGGAACGGTCTCTGGTCTGCTTGGCATTTACATATGAATTCGAACCACACCAGAGTTCACTTCAACCGAACCCAGATCGAGGTTTTTAGGCCGACCAGAGTTTGATTTTCGGTCTGATTAACATTCAGACCAAATGTTCGTTTGTTTAGAACCGGACTTTCTAGGCAAATGGACTGGAGTTGGATTAAAGTAGAATAAACTTAATGAGATCTATAAGTTATAACTTAGAAAACCAGTAGCATTTGTAGTTTTACAGCTAATTTCACAGTAACCACTAATGATGATTCTCACTAATTTTTGTGTTAAAACACAAAGTGAAGCTGTTTATAAATAAATATTGAACAGCTCTACATGTATGATTGATTTAATAAATTATAAACCATCATAAGTTTAAATAATTTGTTCTTGTAGCATTTTGTTATGTCTTATCAGGTACTTTTGATTAGTTTCTCGTGCAAATATCTCAACACACTTAACATAAGTACCACAAGCCAAGTGTTTTATTTCTGGAAAACTAAACATGTTTGGAATAAAGTCACAACCAGTTTGACCTGCTAAAGTCTTTCATGATGGCAGCACATTCAGAAAGGTTCCTGCTGCTTGTTTTAATGCAGCCTGACCTCAAATCTCTCCCACCTAATGTTACACTGGAATGCTAACTGTTGATGCTAACCGTGTGACGTTGGTGGGAGGGTGGAAGGGCAGCGCAACCTTCAAACCAGAGCCGAGAGAAGGTTTTGTTTCTCTTTCCCAGATCACAGGAGGTAACAGCTCTCCGGCTCGGATCCCAGCAGCAACATAAAGTAGCTCTGCCCTCCGATTCTCCCAGGATCGGCTGGTAAAGATAGCAGACCTCGTTCCATATATTTGCATCCCATCAAGCACCGTGTGAGCGGACTGGAGATTTTTACAAAAACATGATTGATCTGAAAATGTGGGTCAGTAAACAGTTCACATTTATAAAAACCTATGTTTAATAAATTAATTGTTCTTAATCTGGTCTGCCTGTTTAAGTATAGTTTAACAGGAACATATTATGGGAAATAAAAATTTTTGTACTTTTGTTTGGATCTCTGCTTCTACAAACAGCCCATGCATAAAAAAACAAAAACATCCAGAGTTTTTGGCAGTTAGTTCATGTTTTTTGGTGTCTGGAAAATGAGCCGTTTTAAAAACCTCCAAACTGTAATGTCAAATCAGTGGGAACTCCCCGTTACCTAGCAACTCCAGCAGAGTTCTGCCTGTTACCTAGCAACCAAAGCTGAGTTCCAGCACATTTGGTCAGCTGGTTTTACTGCAGTTCAATGGTAAAAGACAAATGTTTTATTGTTGACTTACCATCCAGAAGCCACTTGCTACGTTCTCGTTGGTTGTTCAGGAGGCTCTACTAATGCTTTTCAAAGATGTACGGTTGTATAATGGCGCATCTGTTTGCAGACATTTTCACATGGCGATTTTGAGCTACCCTGGAACAAAGTGCAAGAGTCACTTAAACTTGCTTCCCAGTTCAGGTAGTTTGAGGGAGAAACACGTTTAAAAATTGTAGCTGCCTTCCCATTCAGCAATGAAGTTCATAAATTTAAGTTACGAAAATGAATAGAAGCCACATCAGTAGATTAAGTCTGTAGAACTTTAAATCTGTATGTAGTTTCAACTGAATTATTAGAAATCCTGACAATTTCTGTCAATCTACGTTTTTGTAATGAATGTCTTTTTATGAAGTGGAACACAGGAAGAGAAACCATTGTTACAATGGCAACAGGAATCCAAACAAATAAACAAACAAACAAATAAACAAACGTCATCCCACCTTCTGCCCGTCCATCCATCATTGAATATAATCCTTCAGTTATTGGCACTTTCTGTGTTTTTATTCCTCCATCCACTGGCATCAGAGGAATTTTAATTATTTAGATTTTTCTAAATGCTTTAAATTCAAAACATGGTAAAGCGTTGATTAGCTTCTGTAAATGTTGCTGGGATCTGAAACTAGAACATGGAGTTTTATCCCCATGTTGTTCTGCTTCTCATTGAAGTTGCCATCTTGCTGCTTCTAACAGCAGCAGAAATATTACAGTTTAATATCTCTGGAGCAGAATGAATCCCGATTAGCCCAGACGAGGTCCACTGCTGTAAAAATAAAGTGTGTGTATATTTTATCTGTTTGGGTGATTTGGGTCAGTTCATTTGTCAGGTAGCTGTCGCCGGCTCTCTGCGGCGCTGCAGTCACCTCTCCTCGTCTGAGAGAGATAAATATACTAATTAAAAGCAGTGGAATGAGCGAGGAGAGGTTCGGGTCTGAAGGACGGGAGCGCTGAACGAGAACTTGGTGTTTCACACACAGACACTTAGTCTGAGCAGAAAGCGCTCCTGTGTGCTGTTAACCACCAAGTAGCTTCACAAATTAGCCGCAGTTAGCACAGATAAGTTGGCGTGAGCTCTGAAATGCCTTTAAGGGAACCAGCTTGGCAAAATCCACCTTTTGCACCTCTTTGTTCTTCCACAATCCACATGCTTAAAAAGAAACACCCAGATGTTTTTGGCAAATAGTTCATGTTTTCCGGTGTTTGGAAAATGAGCCTCTCGATTGTTGTGTCACGTTCCACCATTACCTAGCAACCCAGCACGTCTGGTCGGCTGGTTTCACCGCTGTACAATGGCTGCTGGAAAAGACAAGTGTTTTGTCGTTGACTTATCATCCAGAAACCACTTGCTGCATTCTGGTTGGTTGTGCAGGAGGCTCAACGTCTGCACAGCCAGAGGTGGTTGCTTCTGTCTGCATTTTATTGTGTGATTGTAAAAGTTGAGTTTGGGGGCGTGGCCAGCAGCAGCTTATTTTGATTTAAAGAGACAAAATACCTAAAACAGGTAAAATCTCATTATCTGAGAATAATTTTGTCCAGAAGGTGTAATGAACATGTTTTGTATAAACCATAGATCTATTC
Source organism: Gambusia affinis (assembly GCF_019740435.1). Taxonomy (NCBI): domain Eukaryota; kingdom Metazoa; phylum Chordata; class Actinopteri; order Cyprinodontiformes; family Poeciliidae; genus Gambusia; species Gambusia affinis. The sequence goes on from NC_057878.1 coordinate 27,706,088, forward strand.
TAACCCTAAGCCTTACCTTTAATTATGTGTCTGGGTTTAAAAATGAAAGCCTGTTAGTTTGAGGCATATAAATACAGATTTAATGCAGAAACCAGGAAAGGAGATGCTGGACTGGAGGAGGAATTGTGTCAGGCACCTCCGCTGAAAAAACGTAGCATCCGTGTCAGTTCCTCTGTGGCTCTGGCTGGCCTGTCACACACCATTACAGAGCAGAGCGTCTCCAGCGACTCGCCAAGGCAGACTCCACCAGGACTGGCAGGCTGGGCCCTAATCAAGAGGAGACTGCCAACGATTAAAGAGCAGCAGCAGCAGCCAACCACCTCCGAGTCTCCCTCCATCTCCCTCCATCTCCCTGCTGTCACGCTGCCGCGCCGCTCTCCCCGCCTATCTCTTTGTGTTTTTCTTCCTTGGAAGTGCTTGACCAGAGTCTGTAAACATGGCCGGGTATCATGGGAGAATAGTTTGTCACTTGCACAGACAGCAGTTGACACATTTCCGTCCAGGAGGCCTGTGGACAGACAGCGGTGTCAGGCACAGAGCGGATTTATGGCTGTTGTTCCTCCGTGTTTCCTCTTCTGACCTCAGTCTGGTTCTGATGCTGCTCAGGTCTGCGACTCACTGAATCCATTTCTTGCCCACGTTTGGTTGCTCCAAACTAATTAGGCTGTCCATAAAGATGTTATGTTCAACTGTATATACAACTTCAAAGCAGAGAAAATCACATTTATCAGGCTTTGGGTTTAAAAACGGTAATAATTCAAGTTCTTCCTATTGGATTCAGTATGGCGACGTTTTTCTGTTTTATGGCAGTTTGAACAGCACAATTCAGATCTGTTCATCTGGGGGGGAAATCAGATCTGATATATGTGGAACTAAATCAGCCACTGAAATGAACCAGTGTAAAAGAAGAAGTTTGTCCAGCCAACCAGCGATGAATTTGCACTTACCCATGATAGACACAAAAAAGCTACCATCCTAGCTAGCAAGGGAATATTAGCAGCTAGTTAGCGGTAGCCTCAACTGCCTTCAATCACAAAACTCAGTGAAGATGCCTGTGCACGACTCAAACTTGTGCCAAAAAATCTATGTAGAATATACGAGATTACATAGTTCAGCCACGACAAAATGAACAATTAACAGTTAACGTATGTAAGACCAACTTATAGTTTTGTCAATGAATTTAAGAGATTTTATGGATGCATTTAAGCTAACACCTCCTGTGTAGATGTTAGCTTCTGCTGCGGCGGAAGCTAACATTTGTTGTTTGAGCTATTAAAATAAACCTTTTTTAAATGTGGATGTTAGTTAATCGTGGTTAGCTGTCGTATCTTTAACTCCAGGAATTCGCTGTATTTAGATAACCTGTGTTATTGCTGGAAGTCAGTGATCCATTTCAAACCTTAGACAGTTGACTGTATTGTATTATAATTAATCTGGACTGGATTAAACTAAATCTGACTTCTTTAGTGTAATTTGAGTTGATCTGGATGTGAATCGAAACTTCTTGGGCTGTAAAGTGCAGTGAGATCAGATTTATTGGGAATTGGTGACGCATAACCAAACCGAATTGAATCAAATTAATAAACTGAACTGAACTGAAAGGTAATTTTAAGCTGTAACCTAAAATTTGTGCAGCAGGCTGAATATAATCTATCTTCATTTATAAACAGCACACTGTTGCTGAAAAGCCAAGAAAAACAAACAAACAAAAAAACTGAATTTATATCAGCCATTATTCAGTCTTTATCTCAGTGACAGACTAAAATAATTAATAACTCTGACTTGGTGCTTCCTTCCTTATACATTATTCAACAAGTGACCAAACAAATGGGGAAAAGGCAATTATTCTGCAGAGATTGAAAGCTTTACAGGACATTAATAATAGCCATGTTGGTTCACAGGACAAAATGCTTCAGTTTCACAAAAATACTTAAAATAAAAAACTTTATCCTCCATTTCTTCACTAAACACAGAAACTTGTTTGCATCTTCCTCTTGGTCTACGGAGATTTTCTGTCTGCGTCAACATAGACGTTGACAGATGATGTCTACATTTGACCCTGATTCTTTAACAAGGAGGAATTATTAAAAAAACAAAACAAAGAGATGGCATCAATAATCACACAGTTGTTGCTGGAGAGCTGGATTTATGCACTTTCTGTCCAAAACGGTTCAGTTGGAAATGTTTGGAGTTTTTGAATGTAAAAGATCTGATGAAAATACATAATGTAGTAAATTGCTTCAGCTAATGTGCAAATAGCAGAGCTAATTTTTAATTTTGTTTGCTAACTTTGTAAACCTTTAGCGTACTTAGCTTCTCCTGTTTTAATCTTTTCCAGATAAATTCTGAGTTGCTCATTTATTTGGCTGTTTCTTAAGCTTTCAGTTGAATAAATTTCAACATTTGTGTTGAATCCTTGGTTTTGACAATTTTTCAGTTATTTAGACATTGATATTCATGCTCTTATTTTGAAGTGGAGTAAGAGTGTTTACCTTTTCCCTCCATTAAATGCATTTAAATCAAGACACACACAAACAAAATGAAACATGGACAGTAGAGAACTAGATATAAGTGCAAAATGTAAGATTAAAAGCATTATAGAACATGTAATTATGAAGCAAAGGGAAATATAATTTGAATTGAAGTTTGCACTTTAGCATTAGTTTCTGCTAACTACAACAATAGTGCTGCATTAACTGAGCTCAGTAAAATGGTGTTTTAAAGCTCCATAATATGCTAAACTATGACAATTATATGTATTAATCGTTTAGCAAAGGTTCACTATTATGCAGCAAACTGTGGAAAGAAAAATATTCTTGTGTTTTTGAAGGTTTTATGAGAGTGAAGCTGAAAATACAAACGCAGCAGTTCCAGTATGAAATCTGAAATGAAATACTGAGTCAGTAGAGCTACGTTTGTTTTTTATTTATATAAAACAGCAGGAGTGTGTTCCTGCTCCTAGTCCAGTCAGTTAAAACCCAGTGTGACACTCCCATCCCATCACATGCAGGAACCTCAGACTTGAGCGTCTGTCTGGTGTCAGCGAGCCTCCGGTGCCGTCTGCAGCCGCCGTCGGCACTCACACGTCTCTGTCACAGTTGATGAAGCTGCGGCTTTGATGAATGTGAGAAGCAAAGGTTTCGCTGCTGTTGGGTTCGGGTTTGGGTTTGAGCGAGGACAAGGGAAGGGAACGGCGGAGTCAGCGAAGGTCCGAGCAGGCGCAGTGGAGCGTGCTGGGCGCCGCCGCCTGCATCCTGGGAGGCCAGCCCTAGTTTGGAGATGTTTATTATTGATAGAGGTGGATGATAGCCTTGGGATGGATTGCATAATCGAGGGCCGCCTCTAATGGTTACAGGAAATGGATCAGGCTATCAGTCAGGCCTCTGTAGAGGAAGGATGCGCCTGTGTTTGTATGTCGCTCTCCTCCTGCGAGCATGCAGGAGTGTGTGCAGCTCGGTTACTGCGGCGTGGAGATGTGAGAAATGTGTTTCATGCACTTTAAATTAGTAAAAAATACCAAAATGAAAGTATGTTCTAAACATTAATGGGATGTAAACAAGGTGATTTAATCTAAAGTTGATTGATCTCATTTGTCGTTTGTCGAGTGTTTATATTTCCGCATAAAGTGAATTTTATGTACCAACCGGACTTTGTTAGGATCTTTTCTGTTTTCTGTTCTGGTTTGGGCGCCATCTTTGTTTCTATAGGCCTTCTTGCGGCATGACGTCATGTGCGCAAGATCTCTCCTGGATCTCTACTGGAGGGTAACAAGCTGCTGGCTGATGATGACTCTGTTTAGTTATCGATGTAATGCACTAAATCTTAGATGTACGCCTCATATTTAAAAGAAAGGGAACGCAGTGCTTTGCTACTAATTATCAACACTACAACAACTAGATAACGAGGGGAGGAAAAAGTTTTAATTGAGAAAAAAATGGCGAGAGAGAGGGAAACATTTCAGTTATGCTAGCTTGACTTTGACAACCTTCACATGCAGATGAGCTGTGGAATTCAGTGTGTTCCCGAATTCCTTGATGGTGGCGTTAAAAATAAAAAGACGGCCTAAAACACCAACTCTGACAGATCATCAGAAGAGCAGATGTTTAAATTAGCTGATCAACCACCGCTGTGTTAGCTTAGCTAATAGCAGCGGTAGCTAATCTACCACAGCAATCACCTAATAATAATTGCAAATATAAACACCAAACCTGAAATCATAAAACTGTGACAAACTGAATGTTCTGTTCTTGTGGGAAATGTTTGTTTTTTTGGTACTGAATATCGTGGCACTGTTCTCCGTTGCTATAGCAACGAGTCTGAGTGTAGCGCAGCCAAGACAGAGCAGGAAAAGTGGTTTTGAGTTGTTCTTTAACGGATTTTCTGCATCATTTTCCCCTTTCTGTAGCGCAGTCTCTAAATTAACAACACCAACAGGTTTCATTCAGCTAATTGATGTGGATGGAATCGTCTTCTTACCCTCTGGTGTTCTGCGCATGCGTGAAATATCCAAATACATCAACTGGCTCCATTTTAACAATGACCAGTGGCGCCATCTCCTGGATGGAGGCCAAACTACAGCGCACAAAAAATGATCTAAGTGGACATTATAATTAATCAATTAATCAAATTTTAATCTAATAAACCCTTGACGGGGAATTAATTGAAGTTGATGAATTGTTTCCATTCCTAAATAAAAACATTTCCATCTGATGAAACTCTTAAACAAGAAGCCAATCATCACTCTGCTAGTACAGGAATTAATTTTCTTCTACGTTTAGTGAGAATTTGATCAGAAATTCAAACGATTGATGATTGAACAGGAAGAGAATAAAGAATCGTCCCTCCTAACCGATGCAGCATGTCAGAGTCTCCTACGCTGCCGTCAGAACCAGATCCAATCAGGTACCAACACCTGTGTGGGTGGACAGTGAAATGCATCGAATATTTGGAGGAGATCCTGATAATAACTGATAAACAGCCCAGCAAATGCTCTGCTTGGTGAAACACGATGGGAGACGGAGGATTTGGAAGGAAACATGGCTGACAAATGCGGATCTTTGAGTCGAATATGTTCAGTGTTAGTTCATCGTCATCCAGCCGTGTGCTGGTGTGTTCATGTCCAGTGTTCCGGTGGATCTGGAGGAAAATCAACAGAGGTTTTCTGAGTGTGTGTTAAATGTCAGACCACTATCAGACCACTAATTATTTCTGCTCAGGCCAGCCAGCGTGTTTAATTAATTCTGTGAGCTGACAAAACGTATAATTCTGGGAGAGATATTAGTCTCAGCAAGGAAGCAGTTGTTATGATTGAAACTTCATTACTCAGTTGAAATAAAACTAGAAAAATTACCATATATCATGTAATTTTTCTATATAAATGAGGGATTTTACCAGCAGCCCCAGTAGAAATCCAGTCACCGTTTATATAAAGTGCTTTTAAAGGGAATTGTCAGCGACTGCAGCTTTTTTCACTGAGGTAATACTGACATTCCTCTAAATAGTTGATAATTACGGGCTTAGCCCCACAAAGGAGGAGGGTAAAGCATTATTAACCCGGAGAGGCTCGGCGCAGAAAGCTGCTGCTCATGCTGACTGAGCACTATTGTTGTTGGTAACTATTGATTCTTTATGAATGCCATTATACTTCAATTTTCTTTTAGCTGCTCTATTGCTTTTTTTAAATCGTGTTGTCACCAATGCCTTACAGCGTCTACTTTTGTTCGTCTACATGTAGCTGCACAATTCACAGCTTCGGCTCAGCATTTTCAAAAAATTTAAAATAAAAAGCTGTAAGTCCAGACTTTCTGTGTTAACAGGGAAACAGCTGCAGTAGCATTAGATCAACCAGTGCAACTCCCAACTGTTTTTACTGCTATTTAAAGTAAATCTATTTTTAAAATCTGATTTCTGTGCTTCCATTTGAGTTTCTCCTGCTTTAAAAACAGAATAGTGGTTAAAGTTAATATTTTTGATGTTTGGAAAACGATTTGTTTCGAAAACCTTCAGAATGTAAATTCACAAATCAGCAGGAACTGCTCGTCACCTAGTGACCCCAGTGAATCCTAACCCGTTACCTAGCAACCTCAGAGGAGCTCTGCCCCGTTGCCTGGCAACGCAAGTGGAACTCCAGCGTGTTTGGTCACTACCTAAAAATGTAATGAACATAATTTGTTTCGCCTGTAGATCCGACCTAATCTCAACAGCTCAGCTTTAAGGATAAAAAAATCCACTGGGTTCAGTTGATTTGAACAAAGGTTGTTTTTGTGACGGCCATCTTCCTGATTCATGGCCGCTCTGTTTGGAAACTACATCTTCATCCTTCACCAACCTTTATATTTACATGTATGCACCTTTGACATGTTTGAACCCGGTGATCTTGTATTGTTAATTATTTAGATTCATTGTTATCAGTATAAAATCCAATTAAAATCCTCTAAAACTGTCCATGTTGTTGGGACTGTACTATGTTCTCCAATGTGTTTCAATAATAGAATCAGTAACTGTCAATAAATGTGAAAAGATGATTAGATGCAGATAAACTGTGCAGTTTAATGATACGAATTGAACTTTTTAAGTGACTTCTGTCCTTATAAAAATGATGAATGGGTAGTTTTACAAGAGTGCTGGTGTAATCACAGTTATCTGAAATAGCTCTTCAGGTTCATTTTAATCTGTACCTCCATGTCAGATTGACACATCTTCATCACAACAGCAGATTATGACGGTTAGATGGAATCGCTGCTCCGTCTCTCCTTTGATATCTTCGGCTTTCTCAGGGCGGTGTAATGAATTGTTGTAGCACCTCAACTCCCAGCGAAGATCAGTGGACTTCATCCTCTTGAAACAGTTTTCTGCTTCTGCAGAAAATGTCAAAGTTGTCATTGAAATTCATTCTATATGCCACACATGCTGATGAAGGGGGAGCAGCGTAGTGAAGCGTTTCATACTCCTTTTTATGTTGGGCTGGTGCCTGAGATGCCTGCACAAAAAGGTTCCCAGGAGTGTCCTTTAGCGGAAAAAAATCCCTTTCAGCAGTTCTGAACCACTGACTCTGTGTTTAGGAGGATAGTGAAACGGCCCACACACTCAGACGCTCTCTGGAGAAGTGTCGACTTGGTGCGGTGCTCACTATGTTTGTAGACGGTTTGCTCCTTTATTGTTGAGTTAGACGGAGCTGGGAATATGTTGTTGTGTTGTTATTGTGTAATAAAATGAATTAAAACCAGCAGCTTGAGCGCAGATGATAAATTGGATCAGATTTCCTTTGTTTTCAGAGATCAGCTTATTATTGATACTAAGTAAAAACAGGGGAAATATCGCCAATACCGATACGATACCATATGGCTGGGCGATACGGACTCACAGTTTTATCACAATATTTTCTGGCACTATTCCAATAATAATAAAAGTGAGAATAATAACTATTTATAACTCCTCAATCGTAGCCCCACTAACACAAATACAGCACTTGAAAAACTGAAATTTTAATTTATTTAGGACAACACTCACATGAAGAGTGAGATTTATGTCACACAATAACTGCATTTAATCATATTTTAAACTAATTGATATTTATTGACAATATTATTGAACAGACGGTGAAGAAAATGGTTAAAAAAACGCAACAATCCAGACAATAAGGACAATTTGGGGGATATTTTAAAAATCATTAATTGTTAACAATAAATCAAAGTTAATATAATTTAAAAGATTTATCACAATAATTGATAAACAATACAATACAATAGATACACCCCCATAATATTAAAACATCTTATAATTAATGCTAGATCAAACCTCAGATGTTTTGGTGTTTTTCTGACTTTTCCTTTTAATTGTTTTGCTTAAACCAAGAACTGAATTTTATTTATTAGTGTCTACAAAATATCTGAATGTAAAAACAGAAATAAAATAAAATCAGTGTTTTTCCTATATAAACAAAGATTAAAAACTCTCTGTTAGAGCAAAGAAAAACAAAATATTTTTTTGAGTACAGAGTTGAGAAACTTCAACAAAAATGAAATTTCACAATGAAAAATGAAACTAAAGTATCAGTTTTAGTTTGGATCTGATACTGATACCGATTTGGTGCCGATAGTATCTTGATATCGATGTTCTGATTGACTACAGATGTGAACCAGGTGAAGCTGAACCTGCAGCTTGAGGAGTTTTTGGTGGAAAATATTTACAGACAAAGAAGATTTTTATCTTAAGTGCAAAATGTTTATATTTTTCTACAATTTTAACTTAATTACAGCTTTGAACATGTTTTTCTGTCAGCAAAAAATCATTTTTAGAGTCTGTATACTCCAGATAATGATTAATGGATTACAAAGTTAGTGATAATTATTTTAATAATACATTAATCATGATTGATTCGATTCGTTTCAGGCCTAAAGTATTTCTGCAGCTAACAGTTTCCTCCTCTCTTTCTGTCCGTTTCCTGTCTGTTTGCATCAGCCACTCTAACCCTGTTTTATGTGTTTTTGTCGAATTCACGGTCGATCCTCCCAAATCTCTCAAAAACCTGCTGTTATTTGTTATTGTTACAGTACGACTTGGACCTACAGCAGAAACACGAAGCATCTGCTTACATGAAAGGAGTTCATGACAATTTATGACTAACAGGCTCTGCAGCGGCTGTCCCATTTCCCAGGAGCATTTTTCACGCCGCGCCGCTTCTACTTCCTGAAGTAAGATAGTGGTGACCTGATCCTGTGGGGGCGTACGCCCGGCTTTAACACAAAATTCATATTTATTATTAGCATGGTGCAGAAACAAGTCCAGGTTGCAACAGGAAAGGCTTCAGTGGTGCCAACCTGAGCTACCAGGATCCTCTGTCGGCTCCTGCAGAGAGGAAATGAGTCAGCTGTTTTACTCACCTGTGTTGGAGAACAAGGAAGCAGTTCGTCTTAGGCCAACCTGATTTTAAGACCAGAGCGCCAGCAGCAGCTACAACGTGATGGGTAACATTGTTTTTACAAAACCAATATTTAAAGTTCATTTGTCTCCATACTTTCTATTAAAGTACTTTAGTAGAAAGTACTTTAGTACTTACTTCACTACTACAACAGTGAAGTAGGGGAATTGTAGATAGAAAAAAATAAAAGAGTAAATTTCCTCCAGAATATTCAGAATTGTCCTAGAAAAAAACAAAGAAATTTTTGGGTTTGAAAAATTTAAAATTAGTTAGAAAAAAACTCACATTTTAAAATTAATCTCAGAAAATTTCTACAAAAAATCAAGACATTTCTGAGTTTATATTGTTTATTGTTTTTTTAATTTGCAAGCCCAGGAAATGTCCAAAAGTCAAAAATGTTTGACCTTAGAAGCTCACGTTTTTTTGTTTGTTTTTTTTTTTAGAAGATTTCTGAAATTAATCTCTAAATTTCTGAGATTTTTCTAGTAAATCTTTGACTTTTCAAACTCAGAAGTTTCCAAATATTTTTTTCAAGAATATTTCTGAGATGAAACTCAAAATTACTGAGTTTTTCTAATAGATGTTTGACTTGGTAAACACAGAAATTTCCTAATTCTTTCCCAAATTTCTGAGAGGAATTTTTTCTATTCTTGCAAGCCGTAGTTTTTCAGCCTGGTAAAGATGATGCATTCTGTCCTATCAGTAAAGTATGAGGGTCATGTCACAAAGGCTGTCGGTGTAAATCCGTCTGATTTAAGGTTCTGTTTGGGGAAATCTGCCGGATTTCCTGCTTATTCTTCTATTTGTTTTTGAGATAACAAGGCAGAAACACTGAGTCTGACAAATCATCCACTTGATCTCTGTATTTGATTGCTGCTGCTCACTTTGATGCAGAGTGGAAGTGGCTGTTAGAAAACATCAGGTTTTACATTTTTATACAATCAGAAAAGTTCCCAGAAAAGCCTTTTTTGGCTTTTGAAACAAAAATATAGAAAAATAAATTGTTATCAGCACCAGAAAGAAAAGAAAGAATGAAACAAAATGACGTAAATCAACACTGATCACATTCAGGCCATTTTGCAAATATATAAGAGATTTTCTGCAAATATCTTCTACTGCTTTGAATTTAGTGTTACTCCAACGTTGCATCGTTGATGTTCTAATCTCGTGCAGATCTTTGACTCTGTTGTTCAACATTTCACCACTTGAAGGAACTCTGGGACTAATAATAAAGTTAAACATCGTAAACAAATGAAGCATAAAACAATAACATGATTTCTAGACACGTTACAATTAGCAAGATTCAAAAACCTGCTAGCCAGCGATGACTAGCATTGGCTTTAGCTGTCAAGTTGTCAACATGATGTGCTACATCTTAAATATACAGGACAATATAAAAGAACAACAAACACACAGCTTTGCTGCTAATTGTCAACATTACAACAACTAAATAGCAAGGTTAGAGAAAAGTCTTAGTTAAAAAAAATTGGGATTAAAAGGGAAATATTTAAGTTTTGCTAGCTTGACTTTGCTAACGTTAACATGTAGCTGTGCTGTGGAACCTGGTGTGTTTCGGTTCACTTAATTTAAAAAGAAAAAGCCGACCTTAACACCAATTCTGACAGATCATGAGTAGTTCAGGTGTTTATGTTACCACAGCAGTTAGCTTAGCTAATGGCAGCTATAGCTAATCTATCACAGTGATCACTTATTAAATAAACATCAAACCTAAAACATAAAACTGTAACAGACTGAATGTTCTGTTCTTTGTGTGGGAAATGTAGGAGTGTTTTATGGCGTTCCATCCTGATACGTTAGTGGAGCTGTTGTTGTCAGTTGCTATGGCAACGGGTCAGCATGTCGCGTAGCCGACAGGGAGAGAGAAAAAAAGAATACAAGTGGTTTTGAGTTGTTGTTTATTGTGTTATTTTCTGCTTTCTGAGTTTCACTGCACTGAATTAAAACCCAAATCTCCAGGTTCCATTGGATTGTATCGTTTCATTGGATTGTATCGTTCCATTGGATTGTATCGTTCCATTGGATTGTATTGTTTCATTGTATTGTATCGTTCCATTGGATTGTATTGTTCAGACTATGGACGGCAGGTAAAAGAATCGTCATCTTGACCTCCTGGTTGTGTGCATGCGTGAAACTTAATGATGTTAACAATAACATGCGACGTTTCTATAGTAACGTACCAATGCTGACGTTGTAGACAACCGATTTTACAGCTTTAACACCAGTTATTCAGAAGGTTTTAAGATCTACATGTATTTAATTCCTTCATGTTTACATGGATATATTGTGACTTTAGATGGTTTTACACCAGTTTTACATTCATATTAGCAAAAAAATCAACCAAACACTTTGCAGTCTAATGACTGGATGCTTCTTGATTCCATCCAAAATGTCCACATGCTCTTTTATTGCCCTCCTGCCCTCTTACATCTAAGGGGAGATCTTGATCTATATGGTCTCTATTAAATAACCAGGCCAATAAATCCTCCCTCAGTGTGTTGGTACACTTTGGGCCAAGGTTATCTGCTGCTCACAGAGCTCCCTCTCTGCACCCAAGCAGTGAAGAAACTGGTTTAGCATACAGTTTTAGAGATAACTTGAGCGCCAAAGTGTTGGGGGAAAAGGATAAAATGTCAATTAAATGGTTCCATGAAACATTACTTACAGCTGCTGTTTGGGACTTTTTCTCTGCATTTGAACAGCGTAAAAAAAAAGAAAAAATCAGAATTAGCGCTGAACTCAGCCTCTTCTGCTAATTTAATCCAGAAAATCTGTTAAATATTCCCCGTTAATGCCGGCTCAGATTCGCTGCATGCAGGGTTAATTCTACCATATAAATCTGTTAATACTTGGATTTCCAGAGAGCAGCTCAGGGGGTAATGGCAGCTCTTCGCAAAGAAATGATACACTCTTCATTATTACACAAATTAACCATATCATGTAATTATGTGAAATTACAATTACATTATCTCACCTAGTCACTCCTGCTTTCTCAGGAATGAAGACAAAACCACACAAATATGATTTTTCTGTGCATAACTTTTCATTAACCTGCAGGAAAGTGAACACACCAACTTTAAGACTTTATTTTGATTTTTGATTGTGAAACTGACAATTTAAACATCCTGTCCTCCTGAAAGGCCAGATCAGAATATTAAAGTACTTTAACTGGAGTGGACAAATTATGATTTAATAATCTTACACAGAACTGCTCCTATTGTCTGTAATGGCTTCTTCAGAAAGCCAGTCGACACGTTTATTCTCAGCTCCAACGCACATTATTTCAAGTGTCGCTAAAGCAGCAAACAACACCAACACTGAGGGATGAATTTCTGTTGTTCAGAGCCGCCGGTGAGAATAAAAACGCCTCATAAATTATAAACGTTTAATTCGCTAAACTACTGCAGAACGACTGCAAAACACACAGTTTGTCTTACACATTTGAATTAAACAACGTTTAGAATCAAATCCCGTTTTTACTATCCATGACTAAATCTGATGGCGTATCAGAGTCAGTTTAGGAAGAAAAAAAGAGTAAATTTATGACAAAAACTTCAACATTTTCTTGTTTTTATTGAAAATTTCTGAGATCCATCTCAAAAGTTTGGAGTTTTTTTGTTGCAAATTTTCTACTTTTCAAACTCAGGAATTTTCTTATTTTTTAACAGAAAATTTCTGACATGAATCTCAAAATTTCTGAGTTTTTCTTACAATTTTTCAACTTTTCAAACTAATACATTTTATCAGCGAGCTAATGTTTCATTCAAATAGCTAGCTAAACATTTAGCTACCACAGCTAAATATTTTGCTTCAAACTAAAGCTACATGTTTACCTTTAGCTTGAAGCTAACTAATATTTAGTTAGCAAGCTAAATATTTAGCCTCAAAACTAATTATTTAACTGACCTGTAAGCTAAATATTTAGCTTAGTGCTAAATAGCTAGCTAGCTTGGTAAATATTTGTTTGCATTGCTGAATATTGTTCCATTGATATCTGTTGTGTGAGAAGAGCTAGTCGTTATGATGGACTGATCTTTTTCCTGTTTGTCCAGTTTGTTTCCTTGGCGACAGTCATGGAGTTTGTGGAATTTTGTGGCAAAAGTTTGAGAAAGTTTGGTGATTATTTTGTTCCAGAAGTTTAGTATTAGTAGATTAGTGGATGGATTATTTTAGATTTTATTAACTGTATGTTGTTTTTGTTTGGACATGGTTGACGTTGATCATCTTTTTGTCAGTAAATGAATTTCTCCCATTTACTGATTGAAATTTGAAATGCATTGTTGTTTGAATATATTAGTTTATGTAATTTTGCAAATGTTTTTGGTGGCTTTGCTGTCTAATAGTATTTCTTAAGCATGTAAATTTATTCACCTATATTTGTTTTCTTTATATACTCTATACTTGCTGAATTTCCCTGCATGTTGTCTGTTATTCTATCGTTTTATTGCGACAGCCGTAACATTTTGTGTTTTGGTTCAGAGACGCTGAGCATGAAGTCATTGGAAAGTTTGGAGAAGTTTGGAAAATGTTGCGTAAATGTTCTGAAACAAAGCTGGACGTTCTAACTTGGATTCCTGTTATGTTTTGAAGGCTAAAGTTAATTTCTTGGTGATTAAATTAATCATTTAATCCATTTTTCTGTCTTTAAATTTCATCCAAATGAATTCTGATCACAGAATCTGCAAGAATATTTGGGCATAAAGCTTTGGATGTGTTTGATTATTTTTAATAACTCCTGTTTGGTTATTGCAGCGCAGCATTTAAAAGCATTTTTAGATTTCCTGACATTGATTCTGGTTTTCTGCAGTTGAACATTGTTTAGATTTGTTTCATGTTTGTTGCAGAGTAACAAACACACACCTCGGTTTGACTCCTGTGAGCGATTCGTGACTAATTGCTGCTTGGCTGGTTTCTGACTTTCAGTGGGTTGATGATTTTCAGAGTATTAAAGCTGATATTGTGTCATGTTTTGGTCTCTCCTTCCCTCCAGCGATGCGTGAACCTGCCTTCTCTCCCCTCCTTTGTCTCCTGCTCCTGTGTGGTTTGCATTGAGCATCATTACCTTCAGCTATCATCAGTCCTCTTCTCGGTTTCATCCCTCTCTCCTCTGGCTCTCCTTTACCTTTTCGTCCTCCGTGCGTTTTACTCCCGCTCCTCTGCGGATCTTTTCCTCTGTTTTTATGGATCTTCTGCTTCCTTTTTGTATATTTTGACCCACAAACTGTTCTGACAGTGGATGCATCGACAGCTTGCCCTACATGTTTTAGGGTGTTGGTGCGTGTGTGTGTGTGTGTGTGTGTGTGTGTGTGTAGGAGCTAAGAAAATTGAAGCAGTGGAACCTGGATGGAGCGAGTAGAGAGCAGGCAGAACCACAGCGCCCCCTACAGGAGGTTTGCAGAAACTAAACTCTAGTCTGGTGGACTGAGTGGGAGAAAGTAAGAAATAAGAGAAAACGGTTTGTAAATTAAACATAATTTCTTTGAAAATCAGCTGTAAATGGAACAACATTGAACGCCTCGTTGAAAAATGTTCATTCAAAAGAAATGTTCACATAACATATTTTTTATCTATCCCTTTACAAAATGTATTTATTAATAAGTGGACACAAAAATGTACTTTAGCATCCAAGGTGAAGAGAAAGTTAGGACACCCTAACACAGGGGAGTCCAAAGTTTTTGTCCCATGGGCCAAAATCGTCAGGTCTAAATTACATGGATCTAAAACATTGGAACCATTAAAAAATTTAATTAAAGTAGTTATTGGGAAGTCAATTTAAATACTAGGTAAATAATTTTAGATTAGAGTTAAATATTTGACTTTTAACTAAATATTTAGCTAGCTAACTGAATATTTAGCCTCAAACTAAATATTTAGGTAGTTAAGAAAATATTTAATGTAATTGAAATATTTTATGAAATATTACATAAAATATTTCAATTACATGAATATTTAGTGAGCTCTCTGAATAGTTATCCTCAAACTGAATAGTTAGCTAGCTGATTACATGTTTAGTTTGAAGTTATATATTTAGGTTGGAGCTAAATGTTCAGTTAACTAAACATTTGGCTCATCTAACTTGCTAACTTGGAACTACATATTTAGCTCAAAGTTAAGTATTTAGCTTGCTAATACAGTATTTAATTTGAAGCTGATAATTGTTAATGAAAGACTAACATGGTGAAAGTTTAAAGCTCCACATTTTCCTCCTATGAGGCTAAATACTGTTTAACTTAAATAGCTGACAGCCGGTTTCAGTCATTCTGACATTTTGAATATGAAACCACTAACAGACTGTTTAAAAATCCTTGTCCTGATCTGACTTCCTCCTGGTGCTTTAAATCTGGTAGAGACGCCGTCCAGGTTGTCTAGAATATTCTGGGAAAGTCCTGGGCGTGAGCGGCGCCTCAGCCTGCAGGGACATACGGCCGGGCCATATGGCAGCGGCCACCGGCCTCTTTACTCTGTCTGCAGAGGATCAAATTGTTTCACCTTCTGTCTCATCCACCACTTCTCATTATCACCTCTTCATTCTGACGCTTCCTACACAACCATCTCCTCGCTTTGCATCGTCTTGGCGCCTCCGTCTTTTTTTTTTTTCATTTCTATTAAGCCTGACAGTCACCTCGGCTGAGTTGCAACAAAGTGCAAAAGCTGACAAAGTTGATTTTTCTCCAACTGTCGACATCAGATGCTAACGGCGTGGCGGTCCGGCTTCAGTCGGCGGTCCTTCCGCTGACTGAAGGCGACGCGGCTGAAAGAAACCCAAAGTTTTAAATCTGTAATACCAGCTCGCTTTATTTGTTGCTGTCACGTCAGGAGAAGTTGTTACTGAGGGAAATAGCAGTTGGCAGATCAGAGCATTATCTGAAGAATAATGCTACGTATTCCAATACATAGTTCCTACAAACCTTAACTGAAAGTGATCGGCGCAGCGCAAAGCGTAGCAACAAGCAGAAAATATGTGGACACTCTTGACCAAAGTGCGAGAGAAAGATACAAGAACAAAATGGCTACATGTTGATACATTCTCTGTCTCAGCTAGCAGATAAAAGCTAGCTAGTTTTGCTAGTTCAACATTAAGTGCTACAGTAAATATCACTGATTTTAGTGTCACACAGAGGTGAGTAGAGGACTCAAAAACATTTCCTAAAAACCCACCAATTCAATAGGTTTATTTATTTTAAAAAAATCAAAAATACTTTATTGATCCCAAAGGGAAATTAAATGTTGTAGCTCTTAAAATCAAATTCTCCAGAGAGTTATTGTAGATGACACCAATTCACAACAAATGTATCCTCAAGGCACTTTACAAAAAAATTATTTCAATTAAATCAAAACCAATTGTTGTGCGAAGGAGCTCAAATTTTAGCTTTTGAACGGGCAAAGTGTTCAAAAAAGCCCAAATGGGGGGAAAACCTACCCAATCTGGCAACCGGACTGTGTTCCATGTCACATGCTATGTGTGTCACACATTATGTTATATTGGCGGTTGGGAAAATGACACAGTTACGTAAAGAAGCTGTAAAAGGAACACAATGTTTTTCTGTTAATTGCCAAAACTAAGAAAACCAGAAAAGAAGGTCCAAGCGTAACACATTTCACAGGTCAGTGAAATCTTTATTTTTTTATTTTTAAACAAGGTAAATATGTCGAGGAAGTGTAAGTTAGCTTTCCTAGCTTGACTTTGATAACATTAAGTCTGCTGCCCAATTCGGTATGTTTCGGTTAACTCTAAAAAAAAGGCGACCCACAAACTCTGACAGACAGTCAGTAGAGCAGGTGTTTAAATGAGCTAATCAACCGCCGCTAGTGTTCAGACGATCACTTGTTAATAAAAGAAAAATAAACATCAAGCCTGAAAACATGAAAACTGGAACCGATTGAATGTTTTGTTCTTTGTGTGGGAAATATTTAATTTTTAATGTGTGTTTTTCGGTGTTGATAATCCTGATGAGCTGGATTAGCGACTAGCTATCGCTGGCGACGCTTTTGTCATTGGTTGCCATGGAAACGAGTCTGCTTGGAGAAGACACAAAGAGCGGTAAAAACTTGGATACCAGTGTTTTTTAGCGGGTTTTTTTTAGCGTTATTTCCCTTTGCTGTTGCGCACTGCAGCCCTTTTTTATCGTCAAAAACTGAATTAAATGCTTTGTTTGTTAGTAGAAAGTGGGGATTTTCAATATTTCATAAAGTATAGTTGTTAAATTTGAACTTCCTATGACTCCTACAGTGGCAATTATGTAAAATTAAAGGAATTATCAAATATGAAGGAGAAATACATTATGTGCTCCTTTGAATGCTGACAGAAACCAAGCTATTTATGGATTTATATGTAGATACAATACATATTTTCTCAGCTTTATTTTAAGCCATATTTTACAGAAATAAGACAAGAAATAATACCATTGGAACAGTTGGTTTTATATGAACATGATTCAGTGAGTAGTAATGGCGCCTGCAGGTGTAGATCACTAGCCATAGCGGATAACAGGTGCTGTCCTACCCAGTCTTATATGTCTATAGGTCTTCCTTCCTGCTTTTTCTGGAAGAAAGACAGAGGTTGAAGATGTGCCACCCTCTCCTCGGCTTTCCCCTGGGGTCGGAGCCAGATTTTTGAGGGAGATCAAGTGAGGGCTCCAGAGAGTTTTCACAGAAATGAAGGCACTCTTTAAAGACACCCACAGGGTTCTGCTGGGCAGCTTTTGCTTTGTGTTGCATCAGGCCTGGCAGAAAAGCGAGTCCCCAGGTTAAGGACAGCCGGAGAGAGAGGAGGGGGAGCGGGATGAGAGGAGATGGCATCCAAATAAAAAAAATAAAAATAAAAACCCTGAGCCCTGCAGGAAGTTTTCCCAACCACCTTTGTGGCGTTGCCATATTTTCTGTTTCTCCTTTAAGAGGATTTTCTGTCCTTCTCTTTCTTTCAGCGTTCTTTTTCTTTTATGATGGTATTTTTTCCCCTCCTTTTCTTCAGGCGCTGCAGCTCTTTTTCATAGTGTGCCAGGTTTTTGTTGAGCCAGGACTCTGTCTCACGTCTTTATCTTACACTTTTCTCTCCATGTAGGTCTGTTTCTTCCCGTTAGCTCAGTGTCACTCGTCTTCTTTACTCCCAATCATTTCTGCAGACTCTTTTCTGCTTTTTCTCTCTGAATCCTTTGATCGGGAGCCAGAGTTGCTTCTTGTTCTCCTCCCTTCACCGTTTTTGTCTCCTTCCATTTCAGCTCGATTAAAATCTGAAACACATTTCATCGTTTCTTCTGTCCTGAGATCCTGAAATGATATTTTCCTCCTGATTATCAAATCTTTGCTGTGTTTGAAGCAGAATTGGGCACGACGAGCTAAAAAGATAGCTGTGCTAACTCTAAACCACTAATCATAATTGGTAGTTCTGCCAAAGCTGAAATTCTTCACCAATATGACATTTAGCAAACACTAATGCTTAATGCTAGCTGCTCTTGAAAGAATTCAATTTAAATTTATTTTTTACATGTTCTATAAAGTTCTTAGATATCTTGTCTATATCTTGTTCTCTACTGTTTCAAATAAAGTTATTGTGAAAAAATAACGAGCATCAGGAGAGGAAACAGAACTGTAATGTTGTTTTCGCCCATTTCAGAATAAGAGCATTAATATAAACGGCTACTTCTACAAATCTTAAGTCATTAATCAAAACTTCAGCACTAATGTCAAACTTTACTAAAGTAAAGGTTTACAGAACATCCAAGTAAACTAGAGCTTTTGAATTTATCTGGGAAATTAGATGTTTTAAAGGTTAGCAAGAATGCTAAGGGAGGGAGGGAGTAACAGTCAATAGCCAAAATTTCAGCACAGATGTCAAATTTTATTGAACTGAAAGTTTACAAAACAGATATTTAAATTAGCGCCTTTTAAGTTATTTGTTAAAATTAATTTAGGTGAAGCTAAGTGGCTAAATGTTTTAAGTTAGCAAAAACGATAAGCTAAAAATTAGCTCTCTCATTAGCAGATTGTACTAACTGCTAACACGATGCTAGATTAGTTTTAACCTGGCTTAAAAACATTATTTCTTGTAAAATTCCATCTTTATTCTGCTAATGTTATGTCTTGATTGTTTTACATAAAACTGTAACCCTTTTGAAAAATATTTTCTGTCATTTGTAAAAAAAAATCTTTTAGAAAAAGCAAGCAAGGAAAAATAACGATTTAAGATCAGATCTGCTGTGAAAAAAGCTGGTCGTGGTTATTGTACTGTTACATTTGTGAGAAATATTTCTTAAAAAGGTTTTCTCTTAAAAATCAACTATTATTTCAGATGTGAATAATTTCAGGCATAAAGATCCTAAATCCGTTGGTCGTTTTTTCTCCATGTTTGTGAAGTTTCATATTTTTTCAGCAAACGTTTGTCACCGTTTAATAAAGTAACCAGGTATCGTGCAGCGACTCCTCCGACAGCTGGGGCCTCTTCCCAAGGAACTGTGGGTAATATTTTTCCACTGAATAATCACGTTTGTTATTCCAGCGGTGTAGCAGCAGCGAAAAAAAAAAATAAAATCAATATGAAATCAAATGAATATCTCTACTGCCCCAAAAAAAGGGACACAGAGACTGAGTCCTGCAGCGCCATCAGTCATCTGAAAGAGCCAGGCGTGTTCTGCAGCCAGCAAACCGTGTGGGGATATGAATGAGTAATGTTCCTCTGTACCTTAACAGCTATTTTCCTGAGTGCCCTTGAGCAAGTCACTTAACCTCCCACTGCTCCAGTGGAGCAACACGAGCAGATCAGCGGGAGGTGAAAGCTGTTTTTCTGCACAGCTCCGCGGCCGTTCGCAGATCCAAAATACAGAGAATGACAAAAAGCAGAACAAGTTGCTGTTTTTATTCTGTTTAAAAGCTAAAAATTGATTAAGAAGCTGCAAAGCATCCATCCTGGTTCTTTAAAATGGAAGGACTCAGCATTTTAGAGCTGATAGTGAATTAGTTTCCTCCCAGCTGAATGTACACAGAAAACAGAGGATCAACTGTAGAAAACAGCTGCAGGAGGTCATCACTCTAATAGCTTCAAACCTGTTCATTCATCCTTCTCTTCTTTACGTTTTCCCTCCAATCAGCCATGAATTCATCCTTTAACTTCTTCTTTTTAACTCATAATTTTGAACTTATCCCGAGAGATTTCTATTATTGTTTTGTCTTATCTTCTTTTTACAATCTTTCACTACGTTCAGACAGCAGCTCTTAATGATAATATTTTTTTGGATGAATGAATGAATCAATCAAATTTTATTTGTTTAGCACATTTCAGCAGCAAGGCATTTCAAAGTGCTTTACATCAAATCAGACGCAAAAACACAATGCAACATAAAATCAACAATCAAAACACAACATTAAGTCAGATTCCATCAATAAATTTTTAATCGATTCAAATAAAACTCTAAACAGGTGGGTTTTTAGTTGAGATTTAAAGGAAGTCAGTGTTTCAGCTGTTTTACAGTTTTCTGGAAGTTTGTTCCAGATTTTTGGTGCATAGAAGCTGAATGCTGCTTCTCCTCATTTGGTTCTGGTTCTGGGGATGCAGAGCAGAACCAGAACCAGAACCTGAGAGGTCTGGAAGGTTGATACAACAACAGCAGATTTTTAATGAATGAAATCCACAACCGCAGTCAGACTTCTGTGTAAACGGTTTATAACTCCTAATCGAAGAAGAACGTTGACGTCACAGACCAACACAATGTTTATGGAAGTAATATGGCTGGCATTTCAAAGTTTCAAAGTTATCGATTTCAAAGTTATTCAGAGCCTTTGGTGTCGTCACCAAATCATAACAAGATGAGGGAAGTTAATAACTGGAGAGTAACGGTCTTCAGTTCCTGAAGGTTCGTCTGGTTGGATGTGGAGTCGGAACGAAGATCGATGGGATTGTGATGTGACGCGTTCACTGACAGACTGCTTTGTCATAATTAGCATTTTCAGCCGTTGTTTAGATTTACAGCGTCTGACTTCTTCTGGTGTGGAATGACCACGCATGTCACGTCAGACTGCAGACACTTTCTAAACAACCGGATACTATTTCGTTCCACATATGGAAGTGGCTGAAATCTGATTATTTTGTGGTGAAGAAGTTGGAGTTGAGTCACATTTAGCTGCTGTGTAAATGTAGCTTTAGATCTGTGATTTATCTTTTTCCCTTCATTTGTAGTTTTGTTGAGTTTTGTTCATCTCCCCTTTAGTTAGTCTCTTCTTTGGGTGCTTTAACACCAGCCCTGTTTATTCCACTTTAATCTAACTCCAGTCCGTTTGCCTAGAAAGTCCAGTTTGTTTGGGGCGTGTGAATGCTAATGGACCCAAAAAATCAAACTCTGGTCCTCCAGACTACGGGCTGGCTTTGGTTGAAGTGAACTCTGCTTTTGTTTGAATGCATATGTGAACGCCAAGCAGACCAGAGACTGACCAAAACCAGGAAGTGGACTACATCGCAGAGCATTCTGGGTAAATACTTCCAAAACAGATGCATTAGCTTAGCTCTGGAGAGAGAAATTACTCCTGGTCTTTATCCAAAAACAAAAGACAAAATCTGACACTTCATTTTAGTTTCCATTTTGTGAAGACAGAAATTGCGCCCAGCTTCTTCAGGAGGTTTTTGTGTCGTTTTCTTCAGTGGTGGTTGTTGCGGCGCCCCTGCAGGCGAGGGAGGGAACAGGTTCTTCAAAGGGTTTGGTTGGTCTGACTCAGAGCAGAGAGAAAGGGAGCCACAGCAGCTGGAGAAAGAACAGATGCTGAAGTTTAGGTCTTGAATCAAACTGAGTCTGCTGGACTATCAGGTAGCTTATTAGTTTCCCAGCTTGCATTCTGCCACAGCTGTTCCTCATCACATCTGACTGGTTAATTTGGTTCCCCTGTGGTCTCCTCCCCAGCCTCTGGGTTTTATAGTTCAAGTAACAGATTCTCCCGTTAACATGTAACAGAGTTACAGTAACAATGAACGTTGAGACTCCATGAACTAATCTAAAGATGATTCCTCCTTGCTGGCTTCTGTTTTGGTTCATTTACAGCTCAGGAAGTGAACTTTTCTGTTAAATTTTTTACTTTTTTAAAGGTTTTATTGGCTCTAGTGGCCTTTGTTTGATAGTTAATTGACAGAAAAGAGGGTAATGAGAGAAGGGGAAGACATGTGGCAAAGGTCGCCAGGCCGGGAATCAAACCTGTGACAGCCGCGTAGAGGACTAAAGCCTAGTCTGCAGGGTTGCAACCACAACCCTGCGCTACCACAGCACATCCCGACTTGTTTTGTTTTGAAAATACTGAATGTACTAAATGTCAGCTTGTTGGTCAGATTCATTTCATCCTTAGACTAATGAATTCAGGTTTCAGTTTCTGAATGTTTCTTCGTCCTGGTTTTCTCTTTCCTCTGCAGTGCAACAACGACTACGCCCCGGTGTGCGGCTCCAACAACAAGAACTACCAGAACGAGTGTTTCCTCCGCAGAGACGCCTGCAAGCTGCAGTCTGAAGTCCTTATTATGTCAGAGGGAGACTGTCCTGCCGGTACGCGGATTTACATCATAGCACACACACATGAACACACACACAGCTGCAGAGGAGCCTAGAACACTGAGCAAATGCACAAACACGTTTGGGAAGAGTTTATTGTTGTCAGGAGGGAAAGTTCCTGCAGGTATGAAGTGGAAGTATGGAGCAGATCCTAAAATAATAAAGAAATTATAATAGAGCTTTAACTTTGTTTCATGAAGTAGATGCATTAATCTGAGTTGAGATAAATATCGATGCTTCCTGTGATCCTCTCTATCAAGCTGCAGATAAACCTGAGGATCAAACCCTGACTGATATTGACCCACTCTTGTCTTTTTAGTGCTTGCGGGTTTTCAGGTTCTGTTTCTACATCTGCTTTTTGCTCAGATCAATGGCGTTTCCTGACTTGCTCTGATCTTTGATCGACTTTTTCACAACTTAACGCTTTTTTATGCTGGGAAATCCACTGATCCTCATCAAACTGCACTGGAAGCGTTGGGAGAAGTTTCTCTTGCAAAATGTTTTGATCCTAATTTCCTCCATGCTGGTGTTGGTTAGCTGTTGGTTCTGGTTCTTCATGAATCTCCAAGGTTGTTTTGAGGCAAAGTTATCATGGCTGCAACTTTTCTGCTTTTCTCTGGATTAACCTGACCAGTAAAATTAATTTGTTAAAAAAATTGTTTACCTTTCAAACATGGTAAAAAATATCCTCAAAAACAGAAAAAGGGATTTAATCTTTTTTAGAAATATGAATAATCTGGGTGCTGTGGTGGCGCAGGGGTAAAGCACAACCCATGATTTGAGGCCATAGTCCTCGTAGCGGTGGTCGCAGGTTCGATTCCCAGCCTGGCAACATTTGCCACATGTCTTCCCCCTCTCTCATTACCCTATTCTTTAGGTAACTTTAAAAACATTTAGCTAACTCTAGATTCCCCTTAAATTGTCCAGATAAATTCTAAAGCACTAATTCAGCTTTTCTGTAAGCATCTGTGTTGAACTTGAAGTGGTTGAAGTCAATCAGAAGTCATCTGGAACATTCAAATGTGTGAAAAAAAGGAAGTGGGCGGAGCCAAGAGACAGTTAGGGGCGTGGTCAAATGTGGGGAGGACAAGAGGGAATAAGCAGAGTTGCTTAGTTGCTTTATTTAGCAACTTTTTAGATCAATCTAGTGACTTTCTTTCAAACAGTAACAAACGTAGACATATTACTGGAAATATTTATGGCGACAGCAGGAAGCAGCGATTTGTAACCAATAGGAAAATTCAACTGCAGTGGCCTCTGTTCAACCCAAAGAGGGCAGCACTGAGACGACTTTCAGACAAAAATACTGCAGAACTAAACAAATTTACACTAAAATGTCAAAATCAGCACAGAAACATGAAGGTCAAACACTTAAGGACTAATTTAGAGAATTTATTAACCAAAAAGAATTTAATTTATGGTTTAGTTACATTGAAGAAACATTGCTATAGAAATATTGTCCAGATTCTGTACTAATGTGAATCTATCTAATGCATATCATCGTCTTGTGTTTAATTCAACTCTCTGGTTGCATTGTGATCCTCTGTTAGCTGCAGAAAATAGCTAACATTTAATTAGCACAGATTTGTTTTGTTGCAATAAAGGCTGTTTATTTGGGAGACCAACAGAGACTTCATATAATTACACACAGAGTTACTCCAACTGATTCCAGTAATTTATCTATTAAATTTATCCAACAACCTCTTTCTTTATTTGGTCTAACAGCCTTTACTCATTGTGTTTTTATGAGCCGGTTTCATTGATGGCATCACCTGAGCCTCATCTTTCCCCCTGCTGGAAAGACAAAAGACTTGGTGTCATTTTTATACATAATTGGGATTAGAGTTTGCTGATGAAGCTTGGTGTTGAAGTGGCTGAAGCGGCTGTGTGGGCGTCGCAGGTCGGAAAGGTCGCGCTCTCCATTCGCCGTGCTGTGAAGTGCTGCATAAAGAATGCATCACTATTTCTGATCACTCACTGAGCATTCAGCAACATTTCTCTGTGAATTTCTGTGAAGCTGAAATTCTCCTGGATTTCTGGCAACATTTAGACCAAATGAAGCCCAATAAGTTTAAACTTTGTTCTTTTATTTGTACTTAAAACAGTTGCACAGCTAAAAGACCATCATTTGCATTGACCATTTAAGAAAATCTGAGAAAATATTACTTGCATAATAATTTGTAATTTCTTATTTAATGGAAAAAAACGTAGTTACAAAATATTTTTTTCTCTCCATTAGCAGCATAGCGACAAACATTTGCGTACATTTTTAATAGAAACTATTTCCATTAGCTTATGAACGCTCACGGTGCGTTTAAAGACGGCTCGGAAAAAACACGTTCCCGCCTGTTAGCATCAGATTAAACCGTTGTACTGGCGGCCCGTTGCTCCATGGCTGCTGGTTATATAGAAAACTCTTGATGAATGAATTTCTCCCCAGATGACTCTGAGATCAGTGGCGACCCTGAAAATGGCCGCCAGGGCCTGAGTGTGAATAAAACATTTATTGTGAAGCAGCATTTTGTGCAGAAAAAAAAATACAGATTATTTCCTTTTTTTAAAAACCTGGCAGGTAACAGGGTTAATATAGTTCTGGGTTTTTCATTATAGTTTAGGTTTAATTTAGTTAAGTTTTTTTTTGTCTAATTCAGTTTTAATTAGTTTTTAGAGTGCATTTGCTAGTTTTTATTTAAATATTATTTGGTTTCAGTTTAATTTTTGTTAGTAGTAGTTTTAGATTAATTTTTAGGTGCAGAATTCAAAAAAATGAAAGTATTGTGATTATGTTTATATCAATTGGGCAGCGAAACAAAAGATACTATTTTCAAATAATGTATTGAATTATTGTTGGTGTTTTGTAAGCATCATAATTTGCAGAAAGCTGACAAACTGCTTGTGTGAAGGAAAAAATCAATTTCACATCAATTAAAAAGGCTAAAAAATAGATTCATGATCACAAAAGTAAAGGATATTATATCTGTAATTTTTGTGTTTTAGTGAGTTTTATAAACACAAAATTTAGTTTCAGTTTATAGTTTTTTCCATCAGTGAAAATGTTTTGTCACTTTCAGTTTTTGTACTTTTATTAGTTAACTATAATTACTTTGTTATGGAGCTGATCTCTGTAAAAACTCCCCATCAGGACTGAATTAAATCTTGGTTTTAATTTCTTTAATTTTTGTGGCTTTTTGTTTTCTCTCTTTGCCACTTTAATCCTTAAGTGACACGCTTAAAGGGATGAGCTGGTTGAAGGAGGAATCCACCAGTTAATGAGTCACATTGTGAATAATGTGCTGATGGTTGAGGCTGAGCAGCTCCGCTGGCGAGGTGATGCGCGGCGCGTTGTAGAGCTATGTGAATCAGATTGGCTGACTCAGTTAGCCGCTCTGACAGAAGTCCATTAAAGGAGCCGTGAATGGAGAGGAACTGTGTGTGTGTGTGTGTGTGTGTGTGTGTGTGTGTGTGTGTGTGTGTGTGTGTGTGTGTGTGTGTGTGTGTGTGTGTGTGTGTGTGTGTGTGTGTCCAGTCACATGAACCATCCAGCCTGTTTTAAGCTCCTGTGTTTGCTATTGAAGCCATGTGATTACGGCGTGTGTGTGTGTGTGTGTGTGTGTTTGTGTGTGTCTGAGTGTGTGATCCAGTTCTGAATCATCTGGCAGAGCAGCAGCATAAAGACTCTTTTCTTTCATGCAGCATTTAGAAAAGCTAATTCAGGATTTGTGAACAGGGAGGCTGTTGTGGCTCCTGTCCCGTTATTCTGGCTAAACAAGGTCACTGTACACAAATATTCAGTGTGTGTGAATGAATAGACGTCGTCCTGCAGCGGCCACACCGTCTCTTCTCAGCTGCCTTCTTACACACTCTGATTTATGACCGAATTAACTTTTCCTGACAACGACACAATGACTGCAAGCCATTTCATTCTCTGTTAAAGGGCCGGCGTCGTGTTTCCCAGACACACAGAGACGTTTTGTAGCACAGTAAAGTAGGGCTGAAAAACGTATCACAATACGACATGATGGAAAGATATAAAAGATGGATTTTACATAATACTACAGACAATTTCTAGAAAGAACAAGGAAATATGAGTTTGAAAAGTCAAGCATTTTCAAGGTTTTCTCAAGAAAATTTCTGAAATTAATCTAAAAATGTTTTAGTTTTTTGGTGGGAATATACTCCTCTGTTTTGTGCAAATGCCAAAAATGGCTCTAATGCGCCGTCATAGATTTTACATTCTTCTTTTAAATGTCTTTAATTGCTGGATGCTGTTTATCAGTAACAGCTTTATAAAGTTTTACTCATCGCTGCGTTATAAACCAGGTTGGATGGACGGCTTCGTCCTCTCAGACTCCATCACCAGCACAGTTTTATTCATGAAGCCATATTTAGAGCTCCTCCTTCATGTTTATCTTTTTCTGAGAACTTGTTTTTGCTTTTGGTGCCTAAAGTCTGGAGTAAACTTGAAATCTTTTCAGTTTTCTGCTCCGTCTTGTTGAAACACTTGAACTGTCTGAGGAATCATCTGCAGCTCAGCTTTCTATTCCTTATTTTTCTCCTTAATTTCGACCCGCTGCTGATAAATATCTGTTTGCTTTATAATAATCAAAGTGTGAAATGAAAACAAAGTTTCAGTGGGGTTTGTGTCGCCCGTGGTAACCACGGTAACCAGGACGCCCCCTGCCTGTGTGGGAGCGGCCTTACGTAACTGTTAAACACGACGCTTTCACGCGGGGGAACAATGGTGGGCGGGACTTCCTGTGATGCAGCCCGCGTTGTGCTCCGATTGGCCGGTTTTCTCAGCTAAATCAGCATTAAATCTCACAGAAAATGAAGAGAAGTCACGCTTACGGCACCAGGGTGACGGTGTTTATCTCCCAATCTGTTCCACTCGCTCTCCGTCCTGCTAAAATCCTGTTAGCAGAAAGCGAGCATCGTGTGACGGAGACGCGCTTAAAGCCGGTTTCCCACTGAGGGCCGGGAGATTACACAGCAAAGCTGCCGGTTAAACAGAAAACTCCCAGTCAGCAGGAGACAAAGGAGAAAAAACCATGAACCTATCTCTAAACCTGCAGAAAATGTTCAGCAGATCATCATTAAATAAATCAGTCAGGTTTATTTTATATGACGTTTCATCAATAAGGCAGCTCAAAGTGCTTCACATCATAAAAACAAAAAGCACAGAACGCAGTTTTAAAGCTCATTAGTCCTGGAAATGTTCTTCAGGTGACAGAAGGCTGATTTTCTGTCTGTCTTTATGTGTCTCTGAAGGTTCAGGTCCGATTTCTAACTTTTATCTGTAGTAACTGAAGCTGTGTGCTGACTAGCAGAAATTCCTGCAAACTTTAATCTCTCTTTGTGTAAATCCCGTTTCCTTCCTGATGGAAATCCTGACCTGACGTATCTGGAGGGAGCAGCAGGTGTTTGCAGAACCCGACCGGCTCCCAGACGGTCCGGTCCAAACAGCAAACAGACGGCCTGCTGGGAGAAACCGTCATGCTAAGCATGCAAACATGGCCGCCTTTCATTTTCTCAACAGCAGCTGCTGCAGGGAGCCCAAAATATCAGATTGTGACTTTACTGAAAACCGGAATTAGAAGGAAAAATTAAAAAGTTCTTTTTCTGTTCTGGTTACCTTCAGCCGAGGAGAATAAAGTTGTGATTTAAAGTCAGCGGACAGGAAAGCTCCAGAGGAAGCTGATTAGCCCAGGATGGCAGCTCTTCCTGAACACGCCAGGAGGAACAGTTAAGCTTTAGCTTAGCCAAGCGAAGCAAAACCTCGACGTCTCCCTGCTTCCTCCCCACAGGAGAGATCCTGAACGTCCAGAACAAAAAAACGTCTCCATCCAGATGGATCAAATCATTACAACCAGCGCTGTCCAAACAGTTTGCACCCAGAGCCAAAAGCACCAAGTTTAAACTATTCAGGGGCAAATTTTTTCCCCATTTAAAAAAACATATTTAAAAAATACTATTCACTTTTTTACCTGCACAACAAAAAATAAAAGTTAATATTTTGCATTTGACTTCATTGTTTGTTTGTTTTTTTACAGTTATTTAGCTTTTTTTTATTCTCAGGAACAAAAATAAGAATCCTACAAGAATCTCCTACAAACTTTGCCTTATTTAGCCCAATATAATGGATGGATGTGAGTAAAAACTAGCTAGATTAAAAGTAATTAACATAAGATGTAAACTTGTCATGGGAAGTCTCATCCTTAAAAAATAAAAACTGCGACAGACTGGCGGCCCGTCCGGGGCGGCCCGTCCGGGGCGGCCCCGCCTCTGACCCAGAACGTTAGCTGCAGATAGACACCAGCACCTCCCAACCCCACCATTCTTGAATTGCGGTGGTGGGCCACACAAAACTAATCCATGGACCACAAATGGCCCCCGGGCCGCACTTTGGACCCTCCTGCTCTACCCCGAGACGTCACTGGTTTTCTTCTCCATCTCTGACGGTTCAAACTGCGATATGTTATTCATCTGAGCGCCTCCGCTGGTATTGTTCTGAAGCTAAAGGTTTTTATTGATTTAACACGAGCCCCTTCTGACTGCAGCCTGATCCTCCAAGCTAAGCCTTTTCACGAAACACTGCACACTTAGTGTCCCGCATGCTCCAAGGTCAATAAAAGCCCGCAGACTGAAAGGCGATGGAGGAGGCAGAGCTCTGCAGACAAAGTTCAAAGAAGGATTTTCTTTTTCTCCTTCTGTGATTAAAGATGTGCGTCGGAGTTCAGTTTGAAAAGAAAATAAAACCTTGGTTAATATTTGGTGTTGGAGGGAAAAGGTTGACTTCTGCAGAGGCAGCTACTCTGTTTTATTTCAGTTTATTTTATATTCAGAGCAACCGCTTTCTTTTTTTACTTTAATTTCTATCAGAAAACAGAGTGAGCTCAATGAACACAAACTCATCCTTGTGAAAAAGATTTTATCTTTTAAGTAAATAAAAACCCAAACCTCATTTTCTTCTGCTCATTTTTCCTATTTAACGCTTTTCAGTCAGGAAAAGAAAAATAATTTTACACTATTGAAAACTAAAAATTGATCTTATTGGTGCACTGTTTGGTCTTGTTTTGTTGTAAACTTTCTGTTTTTAACAACAGTAAATTGATTTGACGTAATTACATTTTTGCCTTTTTAATTCAGGCAGAACAAAGTTTGTATTAACAAGCTAATGTGTAAATAACCTTAAAGTTAAAACCTGCATCTATCATTGAGACATTAGTCCTCTTCAGGTGACAGAAGGCCAACTTTGTAACCGTCTCTATGTGGCTCTGAATGTCCAGGTCAGAGTTCGTCGTGATTTTTTGTTTCCAGCTGTAGTAACTGAAGCTGTGCTGACTAGATTGTTTCTCTCCAGGTTCAAACATAATAGCTTCAGTTTTGTTTTATGAGGCTGATCGGGTTACTGCGCTCCTGAAGATCCGTTTACAGCGGTGTCGTTGATCGGTTGGGTGAGCTGCTACTGTTTCCGCGGCGTTACGTAGATTCAGAGGGAAAGCCGTGGAAAAGCATTCGCTGACACGCGAACAGCTGGAAGCGGAGCGCGCTCAAAGTCTCGTCCTCTGCTTGTTATTCCAGCCTTTCACTTTTAAATCTGAGTTGCAGTGTTGCTTTCTATCGTTGGAGAAATCTCATCTCCCCACAACAGAAAGCATCCTCCCAACACGACCACAAGCCGATAGGCAAATAGACAAACACTTCCTCATGCTGGACCCAGGCTCATTCAGCTAATGTGTGTCTGCAGCAGCCCGTGGTTAATAACTGTGTTTGTTCTCTCTGCAGATGCCGGGTCGGGATCGGGAGACGATGGTAAGATTACTCACCTTATCTGTCCTCCTACACCTCCTCTGCTCCAACTCCGCATACGCTGCTGCTGCTTTTCTTCAATATGCTTCTCTTTATGTTCTTCTCTGTGACACGAAAACTTTTATTTTCCTCACATTGAACACAACTTTACATCCCAATAAGTTTAGTCTGTGTGGTTGAAGTCATTAAAGCTCTTGAGACTTGCATTCATAGTTTAATTTGCTGAAATGGTTCAGTTTCCTGCTTTTCAACAAACTCCTGGAAATTGTCGACCTTGACTTGGAAATCTGATGACAGTTTCTGACACAGATTTCCGCCCAAACTCTGATGAGAGGAATCCGCGTTTCATAAAACACTCGCACCACGACGGCCCACACGCAAAGTCATTTATATTCATCTCCATGGTAACTGCCACGGCATTCAGACGTACCGGTCCACGTTTGGTTTTATTCTCAGTTTATTTATTCATATAAAAATCATATGTAAGTCACTCCTGACAGGATAAGCTGCAGTCTGGAAAATACCAAATCTGAAGTCCATGAAGACCTGAAAAAATTCAAGAGCTCCACGCCAGATGCTAAGTTAGCATGTTAGCATGTTAACTGTTTTCACCCACTTCAAAGTAAGAGCATGACTGTAAAAGGCTAACTGCCTGGAGAATTTAATAACCAAAACTTTAGCATCGATTTCAAACTTTACTCAACTGAAAGTTTACAAAACAACAAAATAAAAATGATCAGATGTGCTAAACTGCTAAGCTAAAAGTGAGTTCTGCTATTAGCGCGTTAGCAGAAGTATGCCCTCTGTTTTAGTCGTCTGATCAGGCGTGAAGATGGAGTCCAGCTGTAATCCCTGACCGTTTGCTCTAAATTCAGGCTTGATGCTTTTCTCTTTAGCTTTCTGAGTTAGCGATGGTTTCCTCCGAAGAAAAGCTGCAGTCGGAGTAACTTTGCATTAAAACAACCCTGAATGTTTCTGAGAGGTTCATCAGATGAAATGAAGCTTTTCAGTAAAAATTAATTTAGGAGAAGCTAGGTTCGCTAAACGCCTTCAAAGTTAGCAGAAGATAAAAATGAGCTGGAACTGGAGCTGATCCAGTCGGCATATTGTGATGAGTTTTGTATGCATTTCTGCAGCTTTCTCGAGTCCTTTAGAATATTTGTCTAAAGGATAAATATTCATGTTTTATGTACAGATGTGTTACGACTGTAGATGAATGCTTATGTGTGACGGATGTGTTAGCCGACACGTCTGATGCAGCCGGTGTCAGTCGACCAGCTGATTACGCTGCGTTTGCTCGGACGAAGCAGCTTCTCTGCCGGGGAATATGCTCTGCCTTGTTGCAGTTGTCAGACAGTGAAGATGCTTCTTGTTTCTGCTGCAGACGGTTCACACAGAGGGAGGACATCACACTGCTCACAGGTTTATTTCATGACCTCCATTATTGTCTCGTCACTTGGCTTCATTTCACACCGTAAAGCAGAAGGAAGCAGGGAAAAGGTTATTGAAACATTTCAATTCTCAAGTCTCTACAAGGTAATGGTGGTGTTTAAAGTCTCGGCTATCGTTAAACTGTTCTCACAAAGAAGCTATTATCTTAAGATCTGGATCTGATGAAGGTATGGAGCGATTTAAGACAGGATGTGTGAGTTTTCAGTCAGGAAAGCTTCTGGTTGGTAAATCTTCCTAAAGGAAAGGAATGATGAATGGATGTGAAGAGGAGTCAGAACATTGGCGGGAGGAGGCACCGGATGAAAGATGAGAAGCATAAGGGAGGACGATATATTGGATTGTTTTGTGATTGAATTAGATTTAACAGTAATGAAATGAATTTGAGTGAACTGGACAGAATGGTTCTCAGGTGGAAAAAGGTGAAATATTCCCTCTGGGTCAGAGAGCGAGTTGGAGAATCAAATATTTAAACCTCTAAATTCAAGAATTTAACTCTCACATGGGGTCAACATTTGTGGGTCACAACTAAATGATCAAGATCATGATTATAAAAAGATAAAATGAGTTACCTTGGAAACTCGATGGATAATTTCTCCATCTCCTGGTCATTCTTTAAGTTCTTCCTTAAGAAGTTAGAGAGAGAAACTCTGGAGGTTTCAGAGAAAAACAGCTTGAATCCATCTTTGTAGTAAACTTATGTGGCTTTGGTTTTATTATTCAGAAAAAAAGACTCCTTTAGTGTCATTCCACCATGAAGCAATAATTCCTGTTTAGTCCACTTTAATCCAAATCCAGTCTGCTTGTGTAGAAAGTCTTGTTCTTTTGAATGCTAATGGGCCAAAGAACTGGACTCTGGTTCGCCTACAAACCTCGGTCTTGGTTCGGTTGAACTGAACTCTGGTTCAGTTTGAATGTATATGTGAACGCCAGGTGGACCAGATACTGCTCCAAAAGCAGAAAGTGAACTACAGCGCAGGGCATTCTGGGTAAAAACAGCCAAAACAAACGTGCTAGCCTAGCGCTAACAGGTGAAATGCCTCGTGGTCTTTTACTAAAAACAAAAGAGAAATCCTACAGTCGCTGAAATCCAATGACACGTTACATTTTGAGTAGAAGGAAGTTAGGCTCAGTGTCTTCAGAGGTTTTATTGTTGCTTCCTTCAGTGGTTCTGTGTGCAGCGCCCCCACAGGCGAGGAGGGGAACAGGTTGTTAAAGGGTTTGGTTGGTTTGACTCAGAGCACAGAGAAAGAGAACTAAAGTAGCTGGAAATGTAATAAATGTTGCAACCTTTTCCCCAAACTGATCCAAATCTTCTGCACTATCAAGTGTGAAAACGGCCTTAGCAGCTACAGGGAAATCCCTGGTGACCAGAATGACCCCGGTCCTAACCCTGAGTTATAACGAAAGTGTTTACTAGAGCATTCAACTGGATAAAAGCTGCTCCACAAAGAGCTTTGTGAGATAACTTCAGTTTCTGAAACTTGATGCGGCCAGATAAAGGCCTGAGAAACTGACCTGTTTTGGCAAATCAAATGCTCTGCATTGAAATTAAACATGTTAAAGTTAACAGGGTCTCATAGACAGTTAGCGACTCCAACTCTGCAACCGAGATAAACCTGCCGTGTGTTTAGTTCAGAGCAAGGGAATGTTATGAATGAGATTCTATGTTTCCATCCAATTTGTCACGCAAATTCTGAATGAACTTTTAAATTGTTGCAAGAAAATAAAATGTAAATTTGCTGTGTTTCCATTTACTGGTTTGGAATGAATCAGAGAGCGTAATGTCTTCAGATGTTGACTATGCATGGCTGTTAGCTGAAAGAAACAGGAAGTAGAGGCTGCAAAACAGGAAGTAGAGGCTGCAAACTAGCAACGACAACGCATCTCAAAAAAATGAAGAGAGTCCCCCCTCCGATTTGGAGGTTTGTGCTCAGAGTGTTGCTGCATTAAATGTGTTTCCATCTCACCTTCTGTGCATTACCTCCATCTCAAGCGAGTGTATTTAACTTTTTTTTTGCAAGATTGAGGAAGTTGTTTCAAATTTTTATTTTTCTATCAACCTTTTCTAATGTGATGCTTCAAAATGTGTCAATATGTTGTTAAAACAGACTTAGACTTAGACAGACTTTATTGTCATTTTGTATGCACAGGGGTGTATACATAACGAAATTTCGTTGCATACGGCTCAGGACAATGTTTTGAGGTTTCAGTGAGGTTACTCAGAATAAATAAGATACACAATAAAATATAAATATTAAATATAAAGTGCAGGAGTGACAGTAAAATAGAAGTTATTTAGCTATGTACATGAAGTGGAGGCCAGTTATTTCGAGTGCAGTCCAGTCCAGACGGCTAAAATCAGCAGACATGCTGATATCCCGCAGTTTATCTGCATATGCAGCTCCTGCGGTAGCTGTGGTGCGTTTGAGCTGCTTTAGACTGGAACACCAGAAAGAGAGATTGTCTGATAAAGTCTGAAAACACTCAGAAGTTAAAAATGGTTGATCAGTTATTCTATGCTTGGACGTTGTTTTCAGCTGGAAATGCAGTGACATTGTCAAACAGTGACGTCATACAGTTTCGAATAAAACTGTACGAAACATTACAGTTTTATAGCATCTCAGGATTTTACTCTGTAGATTTTAATTAGTTGCCTTTTAAAGTTTTAAAACATTTTCACCTTGAAGGATTTTTGATAAAACCAATAAAACGACAAACAACCCCGACCATGAGACTGTTTTTAGTCAGAGGCTTCTTCAGATTCACTGTAATACAGACTGCTACTGGAACTCTTTCCTCCCAACAGCCACCGCTATCTGCAACATTTAATTTTAAAAATAAAAATTTAAAATGACATCATCAGACTGATCAAAATATAAGGTAATATGGAAATGTTGGTATTTTAAGGATCAAAACAACAATAATTTCCAGATCAGCTTTTTTCAGTAAAACTTATGAAACTTTAACAAAAACAGCAGGTTTTTGTGTGTCTGGTGAATTCATAATAAAATTACTCAAGTAAAAACACGAATCGATCATTCAGGAGGGAAACGGACAACTAGGAAACAACAGCTGAGGGGCAGAAAGTGTTTCTGCACCACAGGAGGAAACGCGAACAGCCTCGGTCTGCACAGGGCGGGAGGAGAGGTCAGCGCAGGCGGAGGAAGCCTGCTGGTGCTTTACGAGCCGGGGGAGAAGGTTAAAGCAAGACGCTGTAAAAGATGGCTTTGAGGGAAGCAGCGGTGGAGACACATCCTGCTGAAAATCAAATATATTTTAACGGCCCGCCATAAATCCACACACATAAACCGGGATAAGCCAGGAAGTTGCCAGTTTCATTGGCTGCAGGCAGTTTGTGTGACTCTGTGTGAAGCTGCAGAGCATGCATGGCTGCATTCATGCTTCAGAGTGTGTCTTCTCTTTATTTCTTTATTTTTCTGCATCAGATAAGTGAGAACACGAGTCAGCTGTGCAGAGCGGAGAGCCGGCGGTCATGAGAGCGGTCACATGGTCCGACGCTTGTCCAAATCAAATTGTACAGTGGAGGGGAAATTAAGTTTCGCTCACATGATCTCTGCTGGGGGAAAAAACGACAAAAGCTTTAAACGGAAGAAGGTTTCTGAAAATTCACAGATTAAAAGAAAACAACGTTAAGTCTAGTCTGATTCTCTCTGAGGCTAAAAAAAGACGGACGGCGCATAAAAACATTATAATGTGTTTATTATCTATCCTATGTGTGTCCAAACTGTGGCCCGGGGGCCATTTGTGGCCCTTGAAGTGAATTTGTTCGGCCCTCAACTGCATTACAAGAAGGATATTTTCAGTCAGGTAGTTACATTGACTAGAGTAAATTTCTGGAAACGGTACTTCTACGGATGTAAACAGTTAAATAAGATGTTATTTTTATCAGCCATTCAAATCGGCGTGATGCAAAAAAAAACTGTTTCCATTGCAGTTTTCCAAAATGGCTGAAAAACCATCTCAAAAGTTTCTTATCAAAAAAATGTTTTTCTATTTTAAATTGATGCAGTATCAAAAAGGGAATTCACTTTGTAATTCCAGTTAATAGAAACGCAGCTAATGTTGCCAACGCAGCGGCTTTACTGTTATATTTAGCAACTTTTCAAACCAAAAATATGTTCTTTTTAAACATGTCATCGTCAGTGATCGGTTCTCCTCTGATAAAACATGGTGGGATTCTGACTAAAATATAAAATCACACAGGAATAAATTTAGCTGCATCTGGACTTTCACCTTATTTTATTGGACTGGTCCAACCGCGTGAAGCTGCCGTCCATCAGAGGACCTCCATCTTGTTTTTATTCATTTCCGGCTGCAGAGGAATATTAAGTCTCATCGACTATTCCCACTTCCATCATCTTTCCACAGAACCAGAACCAGAAGTGATTAGATCTCAAATCCCTCCAACGTTTGGATCTCCTTTTTATTAGTTGATAGAAAATATTAATATGTTTTTTCATAGTTCTGGTCAATAATGCATGAATTTTTATTTATTTCTTCTGTTGATTTCATTTCATTTAGAAAATGAAAATTGTTGGAAAATGTTTGTCAACAAAAGCTACCAGATTAGTTTTGTTAGAGAAGCACAGTTCTGTTATTCCCACTTAGATGTCTGAGTAAATGTGTTGATGTTAATAACACTTGAACATTTAAAAGCCTTTCAAACAGACAAATATTGAAGAAACAACTTAGTAATGTCATTAAAACCTGTAGAGGAATTAATTTGGACCTTATCTGTGTCCGTAGTTGTTCAAGAAAACAAACCATCCGTCCTTCCTGTAAAAACAGCAAATTCAGACCAAATTAGTCACGACCCGTTTAGGAAGAACTCGCCCTGTAGAACCTCTGTTAATTATTCAGCTTTAAAGCCCCCAGATGTGCGTCCAGTCTGGGTTTTTCTTGGTTTATTAATTCCTATAAATATCATTTGACCCGAGGCTCTGGTTGTGAGTCAGCAGGACTCCAGCAGCCTGACCTGACCTGACCTGACCTGACCTGACCTGACTTCAGGTCCGATCCCGACGCTCATCCAAACCAGTTGCTTTGTCAAGGTCAGAGCCACCATTTCTCCCAGTAAAAGGTAAAAACCGGCTCCATTTTGACTCCTCAGATGAGTCTAATTACCAGTATTTACATCCAGCTCTAACCTCTCGCTGCATTTCCTTTGGAAAAGTAACTTTTAAATGTAACATGAGGATCTTTTTCTCTGTCTCCACTGTTTGTGTAATATTTATTTTGGATGCCTGTTGACTAATGAAAAGATGAGCAGAGTATTGAGCCTAATTGAAATACAATAGCCTGACTGAGGTAATTAATCCAATGATCAGACCCACAACGCTATGGATTTGCCAGCACTTCATTAGTTTGAATTAAGGAGCGAGGCTCCACTGTGGTGCGATTATGAATTCAATATCAATTGATTTTCCTCCGTTGGAAGCAGCCCACAGAAATAACCTTATGAGGAAGCAAAAAATAACACTTT
Source organism: Gambusia affinis (assembly GCF_019740435.1). Classification (NCBI taxonomy): domain Eukaryota; kingdom Metazoa; phylum Chordata; class Actinopteri; order Cyprinodontiformes; family Poeciliidae; genus Gambusia; species Gambusia affinis. The sequence goes on from NC_057878.1 coordinate 27,743,310, forward strand.
ATTGTTTTATTGGCTTTTCAAATACGGTCGATGAATCTTAAGGTGCCCACAGCACCTACATTAAGAAGAAATGGAAGAATAAAATGGATCATTTCTGCGCCTCTGGTGGATTTCAAGCATTCAGGCTAATATAGAGGGATCCACGGTTAGCTAAACATGCGCTGTAATTTTTCTATTAACCTAAAAGTTGTTGTTTGTCTGTGATTTATAAAAACTCATAATAACTTCAAAAATCACATCTTTATTATACTTTTCACCTGCGCAACACATGCTAGGCTGATGATGGGGGTTGATTATAGTGGGCTGGACACCATTGGAAGGAGCTAACGCCATTAGCTACAGCTAACATCATTACCTGGAACTAACAGCATTAGCAGGAGCTAACATGAAATCAAATCAAACTGGAAGATAATGAATGGATGTTTAAAGTGAAAGTTTTCGCAACAAACTGTTTAAACATATTTGAGAAATTGTTTTGATCCCAATGCTAACAGCTCTTTGTAGCATACATTCTGGGTTAGCATTTCCATAAAACTGTAGCACAAACACCAACGTTTGTGGCCCGCTCTCTTCCTCTTCATCTATTTCCCCTCATCATTTCTGCATCATCTTCTACTTCAACTCACTCCAGTTCAAATTGAAGGGCTGGAGGTTATTTAATGCTCACATATTACTGTTTTGACTGGACAGCATGTATGCTAGCTGCATAGCACCTAGCATACATTCTCTGTAGAGAATTCATTTTAGTATAAACATCTTGGCGACATCCATGTGACAATATTTTATGCCAATTTATTAAAACAAAACAGCTGCATTGTTCCTACACCTGAAATAATTGTTTCTCAAATAAAATCTATTGTTACAGTTAATCACTGATCCTTTAAAATACGGTTTTAACACTTTAGTAATAATTTTAGTAATAATTGTCCAAGAAATACCAAAATGTAAAATGGATAATTCAACCAGTCTTCATTCCTCTGTTCACTGAAGTCCCATACTGTAGGGCGTTTCCATTAAACCACGTGTCAAACTCAAGGTCCGGGGGCCGAATGCAGCCCGCCACAACTTTATATGTGGCCCTGTAAACTCCAGAGGGACACATGATAGAAATTATTTGATCAATCAAATCAAAGCAGTGTTTTTGCGTTAATTCATAATTATGAGGTTATTTCAAACTTTCTGCAAAATGTTCAAAAACATCAGATTTAAGCGATGCTAATTCCCACCTGCAGGTGGCAGTGTTTCTTACCTCCACTGCTGCATCAGACATACCTGCTGTCAGGTCTGGGGTCGACGTGGAGAGTAGCAAAAAGTCTCACGTCAGCTTAACTATTGCAAAATTCGTTTCAAATCTTTCTAAATTAGCACCACAAAATCACAAAGCAATCGCAAAATGCTGGAGGGACAGATGAGGGTGAAAAGACGTTGATATTTTAATAGTTTCTTCATAAGTTTTATCAATACATTCCGCCACAACCGGCCCTTTAAGAACATTCATTTTTTTAGCTAAGGAGCTACAACCTTTAGCAGGTGCTATATGCTAACGACTCTGTGTATTTCTATTCACCACTTAGTACTTTTATTCACTGTATTGTAGATCGATACAGTGAGTGAAGGAGCTAATCATTTCAATCTAAGCAATAGAATAGAATAAAATAGAAAGTGAACGTTAAGGCAGCAGCCTGACCTTTGGCTCCCCTGCCGATCGCTCCATCTAACAGCCTCCAAAGTGGCGAGCTGCTGCCCCAGTCACACAGCTATCGCTATGGTAACCACGTTAGCGGTTTAGGGAAGTGAGTAATCTAATCTTCCCACTTTGTGGCACAGCGATAAGGCTCACCACCACCAGCCCACCCATATCTGGGTGTGTGTGTGTCTTATTCGGTTATTCTATGCTGCAAATCTCCCTCACACAGAAAGCCCATGGAGCCACTTTGTTCCCGTTAATAAGAGGAAGACTCCGGTTAAAAAGTCCGAACCCGGCTGAAGTTGACATTTGGCACCAATGTCTTCAGCATTATGGCAGAACTTCAGCCTTAAATAAGTTTAACATTTTCATACAAATGACTGATTGCTCATCTCTGCTCTCATATCCAGCCGTCGTATGATTGCATTTGTTTTTAAAAGATGAGATGCCTGCAGAGGAATGAGAATGATGACTGCAGGTGTATGAGACATTTATTTGGGTAACTTTTTGGAAGAAAGTACCTTTGTCTTTTATCAGACTAATATTATTATGAACTCATCCTACTTGAGTAAAATTTCTAGATACTTTACTAAATGAAAAATAAAGCCACACACTCAGTTTACGTCACAGTGAGACATCCTGTTTGTATTCCAGCTTTGTTGCTCCCTGAAGTGCAATTTAGAGGTCCATTTCTTCCATCCATCCATCCATCCATCCATCATCCATCATCCATCCAACCATCAATCATCCATCCATTCATCATCCATCCATCCATCCATCCATCCATCCATCATCCATCCAACCATCATCCATCCAACCATCATCCATCCAACCATCATCCATCCATCCATCCATCCATCCAACCATCCATCCATCCATCATCCATCCAACCATCATCCATCCATCCATCCATCCAACCATCAATCATCCATCCATTCATCATCCATCCATCCATCCATCCATCCATCCATCCATCCATCCATCCAACCATCAATCATCCAACCATCCATCATCCATCCATCCATCCATCCTCCATCCATCCATCCATCCATCCATCATCCATCCATCATCCATCCAACCATCAATCATCCATCCATCCAACCATCCATCATCCATCCATCATCCATCCATCATCCATCCATCATCCATCCATCCATCCATCATCCATCCATCCATCCATCATCCATCCATCATCCATCATCCATCCAACCATCATCCATCCATCATCCATCCATCCATCATCCATCCATCCATCCATCATCCATCCATCATCCATCCATCATCCATCCATCCATCATCCATCCATCATCCATCCATCATCCATCCATCCATCCATCATCCATCCATCATCCATCCAACCATCAATCATCCATCCATCCAACCATCCATCATCCATCCATCATCCATCCAACCATCAATCATCCATCCATCCATATATGATAATGTGTTAGTGATGTCTAAGAACAATCATCCATCATCCAGTGAATAATGGCCATCCATATTAATCGATCAGATCAGCATCCATCAATCATCCATCCATCCATCCATTCATCCATTCATCCGATAATGTTCAGCTGGTTAATCGATCAGATCAGCTGGTTAATTGATCAGATCAGCTAGTTAATCGATCAGATCAGCTAGTTAATCGATCAGATCAGCTGGTTAATCGATCAGATCAGCTAGTTAATCGATCAGATCAGCTAGTTAATCGATCAGATCAGTCTCTGTCCTCAGTGGTCCAGATGGTTCTGCTCTCCATCCTTTGGTTCCCATCATCCGTCCTTCAACATATTTGGATGTAAATGTGGATTTCTCAAAGTCTCTTTCCTGCTGATGTGCGATAATAAACCAAAACACAGACCCACTGTTGCCATGACAACCCCTCACCTTCAAAAAAAAAGAGTAATACTCAACACCAAACACCAATGGGAGTGAAATTACAGCCAGATGTAAAGTTTCTGATTGTTCTGCAGTGTTTTTTGATTCCTGATGTGGTAACAGTCAGATACTGACTGCTCAGGCAGAACCGCGTTATTTACTGCGATTTCTGGAAGCGCTAACAGAAACAAGCAGCAAAATGAATGGAGGAGGTGTTTTAATGAGCTGTTCATCTTTAAGTGCACCATTAAAAAATAAAAAAGCAGCATAAAAGCTTGTCGAAGCCATTTAGGAGATTGCATTTTAATTCCGTCAGATTTGAGCTAATGGCGGTGAAATGAAGATTGTTGACGGGGAAAATGAAGCGGCCTGTGAGTTCACTGCGGCATCGGAGAGCGGGCCTCTTATTGAAACACAGAGCAGAGCGCAGAGCAGCGGCTCGGCCGATAAGCCTTTCTTTTGGCACGGGGGATAACGGCGTAATCTGGGCCGAGAGGGAGAGGATCTGCAAATGAGATGGAGGCAAAGTCGTTAGATCCCTTCATCCACGCAGGTTCTCCGCTGCCGTTCTCATCTCTCACCTCGCCTGCTTCGCTGTTTCTTTATCTCTCCATGGGAACGTATCCAATCATGCCACTCTGAAATTATTACTGAGATTTCCTCCATCGCTCTGAGTGTGTGTGTGTGTGAGATGAATTAGAGTGAGGTTCAGGCCGCGTGTCTGAATAGTGTGACGGACGCTGATGAGAGCCGCCGGGTCACCTTTCGGTCCAGCCCTCCCTCCTGCCGGCTTCAGGGGATTTTATTGTCTTTTTTTTTTTCATTTCTTGAAAATAATGGAACCGTGGCAGAGAGAGAAAACCAGTCAGGAGAGCAGTGAAGGATCGCTGCGAATCGAGGCAGATATTGGGGTGGGAGAGATGGGAGGATTGGGATTATACTCTGTGTGTAATAACGGGATTTGGCCGGGATTAAAAGAGAGAACAGAGGAGTCTGCTGGGAAGTTTAGGAGGGAATGTCAACGATTCGCGTGCGTCAGAGACCAACTCAGCATGAATATGCAGAAGGTTCATGTTGACAGAAAACACTCCAGATAATAAAACAACCAACAAGCTTCCAGGTTGAACATCAACATTTCAAACTGGATCATAATGCCTCTAATACGTCACAACAGACAAACAATTCTTCTCTCTGTTTTTGCATTTTCAATCATTTTACCTTTAAGGTTTAAACTTCTCTAACGGTTATTTCTTTTGGAGAGTTAGAGTCCTATAGATTCAGTTCGATTGGGACTTCAACATTTTTTACTTTTTCAGCTGCTGCAGTTTTCTTTTACACTTATCTAAACTAATTAGAAAACCTTTTCCCCTCCTCACCTGTGGGGGCGCTGCACCAAGAAGTACTGAAGAAAACAGAAAAGAAACCTCTGAAGAAGACACTGAGCGCAGGTTTCTTCTTCACATCTCTTCTGTCGTCACGGTCCTTACTCTCCACAAACCTCTCTCCTCCATCAGCTGTAAATCAGCTACTTCTTCTTCTACCTGGTTGATTCGTTAGAGCACTGCTGCCACCTGGTGACCGGAGGCTTGTTTCTTCTGATTCTAAAAAGTATTTCTACTTTTCTCCTTTCCACTACTTCAAAAGTATTGGTCTTCAGTTCCTGGTGTTCATCCTGTTGTTTTCCTGGATGTTTTTACTGTGACTCTGTCATGATGTCCACGTTGATTTTCCTTCTGTTTCTGTGTCTCAATTATCGATTATTAAAACCAGTCATGGTTTAAGTCATCTCCAAATCAACAACTAATCTTTGACAGCGCTGTAATGGTGTTAAATATAAACGGCAGCAAACTGAACGCTGAAATGAAAAGGAAACCAATGTAAACCACCTTTTTTGCATAATCCTTTAAACTTTTTAAATAAATGTTGATTAAACGTGGGAAAAGTTTTCAAATGATTTATCAGTTTCCATCTGAAAAACCTGGCCTCTGCTAATAAAGCAGGCTTAGCTGCTGCTTCAGTTTCCAGCTGTAAAAATGAGGGAAGAATAAAGAAGAGGAGAAATAATGAAGGCAGGGAGAGGAGAGGAAGGGAATAACAGAGGAATCAGAGCTGCTCCTCCGTACCTGTTTCAGTTCTTCTCTTTGGTGGCTGCAGAAGAACATTTTCTCATTATCTCCTCCATAATTGCAGCCGTTATTATTATTCTGCTGATGCTCGGCAAGGCTGTAAAACCCAACCACTGAGCTTCATATGGATCCAATATTCACAGCTCAGGTTTAATATCCTCTGGACAGCTTGTAGCTATTTGTGGGTTTGTCATTGGCTGATTTACGCCGGCCGTTTATACAGTCTGCATTGATGGTGAGGCGGATAATCTGCAGCTGTTTACCTGAACGGATCGATGAAGTTCCTCTGATTATAACTGCCACAGCACACAATAGACAAAAAAGATAAATATGATCACTGATCAAATGGTTGAATATTTTTTCCACATTAAACGACAAAATGTTTCAACTTTTTTGCCAATGAAAAGCAGAAATAACCAGAAGCTTCGGCTGGACCTGGATTTAATCCCAGACAGATTAAACGCTACACTGACAGCCATTTTCATGCTCTCATCCAACTAATCCGACACTCAGTATGGTGACCTTTGACCTTATGTGGATGATCCTGGGACAGAAAAGTCAAAGTCTGTTGTTTAGAAGTTTTTTCTTCATTTTAAAAGTCTAGAACGTCCTTATTTTGCTAAAGAATTTGGCCATTATTGCAGTGTGGAAAAAAACTCCATGATGCAGCGAATAAAACAGCGTAGACTAAATTAATTTATCAAGAAATTAAAGCTTTCTAAAGCTTTCTTCTCGGGCCCACAGAATAATTCTGCTGCTGAAACTCAGTTTTATGACATTTAAGCAGTTAAACATGACAGCATAGTTTATACAGCATACCATGCTGCTATAGCATCTTTAGCATTAGCTTATACAGCATACCATGCTGCTATAGCATCTTTAGCATTAGCTTATACAGAATACCATGCTGCTATAGCATCTTTAGCATTAGCTTATACAGAATACCATGCTGCTATAGCATCTTTAGCATTAGCTTACACAAAACACCATGTTGTTATGGCATTTTGTTGATAGGACTTTAGCATTAGCCAATGCTAATATTTGAGTAGTTCTTTAGGGTTATCACAGTTAGCCTTTTAGCTAGCGGTGCCCACCAGTGCAGACCGTAAACATCCCATCATAAAACAGTATTGAGAGCTTGGCGAAGCCTCCAGGTTCTCCAGATTCCAGTCCACCTGATCTGTGGGATCCAAAGTCAAATTGGTGGAACTAATGGAGTCCAGGTCCTGCTGGATCTGGAGGTTTTAACCACAAAAACAGATCAAGACAGTGTTGTTCATAATGTTATGCTGTATTGGAGTTTAACAGTAGCATGTTAGCAGCAGTAGAAACAGTTCCATCATTTAGTTTTTATACGAGAATTGCAAACCGTGTTGTTCCCGTATAAATCTAAACTTAAACATATTTACATTTCCATTGCAGCCCAGAATCTTTTCCCCTCAGCCAGTCGTCACACAGCCACGCAGCCCGTTCTGAATCTTTGCATCGGCTCCGTAAATGAGCTTAGCGCTCGCTCTCTGGAGGCCGGCGGCGTGCTCCGTATGCAAACGTCTGAAGGCTGTTTATTTGCGGGTTTCGGTGCTCGTCTCAGGAGGAGCGGGTGAATCCCCTCGTGGCGTTAAAGACTCTGCGCGTGCCAAGCGCTTTGTGTTGTGAGAGCAGAACTTTGACGCTTCGCTTTGGGAGAGCGCGGCGCGGCTGGCGGTTTGTTTACATCACAGGAGCAGATCACTTTGTGGCTTGTAATGGAAGATTGGCAGAGGGGCAGTTCACTTGTTTATTTACTCACTGAAATTGCATTTGCAGAGGCGGTGCGGAAGTGCTGCATGATGGGAGGGAAGCCTCGTAATATTACAGCGAATTATGGCGGGGGATTAACTACCCCAGCACTGATCTTTGAGCTTTGAGTCATATGAAAGAGGAAAACATTACTGCTTCTTATTTGTTTTGCTCCTTTGCTTTCAGGAGCCTTTCGAAGAGAGTCTCTCTGGACAAACTTCTACTCTCTAAAAAGAAGATTTCCATTTTTATTGCTCCTAAACTTACAGCAAATCAATATATCAACGCTGCAGTTTAGCTGTAAAATTCTTAATTTCTGCGCTGATTATTAGATTTGACTGACACAGCTGAATAGAGCAGGTTAATTAAGCTGACAGGTTGATTAACAAGCCTCCGACTGTGTGGTTTTCTAATCTTATAAGACAGCTGTGATGTGTTTATTTCACTCTTAACTAAAATCAATCTTGCAGTGCACAGTTCACAGTTGAAGCATCACAATGTTCGTGTCAAATTCTCCTTTTCTCATTTCATGCCCCTGCTGAGTTTCTCAAATTAGCAGAAAGGACCAAGAGGAAAATGATGAAGCGCCGGCAGCGACGTTTCTACTGCAAGTGTTGATTATAAAAACTGAAATAATTAACACTTTTTGTTGCATTGATGTCTCAGACTCTATCGTTATGCAGCGATGGACACCAATCGTCTCACTGTGGGATCTCTGACTCCTCACTGGTTCATTTGAATGAAGTACATTTTGTCCATTCTGGATTTTTTTTCCTCAATAAAGACGGACTCAGTAGGTCAGAAGCTGAGTAGAGACCAGAAACAATAAATATAAAAGTCCTTCACGTTGAATAAAGGCCCTGCTCCTCTGTGCAAAACCTTCAATCAGAGGAAGGAGCCGAGAATTTAAAAGTTTTCCTGCTTATTTAAATGGATATTTAGGGGTTAAATAACAGTTATTTTTAATAAATTGAGCTACTTTTTCTGGAGGCACCCAACTTCAAAACAGAATGAACAGAGTTTGTTTTCTTTTAACCCTAAATAGGGATTGTGTCATCTTTACAAATCTATAAAAAGCGCTAATATTTCATGCAAAATAAAACGCGTTAAGACTACCTGGGCCAATTCTTTTTAAATAGAAAAACGGAAAATTATTATTAAACACTAGTGAGAAGTTGTAGCTATTTAAAGCTGCGAATTAGAACATAAAATCTTTTTTTTAAATGCCATAGTCAGACTAGCCATTAGCTTGTCTGTATAATAGAACTGATCTTTGCTGATCTAAACTTGACGGTTATCGACTTAATCAACCTGAGATATCACTTTAACCGTTAATGATGAAAAATTAACTCATAAAATCAAAAACTTCTGTAAGAAACGTGACAAAATGTTGAACCTGAAAAGGCTAGGCTAATAACCTCAGCTGAGGCCTGAAGCTAATTAGCAACAATCATCCCAGCAGTAATTAGAAGCTGCGAAGTTATTTCTGTTTCAAGTAGTTTTATTTTTGTGAAACAACTTTTATTCAAGTTTAACACTTGGCTGAATAAATATGTTTAGCTAGCCTACGCTAACAGCTTCAGATTAGCTCAAATGCTAATGGAATTAGCAATGACTTCAGCTAGCATGCTATTTATGAATCTTTTCTTTCCCTTGTTATACAATCAAATTTATAACTAACACATTAAACGGTAATTTTACTGTATTTAAATTCTGTATGTTACTCCAATTTAAATTTTTCAGTTTCATAAATAAATATGAAACGGGTATTTATTTATTTCTGAAATCACAGTAAAACTTAAATCAGATCAGAACCCGTCCATCCACCCTGAGTTTCTCCGTTAATGTAGCTGCAGCCCAACTGTTATGTAATCATGAACCTTCAGTGCATTTTTCAATTAGCTAACAGGATTTTACTTTAATAAAACCTCAGTCCTCCTGTAATGTTGCTATATTCGGTTTAGTTTTCTGGAAGATACTGATATGATTGCTAACGCCATTGTTTGACATGGCAGACATCTTCGACATGAGGAAGTCCGACCTGCGTGTGCTGATGTCAGCCATCGGTTCAGAGGAAAGAGTCTCAGTCGGACGGCAGCCAGCCTGTGAATTGGCAGCGCCTTGCTGCTCTCAGGTGTGGCTTTTCCCTTTTTAAGGAGCTAAATGAAGCGTGAATTTTTTAGTCCCACAAACAGCTGCACTGAAACGCCACTCCAAATGAATATTAACCTCTGTGAAGCGTGCATATAAATAAATCACGGCTTGCCAACAGGTCGGTGCCGTTCATGGCTCGTTTCTTTAGGAATGGACTCTCTGCTCTGTATAGTTTTATAAATTTTCCCTCCACAGCACTGGCTGCGTTTCCTGCTCACCTGGTTCGGTTTCCAATTCTCCTCTGCCTGTGTATCTCTCCTAAGCCCCGGCCAATCCTCCCTGGTGGTCTTGTGCACACAAGATTAGTCTTTCCTCCTCCGCCTCTGAGACCAAATCCTGCCACTCTCCAGCAGCCGCCCGGCTGTCCGCGTCTCCACTCCAGAGCGCAGCGGCCCAACAGGCTGGGGGCGAGATTAGAAGTGGCATGTTGGGGGTTTGGCTGTGCAGCCGGCTGACGCGGCGCAGTGAGTGCAGGCTGGAGGCGGACGTTTCCTGAGATGTTCTGTCACTGCTGGAGCCAGCAGGTGAAAGAGGCAGAGCGGGTAGCGCCGCGCTAAAGCCCGCAGCGTCGGTCCAGGTGAATGTCTTCTTCTTCTTCTGCTCTGTAAAGTCGGTCCCAACAGGTGAAATAATAATTAAGCCTCTCTGCTGTCTGTTATAGTTTTATTCTCTTTGCAAAGTTGAAGTCGATGTTAGATTCTCATGGGGAAGGAAAATGCAGAGACGTCATAAAAATGCAGGACTTACCAACTCTATTTATAAAACAATAACAGCTGGAACAAAGTGTTTCACATAACCAAATACTAAAAACATCCTGTTTATAAAACTTCATATTTTTATAATGTTATTAATTTATAAAGTATCACAGTTTTAAACTAAATATTTAATTAACAAGCTAAACAATATTTGGCTTGGAGCTAATTATTTAGCATCAAGATAAATATTTAACCTCAAACAAAATGTTTAAATTTACTTTGGAGCTAAATATTAAATAAGAAAGCTACACTCTTATTGTAAAATTAAATCTTTGGTTAGCAACCGAAATATTTAGCTTGCTAGCCAGCTAGCTTTGTAATTGATGCTAGTCTCCAAAAAGAAATGAGAGAATTGTTGACTTGCACAAGTCTGGTTAATCTTTTCCAGATTTCTGGAAATGAGCATCATTTAGTTTTTTTCTTCAGGTGTTTGAAGAGATGAACGACTTTATTTGGTTTGACAGAGTGACTTATTTTCAGCGACTCTCGTACTGAAAGCCTGTTCGGGTTTCTCAATGAAACAAGCAGGCAGATTTATTTTTCAGTCAAAGTGCCTGAAGAGCTTTTAAATGCCTCATTTCTTCTAAGTGGAGAAATGAAAGTGGACTTATTTTGGGGTGGCGTGGTGGGAGGGGTTGCGTATTTGGACTCCATTCACACACAAAGGCTCCTTAAGAGCAGCTTACCACAGCATGAAAGGAAATTTGTTATATTTATAGCTATAATCGAGTAGAATTGGCCATCTGCTTGAAGCACTCATAATTTAATAGTAGTCTGGAGCAATGCCAGTTTAATTATACACACAATCTTTACCTGAGTGGCCTCTAAAAAGTTACATTAAAGTTCCCCACTCAGGTAACCTCAGGTTGACACCGTTATTCATAATTTCCTCTGCATGTGGCTGACACAGAGACAACAGCGTCTGAAGCTCCGAGTTGCAGAACAAAAGCTTGAAATGTTTCTCAGAGCCGCTGATTCAGGTGTTAAAACACATAAATCCAACTGGATTAATATTCATGTAGCCACAACTTACAACAAATGTCTCATTCATTCACTTAACGTTTAGAAGCAGATCTGATTCATGAGCAGATTCAGATTCCTCAGCAAGCATGTGGCGACAGTAGAAAGGAATGATTCCCTCAGGCTCATTCTGACCAATGCTAATGCTAGCAAATCTGTGCTAATGGACAGCATATGCATGCTATTCTACGTTTTCGACTTTCTTCTGGTAATACTGTGATTTTATTGTCATAATTTTAAGGCTTTTTATGGTCGTAGTTTCAAAACTTCTGTGCTTTTAAGTGAATTTGTTTAGTTGCAGGTTTGTTAAAACAGAGTTGTTTCTTTTCACTGTCACCCCATGCTCACTTAGTTGATGGGTTTGTTGTAAAGTCATTGTCTCTGTAATCAGACGGGTTTTCTCAGATGAAAAGTGTTTTTACCCACTTTATTATCAAACTGAACTGGACAGAAATGTCACAGGTAGCATCTCTGAATGGAGTTAAATGGACGTAGGCAAGAGTCAAAACTGTGAGGCGAGTTGTGAAGTTAATCTGGGTAGGTGTTATAAATGCTTACCATCTGAAAGAAATGCAGAATATCAACAAAACCTAAAGGATCAGTTGATATTAAAAGTGTTATATTTACACCTTTAATTTCCTCACCTGATGCTAAAACTCTTTGTTTTGATCTATTTGTTGTGCTTTACTAATGCGGCTTTCACCTAAACCATTTTCTAGAACGTTTTAGTGAACCGTCATTTAAATTAATGGGAATGTCACAGTAAATTTACCAGCATGGCTCAGTCATAATCCCCATCAAAGCATTTACTGAAACTGGATAATTACTACAAACTCTGTTTTAGATTTAAATGTCTTTTCTCTCTGTGTGTGTCTTTGTTCTTCCCTCTAGGCAAACACACACACACACACACACACAGGCAGCGAAAACAAAAAGCATTTTACTGCTTGTTTTTTTAACTTTGTTCAGATAATGCTTTGGGGCAAATTTTCTTAAAAGAAATGAAACTTTGCTTCACTCAGAGGAAGAGTCGCTGCTGTAATGGAGGAAGTCGGGCGTGCTGGACAAAGAGACATGAATGACTTTTATATTATCGAATGTTGTGATAATTTTCTATTCATTAGCAGGACAAAGGTTGTTTGAGCTGCAAGTAATAACTACAGTAATTTACTCTGAATAATTACACTGCTGGACAAACGTAGCGCTGGATTCCAGAAGCAGCCATTAGCCTTAGCTTCCCTCTTATTGATGTTGGTTTACCAGCCGTTTGTTCTGAGTTTAATGGATGGACGTGAAGGCTGAGATTATTTTTACTGTTGGTTGGTTTGTTTCAGGTAAGTGTTTGTTAAATACAATGCTATATGGTGCAATATTAGTGCCAAAATTAAGGCTGTAGAGCATCTAGCGATGGCTGCTTCCTTGTAACAGGAAGCTGTATCACTTCTGAAGCTAGCTGCTGATATGATTGCTAATCGCTAGCATACATTGACTGGATTTACTACTTTCTCTGCTGTTATTTAGTACAGCTAGCCTAGCATTATCATTGGATAAGCTAGCAATTAGCATGTCTAGGCTGAATTTCCTTTTTTATCTTCTGTCCATTAGCATAGACAGGCTAGCAACAGCACTAGATAGGGAAACAACCAGCATGGCTAAGCTGGATTTTCTACGTCCTCTGCTGTCCATTAGCACATACAGGCTAGTGATGTTGTTGGATAAGCTAACAGCTAGCATTCCTAGGCTGCTCAGCGACTTTTAAGAAATTTTGATCATGAAAAATGGTACCTTAGATGCACTGACATGTTATTTCGATTATTTATTGCAATCCAATGCTTAACATAGACATACTGTCTAATACGGAGCATTTTTAATTAGCTCTAGTTTAAAAACTGGAATGCTTAAAACTCTTCAAACCTGGACTAGATTATTCTGCATTAAGACAAAAATATTTAAAACCTAGTTTGGGTTTTGTAAAACATTTATTTGATTTCTGAAAGTTCTAAAATACAAACAAATATTTAACAAATCACAAATTAGGTTATAAATATTCTACTTTTAGTATAAAATAGTCCAAAAATCTAATCACTGGAGACCAGTTTGGTTCTGAAAATGTGTGTTTGTGTCAATGAACACATTCAGTCCAGACACAGAACTTAAACTTTTGGCCATCAAGTTGTTTTTCTGGGTCATGCTGGGCTGGAAACTCTAATTTATAAAGTGTAAAAATCAGATAATGAACATATTTAATGTTATTTTTGGTAAAAGATGTTATTTCAGATATCAAGTAGAGCCACAATGTAACCAGCATGAATATTTAAATGATCCAACCGTGTTCTAATCCTTGATTTTATGACCAGTTTCCTTTTTTTCCGGTCCATTTCAGCTCCACATAGGTGGCCTAGACAAGCCACACGAGACGGGAGTGTTTCTCTGCACAAGGACCACTCAGAAAAAACAAGAGTGCAACACAATTTTCCACCAGAGTGAATAGAAAAAGATGGGGAGAGAAAAACGAGAGGGTGTTTGTAACCGGCTGCCAGCTCGTTGCTGCATTCTCTGCATTGTGTCGGAGCTCTGAGAGTAAATATGACAAGGTTAGCGAGGGCTCGATGCTGCCGGTTGAGAGGGAAATTAATTGAATTTCCAACAAGCATGCCGATGTCAGATATAGATGGGAAATTCAAAATCTTTGGCCGCTGTGTGGACGAGGGCAAATAGAAGAATTGGAGAAAAACGCTGGACAAATATTCCAGCAGCTCAGCTAGCTGCGACATTTATATAAAATTAATTAGACTTAAAATTAGGCGCAAGGAGGAACATTAATGATTTAGCGTTGTTTAAAATTTCACATCCTAACCGGCAGTGAATGTTTTGGGTTTGTCTTAATGCATTAGTAAAAACAGACGGGAAACGGTTTCTTTCGGCTGGATGTCCAGTCTGATCGCTGCAGGGCAACTTCTGCATGTTTCAGGACGGAAACGGCACAAAAAGAGCCAGAGAGATGCCTGCAGAACGGCCGACCACACAGCCTGTAGATACCAAACGGAGCTTTTAAAAGAATCCACATGAAGATGATGAACTTATTGAAGCTCACCCCAAACTGCCCTCTGCAGAGGGAGTCTGTGCTGGAAACATGAAAAACAACAAGTTTTCTGCACAGACTGAAGGATCTGAAACGGCCTGCTGAGATTATTAGTATTTTTCTATTTTTAGACCGATTTTGTGGGCAGCAGGCCGAGATCCTTCATACACAACATAACTGGATGTGATCCATTGGAAAATAAAGAAAAGAAACGGTATGAAAAATACTGAAGTTTCATTTGAAAAGAAAAGAATATTACATTGTAATTTGATTGAGTAAAAATATGAGACATAATAATTATGGCCTGATGAAGTCATTAAAAACTTATGTGAAATTAACAATTTTAAATGACTTTGTGAAAAGCGATCCGGCCTCCTGCAGGAAAAAAGATTAACAATCCGCTAACTGCTGAGCTAATGTTTACACTAAATATCATGGTGGTATAGTCCTTTAGCATTAGCTTACACTGAATACCGTGTTGGTATAGTCCTTTAGCATTAGCTTACACTGAATACCGTGTTTACTCAGCACTTCAGTATTTTTGTTAACTTTTAAAATGTTTAGCTCACTTAGCTTCTCCTGAATTAATAATTTTTTTTGGAGGCTAGAAGTGTAATATTAGCTTCATCTGTTCCAAAAGCAGTTTGGATGTGTTCGGGTTCATTATCCACAGTGGTGGGAACTCTTCCATAAATAGTCTAGCTAATGTTTCCTTGTATTTACCCAGAATGCCTTGCGCTGTGTTCCACCTCTGGTCCTCTTGAAATGCTTCCAAACCGAACCAGGGCAAGGTTTGTATGTGGAACAGAGTTCGATTAGCAGTCGGTGGTATGAATGCAGCCTAAATTTCATCACTGTTGGGACAAAAAGCAACAGAACTTATTATTGCCTCAAAACTTAATTTTGTGTTTTTTATTTGGTTGCTAATGGGGTCCACAGTTCTGTGATGGACCGGTGACCTGACCCACCTGGTTTGATGCATCTGTTTGATAAGCGGCTCAGTTAAAGTCTGGTGATGGATTTCTGAAAAAACTCAAAGCTTTTCTGAGCTCTGACTGACCTCAGATCTGTGCTCGGCTTTCTGCTGACAAAAGAAGAAACTTCAGGGTCCAATCTTCTTCACACATAAAGGGACACGACTGCTATTTTTAACCTTTTTACCTTTAGTTAGGATTTAATTTAATTATTTATTATGTTACCTTTACATTTTTTTAACACAAAAACGTCAGTATTTGCTGAGCTAATTTGTTTTCTGACGTTAAAATGCTGATGGAATAAAATAATAATTTTGGCCTTCGTCACAGTGATGTGGATCAGTAAATATCCCCCAGAACTGGCAGGACGAGTCGGCGTTGAATCACATCCCTCCGTGACGGCTGTCACTTCTGACCGGATCGCGCTAAAACATGGAGGCCGATTAGCCGTAACTCAGGCTGCTGACGACGCGGCCTGAGTTACGGCGTCGCCAAGTCAAAGACGTCCAGGAAGAATTTAGTGTTGGTGCAGCGGCGGCATCAGGACTGATGCTGCATGCAGGACAGGACCTGGTCACATGCTAATGCTAACGCTAACGCCACTACTGTGATCAAAACAGCTGTAGGGAATTATTGTTATGAATAATAATAATAATAATATTTGTTGTAATTTTAGTTTGCTTTTAAATCTTTATTATTACCTTTGTTTTTCATATTTGTAGTAATTCTATTTTAATTTTGTATTTTAAAAGATTTTTGTCTTCAGATTTTATAATTTAAAATAATTTTTCTAATATATTTTTATATTAATCTTTTATAATATTGCATAACATTTTGGTTTTTTTATTTTATCTTAGATTATTATCATTTATTTATTTATTTATTTATTCACTTTTTAACTGTTTTAATAGTCTCATATGTTCCTTCAGATTTCTTTAAAAAAATTTCTTCAAATTCTTTTTATAATTAATATTTTTAATATTATTGCATTTTATTTTATTTCTTCCTCTTTAAAATTTTATTTATGTATTTTATTTTAATAAAAATTTGTTATGTAGAGTAAAATGGTATAAAATTATCAGCATTTTAAGCAGAACATGAAGGTCTGATCAGCTGGGCTGCAGGTTGCCAGGTCAGCCAGGGGTCAGATTACATCCTGGATTATAAACCATCAGATTATAAACCGTGGCAGCGACGCTGTGGTTCAGCCGGAGCCTTCGTGGGTCTGATGTTCTGTCGCCGTGACGCTCTCACAGGCAGGGAGCCACTGCGCTCTGGATGCCATCATTACTTATATCTCAGTCATTATTGTTGCGCGCCTGATTCATTTTGTCGTTTGCGTCAGCCGTCGGCTCACATGTTGCGGCTCGGCTTCTCGCCGTCGGCCTGCCGGCTGATAAATGACTTTGTGAAAAGCGATCCGGCCTCCTGCAGGAAAAAAGAAGAATAGAAATTGAATCCCGGCCTCTGCTGGCAGCCTCATCTGTCATCTTTTCAATATTGATGTCCATTATGTTTATGGATCGTTTGGCTGTCGTCTCGTCTCCGGCCCCGTTCGGCCACTGGGGGGCGGCGTTGATAGCGGCGTTTTGATCGATGGCCGTCATGGTTTAATTGTCAGCGCCGTCCGGTCGTAATGGAGCTCGCCGCGCGGTGGACAGATTACATCTCGGATGAGTCAGAGTTCAGCGCGCCGGACGCTGCGGGACGGATTCTGGGCCATTATCAGCGCCGCGGCTCGTGTTCATCACTTCCTGTATCGCCTTTCATGGATCACATGTCCTTTTACTGGAACACAGCGGCGGCTCCGGTTAGATTTATCACACCTGCCAGGAGGAATAACTCAGTTTGCTCCTGGAACTATATTTATACGTAGTAATTTATTAGCCACACATGACCAAAAGTAGCGCATTTAAACAACAGCGGAGCACCTTCAGGAAGGGCGCCGAGGTGTTCCTGAGACTGCGTCTCCCTCGTTCATCATCGGCCTCAGCGGCCCGCCGTCCACCACTTCCTGTGTGTCGAATCGGGCTTCTGGACGGGCTAACGTAGGGAAACAACAGAACAGTCGAACAAATGAGTGAAAGCTGCAGAACCACGTGGGGTTTGGGCGGCAGCGTCACTGCGCCTCGTCTCATCCCTCACCGCGCCGCGCCGCGCCGCTCCGCCGCTCCCCTGCGTGTTTGCAGCCAAGGTCGGAGCGGTCCTGCTCTGTTTTCCAGCCGTGTGTGGGCTTCATTCATCATCCGGGAGCTAGCGTGCCCTAAATCTGCGTGAGGTGTGTGCGTGAGGGTGTGTTTGTGCGTTTGCTTTTGTCTTAAACTCTGTGATTTCACAGATGTGCCCCACTGTACGATACGAGTTGTTATGCTGGGAGAATAGTGGCCTTAAAGGAGAGAGAGGTTACAGTCAAGTTTATTTGTAGAGCAACAATTCAGCAACAAAGGGCTTTACATCGTAAAATCATCATACAGTCACCAACTGTTTGTAATACTAACCAGATTTTTTTTTTAAAATCAGTTCAGATTTAAAATGTCTTTTTCAAGAGGAACCTTGAGAAAGGTTCCTCTTGAATTGATTGTTTACAATATCAGTAAACAATCAAATATTTTGACAAATGACGTCATCAGATATGTCAATATTCTACTAACTACAGATCAGATCAGCTGTAACCAGGTGGGGTTTTAGCCTTAACTTAAATTAACTCAGTGTTTCGGCTGTTTTACAGTTTTCAGGAAGTTTGTTCCAGACAGCAGCAGATCTTGAATGTTTTTTATGTCAATCCTTTCAGTGATTCATAAACTAACAGAAATATTTTAAAGTTAATTCTCTGAATTAGAGGGAACCTAATGAACTAAATATACATTTTGCATATTTTTTATTCTTCCATTTGTGTTTTTGATGTTTCTAAAAACGGCAAAAGTGTTTAAAAAAAACACCCCGACATTTTGTGGTAATAAATTCATATTTTCCAAAATCCTCCTGATTAAGTCGTGTTCCACCGTTACCTAGCAACCACAGCAGAACTCCAGCACGTTTGGTTTTACTGCTGTTTGTGCTGTAAAAACTGTTTTGTTCATGATAATAATAGTAATAATAAATATAAAAATAATAATAAGAATAGTAATGATCTTTACTGTTTTTGTCGTTATTGAATTTGTTGTTGACTTACCATCCAGAAACCACTTGTTGCATTCCTGTTGGTTGTGCAGGAGGCTCTACTGATGCTTTTCAAAGAGGTAGGGTTGTATAATTGTGCATCTGTTTGCAGCCATTTTGGCATGTGAGTGTAAACATTGAGTTGAGGGCGTGGCCAGCAGCAGCTTATTTGCATTTAAAGTGACAGGACACCCTAAAACAGCTAAAATTTCATGACTTTGGTAAAAAATGTAGTGAACATGTTTTGTATGGACCGTAGATTTATCCTAAGCTGTTCAGGGAAGCATAATAGGCCACTGTTAGCAAATAAGAGGCAGATTCAGCTGTGTGTGGTCAGCCGGAGGCGGTTTTTGGCAGCTGGTGCAGCCTTGGGCCGCTTTCCGTGGATCTATATCAGCTTGGTACATCTGGACACTGCAATCCGTCCATTCTCCTCCGCCGTCAGGTTGCCTAGGGACGGAGAAATCTGGAACGGATTGAGACGGAGCTGCTTGTTTTCAAGTCATTACAGCCACGCCAGCGCTCCCACCACAATCTGTTCTGCTGGGATGGCTTTTTAAGGCTGCACAGCCTCCGCCCCCCCCTCCCTATATATCGGCAGGTAAACACTCGCCAAGATGTCATGGGAGTTTTTTCAGCATCCATAAAACAGTGACAGGTGAATCATCCCTGCAGCAGCATCTCCCATCTCAGCCGTGAAACCCGGTTGTTCGTTCGGAGAAGTCATTACGGCCGCTTCACTCCCCCCTCCGGTCCTGACAGGTTCTGATGAACACCTTCTTCAGGAAAATTGTTGTTTGGGTTCGCTTTAAGGTTCTGGAATCTGAAGAAAATCTTCAGCTTCTTTTTAATTTTCCTCATTTTCAACTCATGCATCACAGAACGGATCCGATCGGGTGTATCCGCTGCAGGTTTTTATTTGTTATACAAACATTGAGATACGAGCAACAATAATAAAACCACCAGCACAACAAAACAATAGTATTAGCACTTCAACTATACTTCAAACCAACTTTTTACAATTGTCTGTTTTGTTTTTTACTGTTTACTCATTAACAAAGATGAAAAATATCATTTTGGCTCACTGCTGTATTTACAGTCATGCTAATATTTATAGTTCCTACCTAATAAAGTAATAAAAAACGTCATATTTCAAACCCACTACATGTAAACAACATCTGCTGCTGCTGTTTACACTTATGCTACAACGTAGCATGTCGCGTTAACAGGGTTGATTCTTTAGAACAGACTTTTCTCTCATAGTTTCAGTTGAGTTTTACTGATTGTTGCTGATTTGGCCTAATTTTATCACAGTAGAGCTTTGGTCAGAAAACTTCAAAATAAGAGCATGAATATTAACGGCTAGCTATTGGAAGAATATTAAATGTCGCTAAAAAAAAAATTCAAAACAAATGTCGAACAAAGTTTGAAAAACAGCCAAGTAAGTTAATTTTAGACAGTGTGCTAAACATTTTCAAAGCTAGCTGCAGCGCTAAACAAAAATTAGCTCCACTGTTAGTGAATGCTAAATGCTAAATCGCTAAGTTCAGCTGTGTGTTGCTAGCTGCTTTTCCAATCACCATAAAATTGTGTAATTTGGAATTACTAAAGTAAATCTGCTAAATGAACCTAAGTTTAGAAAATTCAGTTTTTTTGATAAGAAGTTTTTGCACAAGGTTAAATTTGTTTTTTAAAACAGCAATGGAAAAAAAATCTTCACATTATTTCCAGATTTTCTTCAGTTAAATATAGGACTGTAAAGTTTTTCTTTAAAACCAAAGCCATTCAAAGTGTATCTGTATTAATTTAATTTTGACATGATTTACATGTCCTATAATCCTTTAAATTTTGCATTATATGTTTATACCTTGTTCTCTGCGGTTTGTTTTCTTTTGTTTCTTGTTTTAAATAAACTATTGGGGGAAATCGCAGTTCCTCAGTGATTACTGCTTCCTGTAGGTTCCTCCAGGCGTCCAGCTCCGTTTTCTAACATCTATCTGTCCAAACTCAATCTGCTCCTGCTTCTGTTTACTTTCATTTTATGGAGTTTTTATGCAGCAGAAGTTAACAAACAGTTTTTTACTCCTTGATTTCCTCCATTCACGTTCTGAACCTGCATTTGGTGTCGAGACCTCTGAGCGATCCGGCTGAATAAAGCTTACAGTGGATGACTCAAGCAGAGTAAAAATACTGCTTTTCCTCAGGCGCTATGACTGCGATCTGCATACATTTATAGATGGAACCAAAATGAGGCAGGACTGGAGGAAATGTGTTAGTCAAGGTCAATAAGAGACTCTGCAGAAATACACGGAGAAAATCGCTTTTAGATTCTAGAAACGCGTTTCCAGGAAACTTCACTGTTATGTTAACTGTTTGTCTCTGTTACTTTATGAGGCTTAGCGCTTCATAAATGTCATTTTTTTCAAATTTTTTTGTTTTTATTTTTCTGAATTACATTTTTTTCTATTAATCCAAAAGTATTTAATTAAGATGTAAATGAAAACAATGTAATAAATCAATGACTAGATCAATTTTTACTGTTATTCTGCTTCATAAATATAAAACACTGCTGGTTTTACAAGGTATTAAAAACTTTTAAATAACTCAAACATTATTTGCAAAGCTATAAATCTAGTTGTTGTTTTTAATAAAATCTCCCTTTAAAGCTGCTTCAGAGTTGAACTGAGAAGAGTTGAACATTTAATGGATAATAATAATAATCCAATTAATTGCATGATAAATTAAAATGAGGTTGATCATTTCCAGTCGTAAAGTGTAAAGAGATCCTGCCTTTTTAATTTAATTAAGAACCAAAAATGCTGCAAACAATTGACACATTGGCAAGTTTACATTTTTTTTCTTTTCATAAAAGGTTAAATTTTTTCCAGTCTGACCCTAATGATCAATTATTTTGAAGGACGAGGTTGTTTACAGACTTCATAATTCATTTTATCTGTTTATGTATCTTGCATATTTAAAATGTTTTCCAGTTCCAGTTTTAAATGTTTGTTGTAAATTAACACAATAGTTCCCACTAGTTGAACTACATTAGCTAAGCTAATTTGCTATCACTGATATTTATCTTAGTATTGCATGGAGTTGGGCGGTAATAGTAATAGTTGTAATATTCTCATTTTATTTTTATATTAGAGCTCCAGCTGGTTCTAAGCTTGCGGCTTGTTTATGTTTATTGTTGTCATAGCAACTTGATAGGAACCACCTACCAAGATGGCTGTCAGTTACAAAGTTCACTGAAGTGACGACACAAAAGAACTTTCTATTTGTTGATCTCTGAGCGTTGTGATTGTACCATTACACAATTTTTAAGATTTTAGTCAACAATGGTCTCAAAACGACAATATTATCGTTTATCGCAATAATTTCTGAGACATTTAGTCGCCCAGTAAAATTTGTGTCAAACAGGCCAAACGTTTAACTCCAGTTAGGAGGATTAAAGATGTTCTACCTCAGTTTCTTAGCTCTTATCTCCCACATTTCATCTGCCCTCTTCCTCTCTAATCTCTTCTCGTCTCGTTAGTCAAGCCGAAGTGTCCGTTACCCGCTTTAAAACAAAACGACAGAAAACGAGGAGACGGCTCAGGTCCGGCCGTCGGATCGATACGGGGTGATGTAGCAGCCGGCGGGGGGCGGATCATTTCCGCCATTACCCACCGCATCTCCTGATGCCGGGATTAGCAGACAGAAACAGGGGAGACGCTGCTGTCCCAGCCTGCAGATCTGAGACTGGAGAGCTGAGAGAGAGAGAGAGAGTGTGTGTGTGTGCGTGTGTGTGTGTGTGTGTGGGTGTGTGGGCGTGTGTGTGCGTGTGCGTGTGTGTGTGTGTGTGTGTGTGTACAGTATCAAATGGCGAGAGCAGAAATAAGAGGAAATCGAGAGTTTGTTGGTTTTTGCTTTGCAAATGTAGGATCTTATGAATCTTATCCAAGTAATTTTAGTTTAGTTTCTTCTCCAATCACATTAATTTACTTAAAATAAGACAAAACTAACTTATAGCTAACTTTTCTGAAAGTTCCTTTAAAACATGTCAAAATATCTTGTTATAAGTAAATTTATCTGCCAGTGAAAGTCGAACTTTTTCATCAATATTAGAGAATTATTGACTTAAAACTAATTTCTGTATATTTCTGAAAAGTTACTTTGTCAAGTGAACTAACATGTTTGCACTAGAAACTAGACCAAAATTACTAGATAAGATTTTGTGTTTTTATAGTCACTTTATTAAAGGTGCCAAAAATAAGAACTTTCCCGACTTATTTGATTATACAGTGTAGCAAAAATTTATACTCATTTCTCATTTTCAACCGTATTAATTTAATTTTATCACTCTTATTTATTTTTTCATTTTATTTCCAATTAAGTCGTAGTACTTTCCTTTTTATTTTTTGTTCTCCTTCTTCATATTGTATAAATAATAACATTTTTATTTAGTTACTGTCACATTTTATTTATTAGGAAAAAATAAAACAGTGTAGATAAAAAGACAAAGCAGAAACCAGGAGGGGAAAGTTTACAAAAGTGACCGTTAATTTAAAAAAACTAAATAAATACAGTATTTATTTAGAAAAAATAAATAATGAAATAATATATGTGAAAAAGGAAATAATATCAATATTATGAAAAGTCTTTGAGTTCTAAAGTCTCGACCTGATTCCTGATCTCGATCTGCTGCCTTTGATTAAACGTGTTTACAGCTAATAAACAGAAGAAAGAGCTTTTAATGGCTCAATCTATTTGCTCGGTGCAATAAACTGCTCTAATTCTTAACAATAAAGCCTAATGAGATAATTTTCTAAGCAATCTCATCTTAAACTCAACCAGCTTAATTACTTGTCCACGACTCAGCAGATAAAGTGTTTTTCTTTGCATGCTGGAATAAATAAAATGAACATAAGGAGCAACAGGACGACATAAAGTTAGAGCTTAGAAACATAATCAGTTTTTCTTT
The DNA here is from genome assembly GCF_019740435.1 of Gambusia affinis. Taxonomy (NCBI): domain Eukaryota; kingdom Metazoa; phylum Chordata; class Actinopteri; order Cyprinodontiformes; family Poeciliidae; genus Gambusia; species Gambusia affinis. The sequence goes on from NC_057878.1 coordinate 27,766,890, forward strand.
ATTCCATTAAATTTGTCTGATATTTTCTAGAACTCTAGAAAATTATCAAGTTAAGGCATAAACCCTTCATCATAGCTACTGGTAGGAGCATAAATGTGTTTTTTATCTATTTCAAATAACTTATTGATATTTTTGTAATAAAATAGTCGTGTACTTGTTTTATATTAAAGTGTTAGTGTTGATCAAAAAGACAACAGCTTTCTGTTAAAAACTTATGATCACAAATAACCAAATAGTCAAAGTGTCTTTCAGTAAGATTTCCTTTTAGTAAAATAATTGATTTGTAAACCTAAAGCCGTTATTATCAATAACTGATTGAGTTATTTTGCTCTGGTTTGGGCCTCAGATCAGATTGATACCATTCAACATGGACCAAAGAAAAGCTTCTCTGCAGGTTGAATTTAGCACCTTAGCATTCACTACTGCTAACGACAGGGTTGGTTTAGCATTTTAGCATTAGCTAAAATTTACTACTGCTTTTAGCTACTGTTATTTTGTGATGTCAATAAATTAAATACTAAAGTTATGATTAGGTGAACAAGAAACTTAAAAATATCCAGGAATAACAAACTGTTGAGCAGAGCAGGTCGGGTTCAGGGGAACCTAGAACCTGTCAGCAGAACCACGGTTCAACCCGCCACTTCCTCCCACGTCCGCGGCAGCTGCCACCTGCTTGTGTCTGAAATGTCATGGGAGACTCTTGAAACGGTGAACGATCAGCATAGATTACAGACCCTGCAGGCAGACACTGTCTGGTACGACATCACAGGAAGATGTGCTGCAAAATAGAAATAAAAAGCTGTTTTCAGGTGGTTGAAAACCCTGAGCCACTTTCTACAGCCTGTAAAATTACAGGAGTTATCTGTTTTTACTTTTCATTTTAGCCTTGACTTTGCACAACTTCTCTATTTTCTCTCTGAGCTCCAGACTCATGTAGCAGATTGTCTCTCTAATCTCCTCCCTCCGTCTGTTTAGCTTTCCGTTTCAGTGGACGTTGGATGGACCCTCCATGCAAGAGCTTCATTGTCTTAATTTAAGTGGTTGAATATTTTTTGGCCTGAATATCACACCAAGAGAGTCTTGATGGCCTGGATTTTATTTTTCCCATTTGGTTTTTCAGGATTTGCTTCATTCTGTAGATTCTTTGTTCTGGCTGATTTCCTTATGAAGGAACATCGGCAACGTTGCCGTCTGGTGAATAAACACCGTCTTACTTCTCTTGGACAGCATCCTCTCACTCCCCTCTCTGTCTCTCTCCCGATTAATATCAGCTAAATACAACCTGAGTTGATACAGAATTACTTTTTTAAATTATGATTTAAGAAAAACAAGCGACCAAACCACAACAGGAAACCTTTAAATGTTCCAATTTAGCCACTTTAGATGGTTTTCCATTGTTTCAGATCAGACCACGGCACCTTGGTCTGCATGCAGGGATGGACACACTGCTAATCCGCTAATGTGCTAATAGTAGAGCTAATTTTTGGTTTAGCATTTAGCTTTCTTGCTAACTTTGAAAGCTGTTAGCACTGTTAGCTTCCGCTAAATAAATTTTTCTGAATAAAGTTCTGATTTATTTGGCGGTTTTTACGAACTTTCATTTGAATAAAGTTCAACATGATCCAAGTTGACGTTTTGGCTTTAATTGTTAATTTGGCAGGTAGTTGGATGCTTATATTCATGCTCTTATTTTGAAGTAGGTGAAGACAGCAGTTCTGTTTCCTCTCCTCACTTTCTCACAGGGTTAAATTCTTAGATGCTAAAATTCACCTAAATTAATTTATTTGAGAGCCTTGTTGTGATTTTATGGGTATCATCATGGTTGAATTTAGCTGAACCGCTAAACAGAACGTTGCTATAGCGATTAGGTTTTATTTTAACTAATGTTTATGATTAGTGCTCTGGGGTTAGGGTGACTAACCTTTTAGTTAGCCGTGCTAATCGCTGGTTCCAGGTTTATAAGGTCACTCTACATCCTTCATTTTCTTTTTTCCTAGTTGACTTGTTTGAATCATTGCTGTGGTACACAACCCATCATGCTTCAGCTCAAGGTCACAAAATGGTGGCAGAATGATTGCTACAAGCTAACTAGCCCAGGTCATTACGGTACCACCTCGTTGTCTCTCTGCTGCTAAATGCTGCTAGTTTATACCAGACATAACAAAATATAAACCTTCCAAAAACTTTCACTTTTGTCTCAACAGAATATTTTTCTAAAAGTGTTTTTGGTAAATGTGATTTTTGGCCTTCCAGTTATATCCAGTATCTATTTTTTATTGAATCCTGAACAGTGACCTTAAAGATCCAATATGTAACATATTTCATATTAAATATTACATATTTATTGGAACTGTCACCAGGTTGTGAGATAATCTGTGGAACAAATCCGGCTCCTTCTCCCAGTGCAAACTAGAATCAACCAATCAGAGCCAAGAGGCGGGTCTTAACGCTGTTAATAACCCTCCGTGTAGCTCGCTGCTACGCTACTGCTAGCATAGCTGGTCATGAATGCTAAGACTATTTAGCATAGCCATTGATGACATCGGGTAAACATTCTTCTTGTAACAGTAATTTGTTTCTCAGCCATTGGCACATTTAGCAGCAAGTACATGAGCTTGATTGATTGCACTAAGCCCCGCCTCCTGGCTCTGATTGGTTATTTTTGATTGGAAGTGGATTCACAGATTATTTGTCACATATGAGACAGTTTTAACACATATGCAGAAAACTCCAGGGAAGGTTAAATCTACTTCCTGTTGTCAGAGGCTGCAGTTGGATGATTTCTGGAGGACGCCTGACTGATTACCGTACAAATTAACCCAAAAGCTTAGAAATCAGTGTTTTCAGAAAGCATTTATTTTTTTCCTGTGAACTGAGAGGATTTGGCATTCATGCTCCACTGGTCGGCCTCGGCTTCACACCCGGTCATCTTGGCGGTTCTGTGACCTGAAAGGTGAAGCTGTGAATACTGAACGTAAATCTTTCTGCATGACTGCAGGCGTCCGGCTCTCAGAGGTCGCTCTGCCTCGGCATCATGGCAGACAGAAAAAATAAAATAAAATAAAAATAGAGTTCAACATCAGCTAATCAGTCTGCGACTCGACGGCAACAAAGTCGCTCATCTCCCTCACAGAAGAAAGTAAACTCTCCTGACTTTGACTTTAACATCAGACTGAACTCAACCCGGTGAGCAGAAAACAAGGTTACGCCGCGCTAACGGCGCTCTTTCAGTCCAGCGCGTCACAAGGGATCACAAAAAATAACAACCGTTTCAGGGGGGGAGAATGAAAGACGCGACACGGGGGAGCGCTGCGAGGTGGCGCTGGTTAGAGAGATTAAAGATATGACACGAGGAAATGATGCCAACTTCCACCTCTTCCTCTCGTCCTTCCATGTTGCTCTCCTGGGTCCCAGTGAGTCAAAAATAGAGCTGGTTTAATAGAGAAGAGGAGAGGACTCCGCTGCGGAGGGAGAATGCAATTTGAGATTGGCCAGATTGCTTTTATTCCTCCTTTTCTTTTCCCCGTCGGCCACTCAGGAGGCGCGACGCGCCGCCGCGGCCCCTGAGCCGCAATAAGCCCGACGGCCGCCGCCGCCGCCGCACTCGCAGCGCCATGAAATAAAAGAGGGACTCGGGGAAGATCAGCTGGGATTTGAGAGTGATAGATGAGAGTCAGGTGAGGAGGAGGAGGAGAGATGAAGGAGATGCTTCAGGTGGGATGTGACTGGATGTAAATGCAACAAAACACCAAAAGGTGGGAATCATTGTTGGTAGAAACTAAAGAGTCTAAATGGGAACATTTCAGTTCTGTTTGTATGAAGGTCTGTCACAATAAATCAATTAATTGATCTCAGGATCAATTAATACCAGCTCAATAACTTCCATTTACATGATTTATCGTTTTGCTGTGTTCACTCTGTCAAAACTGGTCCTGTTCTTTTCAGGTCAGTTTTGTTTACAGACTTTATGATTAATTAATGTTATGATACTGACAGGATGTAGAACACAAAGTATTAATGTTTTAATGACCAGGTTTTAACAAAAGGTCAAACTGGGAGACACTTTCACTGGAAAGGCGACTTTGCTGCACCCAAATCAACTTTTGTTTTTCATTAAACTTGGTTAAATATAGCAAACATTGTGAAACAAAGTGACCCAAATTCTGTTCTTCTTACTGGAAATAAATTTAACTGAGCCTAAAAGAAACTGAAAACTAGAATTCATTGTTTTAATACGGCAAACCTGATAAATCTACTGCAGCGTATTTGGGCCAAAAAAAACACACAAAAAAATTAGTGAATTCCTAATAATCTCAACTGTTCTAGAAAGAAACAAGGAAATTTGATAGCATAAAAGTCAAATTTTTAGATTAATATCATAAAAACAAACTTGTAAATTTTACTAGAACATTTCTGATATTAATCACAAAGTTTCTGAGTTTTTGGCAGAAATTTGCTCCTTTTTTTTCTATTTGTGACGGTTTTTAATCCACCGTAAAAATCCCAGTCATGTTTTGGATCAACAATAAATATCAGGAGAGTTTTGGCCGTCATGAAAAGAGGTTTGCACTTCCTGTATTAAGTTAAATGTCCTTTTACTGCTCAGCTCCTCTGGAGTCGGGTCTGGTTTAACCGAGCGACCTTGCCACTCACAACATGGCGGCCATGTTTCTCTTAGCGGCCCGTCTGGTGGAAACCGTCTCACATCCTCTTGTTTTGTGTTTCAGGAGGTGAAGGTTCAGCCGAGACCGGCCAGAAGGAGACGTCCACCTGCGACATCTGCCAGTTCGGAGCCGAGTGCGACGTGGACGCCGAGGACGTTTGGTCAGTCCGAACTCTTCCTCCTCCGCACCGCCCGGCCCGGCCCGGCTTCTGACTCTGCTCAAAAACACCTACAATCAAATCAGTCCAAATATAGCCGTTCGCCTCAAAGAACTGGAAGCGTGGCTCCTCTGTCTCCTGCTGAACACCCACTGAGGGTTTTTATTGCATGGCTGACCATTTCATTTAACCTCAATTACCAGAGCAGGGCCGGGAGAGAAAGGAGATTTTCGCTTATGCTGGAAATCCAATTACTCTCCTTACAGGACTTGGCAATGTCAGAGCAAAAAAAAAAAAAAAAATGTCTTGGACTCGCGTAGGAGAAACTAGTTCAGCGATAAAATAACATTTGTTGAAGGTTTAACCATTTCCTGCAGGTTCTCCAGCCCTGTTGTGTCAGAAACTCCTGGAATCAGCAAAGAAATCCCAGCTGGAAATTAGGAGCGTCCTGAGAGTCTGACTCCATCAAACGGCTTGATGTAATGGGGAGATAATGTACCCCAGTGTGCAATAACCATAATGCCGAGGAATGGCTTCATGATGCATTTTGAGCCTCGTTGCTAATACTAAACAGCCGCACTCGTCCCGATGCCACCCACTTTTCAAATGCTCCGTAACACGCCTCTAAAACTCAGAAATTGATTTAATGGCACTTTACGAATTCCCTGCGGGGGAATTTATCCAATCACTGCAGGACGGAGTTGACGGTTTGAACACATAAAACTGAAACGGCGACGAAAATGGAGCCTCGATCTTACCTGAAATGAAGACATTTACACATAGGAGAGCAACTCAATAGCATTTAGAAAATTGAATTTGACATAAATATTATAACAGACATTAATATTTCAGCGTCTCCTCGTGTAAAAGCGAAACTACGAGTGTTTAATCTTTAAAAGCCCCAAGGTGTGTTGATGGGAAGGTTTGTGGTGGATAATCAGGGGGGTAATTGCGACCCGACGGTGGGTGATTTTCCTGAAACGGCAGCCAACGGCGGCTGCAGCGCCAGGCTGTTTTGATTAAAATGACAGGTTAGGCCAATCAGGCGGCAGCTGGTTTTAATCAGACACGCTGTCAGTTAATCACACGGTGATTGGAGAGAGGTGGCTGTAATCAAAAACCGTCTTATTTTTACACAAACAGCCCACATTAATAAACAGTTTAGTTCTTACAGCAACTTTTAAAGGAGGAATGCAGCATTTTGTTGCTGCCTGAATGGGCAATTATTAGTTTCAAAGGGGTGTTTTAGCCTTTTTGTTCTGCTTAAATGGTTTGTCCAAAGAGAGTAATTAGCTTCCACGGTGCTTTCTGCAATCCCTGCCTGGAAATCCAGGCTGTGCTTTAATCTGCTCTGGTCAGAAAAATGCATCTACTCATCATGGCCAAGAATGTCTCATTTCTTTCTTTTAATGATTTATTTGAACTGTTCCTTTGACACAGTGGAGTGATTACACGGCTTATAGCTGCAGCTGCTTTTAAAGAAGAACTGGGAGCTCAAACTGCAGCTCAAACTGCAGCGCTGCAAGGCTCAAATTTATCCATACCACCAATAGAAGATATGCTAGCCATCAGCAAACCGCAGGCTCAATATCCAACCCACCTCTTGGTAAATATTATCTAAATGGTTTGTATTTAAGTCACAGAAGGTTGAAGTTTGAGTTTTGCGGAGGCTTTAGGTTCGTATTAACCTGCTTCATCTGTTCTAAAACCAGTTTGGATGTGTTTGGGTTCGTTATCCGCAGGAGTGGTCACAGTCCCGCTAATCAGCTAATAGCATTTAACTAATTTTGAAAACATTCAGGACATTTAGATTCCCATAAATCAATTTATTCTAAAGTGCTAACTTATTTGAGTGTCTTTCTAAACATCTGTGTTGAAATTTTGGCCTTTAACTGTTTCTTCATTAACATTAGCTTCAGCACATTAGCAGTTTTGCTAACTTTGAAAACATTTAGCACATGTTCACTGGGAGAGAATGTCACTCAGGCAACATTCAAACACCTGATTGCAGCTGCACCACAATGGAGCCCCACTTTAGAGGTCCTTATTTTCAGACCTAATTCTTATGTTTATCCATTTTGACAGCATGAAATAACCCGTGTTTGCCTGCTATAATAAAAGGTTATGCCTGGTCAGGAGAAAATTGTCATTTCAGCCCATTCTCTCCCCAAAGTATTATTGATTCCATTCGTCATCATTTGTGCTTCACCAGAAAATGAATATTTTTCCGTCTCTTGCTTCATGGATTCAGATAAAGAAAAATGTCCGGAGTGTTGTGGTGAAGATACCGCGGCGCTGAGTGAACCTCATTTGGCAGAACGCTTCACAGCCTTTATCTGCACTCCGCCCTTTTATAGCTCCTATTCGCTGGAGCCGAGCAGCGGGCAAAAAATACACTAATTTGCCCCAGAGGGATCAATAGAGTGTCACAAAATCCCATTTAGATCCATTTGTGGTGTAAAACTGTAATTACCCACAAAAATCTATGCTTTCAAACCCATCAATAGCGGCCATCATTGTTGATGGAATTAAAGGAGGTTGCTTGGCGAGCGGCTGCTGGACCTCCTGAGGCTGCAGACTCACAGATGTGTCCAAGACTTTTCTCTGGATGTTGAGTGAATTTAAAATAAAAACACCAGGTTGGAGGATGGAAAACTGGCTTTGCTGTCAAGTCTGCTTTTCTTTGTGGCTATTCCTGGGTTTGATGTTTGTGTTTTTATAACTCCTAATGAGTGTTTGTCAGAAAATGATCCAAGCAATATTTTCTGCCTGTTTAGTGGAAGATGTGAACATTTGTTGTTTTAGCTTTCAGAGCTGTTTGTGTCTCCATAAGTTGTTGGTCAACAGATTTGGCTGTTTTCTGAGCTTTCAGTTGAATAAAGTTCAACATCTCTGTTTACGTTTTGGTTACTGACTGTTAAAAATCCTTCAAGTATTTACCGTTTATATTCATGCTCTTATTTTGAAGTAGGTCAAGGATTTTTACGCTGCAGTTCCATTTCCTCTCCAACATTCATTTCATCCACCAAAAACTTTATTTTAAAAAAACAGAGGAATAAAATAAGACATAGCAACTGAAAACAATCAAGGGCAGATATAACCTGTATCTGAAGTTAGTGGTGTAGCATTAGCTTCAGCTTTAGCATTAGCTTCAGCTTTAGCATTAGCAGAACTTTAGCATTAGCAGAACCCGTTCTTAATGGTTAGCGCAGCTAACCTTTTAGTCAGCGGCGTTCCTTCAGCTTTACCTGTAGCTATTCTGACTGCTTTTTAAAATTAACTTTCATAATTTGCTAGCTGTACATCTGGAAATGGATGATTTATTAGGAAAGTCTAGTAGCACCAAAAATGTCTTCTTTTGTGATAAATTTCCATCTGTTCTTTATTCTGTTTCTTTTACATTTAATCATACTGGCTGATTGTGTGTTAAGGCTGAGCTGAGTGTTTGGTTTAATTTGTTGGCTGTTTCACTGCTGATAATAAAAGCAGGTTTAGATTGGAAAGCTAATTAACTGTAACACCGGTGGAAATGTAAAAAATCTCAAGATAAAAAAAGAAATGGCGGCTTGTTGATTGGTTCAGGATGAGCAGACCTGAAGCGACCTGAAATCAAACTTCTCAGCCCTCAGGTGAGGCAGAAAATAAAAACAGAGAAGAAGATCCAGGGAGGAGAGACGGAGAAACATGATGTTTAAATCAACATAGCTGGAGCACAGCACTCATCTCCAGACATTCATTTATTTCTTACTGCAGCTACAATAAAGCTTTGCTTACTACAAATTGAATTTCTATATTTGGAGGCGCTCACCTGGCAGTGACACCTCAGAAGGAGTTATCCCCCCGCCGCTGCAGACAAACAAACACATCTGATCGTTTTTCCCTCTGAGCTTCACCCTGAAGTCGTGTCGCATCTGAAACATGAACAGTCTCACATTGATCTCCGTATTTCAGCGCCGCTTTGAACCACCGCTTATTTTCTAAGTTTTTCTGCCCAGTTTGAAACGATGCATTAAAAAAACTGGGAATTAAGTCAAAATTCAAAACTCTGCTGCTTCTCAGCAGCTTCCTTTGCTTCCTGAAGGATTAGGATTTCTAAAACTTGTTTCACTCTACTCCAGGGGTGCCCAATGTGTGGCTCCAGGGCCATTAGTGGTACTTTGAATAATTTGACCGCACTTTAGAACGGTGCAAGTTTGGTCCTCTGACACTTAGGATGAGCTTTTTATTCTAAAAACTTTAAATCTTCTTAAACATAAAACATTAAGTACAACACAACATTTTTTTGTTTATTAGCTTTTTTCTTTGTGCTTTTATTTTTATTTTGTAGTAAGTTGTGCCACATTTTACCAAAATGTTGCTTGACTTGGTCACACAAACCAATGTACTATTCAAAATTCAGCAAAGGTTTTAGAAGGAAATTCTCATTTTAGTTTCTGGACAAAAACTGTAAATACTTTGTAGACCCGTTGCAGCGCAAAAAATCCAAAAAGCTGCTTGCTGACGATGGCTAGCATTGGTTTTAGCTGTCAAGTTGTCAACATTACACACCAAATCTTAAATTATATGCAACGTATAAAATAAAAAGGGATGCAGTGTTTTGCTTCTAATTGTCAACACTACAAAAACTAGATAAAAAGATCAGGAAAAAGTTTTGATCAAGAAAAGAATATCGAGGGAGAGAGAAGGATAGCAGCTATGCTAGCTTGACTATGACAACCTTAACATGTAGATGTGATGTGGAATTCTTTGTTTCGGTTCAGTGGACCATAAGAAAGGCGACTCACACACCAACTCTCTGACAGATCATCAGTAGAGCAAGTGTTCAAATTAGCAAATCTAAATTAGCTAATAGCAGCTAATCTGCCACGGTGATCAATTATTAATAATCACAAAATAAACACCAAACCTGAAAACATGAAACTGTAACGGATTGAATGTTCTGTGTGAGAAATGTTTGGCTGTTTGTTGGTGAATCCTGAAGCATAAAGTGGTGTTGTTGTCTGTTGCTATGGCGACGAGTCTTGGTGCAGCAACACAGAGAGTGAGAAAAAGATGAATATGAGCGGTTTTGAGTCGTTCCTCAGTGTTTTTTCTGTGGCGCTCTGAATTCATACCAACATCTCCAGCTTTCATTTTATCAGTTTACAGCATGAAACAGTTGAAAAATAATTAGCCTAGAAAGTTAAATAGCTATGAAAAGTATGTAAAAAATATTGTTTATTTAATTGTTGTTCAGGTAATAGAGAAATAATTCACCATAATATTATTTTGTTTGGCATTAGGGCAATAAAGAAAACTTTCAACTTGGGGATTTTGACCCTCTGTGCAAAAAGTTTGGACACCACTTCTCTAATCATGCCTACTTTTGCTTTGTGTCTTCATTATGCTGCAGGAACTACAACAAAATTGCTGCTTTATGTTTTTTTTCCCACCAGCGATAAACATCGCTGTGTCCCTGATGGCATTAAAATTCAGTCTTGTGCTGATTACAGGAGTTCCTGGGAGATGAGGGATAATAATTATGTTTAATAAAATCCAGGCTGCAACATTTTCTCCATGCACAGATGTTTTTAAAAATGCGGATTTAAATGATTCAGTGTCAATGTCTTGCAGCCTGTTTTAGATAACAGGAGAAGTGATGATGACACTGCAGAACATGATGAAGGTGTTCCTCCAGTAAAACTGAGAGAAAATATTTTCTAACAAGAAGGACAACGCTGTGTTTTATCTCATTTAATTGATTAATGCGTTAGTTAATTAGTTTGATTGATTAAGTAGGTTTCATTGAGCCAAGAATTTACCTTTATTATTATTTTATTCCAGCTCCAGTCAGTTTGTCTGTAAAGTCTGGTTCTTTTCCGGAGGTGTGAATGCTGATTGAACTCTGGTCCACCTCCAAACTTCGGCCTCGGTTTGGTTTAAGTTAAATTTGGTTCGGTTTGAACGTATATGTTAACTCCGAGCGGACCAGAGACCGCTCCAAAAGCAGGAACTGGACTACAACGCAGGGCAGGGTAAATACAACCAAAACAAACGTGTTAGCTTAGCATTAGCAGAAGAAATGGCTTGAGGTCTTTAACCAAAGACAAAAGAGAAATCCTACAACTGCCTCTCTGTTTTTGTTTTAATTTGTTGCTTTCAGTGTCGCCTTCAGAGGTTTTTGCGTCGTTTCCTTCAGTGGTTCTTGGTGCAGCGCCCCCACAGGCCAGGAGGGGAACAGGTTGCTCAAAGGGTTTGGATCGTTTGACTTGGTGTGGTGAGAAAGTGAACCACAGCAGCTGGAAATGTAACAAATGTTCCAACTTTGGTTCCAATCGAACCAATTCTTATAACTCTCTAACATGGAAACGGTTCTGCTTCTTTTTTCTGCCATGCTCTATTCCATCAATAGTCCCTGGACTATTAGAGTTTAATGTCGCACAGCAAAGCAGCAGCATTCACCCGCATGTCACGGTGGGTGTGCATCGGATGTTTTCTATTCTCCTTCTCCTGCTTTTCCCTCCCGTTTTGCTGCGTCTCTCTCTTTTCTCTCGCTCAGTTTTCCACAGGATTACAGTGAAATTTGAGGCAGAGGATTATAAAAAAATCAATGCAGTGTTCAGTTGCAACTGGGTTTGCTGCTGGGGATTTGTACACAACACGGAGCGGTTAGTGGGAGACGCCGGCTTTGCTGCTTGGTGTGTGTTGGCGTGTGAAACGGGGCTGAAATGCACGTAAAGCTGCCTTTTTTAGCTGGGAGTCTGCAGACCGTCGGGGGAAGAGGGAGGCTTTGATTGCAGGGAAATCACAGGGAACTAATCAATACGACACATCCTGCTAAGAAACTCTCACACACACACTGCTTTTCTACACATCCCTCTCCGATAACTCCCGTTTAACACCCCCCACCTCTCCGTACCGATCCACAAACATGCAGAGGAATGGGAGCGAAGGTGCTGCTGAAACACGGATTATCACCAGGCGACTCGTGTCCCAACTGTGTGTGTGTGTGTGTGTGTGTGTTGGCGCACTGCAGTCAGGTGGTACCATGCCTATTGTGGAGACAGTGAGAGGCCTGATTAAAAATGTATGGAGGCTCTCAGGATGGAAGACTCCTCTGTGATGGGATTAAAGCACATGAATACATACATATGATGATGATGATGGTGATGATGGTGTGGTCTGGTTAGTCGCTTTGATTTGTATGGAAGAGGATTAGAACCGCTGAAAAGAACTAATTCTGATTTCAGTCTCAGATTATTGAGAGAAAACGTGAACTTCTCTGTAAACACTTCAAAATTAGACTAAGGATATAAACGTCTAACTACCTGAATAACTTTTAACAGTCAATAACCAAAACCCAGATGTAGAACTTTATTCAACTGAGAGTAAATTAGCGCTTCAATTTAGCTGATGCTAACATTTACAAGTTAGCTAAACGGGAGATTAGCTCCTATGTTAGCGGATTATCTTAAATGTTCCATAACGCCACAGTTTAAAGACAAAGGAGGCTTTTTGTTTGTTTATATATGAATATATATGGTAAAATAAGCTTAGAAAGATCATTTAAAAAGCTGTTATTAGTATTATTATTGTCATTAACTGGTCAGTAATGTAAAGCTTTTTGATCTTAACTTTAGTAAAACTGTCTGAGCAGCACTGGATCACAGAGCTGTTGGAAAGTGTGTTTTCAATTTAAAAGGCTGATTTTACCTTTCTGCTTTCCCAGACATCCTGCCGTGTGTGGGTGTGTGTGTGTGTGTGTGTGTGTGTGTGTGTGTGTGTGTGTGTGTGCGTGTGCGTGTGTGTGTGGTTGAAATGTGCACACTGACTGTTGTGTTAGACCTGATCAGCAGAAATTACAGCCGTCCCCTGACAGAACGCCTGATTCTGTAATTATAACTGTCACTGGTTTCTGAGCGCCGCGGTAACGCTACGTTTGCATACACGCCCCCGTGGGCGCCGGACCTCACTCATACACACACACACACCTACACACACACACATTCATAAACGCAGGCGTCACTAAAAGACAAGGCTGTTCCTCCCTGAAACATCAACAAAAACTGCCTGGTGTCCCTAATTTTTTGCTGCTGAAACTTAAAAATTAAGAAATGACAAGATTTTATGGATGGATATAAATGATCTCCTAGGAAACCACGTGGTGTTAGCTTAGCTACTAGCAGCAACAGCTAATCTCAGCAATCAGTTACTAATAATTGCAATGTAAACATCAAGCCTAAAAACATAAAAATGCAACGGACCGAATAGTCTATGTGGGAAATGTTTGAGTCTTTTTCATCGTTGAGTCCCGATGCATAAAGTGGCGTTGTTGTCGGTTGCTATGGCAACGAGTTTGCATGTAGCGTAGCCGACGCAGAGAGCGAGAAAAAAGTGGTTTTCAGTTTTTCTTTGAAGGTTTTTCTGCGTTATTTTTCCCTTTGCTGGAGCCCAGCAAGTCAAGTGGGCAGTAATTGTGAAAGTCTAATTTTTCTCCACATAATCTGTCCATGTTTTACTGCTGGAGGTTCAACACCACCAGCCACGCTACACCAACTCTGTCAGAAACATGGAGCCAAAGTTTATTAATAAACGTTCAGGAAATGCTCGACTGTTTGAACAACTTGTCATTTTTCTGTTAATCTTAAAGTTGTTGTGCTAACGCTTTAGCCTTTAGCATGCATCATCTGTCCAGGGTTCTATGAAATTTATGTAAACTAAACTGTTTTTAGATCTGAAGTAAATGTTTCTCAGATAAAGTCTATTCTTAAATCTTTGTTACTGGATCTCATTAAGAGACGCAGGACACAAAAAAGTAAAATTAAAATCTCAGTGAACTTTATAAACATTATGCTCACAAACAACACCCGTGGTCTTACTGCTAACTCCCTGTTACATGATGAAGTCCAATGTTAAGGATTTTTTTGTCCAAAAAGTTCCTTTTTTATCTACTTTGAAAGTGAAAACCAAATAAAATCTATATAGTTTAAATGATATGTAGATGGATGCATATTTGTGGTTTTACAGTGTTTTTAAAAGGAGATGGAGTTGCAGCTGCAGTGGGCATCGTCTAAAACTTGCTCCCTTCCGCTAAGGATGTCACTTAGCGGCATACATTATGATGTTATGTTGCTGATTAAATAAAGATCTGTGGTAATGCCATCTAAAAGATGTGTTTGAATGTTGGTTTCAGCAACTTAATTTATCATAAACTATCCCGATGTTTTGTTGTTTCACTTGTTGCTGTTCTGTGTAAATGCTGTATTTTTCCGTGAAACGGGTAATAAAGCCTGTCGTTACTCCAAAGCTTTGCGTCTTGCGTTGGAAATATCTTAAATCTGCTGAGTCAGCAGAGCTTCCTGCCAGCATCGGGCGGAGGAGAAGCAGGTGGTTTCGTTGAATTCAGCTGTAACCAAACGGGATCCGTTCATAACAAGTTTGGCTTGTGATGTTCCAAAAGCACCATGTAGTCAGTGTGATAATTTGACTCCTATAGTAACTATCCAGAGATCATCAGCATCAGCCGGTGTTTAGAAAAAAAAAAAGTCAGACCCGACTTTGTGCAACAAACTTTTGCTGCTCACGAAGAATGATCTGTTTATTGCTCTTTTAATTCTCCATAATAGACTTAGTAAAAGCAGGAGAAGGGGAGTGTGTGTGTGTGTGTGTGAGGGGGGGAGGCGCAATATTTGCCGTGAAAATAGCTAATAAAGCCTCCAAGTAGTTGTGAAGGGTTTTTGCGCTTACGTCACTATGACGTCACCGCGACTAGTCGACATCGACTCGACTATTATCATGATGTAGTCGACCTTAAAAAATATGTAGTCGTTCAACCCCTATTGCATGTAGCGTAGCCGACGCAGAGAGCGAGAAAAAAGTGGTTTTCAGTTTTTCTTTAAAGGTTTTTCTGCGTTATTTTTCCCTTTGCTGGAGCCCAGTAAGTCAAGTGGGCAGTAATTGTGAAAGTTTAATTTTTCTCCACATAATCAGTCCATGTTTTACTGCTGGAGGTTCAACACCACCAGCTACACCAACTCTGTCAGAAACATGGAGCCAAAGTTTATTAATAAACGTTCAGGAAATGCTCGACTGTTTGAACAACTTGTCATTTTTCTGTTAATCTTAAAGTTGTTGTGCTAACGCTTTAGCCGTTAGCATGCATCATCTGTCCAGGGTTCTATGAAATTTATGAAAACTAAACTGTTTTTAGATCTGAAGTAAATGTTTCTCAGATAAAGTCTATTCTTAAATCTGTGTTACTGGATCTCATTAAGAGGCGCAGGACACAAAAAAGTAAAATTCAAATCTCAGTGAACTTTATAAACATTATGCTCACAAACAACACCCGTGGTCTTACTGCTAACTCCCTGTTACATGATGAAGTCCAATGTTAAGGATTTTTTTGTCCAAAAAGTTCCTTTTTTATCTACTTTGAAAGTGAAAACCAAATAAAATCTATATATTTGCTGATTTATGTTCAATATTTGTTTCTTGCTGAAAACATTGTTGCCTTTTAATTAGTCTACAGTGTTTTGGGGTGTAATTATGTTTCTCCCTCCTCTTTGCAGCTTTGCAGTGATTTTTTTAACCCATTTTGTTACATTATAATCTTTCATGGTATTTTCCATCTGGATTTTTCTTTATGTTATCTAATATAAAAGTTAGAAGTTGAGTGACCACTCTTTGTCCCAGTTAAACTGTACAGCTCTGTTATCGCCGGTTCTTTCATCGTTAATTGCTTTCTGAACACCATTTGTCTGTCAGCCCTCTGGTGCAACTGGTCCCTCTTTGCAGAGTTAAATTCGTTTTTCTGTATTGTGTGAAACCTGAATGAGCTGAAACACGGTCCAAAGTCCTGCCTCAGTTCAAGCTGTGCTGCTTTACCCCTCTTACTCTTTCAACCTCATAGTCAACACTGTGCAGAATCCAAATTTACCCTTTTAAAGATGCATCAACATGGAAAGGAGCAGAAAAGAGCAGAGCTGTAACGGGATTTCTTGTTCTTCAGGTGCGTCTGCAACATCGACTGCTCTCACATCAGCTTCAACCCGGTGTGCGCCTCCGACGGACGCTCCTACGACAACCCCTGCCAGGTGAAGGAGGCGTCCTGCCAGAAGCAGGAGCGCATCGAAGTCAAGTACCTGGGCCGCTGCCAAGGTCCGGCGCTCACACACAGACGCATGCATGCAGTCGCAGTGAGAGGTGGAAAAACACTCAGACACAGAGAGGGAGGTGTCGGCTGGTCTGGAGGAGCAGATGCTCGCTTCGAAACACAAAACAAAGAAAACACTCTGATTCTGTGGATTTTACTTAAAGGGGCAGTATTACAAGTAACTGAAAAATGCTGTATATATCACCTCTGTCTCTTTAAGAAAATCCTGCTCTTTCTGAGGCTCCGCCTTCAGGAAGTCATCCCAACATGGCTCCTCTATTGACGCTTTAACATTTTCACCAGCTCAGATGTAGCTCCTATGATGACCTCATGGGGTTTTTGCTAATTGCTGCTGGCTAGTCTGAAGGAGTTGAGAGGGGGAGGAGTTTCGCCTCGAAGGCGGAGCCAGGTCCACCCATGTGTTTTAACAGCTGAATGGTTGCCATGGAGATTAAAGGATTTCTCAGACATGCATGTAAAAATCAAAGCAACAGTCCAGGTCTGTTTTTGATGAAAGTAACATTTTAACTTGACGTAAAGATAAAATAAAAGGTTGTTTTTACCTGATACTGCCCCTTTGATATCAATCCCTCCAGGATGTTAAAATGGTTTTTTGATTGTTGCAAACAAAAATTACAGATTTTGCAGCTCCTGGGTGATACTGGAATAAGTTTTATACAAAAATATGCCCACCTCTAGTTTTTAGCTCATCCAAACGCTGCAGAAAAACAGAGTTTCTAATCCCATCCAGGATGGGTCCAGGATGGGATTAGAACCCACAACCTTCTCATTGCGCAGCCCTTAATATTTAACACACATAAAAATCAGAAAAATGTTGACCTATTTAAGCATTTTCCTTCAGGACTCACCCAATTGTTTTCTCTGGGGTTTGTCAGAGAAAAATTCTCTTTTATAACAAACTTATGCAAAGCTCTTTCTTCCCTCTGAAGTGAGCAGCAGATCCGCCTCCTTTCTGCTCTGTGTTCACAGTAGTTCATCACAACAGACGATATTTAACCTCTGAGCAGAACGGTTTGCATTCAGGCGTCAGGTGGACAGGTGCAGGGATGATAATCTGCGTCGGTTTGAGACTAAGATGGCGGCCTGAGCCGGACTCTGACATTTCTCTGACCTTTCCAGGCGACATCACTACTGGGAACAAAGGAGACGGACACTTTTCTCCAACAACGGGTGAGTGCTTCCTGTCGAAATGAGGATCGCCCAGGTGGCTGCAGCATATGTGCATTTAGGAATGCTGAGTGTGTGTGTGTGCGTGTGTGTGTTTGTGTGTGTGTGTGTGTGAACAGAGGACTCAGGGACAGGACTGGCCCGCGGCTTGTACATCCCCTGTCCGGATCACTACAAGAACTACTGCGCCCACGGAGACTGTCAGTTCCCCAACATGCTCTCCCAGCCGTCCTGCAGGTACACACCCACTCACACACCCACACACACTCTCACACACACAGCAGTAATGCTACAGAGCCTCCCACCGTCTGCTGTTCTGCTATTTAGTATAAAATGCAGAACTTTTAACATTAACATAACCGATTTTTCTTCACACATTTATTTTGTGTCTCATTTTACCAATTTGTGACATGTTGTATTCATGCTAGACATAACTTTAAATAATTATAATAATAACAATAATAATGTGACAATAATATTACACAATAAAAGTGTAATCGGAAATCTCACAACCCCCATGCAGTACCTCAGGATCCCTGTAGGGGTCCCTGCCGCCATGTTGAAGAGCTCTAATCTAGGCTTTGTGGAAAGCCTCACAGGTGGGCACAGCCAACTAAAATATTAGCTGTGCTGATGCTAAAGTAGTAACAGTGAAGCGCTACGCTAACATAGTGTTTAGTGGAAGCTAACGCTAAAGAGCTAACTTCAACGATGTGTTACAAGGAGAACTTGAACAATTTATGTTTGTGAATTTTTGCATGTTTTGTTAACGCCACTTATTTGTTCATGTAAATGTTGTTTTCTCCTGGACGCCTCATTCATTGGTTTGTTGTAAATTTGCCATTTGATCAACGAATTTCCTAGGAAAGAAAGAAATAAGAGAACAGGAAATCAAACTGCTGCATAACCTGTCTTCCCCCACTTCAAAATACGAGCATTAAGAGAGTTGGAAGAAATTTTAATAATCGATAACCAAAACTTTAACAGTTCAATTTTATTCATGAGACTGCGCTTTAGAATTTATTTTAAAAAATTTGTGGAAGCTAAGTGCGCTAAATGCTAAGGAACAGGAGGGAGTCGACAGCCAGAATTTCAACACAGATGTTGAACTTGATTCACCTGAAAGTTGCAAAATAACCGAGTAAATTAGCACTTTAGGATTTATCAATCAATTTAGGGGAAGCTAAGTGTGCTAAACATTTTCAAAGTTAGCCAACATGCTAAAGTGCTGAATCGATTTTATATTTAGCTAAAGCAAATTTCAACACAGATGTGAAATTTTATTTACCAAAAAATTTACAAAACATTAAAATAATAGTGCACGAATAATAGTGTTGCTAAATGTGCTAAAAGTTTTCAGTTAGCTTAAGCGCTAATGAAAAATTAGCTCTATTGTTGGCGCATTAATAGAAGTGTGCCCAGCACTGAAAATTATTAAAATAAAATATACTGTATGTGTTTACAAGGAGCAACTCAGTCAGAGGCCTTTTCAGATTCACTACGAGACTGACTGCTACAGGAAACTTTACCATCTACAGCGACTCTTTGAATAAACTTAGATGATATGAGTTACAGCATTTACTTTACCTTTTCTCCATTCAGATAACTAGCAGAGAAAAGTAATAATAGCCGAATACAGAGAGTACTGATTATTGTTTTTTACATTTTCTCAGCTTTGTGGATGTGATATTGATGTTACTTTTATAAACTGTATTATTATGTAGGTGATGTATTTATCAGAGTGGAATCAAAATTATCTGCAAACTAAAATAAAAGCCTGACACGTAACAAAGCTAATAAGGTGTGAAATTTTACAGTTGCTTAGAAATGCTGGGGCCTTTTGCTTAGTTAATTAAACTTGTTTATGCTGACTGACTGTCAGTGCAGAGTGGAGTTAGTGTAGAAGCTCGCCTCCTGCTGAGGTGATAAGCCGAAGACGAGCCGCTCCACTCCAAAATGAATCCCATATTGTGGTTCTCGCAGCTTAAAGAGGATGCCGGTGTTCCCCGGCGCCCACGTGTTACAATCCGGGTTTTCGAGGGGGCGTCGGCAATCACAGCTCCCGCTTTGGTTTGCATGTGTGCAAAAAACAAACAAAAAAAGAGCTGCGTGACGCTGATCAGGAGGCACTGGAGACGCTGATCAGCAACTAGCGAAATTAAATTCTACCTCTGATACGGTGGAAGGTTCTGCGGGGAAACATTAAGGTCTGCAGGAACGTTAAAATGTCCCTCATGAGGTAAAACGGCAGATATTACATGATAGACAATATCCAATAACTACTAAATGCATGTCAGCGGCTGAATGCATTTAAGACCTGGGCAAGATGGCTGACAGCAAAGCGGATTCAAGTGACTTTGAATTTGTTGTTTTAGCAGTTTTTTGGCAGTTCTTCTCAGTCCAGATGTTTTGTGGGCTGGACTAGTTATGAGTGAAATAATCTGCCAGTGGAACTACTTCTCTTTTTTTACAATCAATATTAAGAAATTATTGACTTGAAACAAGCTCCTATATCTTGCTGAAAAGTTACTTGTAAGTTAAATTTGTCTTATTTCAAATGTGTTATTTGCATTAGAAACTAGACCAGAATTACTTGGTAAAATTTTGTGTTTTTGCAGTGAAGCAGCCATTAACCAGCACATTCAGCAGTAAAACCAGCTGACCAAACATGGGTAACAGGGCAGAACTTTGTTGCCGTTGCTAGGTAACGGGGCAGAATTCTGCCGGCGTTGCTAGGTAACGGGGCAGAACTCTGCCGGCGTTGCTAGGTAACGGGGCAGAACTCTGCCGGCGTTGCTAGGTAACGGGGCAGAACTCTGCTGGTGTTGCTAGGTAACGGTCAGTGCGTGCTGACATTGAGTGAGTGACATTCTGGAGGTTTTTGAAAAGATTTGTTTTCCAGACGCCCTTTAAAGTTTGTGCTGTGACAAAGTTCATGGGGAGAGAATACTTTGGTAATGGCAGTGAGCAACACAAGCATTGGGTAAAAGTAAAGATTATCTGAAACAAACCGGATCCACTCAGGTCCAAACCGAGGATCTGGTTCTGCATCCCAGCTGGACTGGGAATCACTTCCTCCCTGCTCTGATTGGTGCGAGCTGCATTTACCTGCAGACTTTAGCCAGGTGTTTCTACTCTCCTGGCAAATCAATCAGCTGTTTCACCGGCAGGATGGCGGATCTGCAGGAAGTGACCAAACATCTCCATCGTTTTCTGTTGGGTCACTTCTCCATGATAGAGTCTAATAATAAGAAAATGTTGGTGAAACAGCTTACACGGCAGAATTAATTAGCAGTTATACAAAGCCGTTCCTGGGTTTAGTACTTCTTTATTTCCTGTCGTAAATGCTCACATCAGATCATAAAATAGAGACAACTGATTGTCTGAAATTGCAACGCCGCTCCGTTTCTGCACAGAGGAAACAGGAAAGGCTCGTTTTCATTGGCGAGCCAACCAACCAGCGCTTTCTTAAAGCCTTTGTTTATAAGCACAGTGAACTACTGTGCATGATGACTCTGTGCTGCTAAACTTCCCCAATCAGATTTATCAACTTATCTGTCCTGCTGGCCTCAGATCAGCATCAGGATTTAATGAAGCTCTTCAGACTTTTGATCACAGATAACCTGGATAAATACCTGCTTTTTTGCCTCCCGCACTTTAAATATTCATTTGTGACGCTGATTTAAATTCATCTGCTGGTGCTTGAGTGATTGTCTATAGGGACATTTCTTATCGTCTGAGCATCATTCAGTTTATTGGCTCCAAGTGTCTAATTTGCATTTTTCAATAAAATGTAACAAGTAACAGCAAAATATTGGGGAAATGCAGTCGCATCATTAATATAACTCTGTTATGGCCTCTTATTGATATTTAATCAGCATGACTGGGAATTACAATAATTCAGTCTGCGAGGAAGAGGAGAGTTAAGGTTAAACTCTGAAAGGTTTTGCATCTCCAGAGTGATTTTTCACATTTTAAGCCCAAAACAAACACACTTATAACTATTTAGCAGTGGTGTTTCCAAAGGGGGGGCTGGTGGGGACCAGGGCCCACCTGAAAAAATGCTGCTCCTCCCCAGAGATTTGTGTTCTCCGAACAAGACATGAATGTAAAGTCAAGCCACATTTTCTAAAGAAGTTCTATAAATAATCAGGTTCCTGAAACACTTGAAATAGAATATAATATTACTTTGCATCAATCTGGTGGTTAATGACCTGAATAACAGATTAAAAACTATAAATATCTTTGTTGCTGAGCTCATATCTATTTATTCAATGCGTTAGCAGCAAAAGGGGTTTTTGAATTGAAAATGTTGCTTATTTTCTAGACATAAAATGTGATTGATTAATTAAGTATAGACCCTACAATTAACTCAATTAAAAGTGTTAAGTCCCACCTCCAATAACATTTTTGCTGTTAACAGAAAAGAGCAAAATGCTTTCAGTTAAATAGTAAAGAACATGATTTTAATATCCCAATTTAAACATCCTTCTGAAAATAATTAGCAAATCAAAGTTTTGGTGAAAAACTCTGAATGTTTTGCAGGAACGTCTTTCTGTTTAGTGGTAGAACATGTTGGAGCTCAGCGGACTGCAGTAAAACTGGGTTAGTTTAATTAAAATGTACCCAGGTAGCTTTTGTTTACTTTCCACCCAAAGTCAAATGTTTGGGGGTGTAGGGATCACCAAGCCTTACTCTCACAAAATGGCTGACTCTGCCATGGGTTAATACTTACTTTTGTGAGAATAAGCTCTTATTTTGAAGGGCTGTCTTAGTCATGTCACGGACACAAACATCTGTAATCCAGCACAGAGTGCAGGTACAGTATATTTTATCCATAAACAGCAGTGATGTTAAGACCTTATTGATGTTACGGACCTTAAAAAACCCACAACTCAGATAAATCCGAGCAGAAACATCTTTCAAATAATTTCCAGCCTCACATGGCAGCAGCAGGGGGTCCTGACGCCTCTCAGTTTCTCCTCCGTTGTCTGTAACCTCCATCGCCCCGACTCGCCCAGACAGACCTTCTGGTTGCATACTGAGCAGCGATTACCAGGCTGGCCGTGCAGAGGATCTCTGCTGCCCCCTGCTGGCTGCCCAAACCAGCCCAGTGGTTGTCTTCCCCCAAATAATGAGACCAGAAAGCAGAGCGGTGTGGATTGGGAATGATGAGTGTGTGTCTGTGTGCAGCACAGCGTCCCAAACAGAACAAGGTTGCACTGTGCTTCCTCACATGCTGTCGGGTGGAGCGGATGGAGAATAGAAAGGAGACGGTGTGTGTTTGTGCTAAACAAGGATGCGCAGGTGTTGGTGGGTAACAACCTCCCCGGAGACGGCAGGAGCGGCTAGAGAAGAGGAGCTGCTGCGGGATATTAAAGGGAGGACCGTTTTAGCTCCTGTCTGACAACAAAGATCACCTCCATTAGTCTCTGAGTCCATGTGCTTCCGCCGGAGAGAGACGGCGATCATGTCTGCACCGTGATGAACAAGTCATAACATGATAAGAGTCTGCACAGAGGATTCCACAGCAGGTCTGTGCTCTGCTAGCTTATAAACTAACTCTGGCAGCGCTAAACATGCTAATTTCAATCGTAATGACAAAATATGTAATAGCACCCTCCAAAGGGGTAACTGTGTTATTGCACTCCTATTAGCATGATTGAGCTTTCAGGAAGTGATTTTTTTCATTCTTTTTTTTCGCAGTTTTACGCTGGTTTAGTTTTGCTAGCTTGGTTGCTAATAACAGTAGGGCTTCGAAGAAAAGCTAATCTGAACAACTGAAACTTAAAAAACACAGTAAATTAGCGCTTCAGAATTTATCCAAAAAGGGAACCTAAGTGCTTTTCAAAGTTAGCATAAATGCTAAAACGCTAAATGAAAAAATTAGCTCAGCTAAAATTAGCGCAAATGTGCCCAACACTGATCAGAGTCTTTACTCACTAGGAACAATAATTAATGTCTCATCAGTCAGTGATGGGAACATTTATGCTAGTCCACTAATAGTGGAGCTTATTTTTCATTTACCGTTGTTGTTAACTTTGAAAACATTTAGAGCATTTAGCTTTCCCCAATTTAATTTTTCCCAGTACATTCAAAAGCACTAATTCAATTGGCAGTTTTGTAAACTTTCAGGTGAATAAAATTTGAAGTTGAAGTTTTGTTTATAGACCGGTAAGAATGCTTCAAGTAGTTTGACGTTTATATCCAAGCTCTTATTTTGAAGTAGCAGCAGTTCTATTTCCTCTCTTCATGTTCTCTTTCTTCTAAGAACAAGAAACATACAGAAACGAAATAAAACAAACAATATAGAAAGATATAAACATGAATCCAAATTTTTTCAGGAAGTTATTGAGCAAATGGCAAGAATACAATAAATAAACAAAACAGCTGTACAGAAAAATACATTTACATGGGCTGTTAATGAAAATACATGCAAAATCTACACATTCTTTTGAGGCATGGTGGGTATCAACATGGTTGAATTTAGCGCATTAGCATTAGCGCTAGCATAGCTGAACTAATGTTTATGATTAGTTGCCCTTTTTCTCATTAACATAAACAGTTCTTGTCAGTGTCAGATATTAATCATGGAACTACAGAATATATTGTTGTAAAGCTTTTGCACCGCCTCGCTCTGGACATTCTGGTTTCATAAAAGAGGCAGCAGAGGAGGAAACTCTGCTGTCAGCAACAGACTGTCTGTGTAATCAGTGTCACTGTAGTACTCAGAGTGAAATACTCAGCGCCACTTTTATCTGTTAAGTAGGCCTGCAGCTCCTTTATCAGGACGAGGAGCCCAGAACAAAGAGAGGATCATGCACGTCTCGCCTCTCCGTGTGAACCGACCGCCCCCTGCTTGTTCCCCGTCACTCACTTTCATCAAAACAGTCACAGCAAAGGAGAAATAACAGACACCATGTTGAATTCAACGAGAACGTTTCAATTAGAACGCAGAAAATTATCAACCTGTCGCTCACTGACTTTTTCTTCTCTGCCCGTTTCCCCTCACTTCTGTATAAATGTGTGTGTGTGTGTGTGTGTGTGTGTGTGATCTCAGCTGTCACTCAGGCTACATGGGCCCTAAATGTGACATCAAAGAGTACAACGTGCTGTATGTGGTGCCGGGCTCTGGGAAGCTGCACTACGTCCTGATCGCCTCCATCATCGGAGCCCTGCAGGTGGTCATCATCTGCGTGGTGGTGCTCTGCATCACCAGGTGAGTCACACACCACACACACACACACACACACACACACATCTATCCATCCATCCATGATGACAAGCACAGCGGCCGGGTTTCCATTAGGGCTGTAACCATTAATCATGATTAATCAGCTATTGAAATAATCATCATTTAATTTAGGAATTGATTAATTAACTGGATCATAAAGACTAAAATACTCACATTTTTTTAAAGAACACAGACAGAGCAGCAATTAAGCCAAAACAGTATAAAAATCTTTACATTTTGCATTTAAGATTTAAAATAAAGCATCTTCGTCTATAAATAAATACCCAGAACTCTTGAAGTGGCAGTTTTAACTTCTCCTGGTTCAAATTCTCTTTAAAAATCTCCTATTTTTGTAATTTGACATCTTGAAATTTGGGGCTCTGTCTCTTTAAAAATTCCTGCTCCGCCTCCAGGAAGTCATCTCAACATGGCTCCTCTATTAAACCTTTAATAACGTTTTTACCAGCGTTGCTCTTAGATGTAGCTCCTATAATGAGCTCAGCAGTTGTTTGCTAATTGGTGCTGCTAGTCTGAAGGAGCTGAGTAGGGGGCGGGGGCTGAACCTTGAAGGCGGGGCTAGATCCACCCAGGCGTTTCGTGCAGTTTGACATGCAGGAAAGAACCAAAGCAACAGTCCAGGTTTGTTTTTGATCAGGGAAAACATTATAACATGATGGAAAACCGTCTTTTACCTGATACTGGCCCTTTAAATAGTTGACTTCAATTACTTGCTTTAAAGAAAACAAGAATCCTGCAGTCAACTCTGAAAGTTTTCATTGTTTTGTCTTTTTGAGAAGACAGAGTCCACGATAATGTGGTAGCAGTTGGTATTTCGGAGAACCTTTTCCTCAATAAGGAAGAATGTCAAAGCTCAGATGTGACCTTTTTCTGCTCCTACATGTTTGTCCTTTACGTGAATCGGAAATAAACAGAAAAATCCCAACAGACTGGGCGAGAGTTTTGACCTCTTGTGAATGTGAGCGCCACCTGTTGAACAGGAAGCCTCCGCAGGGGTTTTAAAGGATCTGTTAAACAGGAGGGAAACATTAGCGCCGCGTTATAAACTGTCTCCTCTTTATCATCCCTCCTCACCCTTTAACCATCCACTCTCTCTTTCAGACCCTCCTCTGCCTCGGCCAAAACCCTTAAAATATTTTATTAAATGTCATAAATTGCTAAGGTCAGCCGGAGGCAGAGTCACTCCAGGCTAACAATCTATATATATATATTTGTGTGAGTATTTTATAGGGATATTTAATGCCTTTTTAGACACAGCTCACCTCGTTTGCTCATGCAGACTCTTCTTCTGGGGAAACTGATCAATCGTTTTCACTGAGGTCAGGAAGCTTTTCTATCTGCGAATAGTCAATCAAAACCACTTTTCTGGAGGTCACTGATCCTTTACCACTTTAATCCAACTCCACTCCGTTTGCCTAGAAAGTCCAGTTTGAGGAGGTGTGAATGCTAATCAGACCAAAAAAGCAAATCCTGGTCCACCTCCAAACCTCGGTCTGGGTTCAGTTGGAGTGAACTCTGGTTCGGTTCAAATGCATATGTGAACGCCAAGCGAACCAGAGACCGCTCCAAAGGGAGATTGTGGACTACAGTGCAGGGCATTCTGGGTAAATACAGCCAAAACAAACATGCTAGCTTAGCACTAGCATTTAATAGCTTATGGTGTTTTACCAAAGACAAAGAGAAATCCTCCAACCGCTAAAATCTGACGCTATTCCATTTTTGTTTACATTTTGTTAAGAAGGAAGTTGCAGTCAGAGTCTTCAGAGGTTTTTGTTGTTTCCTTCAGTGGTTCTTGCTGCAGCGCCCCCACAGGTGAGGAGGGGAACAGGTTTCTCAAAGAGTTTATGTTTAAGAACCGCAGCAGCTGAAAATATACCAAACGTTGCAGCTTTGCTCCCCAGTCGAACCCAGTCCATCAGGTCATTAACGTCTCTCTCTCTGTCGGCCTTTTCTCCTGTTTCTGCAGGAAGTGCCCTCGGACCAACAGGATCAACCGGCAGAAGCAGAACAATGTCCACTTCAGCTCTGAGAACACCATGCGCGCCTCCACTCGTCTCATCTGAGCCCAGACTCGCCGGACGGCGTCCAGCCCCCCAACGCGACGCAGTGCCGTGGCGTTTGATGTTTCCTTCGTAGGCCAACCCAGACCGTTAGCGTCCGCCTCCCTTCACTCGGCTCCCCCTCTCCGGGTTCTATCGACCACAGAGGACGCTGGCACAGCGACTTGTACATCAGGACGATGTTGTCGCCATCAGACGCCGACGCTGACTCACTTTTTCTGAGGATTTTTTTCTGAAAAACTGCAGATGGGGGGAGGGGAGGCGTCGAGGACACTGAATGTGAGTGTGTGTGAGTGTCTTATTAGATGTGTGCGCTTTGGTAGAGGCCGACTAGCCGGCGTCTGTTCTTTGTAGACGAGGGGCAACAAGCAAACCGGGGGTAGTGCAAAGCAGGGTACCGGGGCTTTAATAACCGCAGTGTGTGTTCAGTGTGGGAGGGGGGAGGGCGGGGTTTCGGGTTACACGTGATGCCTTGCACCTTGTGTTATAGGAGACCTTTGACGGAGGGCACAACGTCATTCTAGAGCTCTCTGTTCGGTTGTGACGACGACGTCAGCTACTGTATGTTGAGTTCTATTTCCAATAGTTATTACGACATTGTCTTGATGGGGTCCGTTTTTTCTGTAAATGTAAATAAATAATTTATATCACGAAATGTTTACATGTTGCCTCGGTCTGTTCTGTCTTTGAGTCGTGATATTTTCCTCGCTCTGTTCACTTTGAAACTAGGATTCCCAAACGGCCAGAAGCAAACCCACACATACAAAAATGGAAAGAAACACTGAATTTTACTTTTTTAAAATCATTTTTCATTATAATTCAATAATTACCTCATTCACTTAGGATCAGTGCTGCATAATACCTCCTGACTTTAGTTGGCATTGACTTCTGTCGTGGGAAATCTTATCAGGCTTTATTAATCTTAATTTAATATATCACCAGATACAATTCTCACCACAATCCCTTCTTTTGATAAGAAAATATGTTATGTTTTCATATTAATCCCAGAAAATTATATTTAATCTCAACAGCAGGTCTTTTTCTTGTCAGAAACGTTTTGATTCTAGCTTGAGGAGCAAAACAACTTGATGAATTTGACCTGCAGCTGATCAGAAAAATGTTTTGCTTTCGGGGAGTAAAGGATGTTTCTATCTTCTGTTCTCCATCTAGAATTTATATTTTATAATAATTATTGAGAAACAGATCACATTCATTTAAAATGTGTTGGATTCCTTTTTTTGTGCTTTTATTTTCCATCTTCCTACAAATTCCTTTATCGCCCCCTGGCGGCCACCACGGAGAAGTGCTGTTGGAAGAGACGATTTTTTTGTTTTTTTATTGTTTTATATCAGTTTTGATGATTAAAACTGTTCCTATCTGTACATTACAGAAGCTCCAGTAAGGTAATCCAGAGGTTCTCAGAGATTTATTTAGTATGTAGAAGAACTGTTGATTTTAGTCAGAGATTGTTGGTTTTCCTTCTGCAGTTTACAGGAATTCATTCAACAGATCAAACTGTTTCAATTGAATTTTATAATAAAGTTAAAGATGTTAGAAGCTATAATTTTATGAATGTCATGTATCTGTTTTTTATGTTTCAAGTATGGTTAATCTTTTTTATTGTTTAGAAATAGAGACTCACTTATTTTTTACGTTTGCTTTCAATCTTGGTTCAAATAGTAAATTTTATGATGAATGCTACAATTCACTAGCAGTAATTATGCTAGTATCTGTATTTCTCCACTTTCTTTCTTAATTTTAAAGAGAAAATTATTTTATTTCTCAACAAGAAGAATTTGAAACAACTGGTGTGTTTTCTTTCTGAGTGTAAATTAAATGAAATCAGTTTTTGCTGTGTTCAAATGAAAGCTTACAAGCTTTAGCCATCAGCGGTTTAGCTTGTTGCTAATCCAGTCACTCTGCCTCAGGTAACAGATTTGATTTAATTTGCGCTGATTGGATGTTTCACTGTGCTTGAGGCATACAAATGAAGTGTTGCAGCAATTAGATGTCCAAAACTGGACCCAAAATAAGCAGAGTAATTGCAAAAACCATCAAAGTTCAAAGAATGAACACAGTTACAGCAGAGCTGGATTCTAACTGAATAACTTCTTTCTGACACATTTTATCGCCTTAAATATTGTTTTCTGTCAGGATTGAAAGTGATGGACGTTGAAAAGAACAATAAAAACGTCTTGGTAGGGCTGGACAATAAATCAGTAACAGTTTATAACATGTTAGATCAATAAATAATATTTCTGGTAGAATATTAAATATGTAGAATATTCTATCCATTCAAGCTCTCACAGCTAAGCCAGTTTGGTGGAATCAACGCTCTCGCTCTTTAGTTGCCTAGCAACAACCTGCTCGGTAATAAGCAGCTTCAAGTTCCACCCAACTTTGGTTACCTAGCAACGGCCTGCTAGTTTCCCCACTGAGGCTCATAACTGTGGATAAAACAGGAAAAGTGACGCCAAATCCAGTTCAGATATTGAAATTAGAAACTAATCAATAATTATTGATGTTGACAATTATTGGAATGGACTGATGTGAACCGATTTTCAGCCGTACTTTTCAGATATTCCTCTTCCTGGTGAAACTCTCCAACTTGTTAATGGCCAACCCGAAGAAGACAGCAAGTAGTTGGAGGATGATGTCGCGGCGAGGTTTTTAATGACACCGCGTGAACAAACTTGTTCACGTGTGACTTTTAAATGTGTTTCTTATTTAATGGAAACCCCACAATTGTGAAATGTTGTTCTTTTTTTCCAATACTAGCAGAATATTGACAAAGTTTTGCGTACATTTGTAGTGGACACGCAGTAATGTCAGAGTATGAATTTCCTTCATACTCTGAAGGAAACTCAGAGGTAATAACACTTTCTTTTAGATTTTGGGGATTAATTTTAGGAAAACCATCTGTTTTCATGTTGCAACCGGCCAGACTAACGGTGGGTTTTCATCAGCTGTCAGAGCTCAAGTCTTCATCTTCATCCCAGTCTTCAGTGTAAAGTCCATCTAGTGGCTTAAGCAGCTACAGGATGTTATGACTGCAGATATGTGTGAGTGTTTGGTTCTTATTGTTTCTCTGTTGAGTAAATGAGGTGGTCTCTAACTTTGCTCTTGTCTCGTCTTTTTTACTCTCCCACAATGAGGCGCCCATTTCTGCCAAGCGGTCAGTTGTTCCCTTAGGGAACAAGCAGTTCCCCTCCCAAACAGGTGATGGCAGCAGTGACACTATGAAGTGGGCTCTAAATGGGCCCTTTGCGTGTCTGCCTTCGTGTTCGGGGATGAGCGGCTCGGTCGCTTCAGGTCTATTGAAAATGGGATTTTACACTCGGTGCATGTAGAGCTTGCCCAAGGTAACCGTTAATGATGAACATCGATCCGAAGCTCCAATAAGTAAGCAGGAGAATGTTTTTTAGAAATACGGCTCGTTATACATTCACAGATACGAAGGTGAGTTTTACTTTCGTTGAACTTTGTGGCTAACATTAACTTTAGCTTATGCTAGCAGGCAATACTCTCAGACATTTTCATTATAAAATGTGGTATTTAAGTATCTAAATAAGTGTTAACTATTTAAATCTCTGCAAACTTGTATTTTTGTATATTATCGAGGTGAGTTGAAACTTTTTACTTGAGACTTTTTAAATGAAGTCTACGTCTCCTGAACCGTACTTTGCATTTTAATTGAAATATTAATTTTAAGTACTCTTGCTCTTACGTAAGTACAATTTTGTTTATTTTACCCGCTTCAGTAAAACAAACATGTTCATATTTAGGTGGCAGCAAATGAAATTGTCAGTCAAAGCAACAGGTGTAAACCGCCACTAGATGGTGCTGTTGTCTCGTGATCCAATAGTACAAGGGTCGACATTGTTCTGGTTCCGGCCGCTTTATAAATCTGGACATTTCAAAGCTGTTGACCACGGAGAACGATGTTTTCGCGTGTTTGGCGAAAACGACCATTTTTTCACACCGTGCATGAAATATTCGGTTTCGAATGAATTATAGAAACAAACCGAAACGCCTGCGAGACAGAACCGCGGGGAAAATACGTCCTCATATTGCGTCATAGGCAGGTTACGTTGTTGTGTTGTCGTGGCCGAGTGGTTAAGGCGATGGACTAGAAATCCATTGGGGTCTCCCCGCGCAGGTTCGAATCCTGCCGACAACGAACTATTTTTGTTTTTTCTGTAGTGACTTAATTCTCTTTTAATGTTTTGACGGTCACAAAAATATTCACAGAAATACCGACAGTGTTATTACTGCGCTCTGATGATGAAAGTCTGATGCTTATATTTTAAAAACACTAATTCTTTAAATATAAAATAGAGAGACATGCATTTATTTTTAAACATATTTTGTTTTTTAATGACAGTTTCCAAAGAAAAAAGGGTAAATATAATTTTTATGTGAATAAATGGAAAAATCTGTTACCTTCACTTATTTAAAATTTTAATACTTTAAAAACGTATCTTTAAAATATATATAACAGTAGCAGAAAATATTAATTACTACTTTTTTACTGTTCCCTTGATTTTTTTCTTGTTTTGCTTTTATTTAAATTTTCATTACTTCTTCTGCGCTCATGCTAATGGTACTAACTGTCATATTTGGTTTCAATATCATAATTCTTGAATCTACCAAAATAATCCAATAGTTTTCTCCATTTTATCTTCACCGTCGTTCTGTTTCCTCCTCTGAATGATGAAATGTGTTTGCTGGTGTCGGCATAAATCAGACAGGATGGAGGAACAGGAAGGAAAGCTCTGTGAACGTCTGGGTTTCCCATTTCAAACGTATCCAGGATCCAGTAAAAGCTGCTGGTGAACGACGTAAATGTCACCGACAGCTTCCAGCTTTTCTTAGACTTCTGTTTACAGACTGGAACGATAACAGCTTTTGATGTTCAATCATAACCAGAGACGGAAACATTCAGCAGCGCCCGGCTGTGATCTGCAGGGAAAAGGAAATCCTGCTAAAAATAAAATCATTTAAGACAACTGATATATTTATATTTGTAAGAGATCCAAAAAGTGTTTTATTATTATTATTATTTATGTCCAAGCCAAAGTTCAAGTTTTTTTGTATAGAACATCACATGAAAGTTATTAAATGTGTCGATTCTGTACGTAAACATAAATCTAATTTGTTTCTTCCATTTTCCATGTTGTAAAGAAACCATTTCATACCCATGCACTAAAACTGTTGCACACGTTGATTTTTTGTTGTTTATTATTTTAATAATCTAAGGAAATAAATGGTCATAAAATACCCAAACCTGACTTCTTTAAACTAATTTGGATATTATCTGAAAATTCTGGATTAAACTCTTTTAATCCCATTTGGTTCTGATTTCAGTTTGGATTTTTATTCTTTATGAAATATGACAGATTTTTTACCTCTGATCAAATCATGATAGTTCTGAGTCATTTCTGCTTATAGGAGTTAAAGGACTACGTTTTCTCATGGCAAATATTAAAACTGTTTTCACACCTGACACTCTGGTAGATTTGGTTTAATTTTGGACCAAAGTTGCAACATTTATACATCTTCAATTCTCAAACCAGCCAAAACCTGTTCCCCTCCTCGCCTGTGGGGGCGCTGCACCAAGAACCACTCAAGGAAACGACACTGACCACAACTTCCTTCTTTATAAAATGGACACAAAAATGGAGTATGGTCAGATTTTATCCATTGTAGGATTGTTGTTATTGAAAGGCCACAAGCTATTTCTCCCACTAGCGCTAAGCTAACATGTTTGTTTTAGAATTTTTTCCACTTCCTGCTTTCAGTCTGTTTGGCGTCACATTCAATCCATTGACCAGAGTTCACTTCAGCTGAACTGAGATCGAGGACATTTTGTTTTTTCGGTTCAATTAGCATTCACACCTCCCCAAACGAACCAGACTCTGGACAAACGGACTGGATTTGGATTAAAGTGACCAAAAAGGGCTGGTGTGAGTAGAATAAAGATAAATAAACTTGTGGTCACTATGTTAAATTGATACATGGTCAGCTCCAACGGTCATATTTCAGGCCCAAAATGGCAGAAGGAAACAACATGATCATCTAACTGCAGAACCACCATGATGTGATCGTTACAAAACGTTGCATAACAAAAGGCACCACCTTGCTCTAAAGATGTAAATGAGTGTTTTTTTACTGGATTGGTGGAGGAGATGCAGTCGAGCCTCGCTGAGTGACCTCAGGCAGTGAAAGTGCATAGGTCTGCAGTGACATCATAGTTTCAGTTGCTGGAAAGCAAGTAAAAACAGAAGTTTCTGGATGTCAGCGCTGCTTAATGAACAGCACCGAGAACAGATCAACTCAGCTGCTGCTCTCCATTTAGTTCTGGACGGATCTCTTAAAACCGCCTCAAACAACAGAGGATATAAATGTTTTTATAATCCCTATTCTTCAAAAATTCTCTTTTGCTTCAGAAATGTACTCTTAATCCTGCTGTCAGTTCTCTCACCCCTAAACAGTCACATCTGTAGGTCAAAGGTTACTCTATGCTAGCTCTAGCTGCAGTGCAATGTTAGCCACTGCTTTAGCAGACAGTGTTGCCAGATTGGGCAGGTTTCCACCCAGTTGGTCTGTTTTTGAATGTGTTTGAAATCATTAGTTAATCAAGTGTCATTATCTAATTGTATTTCTACCCCCCCCCCCCACTAGGGGGTCCTTTTTGTGTCTCTAGTGTCCCTTTTTTCACAGCAGGCTGACAGGAAAGGGGGGAGGACATGCAGCAAATGTCGTCGGGTCCGGGAATCGAACCCGCGACGGCCGCGTCGAGAACTGAAGGCCTCCAAACGTGGAGCGCGCTAACCTCTACGCCACCGGAGCACGCCCCATGTAGTTGTATTTTAAAGCTGAAATCCCAGTGAAATACTTTGATTTAAAAGAACACCAAAAAACCTCAGGTCTCGTTGAGTCAGGATCTTTACTGTTCCAATCGGATCTGGTTCTGGAAATAATACAGTAAAGGACGACTGAATGAAACCGAGTTCAAGACACAATCAACATGAGATTAGAAGTTGATGTTTGGGCTGTTTTGTTCTGGATTTGGTCGGGTTAAACGTTGTTTTTGGGTTGAAAGCTGTCGGTTAGATCTGGCAACCCTGTTAGCAAACCTGATACATTTAGTTTCCAGTCTTCTTTGACAAGAAACTGATTCCCAGGGAGGTTCTTGGTACCATAACCTGTGTGGACCTGCCCCGTATCTCCCCAGGATATCCAAATGTAGATCATTTACATCCCAGCTGATAGCTGAATTTCTTCTGCATGTCTGAGCACCTGTGTGGAAATGAGCAATGAGGTGGAACACAAGTGATCAAAAAATATGTATGGAAACAGGCGGCTGGTGGCCGGTGGCTCCTCACACGGATTCACAACCACCAAACTGCTGCGGCGCTGCCGTCACGAACTCAACTGGCCTGTTGCTCTGAGAACTGATGTTCACCTGAAAACAAATGGAGAGAGACGCTAACCTGCAGAAAGCTTTTCCTCTCTGGCTGAGTGTGTGTGTGTGTGTGTGTGTGTGTGTGTGTGTCACGCTCAGTGCTTCTGAAATTGGTCCATTAGCGGCAGTACTTGCAGCGTTGCAAAATTACACACCAAATAAACACACTGTTCTTGTAGTGTGCAAGGCCACGTTTATGAGTGAGTGTCCAACACGGCGCTCTGCGGAAGAGGGTCATTTAAAGATCCATCACCATCTGTTTTGGTCCCAGCATGCCATTTTCTTCTCAGCAGGAGCCTTTGATTTAGCGACAAAAGGGTACCATGGCTTACGTTCCTCCCACTGCGCCACCAGACATCCAGCCTGAGCTGCTTATACAAATCAAACGCTGCCGGGCATCCATCGTATCATCACAGGTTGGCCCATCTGCCCACAATTGTTGCAGGTAATCACGAACATCAGGGGTGCCATTTAAACACTGATCAGGAAATGTGTCGGCTGCACAAAACCGCCTTAAATTAAGGAGGAAGTAAAGGCAGCAGGCAGGATGTGGAGGTTTCACCTGATTTGGTTTACTTTTTGGTCATAGGGTTCAACCCTACCAGCCATCTTTAATCCGGTTTAATCCGGTTCGTTTGGGGAGGTGTGAATACGTAATCGAACTCTGATGCAAACTGATCCACATACAAACCTCGGTCTCAGTTTGGTTGAAGTGAACTCTGGCACGGGTCAAATCCATATGTGAACAAAGACCGCTCCAAAAGCAGGAAGTGGATTACAGCGCAGGGCATTCTGGGTAAATGCAACAAACGTGCTGGTCTAGCACCAACAGGGGAGGTGACTTGTGCTCAATTTTCCAACAGCTTAAATCTGGTGCCACTCCATTTTTGTTTACATTTTATTGCAGGTTTTCATGTTGTTTCCTTCAGTGGTTCTTGGTGCAGCGCCCCCACAGGCCAGGAGGGGAACAGGTTTGTCAAAGGGTTTGGATGGTTTGACTCAGAGCAGAGAGAAAGTGAACTAAAGCACGTTGCAATTTTGTTCCCAATTGAACCAAGTCTACTGGACTATCAGCTGGGGAAACTCCCTTTGAGAAGATCCAGGAACATTTAGTGTAAGTGTTGAAATTAATGCCTTTTTTCTGCCTTTTTAATGAATGAATGCAATGACATTTGGTCAAAGGATAAAAAACCAACGAACCTGCAGATCAGCCTTTCTTAGATAATGAACTGAGGCCAACAGCTTACATAAAGGCTCCGCCCTGGGAGGTTCCTGGAGGTTCAGGCCGTCCAGCGTGTTGCAGCGTGTCGGCTGAAGGGAACGAGTCTCTGCTGCAAAACTACTCTGGAGAGTCTTTATGATTGGGAGATTATATTACCAAAATAAGAAAACATACATAAAATGAATTTATGCTATAAGTAGTAAGTATAATCTTAGATGAGTTCGTTTGGGGAAGAACTTTCGAGGACGTGAATTAGGTCACATTTACATTTCTCAGCCTGTAGGTGGCTTAATTCTTCTGCTGCTGATTTACAGAGATAATCATGATGTGATGTTTATCACATTTATAGGATGTAAAGGATGTATAAGTCAATCCCAAACAAGATGACATTCCTGTGCATTTCACTGGGAAACGGAGCATACCAGCAGGAAAACTGGAAAACTGCCAGCCGTTTAGGAAAAGACTGCAAAGAGGAAGGATGGAAAGAAAATGGGCCAAAAGTCCGGATAGGATGGTCGTTCCCTTGAGTCCCATGAGTGAAAGTGGGAAAAGTCAGAGTGGAGGAACAAGAGGTCAAACGTTTGTGTCAACAAATGTGTCCGTCTCCCGGGAAAGCGGCGACAGAATCTGGGTTTGGACTCGGCCTGGGAAGGAAATTCCTGTTTTTGGCGAGTGAATATCTCCCACTTCAGCGTGATTTTCACAGCTTTGACGCTGATCGAGTGAGAGCCCTTTGCAGAGAAAGTGTTAACCTCACATGTTGACACAGAGGAATCGGCCGCTGACTCTTCTGGCTGCGAAAAAACAGAGCTGTGACCAAAAATCAACAAAAAAAACCAAACTGTCCTGTCAGTAACTGGTGTCAGCAGGACTTCAGATTTCAACGATCCCTTTATGACACCAGTATCACTTTTTTACAGCATTCACTCTGAAAACTGACATCATCTTAATTAACCGACTTCATAGATTGTTCTGGACATCCAGAAGTGTACAAAGTGATTTAGATATTAACTTTTCAATAGACGTTTTAGGAGCTGTGTTTCTATAACAAATGTGTGCAAATGTCAAAAAACACAAAATCAGAATTCTGTTTTTTTCCCTTTAAATAAAACATCAATAGGTTTGTTCACTTGATTAGTCATCATAAAACATACAGCGCCATGAACCTCCTGTCACTTCCTGTCGTCTTCTTTGTCGTTTCTGCCAGTAGTAACATCCGGCTGTTGCAAACTTAAAGAGCAACTAAAGCAAGAATCAACTTTTTTCTGGATAAATTGTATAAATTAGTCACTAAGAGTGCTATATTTATGTTTCTGTGAAAATGGGATTTTTTAGTAAATTTGTTTTCTGCAGTGTTGGGTTGAATGGCAGCTACTGCAGTCGCATGTTTTTATTGATTATGTCACAGTTCAGATATAAAATCATCTCAATCTCGTCGCCAGATTCTCAGAAAACAGTTTCCTTGTTTGTTGTGAGATAAAGTTGCTTGAGGGGTCTAAAAAAATAGCGTTAAAGTCGGTAAGTTGGCAACAGTGTTTCATTAACCCCTCCACTCAACCCCGCAATTAGCCACGCCCCTTTGTGGCTCCGCCCACTTTGGTCAAATCTTCCCAAATTAGTCTGTGGGTTTATGCTTGGGGTTTTACTTACACTTTCATGATTTTATGTGTTTTTGCCTGTCTTAAAGTCACGTCAAACAACTTCTGCAATCATTTAGAAAATATTTCTTGATTAACAGAAAGTTGGTCTCAAATCAGGAATTTGACATGCGTGTTTACACATTTATAAGTGCCTTCAGTTGGTCCAGCTCCCCGCGGAAAGACTCTGGAAACATTGCTCTCGTTTTTAAATTTACGGAAATGTTAAAATTCAGCCCTCAGGGCTTTTTAAAAATCAAAAACAAAGCTGAAGAAAAATCTCAGTCAAACATGCCTTTTTAAAAAAATACCTTTTCCATTTTTATTGTATTTATTTGTAGGTATTTCTTTGTTCTGATCATTTTCATTTTAATGCTGTACTTACTTGTAATTTACCATTAAATGGAGCAACTATTTATTCTCCAGAATATAAACGGTTGGTTGCAGCTCCCAAACTCTTATCTACTGGACATGCGGCCGCCCTGCCTGGTTTCTAGTGGGTGTGGTCATATGCTTTTTCATTCAGGAAGCTAACGAGTCGATTAGAAACATTGACGAGCTGCTGGAGGATGAAGGTACGACGAGGGTTCACCTGGAATCACCAACTGTCGATTGGGAGAAATACAGCAAGACAACTAAATGTGGACGTTCTTAAACACTCAGGTTCAACCGTCCAAACAATAAACCAACACAAACATGCAAAAAAACATTTTTTGCATATGAACCTTGAACTAAAAAAGTTCCTCCAATCAAAATGTGCAAAACAATTATGAGGTTTTGACTCTGGTGTTGGTTCTGGTTTGAATAGAAGGACGGAGTCGTTATGCAGCAGTTTTGTAATATTGTCCCAAGGTGTGGCTCCTCTGTGTGTTTTAACCAGCACTTACAGGAAGCCCAATCCCAGTTCATGGGTGGGAATGTATTGATATTAGACGAAACAATGCTTCTTTAACTTAACCCAACCCAACGCAGATTTCATTGCCCGTATGCTCTGATAACGGAGTCGTAGGTCGGATGTATCATTTTGTTTCTTTGAGAAAATCAATCCGTCAGATAAAAACACGCCTCGCAACATGCTGGGACTTCCACCCAGATTGCGACACATTCCTGCTTTATTTGCCCCTACAGCATGTGATCGCGTTACTATGAATAAAAGATTTACAGTGACAGAGACGAAGATTGAGAAAGAGAGAGCAGGGCAGGATGCCAGCATGCAGATGAGCTCATGGTAGGAACAGGGATTTCCACATTTCCATGCCATGATACAGAACTGAACAACAAGAGGAAAACATGGCCACAACACTCAGACAGACACCATAATCTGAGCCTGGAGGAGGAGCAGGCAGGTACCAGGTGGCTTCAGCGTCCCGTTGAGTCTTTGGAGAAAAAGCCTGAATGATTTGTTGTTGAGCTGAAACTTCTGCGCTGTTTTTGTTCTGGACAGTCTGGGACAGTTTGGCTCGATGCAAACGCGCAGCAGCCAGTGCTGTAAACAAAGGTAGCCCTCACTTTTATTTAACAGATGCAGCCAGGCATGCTCAATGTGGAATGGACACACAGCAGGCCGAAATACAAGGAAGAGCTGACATTCACTCACTGCAGCCGAGAGTCGACCCAGACTGAGCCGGCTGCATCCGCCAGCTCACTGACAGAACGCTAGCAGCGCTAACCCTAAAGCTCTGACCATGAACATTAGTTCTGCTAATGTTTACCAACATGGTATCTAGCAGAAGCTAATGCTAAAGCTCTAAGACAATATAGCAAATAAAAGAAGCTAATGCTAAACTGCTATGCTGACATATTAATTAGAGGAATACCAATAACAGCATGATATTTAGCAAAAGTAAATGCTGATGTTTTAAAATATTGTAGTTATTAGTTAAAGCTAATGCTATACCAACATGGTATTTACAGAAAGCTAATGCTAAAGTGTTAAACCAACGAAGTAATAAGTAGAAGCTAATGCTAAAGCGCCGCAATATACAGGGTGAATATAAACATCAAACTACTTGAAGAATCGTTAAAGTCAAAAAACAAAACTTCAACACAGATGCTGAACTTTAATCAAATGGAAGTTTATAAAACTATGTGTGTGTGTGTGTGTGTGTGTAGGTGTGTGTATATGTGTGTATACGGTTCTTCGGTCACATCTCTACAGTGACGTATTAGGGCTGTTGTAGATTTTTTTAAAAAGCGTAGTAAATATCCGCCAAAAAACTTGAATCTTTCTGAGATTCATCTCAAAACTTCGGAGGTTTTTTATTGTTTGTTTGTTTGGTTGTTTTTTTTAGCAAATCTTTACCTTTAGGAGCTCAGAAATTATCTTGTTTTCCTAGAAAAGTTCTGAGATGAATCTCAATTTTTTTTTTTGGCGGAAATTAACTCCTTTTTTAATTATCTATAATGACTCTAACACACCACATCTCCTATTTCTATATTAGAAAAGTGACTGAAGAACCGTTTGTGAGTCAAAAGAACCGGTTCTTTTAGGTGAGCCGATCCATGTAGCCAGGATCCCGAACGGAGCCGGAACTCCGTTTGGGAGTCGGTCTGGATTTCCTCTCTCCAGCAGCAGGGCTCGGCCTGCTCGTCTCCCATGGCAACGCGGCCCCTCCTTTTAGCCCGCAGAGGAGGTGTTTGGAAAGTTCACGGCGTGTTTGTGCGTGTCAGAAAGGGGCGTGGAGGCCGAACCCACTCCAAGGAGCTCCTCAGCCCGCCTGCAGTCGCTGCGGAACCCGGCAGAGTGACAGCAACCCCCCAGCCCCTCTGCAGAGGAACTGTTTGAGTTCAGGAGCCATGGCAGACGAAGGGTCCCACGCAGAGCCCGGCAGCGTGTCGGTCAGTGTATCTGGCAGCACCCACACCCTCCCACAGCTGCAGCCCGACAACACGGAGCTGCAGATCAGCCCGTCCTCCGCCCCCTGCTCCCCGACCCCAACCGGGACCCTGAAGCGGCTCAGCCTGCGGGGCCCCCTGAGCCCCGCCGCGGCCTCCGCGCCCTCCCCGCCCGGCCAGGTGAGCGCCATCACGGTGGTGGCGCTGCTAGACAAGCTGGTTAACATGATGGAGGCGGTGCAGGAGAACCAGCAGAGGATGGAGCAGCGGCAGTCGGACTTGGAGGGCGCCGTGAAGGTGGTGCAGGGCGACGTGTCGCGCCTCTCCAAAACCCACCTGTCCACCGCAAACAGCGTCAACAAGCTGCTGGAGCGCTCCCGCAAAGTCAACGGCAACGTGAAGGAGGTGAAGGAGCGTCTGGACAAGCAGGCGGTGCAGGTGAGGAAGCTGGAGGCCAACCACAACCACCTGCTGAAGAGGAACAACTTCAAAGTGCTCATCTTCCAGGTTAGTCGGTTTAAAAAAAGCTGCACCAAAACATTCAGTTTGCGCCATTTGAGAGGCAGAACCTGTGAAACTGCAGCAGGTTATTATGGAGGACAGCGGTTTCTGAGATCTATTTAAAACAGCAGACCTGGTGATTACTCCGATGGCAGCCAGGTTGTTGTTTTAGTCTGAGCTGTCATGATGAATCATGATGAAGCTGCTGGGAGTGTTGCTGTCAAACAGCTGCTTCAACTTTTATGAACAATGTTTATTTTCTATGTTTGGTGAAACTGTCATCCTGTTGTGACAGATAATTAGTGAACAGATCGAGCTCCTTTTCTTCCCAACTAGAAACAACCAATCAGAGTCAGGAGGCGGGTCTTATTGCTGTCAATCATTACCATGACATAGTCCGCTAAGGCTAATTAGCTTCACCATAAAACTGTTCTCCTGTAACTATGTTGATTCTCCACCATTAGCACATTTAGCAGCATACATGAGGATGATTGACAGCGCTAAGACCCGCCCCCTGGCTCTGATTGGTTGTTTTTTCTTCAGATAGGAGAAGTTGCTCAGATAGGAAGAGCAACTTCCTATCTGAAGAGGATAGGATCTTTTCACAAATCGTCTCATAATAAACTGTTCTGACATTGAAACAATTTTAACAGATATGTTAAAAATAAAAAACTTAAAAAAAAAAAAAAAAGCTACTTACTGCAGCTTTAAATGCAGAACCAAATATTTCAATAATCTGCTTCAATCATGTGTGTTTTTTTATTATATTTTATTTCTTAACCTGTTAAATTCCCTCATATTTTGGTCGATTGCCTTTACTCATATTAGATAAAGTTGTGAGACTCTTCCATTTATTACTTGTTTTCAAAACAATTTGATCAAATGTTTGTAAGGAAAGTCAGTTTTTGACTTAATTTGAGTTCAGGACACAATAGTTCAGCCTTTCAAATGGTTTCCACACATGATCCAGTTTTTAATCAGCTACATTCAGCAGCAAACTTCTGCAGAAACTAATTTTATAAAATTCTACACTTTACATTGTTACCAGTTTCATTTATATTTTCAATCTTCCTCTGGAATGTAACTTAAAATATTTGTGAAAACTTCTCAATTCGCTGATTTTTCTGTGGAGCATAACTCCAAATTATTTGTAGAAAGATTATTTTTTTGCAGATTTTTCTGTGTAATATTAAACCAAATTATTCACGTTTTATTTGGAGTGTTTCTCCAAATTATTTGCTATTTTGTTTCCTGTTTGCAGATTCTTTTTCTGAAGGATTCCTCCAAATTATTTGCAAAAAATTTACTTGTTTAATTTTTCTGTGGAATTGGACTTCAAAATATTTTTTGTTTTTTATGGGGTGTATTAGAAAAAATGTAATCCAGAAATGGAGCTCCAAATTATTTGCATAAAATGTACGTATTTACATATTTTTCTGTGGAGTATAACTCCATCTATTGTGAAAAATATTCCTGCTTGCTGATTTTCTAAAATTATTCTCAAAATAATTGCTGATTCGTTGTTTTTCTCCTCCATTTGCATCTCTACTGAACATATTCAAATAGAAAATGCAGCTGGGGAAGATGAAATAATTTGGCAAGTTGCTGCTTGACTCGCTATTGGCTCAGAACAGCAGCCAATCCAGAAGCACCAGTGATTTTCCTTGATGCTGATTGGCTGAATCCAGATACGACTGTAGATGCTAGCTGCCGCGGTTGTGCCAAGATTCATTCCACTATTGATGCACATTAAGGTGTATTTGGTGTTTGAACTGTTAAAACTGGCAGCTGTAAGCATTTTTAGAGGGAGTCTCAAGTATTTGGACTTTTCTGCTATTTATGGTTTGTTATATTCCAGCATCTGTTGGCTCAAACATTTGTACCTGTTTTTAATCGTACTGTAGTAAAGTATGTGATTGTCAGCTCCAATCTGTTTTCAATGGTTAAGGTTCTTGATATGTTGTTTTAAACAGGCATGTTTCCCCTATTAATGCAAAAAAAACAAAAAACTATACAAGATCTCTGAAATGGTTCATAAAAATTAAGTTATTGAGCATCCAAAGCTCGGCTAAAGCCGTCCTGGGTTCAAGATTTTCCCTCAAAACAACCACGTCTCTTTGTTTCCTGCTGAAATCTCATGAATCAGATTTCAATTCATTCATGACGTTGAAGGACGGAGTCAGATCCGCTTGGTTGTGGTTTCTTGTGGTTGTTGCAGAAGTCAAGTGGGGACAGAGTGTCGGTTTTCATTTTGAATGTTATTGATTTTTAAGGAAATTGTTCCTAAATTATAAAGAGTAAGTTCAAAGCGATTTGGTTCTCGTTAGTACACACGTTGCTCTGTTTGAGTCCCATTTGCATCCCTATTTGCCTGGAGTCGTGGGTGTGTTCAGGATGTGTGTGTCCAGCTGCAAAGCTTCGCACATTTACGCCTGAAACTCGTCTGACGGGGCCTCCGACCAACAACTGCAGAGGTGAACGACACGATCCCAGTGTTCACAAGTTTAAGGTCCCAGCCACACCCACACACACACAGCGTGTCTCTGTGCTCCAGAAAAGAAGGGTGTGTCTGACAACGGAGCTGCAGGAGATAATAGATGACGGCTTTAGACGCTGACTGTGCCTGGATCTGCTTACAGGCTGCAGCAGGCGTTCACACACACTCCTGGGTTTAGACGGGATGTTCAGCTTCAGCTGTTTCCTCTCACCTGTGGAGGTAAAAGTCACTGATCTGGAAAAATAAATAA
Source organism: Gambusia affinis (assembly GCF_019740435.1). Taxonomy (NCBI): domain Eukaryota; kingdom Metazoa; phylum Chordata; class Actinopteri; order Cyprinodontiformes; family Poeciliidae; genus Gambusia; species Gambusia affinis. The sequence continues at coordinate 27,809,752 of NC_057878.1, forward strand.
ATAAAAAACCTAAAAAGTTCCCCTGGTCGTTCAGTAGTCGCCATTAAAGCCATAAAACCTGATATGGGTCGGTTTACTAGGAGTCAGCGTGGGTTGTTGTTCTGTTGAATGTGTGTGTCGTGTAAAAGAAGGAGGGGGGCATTGTTGACTCAGGCAGAGCCACAGAGAGCTCTTTACCACCGTTGTTATCTGGTTTCCCAGGTACTGAGGCTCTGTTGTTCAAATGCAGCAGGTGCCAAGAACCTTAACCTGTTTAAGCCGGTCTGCAGGTCTATCGGTTTGTCTCTTCTCTGGATAGTTTTCAAGCTGCTCTGCCTCAGTTTAATCTGCATTCTGTGAGCCGAGGATGCGGTGTCTGCATACGGGTGCAGTAAGACCAAGTACCGGCATGTGCGTGCATGCAGCAATGCCGTTTGATGGTCAGGTGTAAGCAGTTACTGCGGTTGTAAAAGATCCTTGCTGAGCCCAAGGGGAGGGAGGATTGAAGGAACAGAGAGCAGCCCTGTGTTCCTTTCCTTTCTGTTCTTTACTCTAATTGGTACCCATCATTTTCTGCTGCCCCTAATGTCAGATTCTGCTTCCCCAGTTTAGCTTTTGCTGGGTTTGCTGTGCCTGGTGGTAGGGGTGCTATAGCAATCCACTAGCAACCCAACATGATTTTGTGTTAAAAATGTTAAAAGTTGCAAAAATTCAGAGGTGCAGCAGTTACTGCGGTTGTAAAAGAGCCTCTCTGTGCCAGAGGGGAGGGAGGACTGATAGAATAGAGTCCAAGTCTTTTTCTCTTTCCTTTTTGTTCTCGATTCTAATTGGCAACCATCGTTTCCTGCTGCCCCTAACATCAGATTTTGCTTCCTCAGTTTAGCTTTACTGCGGTTGTAAAAGAGCCTCGGTGTTCCTGAGGGGAAGGATGACTGAAAGAATAGTGTGGCCATATCTTTCTTTCCTTTCTGTTCTTGGCTCTAATTGGCGCCCATCATTTTCTGCTGACCCTAATGTCAGGTTTTGCTTTCTCAGTTTGGCTTTCGCTTTGATGTAGCTCGGTTTTTGCTCTCATCTTTTGTTCTACCACCTGTTCCAATTCCCTGAGAGCTTTGATAACACTTATCTGTTGCCAAAGTCAAACCACAGATGCTATTGGATACCAGCGGAGGAGAGTGGGGGCGCTTCCTGATTGATCCCAAACAGTCGTGCTCCTGTATGCAACAGCTGAGGTGGAAATGGGGAGGTCCATACCCGCTCCAGTTGGACAAAGATGTCTCCCGCTCTGCTAAGCCACTAATGAGGTCTTAATTACTGCTGTGCTGTACTGGTTTGTTTACCTTATTGTGCTTTCCTGCCTCAGCCTGCATGAATTTAATTTCCTGCGACAGAAGTCATTAATGTCTGAGCCGATCATAACTTTTCTTGTTGCTGTTTATTTCTCAGAAGATCCAGGATGCCAGATTGAATTTAAGCAGAGCGAGAGTCTCGGTTAGAAGTAAAAACCTCTTGGGAGGGAAAGTTCAGAGGTTTGCACTGACAGGTAAAGCTCCTGTCAGTGTTCTTGTTTGCTTTGTTACCAACCGTCATGATGCTTTGTGCACCAACACTTAATCAAAGGTTGTTGCTTAATCCAGCTTCAGAGAGAAGGAAGTAAAGCCTGTTTTTCCTCTTTGTTTAATATTTCTGCTCAAGTCAGCCTCGAATGCAGAGGAAGAAACTCATAAATCCCTTTCATTGTCTTTAAGTCCTGGAGTTGAAAAGGCCTGTTGGTCAAACTTTTCCTTGTCACTGTTGGATTTAAAGTCCTAACATGATGGTGAAGCATGTTTGGTTCCACATTAGTTGCATTTTCTGCCAGAGAAGAAAACTTTTTAAACAAGTGATAAGAATGCTTCATTGGGTAGATTTACTCCTTAAAGGACGTTCACAGGTTTGGTTCTCCGCCTCAAACTGAGGATATTCTGATTTGGTCAATTCAAAACAAACTGGTTTGTTTTCTTCATTAGTGCGTCTCGTTTGGGTCTGGATGAAAACAACCGTCTGGATGAAAACAACCGTCTGGATGAGATGGTCTTGGAACGTTTCCAAATGAACTCTAGTGGTTACTTTAGGTTGTGAATGTGGCTTGGCACAGTTACCAGGTGACTGCTGCAAGCTGGAGCTTGAAAAAGAAAACCTCAAACCAACAGAAAATGTAACCAGTCACTAAACTGAAGAAATGATTCAGATCAAATGAAGGAACTACACCTGTGGGTTCTCTGATAGAGGACTTTGATGTTCCCAAGTTTTGCACAAATTGATGCTGCGGCGTCTGCAGACGTCCAGGGTGAAATGGACTTCAAATGCAATCATGGAAATTTCTTCAATAAACATGAAGGTGACGGTTTTTCATTAGACAAGATTCAGATTTTCCTTTGAAGAAACTCGACTGTTTGAACTTTTTAATTTCACGTAACATAAAATAAAAAAGATGCTCCAAATTCCTTCATAGATTAGTTTTAAATCCAACTCCTAATTAAAAGATTAAAGATTTTATCCTCCCTTTTGCATCAAAGCATCACTCTCTAACCCTTTACTCTGTTCGATTGATGCATTTATAAACTCAAAAAGGTAAAAAAATAAAAAGATAAAACCAACCAGATTTCTCAGGATGTGACCTCCAGTTCAGTGATTACAGTAAAATTATTCTGCATAACCCGTTTCACCAACCTTCTTTTCTTTTAACTCAGTTTGATCATTTGACTTGTGAAAAGACAAAAGACGGTGAAGTTTGGCCTTTTTGTCTCTTGATTGGTGCATTAATACCTGTGAAGCTGAAACAGTCTGTGCTGCTGCTGCATGGTGCTGCATGGTGCTGCTGCTGCGTGGTGCTGCATGGTGGTGGTGCTGCATGGTGCTGCTGCTGCTGCGTGGTGCTGCATGGTGCTGCTGCGTGGTGCTGCTGCATGGTGCTGCTTCATGGTGCTGCAGCTGCGTGGTGCTGCTGCTGCTGCGTGGTGCAGACGTTGTGTGGGAATCGGATCCTCCTGCACAGCCTGCTGCAGCCTCCGTTTGTTTTATGTTCCTCATGGTGATATATAACTTGTTTCAGGTTGTTCTAGTGACTTATTTTAGGCTAAAGTTGCAGATTTGATGTAAAAAAAGAAAAAATAAAGTTGTAAATGTGCCATCAGAGCAGAAAAAGTGACTTTCCTGCATATGTTTGTGTATTTTTAGCGGGAATGAACCTGTTCTCCTTGTTAAAGTGAGTTCTCAGCCTGTTAAGGCGTGCGCTCCAATGAACAATGAAGTTTGTTTACAAACTACGTTCCTGCTCTGTTATCATTCTTTCTTTTCCTTTGGGGTTCATTCCTCAGATAATCCTCTGGGTTTACGGTGCAACGCAGAGCTGAGGATAAATATAGAGAAGGAAAAAGGATGAGCAGAGAGACGAGGAAAGGAAAAAAGAAAATATTGTATGAGCTGCATTTCTCATGTGATGACAGCAGCATTAAGAGGAAAGTTTGGGGAAGTTTGCGTGCAGACGATCCTTCCTGCATTCAGGTTTATCCAGTCGGTTCAACTGTTTCGGTCTTGGAGGCAAATGCAAGTTTATAGCTGCAGATTGTTCTAGTTACACTCCAGCTTTAATTACACAGAGAAGACCTGAGAGCGTTACAGAGCCTGGGAGAACTTCCTCTGCAGACTTCCAGTGTCTTGCAGTGAGGAGATAATCCTCTGGGTTTACGGTAACACGCAGAGCTGAGGATAAATATAGAGAAGGAAAATAGTTTGCATGTCTCTGGTTTTAGCTTTGGTATTAACTCGTTAAGGAGGCTGGTTGGACCCACGTCTGCACCTGTTTGCTCTCTTCTGGTTCACATCCAGTGGAATGGAAGATGTTGTGATTGCTCCTCACTCCTCTTCTGCTTGAAGTTTTTCTCTGCAGTGTCATGTAACAGCAGGAGCTCCCTGATCCTGGAGACCAGTGGTCCCCAACCTTTTTGTGACAGCGGACCGGCCAAAGCCTTCAGAATTTTACAGAGCTGGCGCAAGACTCAACCCTCGGCATCCGGTGTACGATTTTCAAAATAAAAGCTCCTCCAGACTCAATGCATAGAACGGACATATTTAATTATTTCTTGCGCGGCCCGGTACCAATTGGTCCACGGACCGGTGGTTGGGGACCACTGCTGGAGACTATCTGAGTGTTACTTCCCAACCTGGAACGGATCTGCCCTCAGTAGCAGGAAGGAACAACCCTCTGACCTTAACAACAGACAAATGGTCAACATCTCTTGTCTTGATTGGACACCTCTCGTCCAATCAAGTCTCTCTTCTCTGACCAGAACCTATAAAAGGAAGCCAGGTCCACTGTGGGTCAGAACAGACTGACAGACTTTTTCTTTTTCTGTTCTCACGTTGTAAAGTTTTAATAAAATTCTTATTTCTTCTCATCCAAACTCTTGTTAAAGTTACTTTTTCCACAACTTCCAGAACACAAGTTAAATGTCAACAGAAACAGATTTTAACAAACTAAAATAGTTGGTTTGATGTCACATTATACAGTCATGCAAAATAAGTAAGTACACCCTCTTTTAATAGTTGGACATTTACAAGATTTTCTCTTTACCAGCTTAAAAGATGCATTTAATTTGAAACTCAAACTCACAAAAACATAAAACAGATTCAAAACCATCATTATTTATTAAATGAATAAAGTAATACTGTTAAAATCTTATAAAAAAGTAAGTACACCCTGGCTGGGTTCCAGTAGATGGTTCCAATAGAGACCCGATTAAAACAGTTTATAGAAGAAAAATGTCCTTTATTGTCCCACAGAGAGGAAAATTCAGGTTCACACAAAAATAAAGAAGTTTTAGAAAAGCAAACAAACAAATTAAAGAATAAAATTCAAACTGAAACAGACTTTACAGTTATCAGATATCTGCTGATCCAAGGAATGTGGAGCTGAGGATCTTCTCTCTAAACTTTATAAAAGTTTATACATTATTAAAAATAAAGTAACATGAAGAAGATCATAAAATTATTAGGAAAACTTTGATGTTGAATCAGATCTGACATGAGCAGCTGGGACTCAGTTGTTACTCAATTGTTTGAAATCAGAAAATAATTTAAAGAGTTTAAAATCTGAAGTATCAATAAAACCCAAATCTATCAAGACGCTCAACATCCCTCATTTTAAGTTATTATAAAATGACTACAGCATTTTACTGAAATAACGACGTTTTTCTGACATTATTATACGACTTCATTCTTATATTATTACTACTTTGGTATTATAAGTTTATTTTCATGCCTTTTTCTCGCATTATAACGACTTAATTTTCACAATATGACTTTTTGTTGTACAACTTTTCTCACAATATTCCAACTTTATTTTTGTTTTACATTTTTATTGTATTATTCCAACTTTATTCTTGTAAATTACAAATTTATTCTCGTTTATTGACTTTTTGTTGCACAGTTTTATTCTGATATTATTCAGATTTTCTTCCTTTTCACATTATGACTTTATTCTCGTAATCTATTTTTTACATTAGTCCTCCATCACCTTGGTACTTTATTGACAGTAGTTGAAACTAAAAGATGTGGGAATCCCAGTGGTTGAGTCTAACAGCTGCTGGGAGGAAGGATCTGCCTTTACGCTGCTTTGTGCGCCTCGGACGCAGCAGTCTGTCACTGAAGGAGTTTTGTTGGTTTTATTTGTAGCTTTAGAAAGTCAGAGCTGAGAGTTTCGGCTGCTGATTCAATGAGTGCATCCAAACACAAACTTCCTGTTCAGCTCTGTGTGTGAATCTCGTTCCTCTGATTGGTTCCCCGGAGCCTCGGCGTTCCTGTCAGGAAGGGAAACACAATCCTCTTTCTGCTGGTTTTCCTTTTACTTCCGTCTGAAGCATTAAAAACGAACAATAATAACTTCCTGGACTTTTGCGGCGGCCATCTTGCCCTTTAACCAGAAGCATTGTCCAACATTATCTCTGCTTTGCTCTGATATGAAGAAGAATGGGTCTGCACTGCGGCTTACTGACGTATTGAACTGGAAATGTCGACGCAGAACTCTGGGAAACGTTTTTCCATCATTCCTGACAAAGAAAAATATTTTAAACCAGCTGTGAAACTTTTGTGATGGATCAGTTTGGAGATCAGGAAGTGAAATAAAAACTCAAACAGCTGCAGCTTCACGTTACTCTGACGACTCGCATGTCACAGAAAGTTGAACATCATGATCCGGATGGGTAAAATAATGGTTGGCTCCGAGATTACATCGCCATGGCGTCACCATGGCGACGGGCTTCAATAGGCCGCCATGTTGTGTCACGGCGACGCAGAGAGGCCGGTGAACACGCCGGTTTCCTTGACCAGAGACTTCCGGTCATTAACCGAGCAGGTTGCCGTTTCGCTGCGGGATGTGGTGACGTCATTTCGCGCCGTGACGACGTGACGCGTTGACGTCACGAGTCTCTGGGAGGCGATTCGTCTCGTTTACAGTTTCAGGACTGAAGTTTCTGGTTTTCTTCACAAGCGTCACTCAGAGCTGCTCTGTTATGGAAAACAATATTTGATTAATACTAAAACTTACGACAGAGTATTAGGACCACGCTAAAAAAAACTAAATAAATAAAAAATACAAGAATAAAATCAGAATACAAGAATAAAGTTGGAATAATTAGGGTGACCAGACGTCCTCTTTTTCCCGGACATGTCCTACTTTTCAGACCTAAAAAAATGTCCGGAGGGAATTTAAAAATCATCCGGGATTTTGGTCAACTGTCTCAAGACACATTACATAGCTTACAGTGCATTGTGATTACATTGCCACTCCGTTCCACTACTCCATTCCAGGTTTCTTTGTATGGCAAAGAAATCGGTAGCGCATGTGTGTGCTACCGATTCAGCTACCCCGCCCCTGTATTTTTCCATATTTTTCCATATTTTTTTGTTTTTCCCTGTTTTTCCGTATTTTTCCATATTTTTGTGTGTTTTTCCCTGTTTTTCCGTATTTGACCATATTTTTTAAAATGTTTTTCCGTATTTTTCCGTGTGCACGGAGCTTATCGTGTTTGTTCTGCTCCAAAGACAAACCCCAGATTTCCACTTCCTTCCTGCTTCCTTCCCGTGTCCACAGATGGCTCTGGTCAAAATGTTTGCAGATGAGGGGAGATTTTCCCGGTCGGTCTGGTTTCAGGAGGCGCTGCAGTCGTTGTTCCGGCTGACGGTTCTGGTTGGAGCGTTTGACGGCCCGGGTGGCATTACAGACGACATCAGAGAACGACTTACGGTGAAAGGAAAGAAAGATGTCCGCCCAGCTGTTCTTTCTGTTTTGTTTCATTTCAAGCTTCCTGTCTGTCTGGTTCTGACTAAAGAGCAGCAAATAAAAACATCAACAGAAAGTTGATCTGAGAAGGTTAAACTCGTTTGTAACGCAGATTATTTAGACAATGTCAAGTTTTACTTTCCTTATTGATTCTTTGATGCAGCTAAAAACATAAAACCAATAAAGAATTTAACAGTTCAGTCCAACTGTACTTTCAAACACATCAATACACTGGTGTGTGGTGGCTCATACTTTGTCCTTCCACTCAACTTTCTGGATATATCTGTCTGTGAACAGCAGCTGGACATTTTGATTGATCTGATGTAAAACTTCATGAACTCCAAAATCTGAAGAAAAGAAGCAGCTCAAAATATGAAACTTGAATTAGTGAATTAAATGGTTGTTGTTCGGCGGCCATCTTGGATTTTGTGTTTTGGGGTTGAATCTTCAGCAGGAGTTGAGGTGCATCGTTTTGATTTATGATTACAAACAGATTTTTGCAAACAAAATCTGTTGGCCCAAAATTTGATTTGGTTACGTTTCAAAATAAATCTTTGCCTTTCAACAACTGTTCTTTCTTTCTTTCTTTCCTTCCTTCTCATTTGTTTTGAATATGCTAAACTAATTTGTTACATAATATATTTGGTATCAACTTAGAGCAGACTGAAGTTATTTTCAAAACTTTGTTTTGGATTTGATCAGTTTGATTAAACTAATTGATCGGTGGTTGGCTGCTGTTGCTCTCCTTCCTTCACACACCTGCTCATTTAAAATAGATGTTTCAGCTGAAAACAGCTAAATTAAAGGTGTACAGTTACATGAGAGGCCCTTTATCTGAAAGGTGAATCCACTGAGCCACACCCTGATGAGCGTCCGTTTACAAGCTAGCCATTAGATGCTAATTGCACCGTGCAGCTGATAAACACCAGGTTGCGTAACCGCGCTGCTGTCTGCTGTCAGCCTGGATTATCGTTGTTTTTCTGCTCTTCTGAAAGACTTTCTTTCTTTAAACAAAAGCCTGTGTCAGACAGACAAACTGCATCGTCACTAATGAGTCCGTCCTCAGGATAATTAACGAGGTTCCCAGGAGAACATCAGAAAGATACGGCCGGTCCTGGGTCACATGGTTCTGAGGGAAACGCTGTTTCTTATGGAAGGTCAACCTGGGGTCAGGTTCCTTTCTACAGTTTAGTTGTTTAAACTGAAGGAAAACCTGCAGGTTGTTTACAGGAAGTCGACCTTTAAGTGGACAAAGTTTGGATTTGTTTGGAGTTTTAGAGCCACAGTATGAAAAATATGAATTACCAGAATAACGTTGTAAAAACAAAAGAATAAAGTTCTACGGTGCAACTTTATTCTCGTATTATTAAGGTTTTATTCTCATAATGTCACTTTAATCTTGTATTACTGAGAATTTATTCTTGTATAGTTGCAACTTTAATACAGTAATACGACTTACTGTATTATTGCTACATCATTTTCATATTATTGTTACTTTATTTTCTTATTATTACGACTTTATTGAAGTATTTGTATGACTATATTCTTGTAATATTACAAATATCTTTGTATTATAATTTTATTCGCATATTATTCAGATTTATTCAGCTATTGCATCTTTAATCTGGTATTATCATGACTTGATTCTTAAAATATGGATTTATTTTAGTAATATTACCCCTCAATGCCCTAATACTCTATTGTAGTTCCAGTTTCTGGTCCCATCAGCTTTTCTTGGTGAACAAACCTGATCCAGAGTCCAACATGTCCGGTTCCCTCTACAGGCGGTTCGGTTCCACCAGACAGTGAAGTTCTTATCATCCTTATAATAAACCGTTTCCCTCATAATAACCTGATAGAGTGGAGCTGATTAAAACCAACCCTGACTCAGTCGGTTAAATTAATTTAATTTTCTTTATGTTTGTGAATTGCTTGGATTTGTTACCAACGTCTTTTCTGAATTTCATGTCAATAGAAATATATTTATTGAGGAAAAATCTGTTCAAATCTAATTTTATCCGCTGTATTAAAGGAGAAAAGCTGAAAACATAATATTCTCCTCCAGGTCAGTTTCCTGCTTTCTGTTTACAGCCTGAAAATATCCTGACTTTTAATTCTGTGATTGTTTGTTTTTGATGGTTATCAGACGTTTCCGCTGTGAGCCTGGAGCTGCACTGGTGTCCAGCTGTAGAGAGCACAGATGGACAGATAGCTGCTGCCAATTAAACGTTTTGTTTTCAAAAGTCTTTAAAAAAATCTATTTCTAAAAGTATTTTCTTAACGCTGGCAGGTTGTATTGGATTCAAACTAAATAAAGACGTCAAGATGATGGAGGCTGATCAGGACGGCCTACAAAACGTCTGGACTGAGGAAAACTGACTAGTTTTCACTGAAACAAACAAATATAATCAACTACTGTTTACTATATTAGCCTGAGCTAACACCTTTAGCACAAGTTAAGTCCATTAGCTAGCGCAAACACCATTAGCAGGATCCAATAACAAACAGGAGCTAAAACATTAGCTAACATTAACACCTTTGTTAATAGGAGCTAACATCATTAGATAAGCTAACACGTTGGCTAAAGCTAACACTATTAGCCGGATATAATACCATTGAGCCTACTAATGGTATTAGCCGAATCAATGCTAACACCATTTGTGTTAGCAATGAGAGCGAGGTTGATTAGCCGAAGAGCAGAAAGCAGAACTTATAGTTGGTTAGTTAGCGCTAACTAACGCTTATTTACACTAACATCATTAGCTGGAGATAACACTTTTTGAGGGCTCTCATGCTATTAGCTAACAGAATTAGCTAGGGCAGACACCATTAGCAGTATCTAGTACCATTAATAGGAGCTAGCACCATTAGTTGGCATTAACACCATTAGCCAAAGCTAGCAATATTAGCAGGAGTTAATATGAAATCAAAAGAGTTTGAAAGATAATAAATGGTTGTTTAAAGTGAAAATGAAGCATCTTAACATCTTTGTTACAAAACATTTTAATATACTTAAGAAAATGTTTTGAGCCTGATGCTAACAGTAAACAGTTTGAGGAAAAAAATAAAATATTTCTGGGTTTTTTTCTGTTTTTGGGCAGATTTGGTTCAGCCAATCGCGGAGTGCCATTTATTCTCCTTGATGCTGATTGGCTGTTCTTTCTGGAGCAGGAAAATGGGACACTGTTGTTGTTAGCTTCTAATGCTAACATGGCTTCCGCTGTGTGTATTAATGCATATTTGGTGTTTAGAACTATTATTAAAACAAACTTATGAGTGTTTTTAGAGAAAAATTAAGTTTTTGTGGATTTCAGCTGTTTTTGATCAAATGTAAATACCAAGAGAAAAAGAGATTTATTGGTTCAAACCCAGAAATTAATGTTCCAGGATGTTTTAGCTGGCTTGGTTCTGAATTTACAGAACAACATATCAGATTGGACCAGATTTTCTTTACATTGCTGGAGTTTTGTGACTAAAGCAGATCTCCTCCTGAAGGTTTTATTGTTGTTTCTCCTGTTGATAACTCACGGCTGTACTGCGGGTTGGGTTAGGGTTGGCCCCGTCTTCAGAACACACTGACAGATTTATTCTCTTTACCTGGGAGATATCTCACACGCCTGGCCCACACCTGAGCCTTGATTCATAGCTGCATTTTTTTGGATCGGGGGAGGAGATACCAGCGCTTTAAAAACAGGACGCAGTGTGTGCACATTTTTATTTTTTAAATGTTTATAAGGTGCAGGTAAGGACAAACATTGATGAATAAACGAGTCATCCTGGTCTGTAAACATGCTGGGAGCTCTTTGGGGATGTCTCACAAGCTGCCAGGCATTCTTTGAAATGCAGGCATATTTTCTGTCCGTCCATCCAGGTTGCATCACCCAACAGAGCGACGAGCGCTGAGGATCGGGGTCAAAGTTTCAGTTCTTTATGTTTTACCACCAAGCAGATGGATTTACTGTGAATAAATTAAAACAGAAATGCTGCAGAGAGGCTGGGTTAAATGTTTCTGGAGGTTTTTAAATTTCCTTTTGGATTCTGCATGAAGGAATTTCAGGAGGAAAAACCGTCAGATCTGAAAGTTGGTGAATTTCTGTGACATGAACCCAGTGATGGTCGATTCCATGACTCAGCGTTTCTTCTCCAGGCCTGGAAAAGACTGGAAAATGGATTCAGGCTTTTAACTAAGACATTCATCCATCTGTTCATCCATCCGTGTGTTTTTTATTTTGTTTTTACTGTAAAATGTTTCTATAATCTCTGTAATTTTCAGTCTTGATGGAAGTGAAATCCAGATTAAAGTTAAACTTTGTTTCCATTTAGTCTGACCTTTTACCCTGTGAGTCATGTGGCCGGTCTCACAGTCAACCAGCTGAATCGGTCTGTTAGTTAACCCAAACATGTGATGTGGACTATAGACCAGTGAAATTTACAATACAGCAGGTTTCTGAACCGTTTGTTTATGAGCATTTCAAATGTTCGCTGGAGTATGTCAGCCGCTGGATCTGCACCGCCGCCCTTCCCTCGCTCCGCATCGGGCAGAAAACAGACTGGGAGCTCATAAATCCCCACTGGAGGAGAAGACTGTTGGTGCCTGCATGCTTCTGATTTCCTGATTGTGCCCAGATGAGCAGGCAGCTGGTCAAGTGGTCGATATGAAGCTCGTCTTTGTTTATGGTGTGTTTGTGAGAAATGGACGTGTTGGAATCCTTCAAAAGAAAGGAGTAAAATTTCTCAGAATTCAGGGGAAAGGCATGCAGAGACTGGTCTGTTCAGACCGAGCCTGGATGCCGAAGCATATTAAACACAAAGGCAACGTTTCTTCCACAATGTCAAAGAGAGATTACCCTCCTTAAATATAGAGAGATTCAGCTTTACGTTCAAGGGATTTATGTAGTGAAATGTAATGTTTAAAGTAGTGGTGGGCATTGATCTGTCATCTGGAGACGTTTCAGTTATTGATGATAAATAAAACACACAATTGATGACATGATCAGAAATGTTTTGTTTTTTTTGCTATATTCGCTTAAAAAAGCAAATATAGTGTGAGAAGAACGTAGCAACCCCAGCCGAGTTCCGCCCGTTACCTAGCAACCCCAGCCGAGTTCCGCCCGTTACCTAGCAACCCGAGCTGAGCTCCAGTATGTTTGGTCAGCTGCTTTCACTGCTGTAGCAGCCATTGTACACCGAGTTTTGTTGTTGACTTGTCATTCAGAAACCACCTGCTGCATTCTTGTTGGTTGTGCAGCATCATGGGATTTAAAGTCACAGGATGCCCTTAAACAGCTCAAAATAGGCAGGACTCACCCGACTAAAATCTTAATTTTGTGTTAAAAAAATGTTTTGTATCATCCATAAACCTATCCTAACCTGTTCAAGGGATCATAACAGATCTCCTTTAACATCCATCTCTTTCTTCTGTCCCCCAATAGGAAGACAACGAGATCCCTACCAACTTGGTGGTCTCCCCCAAAACTCCCGTACCAAGCCAGTATGACGCAGAGTCCACCATCCAGCCGGCTCCGTCCATCACAGGATCTATTGAAGGCAGCCGCACTCAGGAAGAGATGCTCCAGAAGATCAGTCTGTCCTCAGACGACGACGCCGAACTGGCGTGCGCCACGTCCCAACGAGACGAGGGCGACTCCCTGGAGTACGATGTCTCCCCCATCAAATTCGAAAGAAGGTCTGACCGGTTCAAACGCTCTAGTTTGAAGAAGGTCGACACCATAAAGAAGGCCTTCACACATGCCAAGATTGGCGAGAAGGTAAACCAGATCACCTCCAAGATTGTTCCTCCAGAGAAGCGTGAGAAGATCAAGAAGAGCTTCACCCCGAGCCACGCCAAGTCTTCAACCGCCAAGTCCTCCTCCTTCAAGATTTCCCCAATGACCTTCAACGTAAAGAAGGTCAGAGATGGGGATGCGCCCGCTGAAGAAATGAAATCCCCAGTGGAAAAAGCCCATGTAGAAATCCCTACATTGACCGGTCTGGGCGGTAAGATTCCCTCAGGCGAGGTTCACATCCAGGAAGAGGTGATGAAGGAGGTGGTGGAGACCCTGAGTCCGACCGCAATGGAAACCATCCAGGCAGAGGTGTCCGTCAACGGGAAGTCCTCCAGCATTGAGGCAGAGATCAACGGCGAGGGTCTGGCTGGCCTGGCGGTTCCGGAGCACGATGAAGATGTTGGTGAGGATGAGGAGGAGGAGGAGGAAGAGGAGGATCAAGAGAAGCAGAAAAGCCCCATTGAGGTGGCGGCTGAAGTCCAGATTACAGAAACGATCGCCATGGAGCAAGTGTCCTAATGCCAATCGGCTGAAAGCATCAAGTCCCATTCTGCTTCTATTCGTCTTTGAGTTCCTAGGATTACAGAAGAGCCAACGTCCCTCCTGGCTGTCGGGTCGGGATCCACCGTAACTCACGGCCACATCACCAACATCTCCAGGGCGCTGGAGCAACCGTCTTCCTCCTGCAGGACGATCCTCACTGAAAAACGGCCCCTTTTGTTCCCTCTGAGTTTTCTGGAAAGTGAAAAAGAGAAACAGAACCTGCTGAGGCAGCGCGTTGCCAGGTTGTGCTGGAGCTGGAATGAGACGGTTTTTTTTTCTTCCTTTTCTTCCTCTTTGTTAGCTTGTTAAGGTTGTTTACTGGATTTCCAGATCCTACCCAACCGGCGAATCTGGTCATCCATCGTCTTCTGCTACAACCGACCAATTGTAAACCTGTTTCCCTCTTATTTTCTGATTTTATAATTGATTTAGAACATCATGTTGTAGTAATATTATATTAATACTATCAAAACGAGAACAACTGTAAATTATTCCTATATGATGGGTGTGGGGGAATATCTAAAAACTGTTATAAAACATTAAAAATGTATATAAAGGGAGATAATTGCTAAAGTTTGGTGACAGTAACCTGGGATTTAATTTGACGGTACTCTAAAGTCACGGCTCTATTTGTTTTAGGATCTGGAAAATGTCTCTTTACACGTCTTTTAAACAGACAATAACTTCCTTTCACAAAATTATAGAAAGGTTTTGATTAAATACGTTTCTATAGTAACATATTACTGATGGTAATATGTCCATCAAAATAGATCAATTTAACATTTCTTTATATAAAAAACTGTAAAAACCTAGTAAAACTTCAGACTTAATGTAATGCAAATTAAAACAACACATGGAGAACTAACATTACACAAAAGCTTGGTGGCCTAATTAAAGGAGAACTATTTTGAAAAATCCAAATTTTGCATGTTTTTATTCTTCCATTTGGGTTTCTACTGATTCTAAAACAATCCAACCGCTTACAGAAAACACCCAGAAAACATCCAGGGAAAAACTGCCAGCTGTTTTCTGGCAGTAAGTTAAGATTTTTTTGGTGTCTGGAAAAAGAGCCACTTCACAAACCTCCTGATTGTTAAGCCACATTCCACAGGCACCCTGTCGTTACCTAGCAACCCCAGCCAAGTTCCGCTCGTTACCTAGCAACCTAAGCTGAGCACCAGCTGGCTTTACCGCTGTATGGGCTGTACAATGGCTGCTGGAAGTAACAAGTGGTGGTTGTTGACTCACCATACAGAAACCACTGGCTGCATTCCTGTTGGTTGTGTGGGAGGCTCCACTTCTGCTTTTCAAAGATGTACGGTAAAATCCCATTACCCAAGAATGATTTTAAACAAAAACAGCCATGAAAATGTTTTGACTCTACTAACCTGTTCAAGGAATCATAATAATGTTTGACACCGTTGTTTTCCCGTATCTTTGCTACTTGCTGCTGTAGATCGCCTGGAATCTGAACTTTTCTTTGCTGACTGTCATCATTACCACCTTGCATTGCTTTGGTGTGGATTCATTTTAACACAGATTTGCATCTCAAACAGGAGGATTATTGCTTCTGCTTATTAAATGTTCCACGCCTCCTGCGTGCTCGGGCGTCCTGCTCCGCTGCCTTCGACTTGCATAAGCTGGTCTGAGTAATTGCACACCTGTAGGGACGGATTCCAGTGGCTTTGCTGAGTAAAAGCACACCAGGAATGTGTCTTCTGTTTTACTCTAAACGAATCAAAGTTTTCCAAATGCATAAAAACAAAAGTTTACATTGAAATCATTTAAGTTTCTGACAGTAATTTACAGAGTTTGAGCGGCTGCCGGACGGTAGACGGTCGAACGGGAGCAGATGAAAGCGGAGGAAAGCATTCCCAGGTTTGACGGATGGCTTCTGCGTGGCACATATTTCATCCTCCTGGCCTCCCAGTCTGAAACTGGTGGAGGTTCAGGGAGAACCACAGGTGTGCTGGAAACTGTGGGAAAGTTCTCCAGGTGCTGGAAGGGACTGTGAAGTCGCCCTGGGTGATTTCAGGCAGGATTTTTAAAATGTTTTTCTGCATTGAGGCTCCATTGAACCATGGGAATAGACATGTTTTTATGGGATCGACGATCTGCTGCAGCTCGTCTTATAGGCTCATAAACTGCTGGTTCTGGATGGAATAAATCCCCCAAAAAGCAATAAATAAATAAAACAGATCTAAATATATCATCTCCATATCAACTGTGCAAAACATGGATTTACTAATCTGTTACTTTAGTCTTTATGGAAGATTTACACTCATTTTATTGTTTTTGCACAATTACATAAAGTATATATATATATTCTGTTATCCACTTAAACCAAGCCTTAATGAATATATATATAAGATTAAAATCTATTTCATTTGTGTGAAATTATTGGGAAATTTTAAAAAATTATGTCATTGATTTACACTGTTTTCTATATTTGCGTATCTGAGTAAAAAACAAATATTTAGTGAATTGCAGAAGTATTCATGCTTGTTTACACCTGAAAGCAGATAAAAATGAAACACTTTTATATTACATATTCTAATATATACTAACTGCTTTTAATGTTGTATATTTTGCCCGGTTGCTTGTTGTTATTTTTTAAATAGATCAGTTTTTAGTCAGAAATGTATTTACTGAAACTGTTCTCATTCAAGCCTCATTCTGATGAATAGTTTCTGCTCTTTTATTCATGATGGGATTAAAAATATCTGGGAAATGAGAAATATGGTGCATCACTTCAGAAACAGTCTATGGGACGTGTAAAAGGACAAAACACTAAATAATTTGATGTATTTTCTTCTAAACGGCTCACTGTGTGTCTTTTTAAAACTGTTCAATCATGTTTTTCTTCAGAAATTCTCCAGATATTTTGGGGGTTTTGCATATATTCTGTTAGCTTGCATAAATAAACTTTTGTTTTGAAATGATCTTTTCCTGTGTTTGCTGAAAGTGAACTCAGCTGTTAGAGGGGCTTTTATTTTGCAGCAAAACTTAGGATGCTTGTTTTTTCTGTTAGCCACTTAAACCAAAGATCTTCTCATCACAGATGTTTCCCTGCCACGCTTCCTGCTGTTTCTTTGCAAAGTTTAGTCCTGCATAAATCAATAAAGATTTTATAACACTGAAATGGACTTTTTGTGGTTTATTTGCTGCAGGAAAACGTCAGAATGTGCAGAAACGAGGCGTGGTGCTGATGAGTCACGGTCCAGGGAGCGGCTCGGTAGCTCAACTCTGCTTCATGCAGCACTTTATTCGGATTCAGGCTGAAATTAGCTTCAGCTAAATGGTTAAAAGAGTTGCTTCACTGAAATACATCCTGAAGAATGTTTCCCTTCTACTGCCCAGGTGGACAAACCAAAATCAGTTAAAACCGCCTGGCTGCACTGCAAAAACACAAAATCTTACAATTATTCTTGTCTAGTTTCTGGGGCAAATATCTTGGTGCTCTTGAAATGAGACTAACTAAGTATTATTTGTCAATAATTACTTAATATTGATGAAAAACTGGCAGATTATATCGTCCTGGATGTAATCCTGTTATAATCAAACCTTTTGCAACCCGAAGTTGAAAATACTTGGTGGCCATTTTGGGTTTTTTTGCCATTTTATTTAAATCCTCATCAAAAAATTAAACTGGTAACTTTTTTTTATCTCAATAAAAGGTCGAGTGTTTCCTCACTGTTTCAGGTTATTTAGTCTAGAAATTTTTCCACCAACGAAAAGGAAAACGTTCTTCAGAACCCATTTTATTAATCAAGACTAATAGAAGACAGGTGCTGTAGTTTTTTGTTTGTTTGTTTGTTTATTTTATTATTTTTTACTGGGAAATTAAAAGCAAATGTCAGAAAACATCTTGTGCTAAAATCAATATAAACGTTTCCACTGGGGAACCAAATTTGTAGCATTCATGAACTGCAGTCAGAGGCCAAATAATAATTGTTATTAGAGCCACAAAAGGCCTCTGAGCCACACTTTGGACACCCTCAACTTATAATGAGACATTTTTCCGTGTTATAAGTGGAACAATCTGCCAGTGGAATCAGAGTTATTGACTCAAACAGACTCCAATATCTTTTTACAGAGTTACTTCTTTTCTTATTACAAGAATACTAAGACATTTGCATTAGAAAACACAAAAAAACTTGGTCAAATGTTGCATTTTGCAGTGTATTTGTTGCTTCCACTTGCACTATGAAGAATAACAAGAGAAAAAAAAAAATCTTGTCTCCAAGCCTGACAGCCTCTGGCCCCAAAACCAGATTACCAGATTACTAATCCTGGTATTATCTACCTGACAGTCCTTGACTGTATGATGTAATATCTTTACTGAGGCAGAAATCATGAAAGTGCAAAATTTCTCCTTTATTTACAGGAATCGCAGCATTTATATGTAAAGGAACAAACATTTATCCCTCCTTTTCTCAAATGAGGAATTAAAGACTCGATCTGTCGTCTCTTCTGCTCATCTTTCTGGCAGAACAAAGACAAGCAGGAAAAAAGACGAGACAGACAAGACTGCAGATCTTTGCTTTGTTCTCAGTATCTTTCAGATGTTATCTGAAACCATTTAACCCGCTTATTATGGATAATTTGTCCTTATACAGCATTAATTATTCGTGGTTTGCCAGTTTCTCATTAAATGAACATTAAAACCGCTACATATGAAGGAAAATTAACCCACTAAATCTGAATACCATGTCCACAGTGAAACATGGCAGTGGCAATGTTATGATAAGTTATGCTTTTCCTCAGTCGGCTCAAGGAAGGTGGAGTGGATTTGAACTAAATATTTCTGGAGGAAAGCTTGTTATTCACTAGAGACTGGAGTGGAGATCCATCTACTGGTATGACAACAGTGCCAATATTGGAGCCACATCTGCAATGGGATGGTTTAGATTCAAGTATGTGTTAATTAGACTCTAAATCTGGTTGAGAATCTGTGAAAAGGCTTGAAAATTCTTTTCGATCTAATCTGAGATCCGTAGTTGTAACGGCATTTGAAATTATTTGTATGAAGTCCTGAAAACCACGTCTTCCTTCCTTTTCCCAATAGCTTGGTGTATAAAAACCCCCATAAAACACGTTGAAGTTCATGATCGCAACGCGGAAAAACACAATAACGTGTGAACGTTATCTACCCAACATAGACGTCGATCGGATGGTGTTTGTCTCCCTCTAGTGTTTGAAATACCGCATTACATCTTGCGCGTCCTCTTCACGTTACACCTCACCAATATTTGTGCAAATGCTAAAAACGAGTGAATGTACAAAAAAACCCCCCCAAAAAATCCCATCCACGTTTCACTAACTGGTATCGTAGATATGTTCACCTCGTACACCCATAGTTTGTACTGTCACGGTGGCCGAGAGGTTAAGGCGTTGGACTCGAAATCCAATGGGGTTTCCCCGCACAGGTTCGAATCCTGTTCGTGACGATTTACTTTTTAATTTCCCGGTCGGATTTCAAAGAATTTAAATTGCAACAAGCTTTCACAACACATTCTGGTTTATTAACCCTATATAAAAATGACGTAATGACAAAAACTCACCCGAATGATTAAACTCATTACTGAGCTGTTTTAGGGAATAACCGTGATTACAACGTTAATAAAGATTCCTCTTGCTGAAATCTCGCATCCTTTTCTCGAGTTGAAACCCGTGGTACACAAAACTGTGACCCTACTGCGAGTGGCAAGATTTGCTTGACTACAAATATGAACCTGCTTCGAAATTAGAATGAACCATTTTTATATGCAGCGATACATTTAAATAACTTTGGAGTGATATATATTGTGAAATAGTGATAATAAACACACTATTTTCAAATTATTCACTATATTCCTATTTTGACGAAATATAAAACTTGCTATAACCAGTGTTAAGTATTGTTATAAAACTATTTTAATTAAAACGAAAATATTATCTTGTTTAAACTAAGCTTGTAACAGTTAAATGGCAACACCTCGCGAGAGAAGAAACAAAGGGAGCTCATTCATGCTTTTGTCAGAGAAACGTATTTTTATGTGTCATGAAAACAAGAAAATACGTTTTGTTTTAACGAAACTTAAAACTACGCTCCTCTGCCTGTGTTGCTACAAACGCCACTTTAAATATGGCAGCCACGTTGACGTACATCCCCAAGAGCGTATTCATGTCTATGCCTAAGATCGTCACGGCTCTTGAACTCGTGTGGGGCTGCGGTGCGGGTGAACTGAACCCCCTCCTGTTAAGTCGATAATGGTACGGTCCAAGCGGTATAAAAAGTCACCGGCAGACTACGGTAACGTAGTTTTTGGGGCATTATAGAAGGGAGGGAAAAGTCGGTACTGTAAGCAGCTGGCTCAGGCTTTTAATAGTTAGCTTTGTTAGTTCGGCCCAGGAGGGGCTAACATCCAGAACACTATAATCCCGAGCTTTCAGGGGTAATTTAACTCGGTTAGAGTTATAGCAAAGCATCAGGTCAGCCTACGGTTAACAAAGCTGAAATAGCTCCATATAATCTGAGCCACACAAAGGAAGCATCAGGGCAGCTGTATAAGCGGTTCAGGGTCAGAGATGGTGTTTCCTCACTCTGGCAGCAGGCTGGGGTTAAAATCTTTCTAACTTCAGCTTCTTCTGCCTGCGGGGGTATTTTAGACACTCCAGCCTCATAAAACTGATACATTAATATATTGTTAATACGTGTTTAGCATTTTAGTTGGTGTTATGTGAAGAATGAAACAGTTATGGCGATAGTCGGGACAGAACGGCTCATATAATGCATCCTGAAACTAGCCGAAGGTAGCTAGTTAACTGCGAGCTAACAAGCATTCCGCTAACAACTGGTGCTGCTGGGGACGGCAATCACCAACTGGTGTTATTTATGGGCTCATTAACCGCGTAACTCTGAATGGAACCGTCCCGAATCTGAAAAGTTGGGGGCAGTTTAAAGCCGTTTATTTTTATGGAACAGGGCTGCGACTAGCAGGCTAACTAGCATCGCTAAGGCTAACAGTAACGGCTGAAAGGCAAACCGAAGGAGAGAGAGAGAGGAGGCTAACAGAGGCTAACCAATGATGGCAGCACCTTCTAATGAGGCCTTGTTCCTGATTAAGGACGTGAAACCGGGGTCTAAGAACCTGAATATTGTGTTCATCGTGTTGGAGATCGGTGAGTTGTGAGGCTAAAGCAGCCCCCTCTATCCCCACGTCCACTCGGGTTTGTGTCTCTTAAAGGGACCGAGCTAGAACTCGGTCACAGTACCGGGAGCTCTGCTGTCTACCATTGACTTCTGACTTTTTAATCGTTTTTTTTTAATCTTCTCTCAGGACGAGTGACCAAAACGAAAGATGGCCATGAGGTGAGGTCCTGTAAGGTGGCGGATAAGAGCGGGAGCATCGCCATCTCGGTGTGGGACGAACTGGGGAGTCTCATCCAGCCCGGAGATATCATCAAACTCACCAGAGGGTAGGTCTGTCGCTGAAGCTGCGTTTGCTTAAATTAATTCAACTGTCTACAGATGATTAATGCTTTGTTTTGAAGGTATGCATCCATATGGAAAGGATGCCTGACCCTTTACACTGGAAGAGGGGGGGATCTTCAGAAGATTGGAGAGTGAGTATCTCCTTAGAAATTTCATTAAATACAAAAAAACAGTGTTTGGTATAGCTTTTAATTCACATCACAGTTCTTCTTCAGCTACCACTCTGCTTTATTTCACATCAGAATAGTCAACCAGTCAGGCATTAAGATGACAATACAATTTATGTCCAGTATGTGTGGGGTCTGCAGAGATGTTGGCTTCCTTTTTTCAGACATTAGAAGTTCAGCCCTGGTGGTCTTCTCTACAGATTGTTTATTAATAAACACAAAATTGAGTGCAGTGCCATGTTGAACCAAAAAGATCGAGTTACTCCAACTCATTTAGCCCCTTTGCCGTTTCCTTACTATCTCAAAATTATTCCTGGATAGTGTACAATTGAATTGTGAAACTGAAGCATTTTATCACTATGTATTTGACATTTATGAAACCAAAATGAACATTAAACTCATTTGCATTGTCCAGGAGATATTATGTAATATTGCAACGTTAATGTTAGCCGTCACTTTCTATTAGCTTCAGGATGTTGGTCAGCAATATCTTTTTTTAAAGTTTGTGCATAAAAGTAAACAAAAATTAATTATTGCTAACTGGTTTTAATGGTTCCTGAATGACGACAGCCTGCAATACATTTGCAGCTGCGGTTGTGGACAAAAATGACAAAACTATATATTTAGCAGCTCCAATCTGGTCACTCAGTGATTTATTTCATTAGTTTATTGACAAAAAAAATAAATAAATGAGTTGCCATTTAGTATGAGCATTTTGATGCAATCAAAGATATAATCATTCATCTTTCTAAATGTTTTCCAATAATTGTACATTTAATGTGTGAAAAAAGTATTCGGTTATAGTTTGATTTGTAACTTTTGCCATTCATACATCCACTTCCAATTTTACAAACTGGAAATTAAGTTATGGAGCCTTAAATTGACAGAATAAATATAAAAATCTTTACAAAATGAACGTAAAATATAAATACAGTATATACACGTGGTGGGAAAACGGACACATACACAAATTACAGGGTTATGTTCATTAGTATGAAACATATTTACACTTTCTCTTTTATAAATCTAATATGATAAACAGTTATTAAGCAGCTATAAGACATTAAATACACAAGAGTCACTATTTGGCAAACCACTCCAATTTACCTGGATATACTGATTAAAGTTTTAAAATGTTTCACTGAGTATTTGCACTCATCAGAAAGTTTGTTGCTAGTTTCTCTGACTGTACGTTGTTTATGATTTCTTATTCTTCTGTTTTTATGACATAAGGGACTCTGGATGCACTGTACAAATGAACTTGGTTGATTCGGTTTTGGAGTGTTTTGTTTGATTTTAGTTTAAGTCAGTTTTTCTTTCCCAGGTTTTGCATGGTCTACTCTGAGGTGCCCAACTTCAGCGAACCAAACCCAGAGCTGCTAGCGCAGGCTAACCAGCAGAACAAGTCTGTGAGTACCGACCCGTCCGCCCAGAAACCTCCTACAGGTCACGCTACGCTGACGTTGATCTTATTCTTATTTCTTTATTTTTTTAATGTGAGACTTTTTGGTTCTGAGTAACTAAAACACAACGATCTGCAGGGCTGGACAATAAGGCTGAAAACGTATCATGATATAAATGTTTCATATTGGTCAATATTTATAATTATTGATTAGTAAGTTTTTAAAAATATCCGTATTGCAGTCAAACCGTGACATGGTCTTTCCTGTCTTATCCAGTTTTCTCTCCACTACGTTGTTTTTTCATTTCTAAGTGGTTAGGAGACACGCTGGGGAACCTTCAAACTGCTGCTGGTCTAATTACCCAGCAGGTTGTTGCTAGGCAACCAGAGAGTGAGAGTTGGTTGATTCCACCAACTTTCCTAGCTAGCTGTGAGGTTGAGCATCTATAGCTTTTCCTCTCCCAGGATGCTTTGCGTTTCAGTGAATATTCGGTAAATTATATAGATTATTGTAGCATTTAAATATTTTCAGTAACTTTGAGAAGTCTAACATTTTGTCTTCCAAACAGGGAAAGCCTGACCAGAACCAGAGAGGAAACTCTCCGCCCAATCAGAATTCAGGTACCGCTGCTCCACCAGGTCAGTGGGTTCGGTTTATTTTGGGCTTTTCTTTTAAAAATGGCCTCCAGGAAAACTCTAAATATTATTTTAATAACGTAGTAAATCAACTTGTAGATCAGTGAGATTAGTTCGTAACTCCTGCTTTTATTTGCTTTTACCCTGAATTTCTGTAGTTTCTCAAGTTTCCGTCACTTTTGTGTTCTTTTGTCCCACAGGTAACGGCGCCATGCCGCCGTTTGCCAACAACCCGACCTCCGGCGCTCCCCGTGACCCAACGTTTGGCAACGCCGGTCGTTCTAACGGACGGTCGACGGCAGGCAACGGCGCGCCGCCTGTCAACGCCAGCGGGCCCCCTACAACTACAAAGTCCTCCGTCACCATTAGCAACGGCAGGGATCCGCGACGCGCCAAGAGATGAAAGCGATTGGTTTGGTCCTGGTTCCTCCTCCGCCGGTGACGGCCTTCCCAATAATGAATGGTTTTATACAGCCTCGGTAGTCAGACGCATCATTTTGTCTTAGTGATTAAGCGCCAGAGCTACGGTGTCGGCCATCTTGGATGGAGACCTGACTGTAGTTTTCCAGTGTTATCTCTCCCTCCCTCCTTCTTTCAGAGAACACATCCTACTTGAACACTTGATGCACTTTCTTCTCTTAATTTATGTTGAAGCGTGGCTGTGATTTAAGTCAGGAAAAGGTGTTCCCTCTTTATTTTCTCCAAGTGGAAAAGGCCTTAAGTGGGTGAGAATGCGTTCAACCATATCTGAAGTGACTCTGAAAACACGTCAGCTGTAAGATTTTAATCATAGCCGTACAGAATGACTATTTCCTCTCCATAAACCATGGTTTTCTTGTTTGTTTGTTTTGCCTTGAACTGTACCTTTCTATTTTTATCACGGACCAACGATCGGACACAACGGTTCAAGTAAATCTTAATTATGCTGCCATATTTGGGTTTCTTTCTGCTTCCAGAAGCTGTTGGTGTCAAACCTGGACATGTTGGGTTCACTGACTCCAATGGCGTCTGGTCTTCACAACTTACAGTTAAATACTTTACCTTTCACCAATAAAATGTTGTTGGTTAAACATCTGTATGTTTCCGGCCACCAAAGTGCCACAAATAAACTTTCTCAGTTTCAACTCTTCAGCACCATCTAGTGTCAAGAACATGAATTGTTTTGTTTTTTTATTTCCCCCTCTTTTAGTTGTTTTTCTCTGGAAGTGTCAACAAGTGCACCATTTTGCAGCAACGCGTTGCTTAACATTAACCCCAAGTTTCCTCACATCCTTTGTTGCACCAAGCACTTAAACCTTTTGTCCCTTTGAGCGTCGCTTCCCCTCTGAGCATCTGTAGCTTCTCTCTCTCACACTTTCTCCAAGTTTAAGCTGCTTCGAAAACCTGAGAGCCCACAAAACACAAATTTAAAAGATAAACACCTTAGTTACTTATTAAAATTTAAAATGTGCAATAAACACCAATTTCTTCTGATTACTTATAACTGCTCCATAATTATCTAATATCTTGTTTTGAGACTAAGATCTAACGATTATTAAAAACTTTAATTGTACAGTGGAAACATTCATTTTAATCCAATATGGGGTGCGTGGGCCATCTGTGGCACACCAAGAATCCGGCCCAAAGGCATGATGGTGACTGGAAATGTTTCCTAAAATGAGACTTTCTGTACAGCACAAACTTTTGCTTTTATTTTGGTTTTACAGGAAATGACAAACATCCAGATTCAGGCAAACCTTTTAGTTTAAGTTCATAAAATTTAGCAAAAGTCTTCAAGTGGTCTTGTTGCTGAGAATTTAAAGATTAATAGTTAGCTTTTTACAAGCTAACTATTCAAATTAGAAATTTAGTTTGGAGATAAATATTTAGCCAAACTAAATGGTGAGTTTAATATTTAGCTTGCAAACTAAATAGTTTCCTTTAAACTAGTCAGCCAGATATTTACTAAGTGAGCTAAATATTTAGCTCAGTCATTAAACACTGAGCTAAATACTTGGCTTCAAACTAAATACCGATTTAAATGTTGAGTATACAAGCTAACCATTTAGCTTCAGACTTGTTGGTGAGCTAAATATTTAGCCAGCAATCTAAACATTTGGTTAAGCTAAAGAAAGTATATTTAGTCATTTGAATGGCCACCAGAGAGCAGACGTGTTTGAACTTTTAAACTTTAAGGTTGTGATTAGGAAAATATGGTGTCATTAGCATCAGAGGTGAGTAGCTAATCTTTAGTTACATTTTGGAAAACTTTTAGAAATAGTTTTACTGCACTTTACTATTCTGAAGAATCGCTACAAACTTTGTTCTAATGTTAATTTGTGTCTGCAGAGCCTGATGAGCCGTTTGGAGATCGAGTGAGGAAACGGTGAACATTTTCTACTGTAAGTATCAGTTTCATGAAGTTTATCCTGAAAACATTGATGGAAGTTATTCTGCTGACATTTTTTAGTTTGAACAGTATTATTTGTATTAGTGTTTTCATTTTAGTCTTTAAAGTTTTATTTTTGAGTAATTACATCATTTTTTAAAATACTAAATCAAACGTTAGGATCCATTTCCCAGTTGCCTTTTTACCAAATACTTTTTATTCCTACTGCTTTTTATTTTTACTATAGTAAAATATGCTAAAGTATGAACTCAGTCCTCTGAAGGGCAGTTTATAAAATACTGTTGATCTCATTCATGATGTAAATTAGATGCAGGTTGTGTAAAACCCAGCGAGGTATTTCACAACTTGAACTGGAGTTTTAAGGAAAAGCTGTTCTCACTGTGAAACCAGTTCCTGATGTTAAGAGCCAAACAGAAGTTTCTACTTTTAAATCAACTTCCAGAGTTTCTCTGAACAGTTTTAGTTTCTGAAATACAAACAAATATTTGGCTTGTTGTCTTTCATGTATTTCCTCACATCTGGACCTGCTTTCAGTCTAATTTCTTGAACTAAATCTAATTAACATGCATAAACTTCTGTCTGATTGTCAGATTTTATGCTTGTAAAAGTTTAACCTCGTTTTGGGTTTTTGTTTTGAGTTTGTCAACACTTGTGACACTGTGAGCTGAAACACATGAGAAGTGCGGCAGGAAATGTGATGAACTCGTGTGTCAACAAAGACACATGTCATGAGCCGGGGACTTCCTCTCCGACCGGCAGCGAAGTCCCGTCTGATAAATCTGTTTTTAAAAACTGCTGAATCACACGTCACTCAATCAGCTGCTCCTGATACCTTCATCAGGTGTTTCTCTTTCACATTAACTCATAATTCATTAGTGAGATCATTCTTCTCTAAGCATGACTTTATTTTATATTTCAGCTTAAAATCCACCAGTTCTTTTCAGATTTCAGATTTAATTTAATCCAATTTGTTGGGTTATTTTATTTTTCTTACATTACACACTTTTATCTATTTCCCAACAAAACAAACCTTTATTTGCCTGTTTTATTGAAGAATGTATAATATATTCAGCATTGCCACAGAGGCAGACACTTCCCAGTCAGGACTGTTGAGCAAATCAAAATATGAAGAACAGGAAGGCGAGTCTGATGGGAGGAGAGTCGACAGATACAAGCTTTGTCTCCTGTCCAGTTGTGACATATTTGGTGACCTTCTGCAGCCAAGACACCATGATTACTGGTGAGTATTTATTTCAGCCTCAGTCGAGGTAATCATTTCATTAGTTGATTTAAGGTTAATTGATCTTATTGATTAACTGATGAGTGGTCTTTTTTTTAAAAAAGAAAACTGAGTTTTACAGGGCAGGCTGTCTTTTCATTACATTTTTCATAATATGGTAAATTAAATAGAAATAATACAATTCTCACATTATTTTGTGTCATCTGTATTAAATACTGACTGAATAAACATAAAATTGTGGTTTTATCACATTATTAACCACAGACATATTTAAAAAAAATGTAGCAAAACAGGAATGTATTCAGTTTCAGGATGGAAAAAGAAAAGATGAAAATGTTCATACAGAAGTACCGTCGGATTTTTCTGCATTATGCTTTTCTATCATATCCTCACCTTTGTAGCATATTAGTAATTTTTGTTAGGTTACGTTGATCTTTCTGCTTTAGGAGCGACATTAATGGTCAGTTTGTCTAGCTTATATTTTAAAAGTTTTTAGTTTTCCCGTTATAGTTCGGCCGCCATCTTTGTTTCTGTATCAAATGGCTAGTGATCGTCGGCGCCATCTGCAGGATGGCGGCCAAACTACAATACAAAAGTGTTTAAGTAGACTTTATTAGCCTTACGACTGAATATTGGGGTAAAGTTTAGAAAATTAAAACCAATTAATTACGAGAATAAAGACATGACATTAAGAGAATAAGGTTGCAGTATTATGAGAAAATCCCATTACTGCAACTTTATTTTTAAAATATGGCTTTATTCTCGTAAAACATTATTACCATAATATTATGACTATTTTATATTGTATTTGTATTATTTCGACTTTATTCTTGTAATATTATGACTATTCTCATCATTTCAAATTTGTAAAAAGTTTCTTAGTTTGATCCTAATTTACCATCATAATTAGTTAATTGATTGGATATAATCGTAAGTTAATTAATTATTTATGTTCCTCACTTGAACTGACACCAAACCTGAACATCCACTGAAGGTTTTTCATTTCTGACCTCAGATCCAAACGCGTCGTCATTTTTTGACGACTTCAGCTCTATCTATGAAGAACTGAACTTCACCTACAACTACACAGAGTTCAACCTGAACCCGGCCACCGAACCCTGCGACAACTTCCGGTTCCCGGACGTCATGATGCTGATCGCCTGCTTGTTTTACGTCTTCGTCTTCCTGTTGGCCATTCCGGGGAATCTGGTGGTGGGGTTGGTGATCGGGCTGAGCAAGCAGGCGCTGATGCCCTCCGACCTCTACCTGCTCCACCTGGCGGTCGCAGACCTCCTGCTGGCCTTCACCCTGCCCTTCTGGGCCACCTCCGTCACCTCCGGCTGGGTGTTTGGGGATTTTATGTGTAAAATCGTCACAGTCCTGCAGGAGCTGAGCTTCTACTCCAGCATCCTGTTCCTGACCTGCATCAGCATGGACCGGTACATGGTCATAGTGCGGGCGATGGAGGCCCGCCGCGCAAACCGCCAGGTGTGCAGTTGGGTTATCTGCGTCGTGGTTTGGGTTGTCGGTGGGTTGCTGTCCCTACCGGGGTTCTTCAGCTCCGCATTCCCTTCCCAAAACACAACCCACATGGTGTGTGCAGTGCAGTACAACCCCAGCAGCGCCGACGAGTGGCGGCTGGCCACCAGAGTCCTCCGCCACACCTTGGGGTTCGTCATCCCGCTGGCCGTCATGCTGCCCTGCTACGGGGTGACCATCCAGCGGCTTCTCCACATTCGCGGTGGCTTCCAGCGGCAGCGCGCCATGAGGGTCATCATATGTGTGGTGGCCGCCTTCCTGCTCTGCTGGACGCCGTACCACCTGGCGGTGATGGCGGACACCTTCTTCCGGCTGAAGATCGTGGAGTACGGGTGCCGGGAGAGGACGGCGGTGGACCAGGCCATGTTTGCCACGCAGAGCCTGGGGCTGCTGCACAGCTGCGTCAACCCGGTGCTGTACGCGTTTGTTGGGGAGAAGTTCAGGAAGAAGCTGCTGCAGAAAATGAGGAAGATGGGCCTGTTGGAGCGGGCGTCGATCTCCAGAGCCAGCAGGTCTTCCATATCATCGGAAATCACATCAACAGTCATGTGAAAATGTTACTGAAAGCTGCAGGATGAAACTTTTCCCAAAGTGTTTTTTACATATTTGTAGAAACCGTCACCATGTTGTGACAGTTTAGGAGAAATATAATCTGTGAAAAAGTCAAGCTCCTCCTCGTCCTCCCTCAGCTACTGCTGACCAAAAACAGCCAATCAGAGTCAGGAGGCGGTCTGTCAATCAACCTTGTGTATGGGCTGTTATCAGTCTTCTCCATCTCCTCCCTGAGCTACTATTGCCATCTGAAAACAACGCACTGCTATCAGTCCAAAAAAAAGCAATCAAAGCCAAGAGAAGAGTCTTAGCGCTGACAATCAAGCTTGTGTATGGTTTGATCAACGTGTTAATGGAGGAGAAACAAGTTACAGTTACATAAAACGGTTTATCTGCAATTATCAGTGGCTGTGCTAACTACAGTTAGAAGTGGGAGGACGTTTCCATTCTTTCACAAATTATTTGTCTCATAAACTGTCATGACATCACGATAACTTTAACAAATATATAAAAAACATATTTTTTTTATAAAAGTTACCAAGTGAAGCTTTAACTTCAAATATTTGCTGGACTTTCTGCACATTTTTTTTTTACTTCTAGTTGCCTTTAAAACTTCTTTGCCTTTTATAAATAAGTTTCCTATGTGTTGATGTACATTTCATTGTATTTATGCTACCAGAAGAAAGGCTTTCTTAACTTAAGCTGGGAACATTTTTGCAGAAGTGGGTAAAAGTACCAAAAATTAAACTGCAATAACATCAGCAGTACTTCAACATTTCTTTACTCAAGTAAAAGTAAAAGTAACAGTCCACAAAATTACTCAAACTAAAGTAAAAATGTATTTGGTAAAATTATGACTGAGTAACAGATCAAAAAATCTGAT
The DNA here is from genome assembly GCF_019740435.1 of Gambusia affinis. Lineage (NCBI taxonomy): Eukaryota > Metazoa > Chordata > Actinopteri > Cyprinodontiformes > Poeciliidae > Gambusia > Gambusia affinis. Next base: position 27,839,666 of record NC_057878.1, read on the forward strand.
TTAGTATTTTTTTTAAATCATATCATTACACAAAAATATAAATTTAGGTGAAAATACTTTTATTTTAAGGACACATGAAAACATTGATGTGAATAAATGAGAAAATTAAAGAATAACAAGAAAAGCTCTAAGTTCATCAGTTACTCAAATACGACTAACTGATGTAATTAAATATTGTTTTTTTTAAAACGCAGGCCTGTTGGGCTAAGTTTTGGTACACTGATTTCTACTCAGCTATGCATTTGTGTTGCCTGTTATATTATATCTTATATCTTAGTGAAAGGTGGGAAAACCAGATCTGACAACATTTAGGATAAGTTGTGAAAATATTTCATAACTAGCTCACAGCATCACAATGTCCAGACAGACAAAATGCTAAAAAAAAAAAATAAAGAAAAAACACCAACAGATGCACAAGAAGCTGTGAAATATATGTTGGTCTTTTATGAATCTGATTTTGTGTAAATATAAAACTATTTTTATCTGCTGTTGTTATTACTAAATAGTTTCAAATGAAGCTAGCTTGTTGTATTGTACATATTAAATATCTAATTTCTGTATGGCCAAGAAACTTCATTAAAGTTGAAACAAGCACTCAGTTTCTTGTCATGTGGTTAAAAAAAGCAGCTCTGAGTCAAATCATCGATCAGCTGTTATTTTTATTGGTTAGTGAGGAAACCAAAAACAGAAGTTGCTATTTCTGATGCAAGATGTTACAACGCAGTCAGATGTCAACATGCTTTTTTCTTTCCTCTTCACCTTAAACTGATCCCACAGATGTGAAACTGATGTAGAAACAGTCACACTGCCACCTTGTGACAAACCACCAAATCTGCAGTTTAAGGTCTCAATGCAGGTAAGAAAAATGGGAGTCAGGATACTATTTTACTCCAAACTACATACTTAGTTAGCAAGCAAAATATTTAACCCTAATGGAGATACAAATAAACAATCTAGCTGCCATCTGAGTTAGTTAGACGTTTAATTAGCTCAGAGCCAAATATCTAGCTTGGAGCTAAAGAGTTAGCTTGCTCCAATAAAAACATTTTAGCTAAATACTCAGGCTGCTGACAAAATAATTACTTTGGAGCTAAAATTAGCTTCATACCTACATTTTCAATTTGTAGTTAAATATATAGCTTGTTAGCTAAATATTAAATTTGGAGCTAAATATTTAGCCAACTCTGAGATAACTAAATATTTAAAGATCTCAGATCTAAATATCAAGTTATATTTGGTGCTAAATAGTTAGCTAGCTAAATACTTAGCTTAAAGCTAAAATTTAGCTAACTACCTAGGAGCTAAAGGTAAGGTAACTATGTTCAATAATCACGCCAATTTTGATAAAATATAAAAATTAGCTAGCTAAATAATTATTTAGCTAGCAGTATATTTATATATAGCTAGCTCTTAACTAGCTAAATATTTAGTCTGGAGTTAATTATTTAGCTGACTCTGAGCTAGCAAAATTTTCAATTAGTTCATAAATATCTAGTTTTTGAGGCAAATAGTTAGCTTTCAAACTAAACATTTAGTTTGGTGCTGAAATGTAGCTTGCTAACTAAATACTTAGTTTGAAGCTAAGTTTAGCTTGATAGCTAACTATTTAGCATGCTATTTAAACATTTAGTTTAAAGCTGACATTTATAAATTATGAATTTGAAAATTAAACTCCCATTTTTTTCTCTTATGACAGGACAAGTAACCCAAATTGTTGCCACTCTCCACTCTTTCCAGCGTGCCCCAAAGTGTTGCACCATGTTCTTCTGAACTCAGGTTGGCTAAAAATGACGCGGAGGGCGGGAGCCTTGCTTGGAGTGGGCAGACGGACCAAGCAGCTGTCGCTGTGTGGTTCGTGGGGCTCTGACCGCCATTTCCCCCTCCAGACTGACTGGCAAAGGTAGGGGGAAATCATGAGTGTGCTGATTTAACTTACGGGACAAGAAGCGGTGACGGCAGGGGGTCACGGTGCAACTTGTCAGGTAGGATCTGGTCCTTGGACGAAGCCAATCTCAAGGAATCTCAATGAAGACTTGTCCACCTTAGTTTGGGAGGAACTCCACTGGGAAGAGGTAAAAACAAGAGAAAGAGAAAGTTGGGATAAAAACGAGGTTGGAAAATCAAAGCTGTCAGTTCCAAGAGAAGTCAAAGGAGCTGCTGTTAATGCAACATGATCTGGTGCGTCTTATCCTAAAAATACCTCTGTTCAGGCAGTGGTCGCTGTCTCCGTCCTGCCTGATTACCTGCTCATCAACAATTACTTTTTCAGACAGCCGACACCATATAGCATCAGTTTTAGAATATTTAACAACTGCACAGATGTTACTAAAGTTTTTGTGTTTCTGCCTGGAGTCAAATGGATGGATTATAACTGGACCTGTTGATTTTAGGCCCTAAGTATTAACTCGCCTAGACGTCCAACCATGAGAAAATCTGACGTAGCAATGACCCTGAAGAAGGGGGCCGATGAAGCAGCAGCGCCCCAAAGTCCCATCATCCCACCCAAACGGTCCAAAACGGCCCTGGAGCAGGTAGTCCCCGAATCCCGGGGCCCCGGCCATCCCGACCCGTCTCCTCCCGTTTTCATCCGGAAAATGAGGAACGCCGCGGTGGGAACTGGCTGTGACATCCGCCTGAAGGTGACCGTGGTTGGGGACCCCCAGCCGTCCCTGTACTGGTACCACAACGACGAGCTGCTCAACATGGATAACCAGGAGTACGGAGGCCTGTGGATTAGGGACTGCAAGCCCAGCGATGCTGGTCTCTACACCTGCATCGCCAACAATCACCTGGGAGAAGCCCGGACCAGCGCCGTGCTGGCCGTCCTGGATCTGGGTGAAGGTAACGGTTCTGCTAGCTTACACCCCAACATGCTACACACATCCAGGAGCCCGTATTACTGTCCGGGCTAAAGCACTAAACGGACCGTAAATCAGGATTCCTCAGAATACTCATAACGTTCACAATAAGGACTCTATTAATGGTTTCATTAAAGCACCAGACAAGTCAGAGTTTCAGCTTCAGGTCAATAATCACAATAATCCAAACTAATTTCCTATTTAGGAGCCAGAAATTATCAGGGTTACTTAGCCAAAATACACATTTAGTCCGCAGGCTAAATATTCAGTAGTTAGCTTCTAGTTGAATATTTATTTTGATAATTAGCTTAAAGCTAAATATGTTTGATTAAGGCTACATATTTAGTTGATTCGGTGCCTAAGTATTTAGCCTACTTACTAATATTTAGCTTCAAACTAAATGTTTATCCTGCTAATTAAAGATTTAGCTTCCAACTCAATGGGATCTAACTAAATATGTAGCTTCCTAATAAAACTAAATTCAAACTTACGTTTAGTTTACTGGCTAAATACTTAGCTCTCAAACTCAATATGTAGCGTACAAACTAAATAAACTAAACAGTTAGCTTACTAAAATTAAACATGTAACTTGATGTTTGGAGGTACATTTCTAGTTGTTTTGTTATTTAGCTTTCGAGCTAAATATGCATATTTAAAATACTTGGTCCCAAGCTAAAAAGTTAGCTTGCTAACTAAATATTTAGTGAGATATTTAGCTTCTAAGTAAATATCTATCTTATCACTAGATATTTTGTTTTTGTGGTCTCTCAGGCTAAATAATCCCAGTTATTGCTACTAAGTTTTAACTCCTTGGAATCCAACCTGCTGCCTGTAGGATGCAAATAATTGGGAGATTTTAGCTGTAAACATAAATCATTACTGGAAACATTTAATAATTTTATCATATAACCAACCTTTACCTAAATCAGAAGAAGTATCTCTATGTTGACTCCCTTTATCTCCAGAATCAGGTTTATTTTTCCTTTTCAAGTCAAACCCAGATTCAGTTTTGCATGTTTTTTTGGTGTCAGATGCATCTTTGCTTGACGTGAGTATCCAGTGGAAAGGTTTGATTTCTGTGATTCTTTCTGGGAATAAATAATTTCCTAAACAGCTGATTGATCCAAAGCTGCTCTCCGTTTTTCAGTGTCTGACCCAGGAGGCTGCGGAGGCCAAACTTTCTGATCAGAAACCAGATTTTCCTTAAGCTTCGCCTCCATTCTCATGTTGTCACAGTAGAACATATTATAGAATGTGAATTTAATTTTAACATCTTCAAACTCCAAAACTGGCTGGAAAATGATTAAAAATGTTAAAAATTACAGTAAGATAAGCAGCACTCTTTATATTTTAAATAGTTTAGTTATGCTAAGCTAACTAACGCTAACCTATGAATCATTTAAGTAAAAAAGCTCCTAAATTTAAGTTATAAATCAGTGTTATTTCATTGTAGAAGGTCGTAGGTAAAAAGATCTGGCAGATAAAAGTCACATCTTTAATATTTATGAGTCAAATGTCTTATTTTTGTGATGTATCAGCCTTCCTACTACAAAAACAAAAAAAACAATTAAAGAAAATATAAAAAATGTTCAGTTACTGAACTAAACAGGTTTTAAAAGACGAACCACAGCAACCAATCAGAGCCATCTTTCTTTTATTTTCCTCCTGTAAAAAGCCAGAAAACTGCTGCTGTTTTCAGAGCTCCATCCTTTGGGTTGAACTTTCCCACCTTCGATGTTTAAAAATTTGAATTTCAGCTTCACAGCAGCTCAGTTCTATTCAAACTCCTGGATCCTCGGCGGCTCCAGCTGTCCCATCACTCAGCGAAGCTGCGTCTCTCTCTGAACGTCTCTCTGTCCGCCCTCTTGTCCTCCGACCCCCAGGTTATTTATACAGAGGAATGTGCCTGGCCTCAGATTTTTGTGATGCTCGCAGGCCCAGCGTCTCTCCTGTTACACAGCAAGACATCACTGCTAATATTAGCCAACGTGTTTCGCTCCGAGCCGCTGAGCGCTCAGATCATCCACACGACGCGTCTGTCCTCCACTAAAATCACAAAAACTGTCTGGTATAAAGTCTGGATGTACCTGTGCAGGATGCTGCTGCTTATTTATGCTAACAAATCAATCAAACGTTGTAAGGTGCAGGTGTTTTCTGATGTTTTTACAACCTTGAACATTTTTCACAATCTTTCAGCAAATCCGACTGAAAGTTTAAAAATAAATTATAATTTAGGAAAAATCCCAGCCCTATAGCTACTTTCTGATTTCTTTAAGCCAAAAATCAGGTTGTAATGCTGGGAAGTGTCATAAGGTGAAGGGATGAGAGAAAGGAAAACGGCCCATCTGGAGCATGCAGGGTGATTATCCGGTGGGCGTTGGGCTATATTTGGAGGGTTGGACGTAGTCGGCGAGTGTGAGCGAATCGTCTGCATGTTTTCCCCGCCGTGTTGTCCAGGAGCGAACAGGTGGAACCTGAGTTACTCTCTGGAAATCCCCGCTCTGATCTCTGATGCAATCAGTGAATCAACAGGAGCTGATCCACTTTAATCAGAGGATGAATCACAAAGGGTGAAGAAGGTCTCTGTTAATCAGGCTACAGATGGACTGGAGAACAAACGTTTCCATCCTGGCTTTGCTTTGCAACAGGATTTTAAAAATTTCTGTTCTAATAAAGAAAGTGATGCAAACCTGTTAAAGTGGTTTTTCCTCGTCACAGATTGCTTTAGTTTCGCTTTTTGTTGCTACAGTTAGAGTAACTAAACACCAAATCAACTTTCTTTTTGCAGATAAACTGTTTAAATGATTTCTTAAGGTTTCTATCTTGAGTTTTTTTTGGGGTGTAAATTTGCTTAATTCTGCAATGTTACCTAAAACTGGCTCAGTGCTGCCCTCTTTGGGTTGAACACAGGCTACTGCAGTTGAATTTTCCTATTGGTTGTTGCTAGTCTCATTTTATTTTAAAAAAGTCACTAAATTTGTCACTTTTGTAAAAAATGTGTTGCTTTTTCTGAAAAAATGTTGCAAAATTTGTCACTGGTTGCTTTTTTAGTAAAAGAGTTGATAGATTTGTTGTGTTTTTCTAGATTTATCACTTTTTAAAACAAAGTAGGTTTTTAACAAAGCCACAGGATTTAGTCGCTAGTTTGTTTTTAAAAGAAAAAAAGAAATGTTGGTAGTTTTGTTGTTTGTTGCTTTTCTAAAAAGCTGCCAGTGTCCAAAGGATTCAGGGCTTAAAGAGACAGAGGCCAATTTCAGTGCATCAACCTTTGAAGTCAAATTTCTTTCAAGTTATATTTGGTTTAAATGTAACATTTTTATAACAACTGACAGTCAGATTGACACTTGATTGTGCTTTAAAAAGGCATTAAACACCTATTTTAGTAGATTTTAATTTGCTTTAAGTTTGCTACTTTTTACGAAACTTTTTGATTTCCTCTCCTCTGAATATTTTTGTCACCCAGATGTTCATATCAAACACCAGATTGAAACTAAAACCTCATGAAATGCAGTTTCCAGGGAGACAGAAAGAGATTACACAATCAGCATCTCATGAAATCAGAGCTGTTAAAACCTGATTACATTTCCCCTCTTTTGGACGTTTCATGCGATTTATTTCCTATTTTCTGTCATTTTAACGTTTTGCGTTGCTGATTGTGGTTTTTTTAAGCTGGGATGCATGGAGCAGATTTTACACAACAGATGATTTGTTTTGCTGTTGGCACATTGTTATTCTGCTGCTTCTCAGCCCTGGTGGCAGCAGTTACTGTATTTATTAATAAACAAACGCAGAATGAGCGGGATTTGCTGGAATAAAGAGAGTGATCTCCCAGCGCAGAGGAGCGGGGATCTCCCCTCCTCCTTTCTGCTCGATCCAGCGGTTTGAGGGTAAAACTCGACCTCATGGGGAGGAAGAGTCGGATCCGGAGAGGCTGGATCATTCCCAGCAGGTCGTCGTTGGGGGGGCGCAGCGGGGGAAGATGCTCTCTCCGTCACCGGCTATTGTTTTTACCACAGAGGGGGGGTGAGATGCATTCAACAGACATTTGCACCTGCAGATGGAGGTTTGCTTCCCACACATGGATTCCCTCTGTAGAGCCGCAGAGAGTCGGACTCGTTATGTAATCGACAAAGTGCCTTTTTTCTTTTGCATTTGCTTTTTGTTTATTTCTTTTTCTCTCGCCTGGTTGTCAGCATATGAGAAACGGAGCGTTATGCGCTGAAGCTGCTGATGTCTCTGGAGGAAAATTCCTCATTTAGGAGCAGCGTAGCGGCGCGGATCCCCCCGTGTGTGGCGGGGAATACGCCGCTGCTGAACGTCAGCCAGGCAGAGAAATAAACCAACCATGAAAACATTTCAGACCAAAGAGAACAACCAGGCAAGTGATCGTTAAATGTTTTATCTCTGTATTCGATTGCTGGAGGCATTTATATCTGTTTATATCACCGTTTTCACAACAGTTTGAGAATTTTGTGCAAAAAGCTCAAACTGTCCCTGTTGCTCAGAAATCAGCAAAAAACCTAAAAGTTTCACTTGAAATATTTTACAAAATGTGGACAAGGCTGTCATTTCAAGTCTTTATTTTGTTGCTATTTTATTTTATTTTTTTACTAAAAAACAGTTTTTATGTTCTGAATCTAAACAGCCAGACTAGATTTATAATTAGAAGAAGCCAAAATATATTTTTTAAAAATTAACAAAGTAATTAAAGTCAAGTTAGTAGTGTCAAAACTAATCATTTGATGTGAAAGAAATTAAGAAATAGTCAGACAGATGATATAATTATTAAACTAGATTATATAACTAAATAGAGAAACTTGCATTGTTTTTTTAACACTAGCTAATGCTAACGCTAAAGTGTGACACAAACATGGCATTTAGCAGAAGCTAAATAAAATAAATGCTAATTTCAACCATGTTCACATGATTCCAGGTACACAGACACCACTTGGTGCTTCCCTAATGAGTGGATAACTTTAGAGGAAATAGTCTTCACACATTTCAAAATAAGAGCATGAATATAAATATCTAACTATGCTTAGCAGTCGGTAACCAAACCTTCAACAAAAATGTTGAACTTTATTCAACTGAAAGTTTCCAAAACAACAAATTGGCAAATTATAATTTCTCCAAAACAATTATTTAAGCTTAATCTAAACTCTTCAAAGTTAGCAAAAATACTAAGCTAAAATGTATCTATGCTATCAGTGGATTAGCAGGACTGTACCTTTAACATCTTTAGAACAACTTTATGAATTCTTTAGAGTTGATAACCAAAACCTTTAATACAAATGTCAAACCTTATATTAAAGAAATCAATGTATTTTATTTAAAAGTAATGTTTGACTCAAAGTTCCATAATCAAATTCCTAAACATAAATTATACACTTTTATACAATTATACCCAAACTTGCTTCTTAATACTAGTTTTACTTGTTCCTTTGCTGCCTGGTGTATCTAAAAAGCTTCACACCCCAAATTAGTAATAACTTTTGAATTTTTGTTGTCTATTCTGATGTATTAATTGTGGAAGACATTAGAAACATGTAAATATTTTATTACATAATCTCTATCTCAGGGTTAAGATTGTTTTCTGTTTGTAAAACTCAAAGCGGTTGGCTTGTTGTACGTTTCTGTTTCCACATGTAGTTCACATTTTGACCACTAGATTGGTATCAAGTTACCTCTAACAGAGTCGTTAGCATGAGCCGATATGTACCGACCAACGTTTGTGGTATTTATGTTTGGTTGGATCTATTCTCTATGAATGAAGGGTTAAACCCCCATGAACGAACCTTTACCTTCACTTAATAAAACAGTCACATTTTTTACTTTAATCTCATCTCCATGAAGGAAGAACGTTTACAGTAGGATGTGTTTTGTTTCTTGTTCTTTACTTTGAATGTGGGGATGGACGTAGTTTGCATTAATTTTGCATTAATCTGCAGAGTAATCTGTGGAGATTTATGCACAGATTACTGGTGGAAACTGGTGAAACGTAGTTTCTAGACATGCAGGATGAACAGATGCACAGTGCATCACTTATAGGAAAATAATAAGTGAAAGGACAGAGATGGGCACCAGGTCCAGAGGGTGTGAACGGTAAAATGTTGAAGGAAGCTTTATTAAACTGTTAACAGTATTTTAAAACCTTTCTTTCTAAGTGATTCCACATGCTGGGATGTGGAGTCGTTGGATAAGAGTGACTCAGTCATGCTTTCTATTTTCAGAGCAGTGACTGAATTTTCTGTGCGTGTTAAAACAAAAGGCATCTCTTGTTAGCATGCGCTTCTATCCGGAGAGAATCTGCTGACATGAAGCTGCCCTTAATTTAGTCTCCAATATTTACTTTAGTCCCTGGCCTCCTCATACGGAGACATGCGGCGTGTTTGTGACAGATGCCTCAGTGTTTGGAGTTTCTCCTTTTCCACTGGTTCACTCAACAAACCCAGGTGAACAAGGCTCTTGTTTTTTAATTGTTCTCCACCAAATATTGCTAATGAGTCGTTGTGACAGTGACGGTGGAGTAAGCATGTTACTATGGCAACCGTGTCCTCTCCTCGTGCCATGATCCAACTTCAGTCTCCCGCGTTGCCAGAATGGTAAATTATTACATCACAGACTCACTCAGGCTGTGTTTGTCTTGCCTGCAGACTCTGAGACGACAGAAGATGAAGGTGGCGACCAGTTCGAGACCAAAGAGGACCGCGGGGACGCCCTGGACCAGGCCGTTCATGGTGGTAACCCGTCTGTCTTCCTCCACTGTGTCCCGCCAGGATTTGTTTTGGCTTTACTGTTATTGCTGCCGCAGCCTTCAGACGTTTATCGACAGCATGTCCAAGTATTGCTGTCCAAAACCTTAAATGAGGCATCAACAACCCTAGAGCTAATGCCTCGCAGGTTTTAGATGCATCCCTGCTCCAACACGGCTGAATCACGTTCAGTGATGGACACTGCTAGCTAAAATGTTAGCTGTGCTTCAGACGCTCTGCTAACTTTTCAGAAACATTAGTTCCCCTAATACTAAACCGCTGCTAATTTTTATTTTTATTCAGTTACGTTTTAGATTATTATGCAGCAAAGCTCCAGAAAAGGGATTAGAACGAACTCAGAATCCAGGAAACCTTCTTCCAGAACAGGAATATTTAGTATTTATTACTACTTTTACAAAATTGGAACATTTTTAGAAAGTCCAGACGATACCTACTCACTTTTACTTTTGCAACCCAGAACAGGAATAAGAGCAAACTCAGAAAAATTATCCCAGCTACTCAGAACTGGAACGGATTATCAGCTTTATTAGATTTTCTTTCTTTTGGTTTATTTTGTTTTCTTTTTAATTTATGTAAAGCACTTTGAATTGCCTTGTTGCAGAAAATGTGCTGCATAAATAAAAATTCATTACCTTACCTATACCAACATGGTTTTGGGCGGTAACTAATGCTAAACCACTACACTAACACAGTACTAATGCTAAACAGCTAACTTCAATTCAGATATTGTATTTATGTTGATATCTTGTTGTTGTGTTTTATTTTGTTTCTGTATGTTTTTGTTTGAAATAAAGTTAATGAGGAAAAAATACAGAGAACTTGAGGAGAGGAAATGGAACTAAACAGTCTTCATCCACTTCAAAATAAGAGCATGAATATAAACATTTAACCGCTTGATGAACTCTGTCAGTCGATAATTTAAACTTTAACAGATATTTTCAGGTATCAGTCGGTCTGACGTTTTGTGCCAAGGAGAAAGTTTGTACCTGCAAAGAGAAACAGGAATGGTTGCTTACTGATCATTTGGTCTGTGATTACTTTGTGGGTTAGCAGCTGAAAGTTGAGGAACTACTGGATTCATTGGAGTTGCAAATGTGTATTATTCAATATTTCCATGAATGCCTGACTAATTTACCAACATATTTGTTTTTCTGCATAAGAAACAGTGATGGAGAAATGTGGAGTGGACAGAAGTAGAACACATGGACACGAGGATCTCTCTACCAGGCAAGTAGGACTCACGTTATGGCGGTCCAAAATGCCTTGTTGTCTTACTACATTAATCATTCTGAATCCTGGTGTTGACATTAAATTCTTCTTTTTCAGAAGCCAAGACGATTTCGCAGGAGAATTTCCTCCCCAAGTTCTTCCTCCGCCATCGCCAAGGCTGGCCAAGCGTGGCCCGTCCTCTCCGATGCCAAGCCGCTCTGGTTCAACCACTCCTGTCAGCTCGCGTAAGAAAATTGTTGTGCCAACTGAATACCAAGACACGGTTCCAGGAGAGTTTGAGGAAAAGACAAAGCAGCCAAGAAGTGTTTCTCAGGGAGGTGGCCAGGACTCCAGGCCACAGACCCCACTGAGTGAGTCTTCCCGAAAAGAGTTCAACCTCAGACCTTCTCCGAAGCTGACGAGGGCAAGTTCAAAGGTCTTCGAGAAGGTCCGCGGCCTAGAGGAGCGACGGCGAAGCCTCGATATTCCAGAAGGTTCTGTCTCGGGAAGGTCCTGGGCTGGGTTCAACCGTGCTGGGTCTGTAGATTCAGATGACGGTGGAAGCCGGTTGGGCATCTCCAGGGAGAGTTCAAGAGAAGATCTTCGAGAGGCTTTGAAAGAGGATGCTGCAGAAAGGAGATCCATGTTTAAGCAGAGAGCTGCTTCCCTGGAGGAGAAACCTCGCTACTCTCAAAAGGTTCAGGACATTGAGAACAAGTTCACGGAAGAGCTCCAGCGCATCAAGAAACTGGTTGGGAAACCCCATCTAAAGAAATCCTTCTCCACCGAACAGCTCACCCTGAAGGGGAGGCAGCGCCAGCCTTTCAGGAAAATCGAACCGATTCCTCCACAAGTTCTACTGAAGCTGCAAGAAAGAGAACGCGCTCAGTGGGAAAAGGAGCAAAGGGAGCAGGACCTGAGTCAGCAACAGATGCAGCAGCAGGAACTGCACCAACCCCAGAAGACAACAACAACTGGCCCAACAACGGGGAGATTCAGAGACGCCCCAGGGCCGCCGGAGTCGGTGCAGCTATCAGAGCTGCCGGGACAACGGTTCGTCCGGGAGTTACACAGAGTCAGTCCGGTTACAGAAATACTTCCCAGGTCGCCTTCACCAGCGTTACATCAACAGCAAAGGGCCGAGTCGCCCAATGTCACAATGACACTGCGTAAGGTTGAGCGACGGCCCCCAAGTCCGCTTGTTCAAAGAGTTTCTCGAATGCAAGAATCGCCTCACAGCCAAGAGCCAGAGACGGGGAGGAAGACGCCCGTGGAGGTGGCAGTGAGAAAAATTGAAAACAGACCTGAAAGTCCTCTGGTGCAGAAAAGGGTCGTCATTATGCAAGACCTTCACCTTCAGCCTCGTCCAAAATCTCCACGCGTAACATCCGTTACCCCAACAGAGGCCGTGATGGAGGTGGAGGTGTCCAAACCGGTTCCACAGTTAAAGGTCCCTACGATTATCGTTGAAGATGAGAAAATGAACGAGGACGTTCCTGCAAAGACAAAAGAGCCCAAGCAGACGAGTATAAGTGCCAAGGAGGGAAAACCTCCGAAGACGAAAGGGAAGAGCCGCCGTCCTCGACCTCTGTCTCCAGAGTTAGGTTTGTGGTTTAATAGTAATTCTTGTTCAGTATTATTGCCTGGGGATAACGATGGTTAAAAATGTGTAGATTCCTCAGACGATTCGTACGTCTCTGCTGGAGAAGACCCGATGGAGGCTCCTGTGTTTGAGTTCAGCCTCCAGGATACCGTAGCATCCGCTGGCGCAGACGTGCTGCTGAAAACCATAATCGCAGGAACCCCATGTCCTGAAGGTAACATGTCTTTTTTTTTAAGTTAAAATCCCTGAAAACGAGAACAAGTTGAGTTACATGCCTTACTGTCTCATCTGCTCAAGTTACCTGGACAAAAGACAACATGGACGTCACAGGCAAGCCAAGCTACCTGGTCAAAGTGGAAGGCGAACGACATAGTCTGCTCATAAAATCAGCTCAAACGGCTGACAGTGGGAAATACTGCGTGACTGCAGTTAATCAGATGGGAAGAGCCACCAGCAGCGCCACACTCACTGTTAAAGCAGGTGAGACGTCGCCGCTCAGGTTTTAACCGCTCAGGTTTTAACCGCTCAGGTTTTAACCGCTGTAGTTTTTAACTGCTGTAGTTTTTAACTGCTGTAGTTTTTAACTGCTCAGGTTTTAACCGCTCAGGTTTTAACTGCTGTAGTTTTTAACCGCTCAGGTTTTAACCGCTCAGATTTTAACTGTTCAAGTTTTAACTGCTGTAGTTTTTAACTGCTCAGGTTTTAACTGCTCAGGTTTTAACTGCTCAAGTTTTAACTGCTGTAGTTTTTAACCGCTCAGGTTTTAACTGCTGTAGTTTTTCTGTTTTTGGAAGTTTGAACGGTACAACAGAGCATTACAGCCAGAAATCACGAGGATAAAATCAGAATATTAGCAGGATAAAGTCAAAGTATTCCCTGAAGAAAGTCAAAAAATTATATAAAAAAAGTAGTTTTAATGAGGAAAATCTTCAGTTGTGTTTTTAAGATCTGACTTGCATTATTACGACTTTATTCCCATCTTTTTCCATTAGTCATTATTACAACTATGTTCTTGAAATATTACAATATTATTCTTGTACAACTATTCTGATATTATTACGACTTTATTTTTGTTTAATTTTGACTTTATTCTCCTACCACTATGACTTTACTCTTGGAATATTGTGATTTTGTTCTCATATTATTACAACTTTATTCTCATTATTATGATGTTATTCTTCTACAACTCTATTTTTGTAATATGACTTTACTCTTTATGTTTTACACTTTGCACATCTGCATACAGGATTCCTAAGTTTATGATTAATTATATTCATAATAAAATGAAACTTAGAATTGCACACCCTTGATCCTAATATACAGACACTATTCAGAATAGTGACAGGACTTGATATTATACAACATTTCCTCTGTTTATTTACATTTGGACCAGTATTCCACGTGTTTTGATGTCAATTTAAAGTGGTATAAATTATTTACTTGAATCAATTCAATGTCTTTGGTTTAAACTCATTTCTGCTGTTGGTCTGCTGTTTATTTTGCAGTTTCATATTGAACGTTATTGGTGCTGATCCACAGTCTGAACCCTGAAGGATCCACTTAACCTCTTTAATTTGCAACAGATTACTTTGTAGAACATTTTTCATGTTTCGTGTACCTAAGCTGTCGATAGATTTAAATCAGGTCAGTGTACATAACGTTTGTTTTCAGTCGGTGCTGCTGACTTTATAAAAATCCATTGTTCTATACTTTCTCTTCCCACGCTGCTTTCTCTGCTGCTCCCTCGCCGTTATCTCCCTAAACGAAATGAGTGTGCATGTCTGTGTCTGTGTGTGCGCCACATGCTCCAGCTCAATAACCACACTTATAGTTTCCATAGAAACGACGAGGGGAAACCGAACCTATAAATTTCCCAGCGAGTGTCAGTAGCTGTGCTCACTGTGAACACACTATTGTTTTGATGCAACACAGTTTTCTATTTCAGATGGTAATTATTCGCGGGCGCAGGAGAGGTACGGGTAATTTGTAAACCTATTCAATGCCTGTGTTCTCGCTGAACAGTGCAAAAAGCTAAATAATCAATGTTTACTGAGGCAAAATGAAAAGCCTAATCATAATATTTAAACACTAAAGTCAGTTTTGGATAACTAAAAAAAACAAGTCTGTTAGAAAACAACATGGTGGTTGTCCGCTAACAGTGGATTAAACAAACTTTTTGTTAAGCACTTTAGCTTTGAAAACATTTAGCACATTTTGCTCACTGACTGAATTAATTCACTGTTTTGTAAACTTTCACTTGAATAAAGTTTTGGTTATTAACTGTTAGAGATTTTCCATTTCAATATTCATGCTCTTATTTTGAAGCTTTTTACACAGCAGTTCCTCCCCTGACATTCCCTCTTTATCTATAATAAACTTTATTGAGCAAATGGCAAGTATGCAACAAACAAATGAATGAGGCCTGAAGAAAAATACAACACTTATATAAACAAACAGGGGACGTCAGTTAATTAAACAAATGCACATAAAAACTCACATGAATTGTTTTAGAGCCTTTTTGTTGGGACTCCTCAGGTTCTCAACATGTGGCGCAGCAAATTACGTTCATCCTGACCCAGAATGCATTGCTGGTTCTGCAGTAAACAACTTAAAATCTACAAATGTCCTGCATGTTTTCTCACCAAAGTCTTACTGTGGTCAATTAGGCAAAATCAGTAACAGCGTTAGTAAAACACAACAATAACAATAACAAATTAGGCCCTATGGGGGGGCGCTGTAATGACATATGGTGTGTCATTAACACATGGTGATGGTCATGGTGGAAATTAGCGCGTTAGCGTTAGCTTCTGCTCAATGTGGTGTAGGTATTGTCCTTTAGCCGTAGCAGAGCTAATGTTTAAGATTAGTGCTTCAGAATTAGTGCAGCTAGCTTTTTAGTTGCCACTGTTTTGACTTTTTTAGCAATGCTACATATAGCATATGGGTGTTAATCTGGGTTTGAAGACTGTCTTTTAGTACAAATCATAGTTTTCATTGAGGAACTGCTTATGTGAAGCTAAATTTCTACTCTTTTAAACAGATTGGTGTTGTTCGCAGCCACTCCCAATGAGTTGTAAAAAAGGCGGGAATCGTCAAAGCAACCGCTCCTTTAACCCAGAACTAACTTGGGAGTGGTGCTGAGAGTGTTGATGGATGGAAATTTAACACAACTTTGCTGATCTCAGACTCTGTGCAGGAGCCAAAAGGAGGTTTGCGTGTGCCGATGGAAATCAGCAGCCCGATAACTTCTGACGAAGAGTATTTAAGTCCTTTGGAGGAAGCCACGGACTTCGGACCTCAAGAGCCGAGACGAAATATTGACACAAGATTCAGGGAACCTCCTGCTTTTCTGGTCAGACCATCGAGGACAAACTGAAGCTGATTTACTTCAAATTTTAATTATTTTTTCTGTTGTTTTTTTTATTTTAACCATTTTAGAGCATGGGAATGTGTATTTAACGTTGTATTTTACTCATTTTTTGTTGCATTTTTAACAGGCAACAATGGCCGACCAATCTGTCAGTGAAGGACAGGAAGTCACCATGTCTGTTCGGATTGCAGGACAACCGAAGCCCATGCTCTACTGGTACGTTCCAGATTTACACGAGTTCAAATGAGATTCAGGACATTTTCTGGGCTGAGCAGCTTCATCAGGTCGTCAGTTTATAGCTGGTTCGACTCCCACAGCCGCAATAACTTGGAATAAAAATTAAAAAAAATCAAATGAAAAGTCAAATTCTAAGTTTAAAAAAAAAAAAATTAAATTGAAATTTTTTTACACTTGCAATTTTTCCAGTTCAAATATTTTTTTACAGTTTCAAACTTTTTTTCTTTTTTTCTCTATTTCGTAATTGAAAATTATTTTTCAATTTCAAAATAATGTTTCAGCTTAAATTCTTTTTTAAACTTTACGGCTCCAGTTTCTCTCCATAGACAAAGAGTCATGTTGTTCTGTGTTTTTCAGCGTTATGTAACGTTTAGCGCTGCATTATTTTTAACTGCTCACATCAGCTCTGTCCTCTAAATAATCAGTCAGGCTGAATCATTCATGTGGGCCGAAGAGTTCATCGTGATTTAAAACCACAATAGCAGAAAATAAAGAGCGATGAAGGAACGCCGCCCACCACAAGACTGTCAAACCAAAACAGAGGAACATGTAACAATCCTCTTCTCTCAGTCAGCAGGATAACCTCTGGATTTAAATATTTAATTTTTGTTGCTGTTTTCAGGCTGAGGGACAGAGTGACGGTGAAGTCTGACGCCCGTCACGTCGTTCGGGAGGCGGCGGACGGCGCCTTCGAGATGACCATCAGGTCTGCGGCCAAATCCGACTCTGGAGTTTATACGTGTCGCATCATCAACGAGTACGGCACCAAGCAGTGCGAAGCCAGGCTGGAGGTCAAAGGTCAGGTGCACAGATGGCTCCTTCCTTCTTTCCTTCCTTCCTTTCTCCTCTCTTCCTTCCTTCCTTCTTTTGTTCCTCCTTTCCTTCTCTGCTTTCTTTCCTTCCTTCCTTCCCTTCACATTCAGTAAAATCTCTTATCTCATCTCTCTCTCATTTTAGTTTCCATGTCTCTCTCTCTCTCTCAGCTCCTGCGGTCGAGCCAGGTCTGTCCGTCGTTCGCCCGGTGAGGGACATCACAGCGAAGGCTGGAGAGACGGTTCTGTTCGAGTGTCACGCCGTCGGGCCGAAGGACACCGACGTGGACTGGCTGGCGGACGGGAAGCTGATCCAGCCCGCCCTGCTGAACTGCAAGATGCACTTCGACGGCAGGAAGTGCCGCCTGCTGCTCAACTCCGTCCACGAGGACGACAGCGGGACGTACACCTGCAAGCTCAGCACCGCCAAAGGTTCGGACCTGGAGAACGTGAGACGCAAGATGGCCGACGCTGATGTCACCTAATCGCTGTTCTTGGGTTTCCACTTTCAGAGGAAGTGACGTCAAGCGGAAAACTCAAAGTGATTCCGTCACTGGAGCCTCTGTTCACTCGGAAGTTGGACGTTCTGGAAGTGATTGAGGGTCGAAACGCTCGGTTCGACTGCAAAGTGAGCGGGACGCCGCCGCCGAACGTCCTCTGGACCCACTTCGGTACAAACACACTACAAACAAACACATTACAAATAAACACGCTACAAACAAACACACTACAAATAAACACACTACAAACAAACACACTACAAACAAACCTGAGTGCAGATGGCCACCCACCTTCTTCAAATCTAACTAAATGTGCTTCAAACGTTTGTGCAGCAAAAATTTCCTTTGTGCCGTAATCGTTCTAAAGGATATCAATAAATATTTTCATCAATATCTTCAAACCAAAAGCAGCACAAACAGAGTTGAGTTGATTGACACCAAATTTGATTTTGTAAATATGAAACTTTTTTATTAATATCTTTAAAATGATCGCAGCACAAATGAACATTTTTGCTGCATAAACGTTCAACACTAATTTTGTCTGAGGCTGGTTGACCTTTGGTGACCTCTGGAAACATTTATTAATATCTGTAAAATGATTGCAGCACAAACATTTGACTCTAATCTTGTCAGATTTGGGTGATGTTGGAGGGGCGTTGACCTTTTGACTTTTAAACATTCGTTAATACCGCCAAAGCAAAAGCAGCACAAATGTAGATTCAAATTTGATTGAAACCATTTATGTTTGATATGAAGAATGTGGGAGAGCTAGTGACCTTTCATGACCTTTGGAAACATTTATTAATATCTTTAAAATGATAGCGGCACAAACAAAAGTTTTACAAGAAAATCTTGAAGGAAAACTACATAACTTGGTTATGCATGCAAAAAATGGAAGTTTCAGTGTGACCTAGTCAAAGTCCAGACCTATATTTGGTTGGGGAAACCCAGGTTTTCTGTCTGATAAATAGTTTTCTTGATCTGCAACATTTTAGTTTGACAAAAGAAGCAGAAACAGCTGATGTGATCTTCCCCCCCTCTGTGCCTCTTCTCTTCAGACCAGCCGCTCATCGAAAGCGAAGACGTCAGGATGGTCCAGGAGGGCGGCCGCCATTCTCTCATTATTTCCCACGTGACGAGTGACGACGAAGGTTTTTACACCATCAGAGCCCGAAACGCTCACGGAGAAGCCGAGAACTCTGCTGAACTCTACATCCAAGAGCCGCGGCCGGCCATCTCCTCTCAGATGTAGGAAGACGTTATTCGCCTGGAACTCATAAAGCTGTGAAATATTCCTCCCTGAGCCGCGTCTCTCTTCCCTCTCAGGGCCAAACTGGAGAAGATGCCCTCCATCCCAGAGGAGCCCGAGGTCCCGGAGAACGAGGTGGAGCGCTTCACCATGCCCGACTTCATCAAGCCTCTCTACGACCTGGATGTGATCGAGGGGAAGGAGGCGGTGCTGAAGTGCAAGGTGGCCGGCCTGCCGTATCCGACCATCGCCTGGTTCCATAACGGCCGGAGGATAGAGAGCACCGAGGACAGGAAGATGACGCAGTGTAGGCGGAGCTACGCCAACGCTTTGCTACTTCAGCTAAACCTGCACTCACATCTACACTCTGAATTTTATCACTTGCAAAATAACTCCAGTGAGATTGGATGAAAACTCACAGTTGGGCATTGACTAGGCCATTTTAACACACGACCATGCATTTCTCTAAACTGTTGGGTTTTTACTGCTGGAAGTTGAAGCAGCGTCTCAAATCTTCTGCAGTCACCAGTGGTGGACCCCGCTAGCTAAAAGTTACCAAAAATAAAAATCATAAACAGTCATTCTGCTAACGCTAAACCAATATACCTAAATGGCATTTAGCAGAAGCTAATGCTAATGCGCTAATTTCAAACATGTTGATGAACACAATCTGTTGTCCTAAATAGCCCAGTAAATTTCTTTAGAATTTATCCATAAAACTTTATTTAACTTAATTTAAGCGACGGCTATTAGCAGATTAGCGGAAGTGTAAAAACCACTGGCAGTCAGTAACAGGTTTCCACCAGGAATGTCGTGTTTTTAGCTCCATTCAACTCCAACCAGCTTCACTGTCCGTCTTAAAGAAAAGTCTCCCCTCAGCATGATGCTGACATCACCATGTTTTATGTGACGATGGTTTTTCAGGGTGATTTGCAGTGATATCTAACATGTGTTGATGACACAACATGTTACATCAACAGGAAAAACTTATTTAGAGGAAGCTAAACGTTTTCAAAGTTAGCAAAAGAGATTAGTTCTGCTATTAGAGCATTAGCGGATTAGCAGCGGGCATCAGGATGATCATTTATTTTGTTCAAGAATCCTTCCAACAAAAATCGAGACCAACTTGTAAGATCTGCTTTTCTTCTCTCTGCAGTCCGTGACGTTCACAGCCTGGTCATCCGCTCTGTGTGTCACGCTCATGGTGGCGTTTATAAGAGCGTGATCGCCAACAAGGTGGGAAAGGCCACCTGCTACGCACATCTCTATGTTACAGGTAATTGTATCTTTGTTTTCCGCTTAAATTTCTACAAGTACTCCATAAGGTCTTCATCTATAGTCCCCTGACTTTCTGAAGGCCAGTCCAGGCCTGGTACCTCAGCAGAGTACCAACAAACCAAAGCCACCATCGTTTTAGGAACTGGACCTTCAGAACCCCCTGAGAGTAACTGATCAAGACCCCGTCAGACACTAGATTTCCATGCAGGTTTGCTTTATAATCACAAGAATTTTGGAAAAGTATAGAATCTAAATATTTATCAGATCTGGAAAATTTGGAGAATACATTTCTCCATTCTCTAAAGCTCCATCCAACCCTTCCTCTTTCTTACAGGAAGGGTTGGACACTGTGGAAATGTTTGAATTCATTGGGAACTTTTGCATGTATTTATTAATTTTGCATTGATGGTGGGAAAGTCTGGAGTTTTGACATGAATATTGCATGGGAACTCTTCAATCTCCCTCCAACACATTGTCATTCACAGATATTCTTCCTGATCCTCCTGATGGTACTCCAGTGATTGAGTCCATCACTGGAAAAACCATCACTTTGAGCTGGAAGAAACCCAGAAGGTTGGACCCTTCCATTGGTACGTAGGACCATTAAGGACATGACTTCAGACCGCAGACACAGATTCAACCCCTGACTTAAGTTTCAGTGAGGTCTTGATCTCTTCCAGATCCCAACTCCCTGATGTATGCCATCCAGCAGCAAGCACTCGGCTCCATCCAGTGGATCATAATCGCCTCTGGTCTGAAAGAAACCACCTACGTCATCAGCACCCTCTCCAAAGGCGTCCGCTACGCATTCAGGGTCCTGACCATCACCTCCAAAGCCTTCAGCAAACCCTCCCCGGCCACCGATCCGGTCCAGCTCCTGGACAGAGGTAAGGTCCGGTCTGGTAATCCGTCAGTAGACGATAGTGAGTTATTAAATGCTCTGTGTGGTTTCGTTTAAGGTCCGTACCGTCAGGAGGCTCCAGTGATCATTGATAAACCAGACATCGTGTATGTGATTGAAAACCAGTCAGTCACATTCTCCATCACTCTGAATCATGTCAACACTGCAGTCACCTGGAAGAGGTACCGACTTGATTTATCTACACGTTTTATGTTTAGATGAATGGAAAGATATTTACTCTTCCTGCATCCCAAAATAGATTTATCCTGGGGAAAATGATTTGATATACCACAGATTTCCCCACTTCCAAACAATGGTATGTAATTTTCCTCATAGGTACACCTCAACGGTGAGAGACAGAATCTAAGAGAAGAATATTGTACGCCACTTTTGTCACAACTCCCTTAATGAACTGTTCTTTGGCAATGCTTGCCTGCGAAGGAGGCAAGAAGAATCCCTTTATTGGTGAGAGGAAGGACAGGAAGTATAGGAAGGACAGGAAGTATAGGACGTATAGGAAGGATAAGACGATAACTCCTATCCGCAATCACCACCTTCCTTCAGTAAAGAACCTTCTCCATGGGCGTTACTTTTATCGGTTCCACCTTTACCTGATTTGTCTCTATTGTCAGATCCTGTGCGGTTCCTCCCCATATTTTGAAACCGCCTCAGTGGTGATACAAGCTATCGCTAGGTGGCTATTGCACACAAGCCATTGGATTGGCAGTGGGCTGTGTTTGTTGATTGTCCCGTGGGTTCCTGCTCAAACAACATCTCAACAAATCCGCAACGAGACCATAGTAGTTGGCGAGAAGGTGAGCTGAAAATGCCACAATTTGAGCTGGCTTGCCTCGTCAACTGGACTGCCGGTGGAGATACACCCAACCTGACTATAACCAAACCAACATTAGCCGGCTACAGTGAGACTTGACAATGGAGAAAGGTCTTAAGAGCATTGAAGATGGGTCGTGGTTGGGTCTTCCAGCACGACAATGACCCAAAACCCACAGCCAGGGGCTACAGAGTGGCTCCAGAGAAAGTATTTCATGGTCTGCAGTGGCCTAGCCAGACTGGAGGCAATAGAAAGTTGCCCAGTGAAAACCCCAAACCCTTAAAGATGTTTGGAAACCTGGTCATGAACTATAAAAAACTGACCTCTGAAATGATAAACAAAGGTTTCCGGACCAAATGTTTCTGTGTCTCCATTGTGTGAAATACCAAATTCATGCAATTAATTATTTAAGAAAAATCATAGAATAAAAGTTTCTTTATTTCTGTCTCCCACAGTTGAGGTGTAATGAAAATTACAAACCTCTCCATTCTTTGTTAGTGTTAGCTTATTTTGAGGTTGGAGTCTCTCAAACTGATGTAAAACCAAATGTCTCCAGGAAAGGAGTAACTCTGACCAACAAGCCCGGCCTGTATGAGATGGCGATGCCAGACGACGACCAGCACACGCTGAAGCTGCTGAAGGTGAAGAGTTCGGACGTCGGTGAGATGACCTTTGTGGCCACCAATGAGTTTGGAAGCGACAGCTGTAGCTTCAGCGTGGAGACGGCCGGTAGGGGAGACGCTCCTCTGTCCATCCGTCCATCTGCAGGTTTTTTAACTGAAACTCTGTCCACAGCTGCGCCGACATTTGAGACGATCATGGAAGACCTGGACGTCTGTTCTGGGGAGACGCCTCGCTTTGCTGTGGTCGTGGAGGGCAAACCTGTCCCTGACATCCTCTGGTTCAAGGTGCTAATTCCAAGTGTTTCATGGAAACTTTCCCTTTAGGAGATTTCTCTAAAATATCTTATATCTAGGCACGATGCTGCTTGATTTGCTACTGGTTGGTGTTTGCAAAGCTGCCGATTCAGGAGCACCGTTTGGTCTCCTTGCTGCTGATTGGCTGAGCACCACCAAGCTATAATAAGGAAAGCTGTAGATGTTAGCTTCTGCTGTAGTGCTAAGACGGTTTCCATATTAATGTACATTAGGATTTATTTGTTAAAATTAGCAATATTTAAGTCTCAAATATTTGTGGATTTCAGCCATTCGGGAGCTTTTCTGCTCCACTTTATGATGTAAACATACAAACCTTGACTGTGGATTACATGGAGTGGTGGCAGCATCATGATTTTTAGTGATTTGTTCACTGATTTATAACCATCTATGGATCTAGACTTTCAAAATGACACCAGAGAATCACAAACAAGCGGCTGAGAGCAGATCCTGGAGATAAAGATTCACAAATCTTTGTCACTCACAGCATCCTCCACAGTCGTCGGCTCTCCTGGTAAAGATGTGCACAAAAGCCTTTAAATAAATGGTTGTTATGGAGACTTTGCTGCAGTTCTCCAACGGTGAGATGTTTTCGCCTCCGTTAGCGTCCTCCTCGCTGTGTGGTGGAAGATAAACTCTGGTCCTCATCCAGCTTAGATTGTCTCACTTCCAGCTGGTTTAAACGTTTCCGTTATTCTTCTGACTGCAGACGTCGACAGATTCTGCAAAGCAAAATTTTCAATTAAATATTTTGGATATGAGCCACAAAAACATCCATGACTGGAAAGGAGGGTCTGCTAGTCGGTCCAGGTCGGGATTTAAACCCAGGACTTTTATTTTGTTCTTGAGTTTTGAATCCTATTTTAATGGGAAACTTTCCTCATTATAACAAGATATAAAATGAATTATATAAAATATATGAAACTCTTCTATAACATCACAAGATTTAAATCTCGTTAAAATGCAAACCACATTAAAAGTAGACATTTTTGTGTTTTAATGAAATGAAAAACATGTTAAAATGAGAAAGTTTCTCGTTATGAAACCAGTTTTATATCTTGTTACTACAAGAAAGGTTCTTGTTTATCAAATATAAAATACACTTGTTTGATAAATTATAACTTGTTAAAAATCCCAAGACTTGTTTCTGTTTCACTGTTGTGACCTTTCTTATTTAAGAGATAAGATATTTTGGTTTCAATGTGATATAGATCTTGTTATAAAGAACCTGTTAAAACAACCAAGTTTCTCATTTAGATGAGATCCTGCTGGAGCATAAGATTATCCTGCAACGATACAATGAGCAAAATTTATGCCACTTTGGTTCCGGTAATCATCCAGATATCAGAAACAACACCTTCCTCATTAACCAACAGCGACCAAAAGACTTTAACAGTTCCAGCTTTTCTTTGGGATTCTGACAAAACGAGAGCTTTGACCTCCAGGGGGACGTCCTGCTGTCAGAGAGCAGCCACTACACCTTCGTCTATGACGACAGCGAATGCTCCCTGGTGGTCCTGAACGCGCACCCTGAGGACTCCGGCGTGTACACCTGTACGGCCCGAAACCTGGCCGGATCCGTGTCCTGCAAAGCCGAACTCACCGTTCATCAGGGTAACGGCTCACACATGCAGCCGTTAAATTAAATGAAGTTACTGCATGCAGCGTTTCAGCTGTCGGTCTGTTCCTGCAGCTAAGAGGAAGGAGGAACCCATTGATGATGAGGAGAGTATCCTGAGGAAGATGCGCAGACTGACTGATTACTACGACGTCCACAAGGAAATTGGAAGGTGAAGCGAGCTTTTTTTAGAAATACTTCTGGATTTATGAGAAGTTTTCAAGCTCTTACTTTCTTTCACCGCAGGGGAGCATTTTCCTACGTGAAGCGGGTGAAGCAGAAAGCCACCAAAATGGAGTACGCCGCAAAATTCATCTCGACTCGAGCGAAACGGAAGGCGTCGGCTCTGAGAGAGATGAGACTGCTGTCCAAGCTGGACCACGAGAGAGTCCTCTACTTCCATGACGCCTTTGAGAAGAAGAACGCAGTCGTCATCATCACAGAGATGTATCCTACAAAAGAGCAAAACGTTTCCACAGATCATTCAACATGCATCAGGTCTGCTGGGTGAAAAAGCCTTAATTCATGTTTGAAGCTGCCATGAGGAGCTGCTGGACAGATTTAACAGGAAATCCACCATCCTGGAGTCTGACGTAAGCCCTGCGTTTAAGTCACAGATCTTTGATTTTTGATTAGAATCAGAACCAGATTATTTTGGCCTTTAAAAACAAGAAGGCTTGCTGCTTGCATTGCAACATGAGGTAAAAATCCTGCAGCATTTATACAAGATATCATCAAGCAAATCCCACCTATTTCTATGTAAATTATAGAAATGAAAACGGCCTGCGACTCTCAAAGACCAGCGCTGTTTGTAAGACGAAGTTAGCATCTGGTAAACTTGGAAGAAGAAAAAGACAAAAAAGTGACTTTAAGAGGAGAGAAATTTAATATGCTTAATCTTATCTTCAGCTAAGGCTGCCTAATATTGAGATTTCTCTTATCTACACATAAATAATAAAAACAGAGAATAAGATCCAGTTTTTTGTTCAAAATTCAAAACTTGCAGTTGGAGACAAATCCAGTAGATAGGATTTCATTTGTAGACATTTTTAAACATTTAACTAATAAATAAATTAGACTTTGGTTAGAAGCTATGATAGCTAGCCGCTACATGTTTAGCATTGAGATGCTATATTAGGCTTGAAAAGCTTTGCTGATATGCTAACTCCTTCTAGCACAAATAAAACACAGCAGTTTGTTTTTAGCATTCAGTCAGATCAATTTTTGTAGCCAAGGTTAATCCACCATAGGCCAGGAGAAGCAGCTTTGTCGTCCATCATTGGACGGATGTCGCTTGTGCGTCAGATTTACGGGTGTACCAGAAACGCACAGATACAAAGCTTCCGGCCAGAACTTTTGTATGCAATAAAAAATGTGATTAGTTGTGCTAAAAATGTTCAAAACTAATCAATTAATTCATCAGAATTGACATATTAAATAGAAATATTTCCTGTTTAATCTGGACTTGGTGCAGTTTTGTACTGACACATCATTAAAGCTACTTGCTTTGTGAATCTGATGCACAGACGGATCACAATGGGAAGAAAATCCAGCTTATTCTTCAACGATTCTGTATTTTTCTCATTAAATTTGTTTTGGTGCTTCTTTTGTGATCATTTTTATTCAACTCATTAATCGTGGTGCAGCTTTCTTTAGAGTTTAGGAAGAAAGTCAGAACTGAATGAGCAGAGAAGAAGAAGAGACGGTATCTCAACATCATGTTTTTAAGAAAGAACCAGTTCTGACATATAAAGTATAATTATGTGACAAATAGCAGCTGTTTTTGTTCAACAGGTGCGTTCATGTGTGCGACAGCTGCTGGAGGGACTGGACTACCTTCACCATCTGAACATCATCCACCTGGACATAAAGGTAGAACTAGATGGAGCGTCTCCCTTCCCACTGCTGCTCTACATAATTTTATAGATGTGTTTCTTCCTGCCGACGATCATTTTGTGTGTTTGTATTATTTCCAGCCCGATAACATCCTCATGGCGGATCTCCAAAGCGATCAGATCCGTTTGTGTGATTTCGGAAACGCCGTTGAGTTCACGCCTGATGAGGCTCAGTACTGCAAATACGGCACGCCTGAATTTGTTGCACCAGAAATCGTCAACCAGACGCCTGTTTCAAAAGCCACCGACATATGGTAGACGTCCTTTAATGTAGAGCACCTTTAATGATTGTTGGACGGTTTTAAAGAAGCCTTTGGTTTATGTTCACAGGCCTGTCGGGGTGATATCGTACCTGTGGTGAGTAAAACCTAAATTAGGTTTTAATTTCTGCGTTTCTCCTCCTGATTTTCTGTATTTATTGAATTTTCCTCTGTTGGCAGCCTGACTGGAATCTCCCCGTTTGCCGGGGAAAGCGACCGCAGCTCCGTCCTGAACATCAGGAACTACAATGTGGCTTTTGAAGAGAACATGTTTGCTGATCTTTGCCGAGAGGCGAAAGGGTTTATCATCAAACTGCTGGTAGCGGACAGGCTGTGAGTAACTAGCAAAAGAAACTATTTGTCTCATTAGCATAGGTCTGTGTCAATTCTTTTGCATTTCGCTGTATTACAACCAGTGGTGGACACTGCTTACTGAAAAGCTAGCTACGCTAACCCTTAGTTCCGCTAAATGCTAACGTGCTACACCAGCATGATTGCAAACGTAAAACTACTTGAAGGATTATTAACCATCGAAAACAAAAACTTCAACACATGTCAAATTTATTCAACTGAAAGTTTACAAAACAGCCAAATAAATTACTATAAAACTTTAGCGGAGTTAAGTGCATTAAATATTTTCAAAATTAGCTTAAGCACTAAAACGCTATTAACACTTTAGCAGATTAGTGGAAGTGTGCCTATCACTGCATGTGTGTTTGCTATTTTCAAGAAATAGACAGATATTTTCAAACAACTTACTGATTTATTTAAAACAATATTGTCAAAATAAATGCATTTCCCTTGTAGAAACTGTAAAAGTGTCTATCAACAAGATACCCAAATTGTTTTAGGATGTCAAACTAATAATGGGGCCACAAAAAAGCTTTTCGAAATAAAAAAAAATTTACCTGTCAAGTGCAAATTTTGTTACTTTTTAAAATGCAAATTAAATTTGATTTATTATCACACCAAAAAATATAATTAGACTATTTTAAACCTTTTGCTCAATGAAAAATGAGCTCCGTTAGTTTGCTCACCATTGATTACAACATTGAATTTTTATCAAACAAAACTTGTATTAATAATGTTAATTCCTCCACTTAACACCAAACTGATATGAGTCATGCTAAACAAGGTTCTTTTGTTTTTCCATTATGTACATTTTTATACATAATGTGACTGATTTACTTTGAAATCTTTGATTTTTTTTCAGCAAATAGTGGTTTACATAGATAAATTCTGAGCTCCTGCTAGTTTCCCAAATACCACTAAACCAAAATATAATTTTACGCAAAGAAAACACATTTGAACCTGAAACATTTCATTTGCTCATAACTTTGTGTAATGTGTTTCTAGGAGACCCGATACTCAGGAGTGTCTTCGACATCCGTGGTTCAAGGTGAGAAATAGTCACTGATCCATTCTTCGAGTTCCACGTGACAATTTGAAGATGGCCTTCCTAAATAATTACTTTTGAAAACTGTCAATGCCGTATTTAGATACTAAGCAAGGGGAAGGCCATCAGTACAGAAGGTCTGAAGAAGTTTGCTGCTCGCAGAAAATGGCAGGTAAAGCAGGTTATTTCCATTTCTTATGATGAATTTCCTCCAGACATTGATTTGTAGTTGTAACGTTTTGTTGCTTATTTTTTAGCGTTCCATAATTGGCTATAAGTCAAAAATGGTCATGAGATCCATACCAGAGTTGCTGAACGATTCCTCGAGCCACACCTCCATTGCCGTCCAGAAGCACCAGAAAGAAGGCTCACCCCTGCCATCTTCATCGTCTGATTCAGACGAAGACATTGATGAACTTCCTTTTATTCCAATGCCACTCAACATGGACTTCTCTGGGTCAAGAATGTCACTGGATGACATTCAGACCAATGAGCAGGAATCAGGAAAGGAGAATGAAACAAGTTTATCTTCCCAACGTCTGGAGGCCATGGAGTTTGACTCTCAGGAGCAGGACGCGGTAAGAGGGGAGGCCGGGGGGAAAGGCCGTCTTTGGAAACGATCATCGGAAGACAACGACAGGGGTTTCTCAGAGGAATCACCTCTGAGCGAACTGATCCAAAAGTCAGAACAATCCAGAAAACCCCTTAGAAGAGGATCAAGCATGGAGTCTGACAAGGTGGAAGGAGGCCGGAAAAGAGGGGAACTACGGCGTGGTGGTTCGGCCGACAGTGCTTTGCTGCTTCGGATTACACCTGAGGAAGGAGCGGGAGAAGAAAACCCTGAGGAAGGACGGAGAGTCCTAAAGAAAGCTGTGTCCATGGAACTACCGAGAAGGAGCACCAGCCCTGGAACCGCAAAAATGAGTCAGGAAGACTATGCTCTAAAACTGGAGTTAATGAGGCAGCGACTGCTTCGTGGTGGTTCTGTAGACAACAAGATGAGTGGCCTGAGAGGACCTCTTTTAGAAACATTAGGGATGGGAGACGAAAAGCGAGCAATACCTTCAGATCGCTACTCTCGCACTGTTCGTCTGGGCCCACCTCCACTTACCAGAGCTGCATCCAGTGACTTTCCAAGGGATGAGGTGCCTAAACCTAAAGTTCTACGTAAAAGCACTTCTTTCAGTCAAGGGGATTCAGAACCTATAGCTTTACATCGACGATCAGGAGCACCTTTGGAGATTCCTGTCGCACAAGTAGAAGGAAGGCGGCTTAAAGAAGCAATTTCCATGTCGGCTCTAACGGAGCAAACCAAGCTAGACTCCCGTCCAGAGACTCCCAGGGAATCTTCCCCAAAACCACCAACTCCAGAGCCAGTTGTGCAAGAAAATCCATCCAAAACAGAGAGTCAGGATTCACTGATGGAGAAAGAGGTTCGAACAGATGAGACTGTGAGTGAAAAGATGGATGGACTGACTACAGACAGTAATTTTGATGAAAGATCTAGCACAAGTGGATTCTCAGAGAAGGACATGAGTATTTCAGAAGAACCATTGACTGAAGGAGATAACATGGGCCAGAGTATCCACACACCTTCTGATATGGCCCAAACCTCTTTAGCAGAAGAGAAAATGCAAGAGGAGAAAGAGAGCGAAAAGGTGTACGAAGAAAAACAAGAGTTGGTAAAAGAAGACGATGAAATAGTTGACTATGCAGTTGAGTCAAAAGCTAAAGAAAATGCAGACAAGAAGACAAGTACTCCAATAGCGTCTTCTGAGATGATCATAAGCACAAGTTCAGTTATGGTGAAACCAACGCAAGAACCTTACCAGCCCCCAGGCGCTGTTACTTCAACATATATAACACCCTCACCTCCTACCCGAGTTGTTCTTCCAGATGGAAGAGTGTCAGCTTATGCCAGCATAATGCAGACCATCATGGTGCCTTCTCTTCAACCTCCGAACGAGACGCCCCTTTCCCCTTCCACTCCAGTTGTTGTTCCAGCCAATACTGGCACATCCTCTGACTTACTCAGTTCACCAAAGCCAATCATGTCAACCACCGAGCACCCTGCAGTCTACTCTAGAGTCGCATCGCCAGAAATGATCACAAAAGAACCCAGTCCGCCGAAGACCTATTCACAAACGTCACCCCAGCAAGAGGTCTCAGCTGGAGCTGACTTAGAAGATATGACCTCTGAAGAGGTTTTTGAGGCCCGCTTCAAAAAACGTGAATCTTCCCTCACAAGGAGTCTGAAGTTTCTCTCAAGATCAAAGAATGAAGACAGTACACCGGCCATGCAGGCAACATCAGACACATCTGAAGAGATATACAGGCCTGGGCCGATTGGCGCTCCTTTACAGTTAGCCTCAAGAAGACTTGAGGAAAAGTCCAAGTCGGTCCAAGACCTTCGTGAAGCTCAAAAGGATCAAGGGTTCATGAGGAGACTCTCTATGCGCTTGAAGAGAACTCCATCGACAGAACGCACAGAAGTACCGAAAGATGACGACTCAGCAAGTTTAAGACATAGGCTGTCTTGGAGTCTTGGCAGACGAGGTTCTCAGGAAAAGAAAGAGGTAGAGATGACCAGGACGGATGGAGAAGGTGATAAGCCAGTAGATGAAAAGGAGCTGAAGAAACCTAATGAATCACCAGTGTTGGCGATGCGGAGAAAGATTGAATCAACCGTGGCAGGGATCTCCACAAGAATTCGAAGTTACTCAGAAGAGAGACGGGCCTCAGAAGACAAGGAAACAAAACGAACACCAATTCTTTCTATGCTTCGTCGATCAACATCAGAGAGTCGAGCTATGAAGCCTATTATTGTTCCTCAGAACCAACTGGCGTCTCAGGCCACTAATGGCGCCTCATCCGAGTCTCTTGACTCGATGTCCAGCCTAAAGTCAGACACATCCAAGGGTATGTTGTCTTGACCTATTTATTATATTTTTAAAAAGTCAATTACAGCTAATGTATATTTTTTACTTTTGCATTTTAGGCATTGAAGTTGAGCGGAGATCCAGATGGGATCGATGGGGCTTGACAAGAGGCAAACGAGACAAAACAGTATCACAGCCTGACCTACCAACGGCCATCTCCCGAGACAACAGTTCCTTACGTTCACGGCAGTACTCCAAATTAGCTTCAGGTACGATGGTGCTGCTGTGTCCTCAAATCAAAACGTTCCTCTCCTCAAAGTTTAGTGTCTTTTTTTCTGCTAGGTTGGTCTTTAATGTGTCTGAGTAGACTGAACCACAACGGTTACTGCTAGCATGTTACATCACAGTCAATGTTATATTTAAAAGTGATCTATTATGCTTCCTTGAACAGGTTTATGGGCTATATGAAACATGTTCATTACATTTTTTGCACAAAATCATTTTTAAATAGAGATTTTAGCTGTTTTCAGGCATCTCGTCACTTTAAATCCTAATAATTTGCTGCTGGCCGTGCCCCCCCCACTCATCGTTTCCACTCGCACTTGAAAATGGCAACAAACAGATGCGCAATTATACAAATGTACGTCTTTGAAAAGCAGAAGTGGAGTTGTCTGCACAACCAACAAGAATGCGGCATGTGTTTTAAGTCATCAACAAAACACTTGTTTTTTCCAGCAGCCATTGTACAGCGCATACAGTGGTAAAACCAGCAAACCAAATGTGCTGGAGCTTTTCTTCGGTTGCTAGGTGACAAGTGGAACTTGGCTGGGGTTGCTAGGTAACAGCGCTGTTCTCATTGATTGTAGTAATCTCGAGGTTTTTTGAAACGGCTTATTTTCTACATACTAAAAACCTATTAACTTTTTGCCAAGAAGCAGCAAATGTACTTTATAAAGTATTTTCGCTGGTTTTTTTAAGCAGTTGAGACCCAAATGGAAGTATAAAAACTTGAAAAAAGTAACATTTGCATAATAGGTCCTCTTTAATGGCGGTTTTCTTCATTCTGGGACAGATTTTCCTCCTGTATTCCATATCAAGCTCAGAGATCATGTCCTCCTGGAGGGTGACCCAGTAACCCTTAGCTGTCTGCCAGCTGGAAGCCCCCATCCACACATCGCCTGGGTAAAAGGTAAGGCTACAAATGTACACTGAAATGTTTTGATGTATTTGTAATATATTTAACATTTTCCTCCTCAGACAAGAAGCCTTTAGAAATGGATGCTAGAATGAACATGATTTCCTGCCCTGATGGCCGACAGCTGCTGATGATCATGCAAACCACCAAAAAAGATGCTGGGGTGTATGAGTGTGTTGCTACGAACCCCCTGGCCGCTGTGTCCAGCTCTTGCACTATATCCCTCGCTCGTAAGAAACACTAAACATTCTAGTTGGAATACTAATATTTGATCTAACAAGAATATATGTATATATAATACATTGTATGTCTTACAGGCCTGCCTAATCGTCCTGGGACTCCAGAGATTCCTCAGAAATATAACAACACGGCGTTAGTGGTGTGGCGACCCTCGGATACAATGGCCCCCTGTACTTACTCTCTGGAGAGGAGAGCAGAAGGTTCTCTGACCCACATGATCCACTGTTTAAGTTCTTATTTTAGTAGATAAATTCAACAATTTGTAACTTTTATGAAGTTTATTCAGTCTAGAAAGAACAAATGCAGTCACCATGACTGTTATCCTGGAACAATTTATGGGAAAAATACTGTAGGTTTAAATTGCTTCTTTTCCAACTTCTGGTAGCAGCTAGCTGTGCTGCAGTGCTACTGACAACATGTATGTTACTGGTGTCATTCACTATAGCAGTTCTACTGCTATGGAACAATAAACCATGTCAAACTGGTACTTTTATAACTTTATAGATTGTATGTAGGGGTGGGCGCTGCTAAGTAATAAGCTAGCTGTGCTAACGCTAAAGCAGAAACCATAAACATTAGTTTTGCTAATGCTAAAGCGCTTTACCAACATGGTATTTAGTGGAAGCTAATGCTAACGTGCTAAAATCAAAACAGTTCATATCTGTGAACCTTTCCACGTATTTGTTTAATTAACACCTTTGGTTGTTTGTTCACATAAGTGTTGAATTCTTTGGTATACCTCATTCGTTCATTTATTGTAGATTTACCATCCACTTGGTAAAGTTTCTTGAATAAAACAGAGGAGAGGAAACAGTCTTCACCCTCTCCAAAATAAGAGCATGAATATGAACTACTTGAAGTTTTACAGTCATTAAAAACAGATGTCAAACTTTATTCCACTGAAAGTTTACAAAATAGTCATGTAAGTTAGTGCTTTGGACTTTATCTGGAAAATAACATTTAGGGGAAGCTGAGTGTGCTAATTGTTTACAAAGTTGACTAAAATGCTAAAGTGCTAAACACTATTAGAACATTATTAGCAGATTAGCACCACTGCATGTCTGTTTACCTTTTCCAAATTTTTCAAGAAATATTGACCTTCTGATTAATTGAATCTTAAACTATAAAACAGCTCCAACTAAAAGGTTTTCAAGTTTAAATGCAAATAAAAATCAACCAGCCCTGGGTAGTTATATCGATACATTCAACTCCATCTTTATTAATTGTGGTACCAAAATATGTTTGGACTGTTTTAAAGTTCTTTAAACAGTCTCTGGCCTCCTTGTTTCAGGTGAAAGCAACTGGCTGATAGTTGCAACCGGAGTGGCAGATTGTTACTACAATGTGACTGACCTGCCAGCAGGGGGCTCCTTCAGGTTCAGGGTGGCTTGTGTCAACAAAGCGGGTCAGGGCCCCTACAGCAACCTGTCAGAGGTTGTGACTCTGGATCCCACTGGTACGTTACCTTATCTGTGTTTCTTATCACCCTGATTTATGGAAATGTTTCTACTTTTAGAAGATTGAATGTGTTTCTTTACAAAGTCACAGTCTGCATTGTAACTTGTCTTCATTAGAACCAGCCAAGTCCAGTTCTTCTGTGGTGGTGAAGACCGTTCCCGCCACCAGTCCAGCGCCCCCTGTGGTCATGATGTCGTCCATGAAAGTGCCTCCCATAAAACCAGCTCCCAGTAAATCCACTACTGTGACCACAGTCCCAACTCCTGCATCTTCAGTGGCCAAATCTCCCTCTCCTGTAGCCATTCAGCCAGCTGTTGGCCATCCTGCAGGAACTGAACCCACCTCAGCTGACCAAGCGCCGGTCACACCCCCGAAAGCCAAGACCTCCATCAGCATCAGTGTCAGCAAACCTCAGACGAAGCTGACGCCTCCGCCTGTTGTTCCACCCAAACCCCAGAGTCCTGTTCTTGCATTCCCCTCGACGACCAACAAGCCACCTTCTCCGGTACCAACGTCTGCTCCTCCAATCGGGAAGCCCATTTCCTCTGTGCCAATGTATGTTCCCGCAGCAACAGCTCGTTCTACGCCGCCTTCTCAAGTTGCTCCCACCCCAGCGACGACAGCGCCCTCCGTCACTCCGCTCGCACTTTCCCCTCCCGTTGTGATAGTGCAGAGCCTGACGCCGGTTCTGCAGGGAGGGGACAGTCGCGGTACCCCAAGTGGACGGGTCACCCCGTCTGGACGGATCACACCGTCTGGACGCAGAACGCCGCTGGGCAAGGCTGGGGAGGGATCTTTACGCCAGGGCGTTCCGCAGAAACCTTACACCTTCATGGACGAGAAAGCAAGGTGAGGTAGCCCACATTATCGAGCACTTTGGGATCCTTCCTGTTTAAATAACGGCAATCTAGGAGTAGGAATCGTTTACCAACTCAATTCGATCCAAAATAGATTTTTGCACTGTAAAAATGAAACATTTTTCCAAGTATTTTTGGTCCAGTTTCTAGTGGAAATATCTTATTACACTTAAACAAAATAAAACTTACAAGAAACTTCTCAGTAAGATTTAGAGAGATTTTATTTTTAGTCAATAATTCCTTAATATTGATGAAAAATTTACTGGCAGATTATTTCACTTGTGACAAAACATTTTTCCATGTTAAAGTGCAGTGAGTCACTTGAAACATATACACATACACACACACATATATATATATATATATATATATATATATATATATATATATATATATATATATATATATATAAATATATATATAAAAAAATATATATAGATATATAAATATATATATATAGATATATATGGTGGATAAACAACAGAGGAAAGCCGTTGTGGTGGATGTGGCAATACCAAGTGACTGCAACATCAGGAAAAAGGAGCATGAGAAACTAGAGAAATACCAGGGCCTAAGGGAAGAACTGGAGAGGGCCTGGAAGGTGAAGACCACAGTGGTGCCTGTGGTCATCGGGACCCTCGGGGCAGTCACCCCCAAACTGGAACAGTGGCTACAACAGATCCCAGGAACAACATCAGACATCTCAGTCCAGAAATGTGCAGTCCTAGGCACAGCCAAGATACTGCGCAGAACCCTCAAGCTCCCAGGCCTCTGGTAGAGGACCCGAGCTAAGAGGAAGAAGAATCACCACCCGCGGTGGGTGAGAAGGGAATTTATTATTATGTATGTATGCATTCAGAGTCTACAATGTTGTTTTCAAGAGACCACTTTCCAGTAATGTAATAATAATAATAATAATAATAATATAATAATACTCTCTCAAAGTTCAGTTAAATTCTAATGAACATTTAGCTCTGGAACTGGAATGAATTTAAAATATCTAAAATAAAATGAATTGTTTGTTTAAAGTCCCGTTAGTTGTAGAAACTATTCTTCCTTTACAAACATTACAAAAAAGACATAATAAAATACCAAAGGCAGCTGATAAAAACTAAATTAAAAATGGAGATAAATAAAACAAACAATAACAGACTTTGAATATAAGTTCAAAATTTCAACAGTTCAATATGAATTCATTATCTATTATAGATTTTTCAAGGTTCTTTTTAAAATTGGCATTATCAGTCATCAATGTAATTTCATAAGGCAACATATTCCAAAAGGATTAATTATAAAGTCTCTTAAAAAATATCTAGTTGAAGACTTTTATCATCCAGTTTTTAATAGAAAGAGAGAAATGATAAATAATGCAAATAGAAACACAAATAAGCAATAAATCAATAGATTGATTTATTGCTTTAAGGTCCCTGTCAGGCCTTGTGCACCAAACAAAATAATTAAAATCCACTTTTGGACCAAAGTGCCTCCCCGGTGTGAACACATGTTAATGTTTCCTCCGCCCTCAGAGGCCGGTTCGGCGTGATCCGGGAGTGTCGTGAGAACGCCACAGGAAACCTCTTCATGGCGAAGATCGTTCCCTACGAGGCGGACACCAAGCAGGCGGTGCTCCAGGAGTACGACATCCTCAAGTCCCTCCACCACGACAGGATCATGGCGCTGCACGAGGCCTACGTCACGCCGCGCTACCTGGTGCTCATCTCTGAGTACTGCAGCGGGAGGGAGCTGCTCTACAGCCTCATAGAAAGGTCCAGAACCGAATCCGGATCGAGCCTGACGTTTCCTACGACACAGGGGTCAAACTCCAGGCCCACGGGCCGAATCCGGCCCGTCACGACTATTTATGGGGCCCTCGAGACTCTAGAGGAGGGTGTCGAAACTTTTTATCACGTGGGCCACAAAAAATGTAAAAACTAGCATCAAGACAAATGAAGTAGTGAAATGGTTTTGTTTTCTGTAGAAAAGGGAGGTTGTTCATCGTAGATCAGGAACATAAACAGGGTTTTTCAGCTTTGCTATATTTAAAGAAAGGCAACTTGATTTCAAATTCTTTTGGACGTTATATAACAAATGTATTCTCATTTATAAGAACAGAATTTAGCGCCACTTTCTTTTAAAATGCTTGCTACATTTAGCCAAATTCAGTAAATTAAATTAAAGTTAATTTTGGTGCATAAAGTCTGTAAAAATCTCTGGATAAATGTGGTTCTACTTATTATAAAAGATTAGTTATTTTGTTGTACCTAACATTTTCCATTATGAGAAAACGATGTTGGTAATAATTTCATCCCAATTTAAAAATAAAAATCTTGAATAAGCCAAATTACTATTATTCTGAAACTGCCTTTGGGGGCCACAAATGGCCCTCAGGCCCCACTGTGGACACCCCTGCTTCAGAGGATCATAAAAATCAAATCAGTTTCAAATAACAATATGAAAATATGTTAAATAATATAATTTAAGGCATACTGATCATAAGTGGAGAAAGCTGTAACAGTTTTAATACGTAGATTTATCAAAACATTTGGTCATAAACCTGGAGGATATTTAAGATCTTAAATATAAAAGTGAGTTTGACGCCACTGTTGGGAGTGAAACGTTCTCCGGTTCCCTCCAGGTTCCGTTACTCTGAGGACGACGTGGTGACGTACATCGTGCAGATCCTCCAGGGTCTGGACTACCTGCACGCGCGCCGCATTCTGCACCTGGACATCAAGCCGGAGAACATCATAGTGACGCACATGAACCTGATCAAGATCATCGACTTTGGCAGCGCTCAGATGTACAACCCTCTGTTCCTCAAGCAGTTCAGCCCTCCGATTGGAACGCTGGAGAACATGTGTAAGAGGAAAACTGTCCCTGCAGTACGGTGGAGTTACTTGAGTTACTATTTTTAGATTCTAAAAGGAAGAGATTCTTTACCTTGGATCATTTGTTGGTCTTTCCATGTTTAGGTTTTACACTTTTTCCACTAGAGAGAAACAAACAAGACTTGAATTAGTGATTCAAATTATTAATTGAGTTATTCCAAAGTTGATCAATCTTGTGCTTTATTTCTTCTGTTTTTTAATCATCACATCCGTAGCGTCACTTCATGGCAAATCAGTTTGATTGATAAAGTTGAAGCAGCTGGATGAGTGAAACTTAAATTAGTTTTTTTAAGTTTTTATATTTCTAAACAAAACCGCATAAAGTGGATTTTGTATCAAACTGTTTGGACCGTTTCTCTTTCCTGTTCTGGAATTGGCCGCCATCTTTATTTCTGTATCAACTGGCTCAGCCTAAGATGGCCAACAGCGCCCTCTACTGGATGATGGACAAACTACAAGACCAAAGGAAAGACTAAGCGGACGTTATTAATTAATGGATTGGAACTAATTTTATTAATAAACCATTAATCAAGAATCAAGATTAAGATCTTTGAAATACCTTCAGAAAACCATTAAGACAATAAAACAAACTTTAAATACTGTCTCTTGGATGAAAGTATGAATAAAGAAAAGGTGGTTTGTGAAATATTAAAAATAATAAAACAAAGTTGGTCTAAGACCAGATTGCAAATCATAAATTAACTTCCTGCTTTATGAAACAGTGTTTTTGAAAGAGGGGGCTGCGGCTCTCAGGGTCGCCACCAGGGGGTGCCAGAGGAACCTCAGCTTTCTGAAAAATGCAAAAACAAAAATAGATGAATTTTTAATCCCATTTTTTTTTAGCATGAAATGTAATTTGTTTTTCAACATTATTATAAGATATAAGCCATTAAAATGAATCAAGCTGCTTTGCTCCTTAAGCTACAGCAGTTAGCTTAGCAAGCTTGAAAAGGAAAAGTTTCTGACAAAACGAGGCCTAAAGGACAAAAGATTGCTGCAAAAAAAAAACAAAGGTCGGGTGGCTAACTAAAATCAGAAGGTATGACGCAGCATTACTGCTAAGCAAATGTAATAATTATTGAATAGGGAATAAAAGTGAGAAAAAACATTCTAACCAGGTACAATCGACTTACAGTAAAATTACTAAGAATAAAAGCAGTAAAAGCAGTAAAAGCAGTGTGTTTCATTGTACTTTTTAGGTGATTTGAATCGGTTTATTTTTGTTTCTTCTCCCTCAGCTCCAGAGATGTTGAAGGGAGACGTTGTGGGTCCTCCGGCTGACATCTGGAGCGTGGGTGTGTTGACTTTCATCATGTAAGTAACAATTTCACAGCTTCCTCCTGAAAAACTGTGTTTATATAGAAAAGCATTCCTCACATGCGAAGCAGTATTATGATTGAAAATGGTTGTTTTGATTTCCAGCCTTATGAATGCTGAACAGACTCAGACTTTGTTCACACAGCAGGTCATGATACTCGGTGGACTGATCTTGGTTTTCCAGGTTGAGTGGCAGATCGCCTTTCATGGAAAATGATCCTCAGGAGACTGAAGCCAAGATCCTGGCCGCCAAGTTTGACCTCTCTAAACTCTACCAGAATGTGTCCCAAAGTGCCTCCTTGTTCCTGAAAAAGATCCTCTGTAGCTACCCCTGGTAAGAGGAACGCTATATTAGCTAGCTTCAGGAAGCTAACCCGGTGAATTTTTACACGTTATTTCCTCACCAGGGCCCGTCCGTCCATCAAGGACTGCTTCAGTAACTCCTGGCTTCAAGATGCCTACCTGATGCGGCTCCGCAGGCAGACGCTCACCTTCACTACCACGCGTCTCAAGGAGTTCCTGGCCGACCAGCAGCGGCGGCGGAAGGAGGTCGCCACCAAACACAAGGTCCTACTGCGGTCCTACTCGAGTTCGCCACAAACGCCCACCAGCCCCACCGCGCCGACTGTGCCCGTGTCAGCCTCCACACCTGTGACTCAGTGAAAACAGGCTTCCAAACATCCGCTGGCAGGACGCTCCGCGCCACTTCCTGGTTCCCAACAGGAAGCTGAGAAACTTCCTTCACCACTGAGGGAACTCTGGGTAAAGCTGAAGGAAGCGGTATGAACATCGTCATACAGAAGAGGAGGACCCTGTCTTCAAACTATACCTCAAAGTTTGCAACTTTCACATCTGTTTTGAATTTAATCCTTCTTTTCGTACCACTAAGTTTACGATGTAATTAGAAACACGTTACAGGAGCCCAATGCGGAGGCTTAACCATGTAATTAGTCAGTGTAAATAAAACGCTCTCCTCCAAATTGAGGAACACATATCTTTCAATAAAATCCACATTTAGATTAGGGCTGGGCAATATGGCTGAAAAACATATCACAATATAGATGTTTCATATCAGTCAGTATTGATAACTATTGATTAGTTTTTTGTTCTAAATATTGCCAAACTGGTGGCGTGACCTTTCTGGTTTATCCAGTTTCCACTCTGATCCGGTTTGTTTTTTTAAGCAGTTATTAGACACACGGTGGGGGAACTTCAAACTGCTGCTGGCTTAGTTACCCAGCAGGCTGTTGCTAGGTAACCCACGGCGGTTGCTAGGTAACCGACCTTGAAACCACACTCAGCAGGTCGTTACTAAGCAACCAGAGAGAGAACGAGTTGATGAGTTAGTTGATTCCACCAGCTTTGTTTAGCTAGTCTGGAGAGGTTGAACAACTAAACTCTTTCCTCTGCCTACATCCCCCAGAATGCCGTGCGGTTCTGGATCAGAGTTCAGTGAAATTACTGAGCATTCTATCTATTGATATCAATCACATGTCTATTGCAATATATATTGTTATTGATTTATTGTCCAGTCCTAATTTAGGTCAAGAAATGAAGACAGTTTAGTTTATGTTGTTCCTGCTGCTGTTTCCCAGTTTAACAGCGGCGTTGTTAACGCTGATCCCGAACGTCTCAGCTGTGCTACACGTGCACCGATATCGCTGTAGCAGCTCAGTGAAGGTCAGGAATGTAGCATTTCAAGAATGAGCTTCTTCCCGTTTTGATTTTTTCGTTTAATGTCTTCAGTTCAGCAGTCACATCATACAAGGGCTACGAGTAAATAATCTGAATACCTGCTGATCATACACAGGAAAAAAGCGACGACTGTCTAACTTTTTTAAATGTTGTGATACGGTTACTATCTTCACTCTTCCATATAAAACTAATTTTCTTCCAGCAGGGATGTTAACAGCAGAAGTGTTTCTCTAAGGGCAGGTAATGAGGATAGCAACCTTTAGCATACAACTAAAAAACAACAGCACATTTCTACACAAATATTAGCATATTAATTTTCAGTCTCAATCATATCTTGATATTAGTTAGTGAATCCTAAGGTCTTAAACAGCAACACTATGAACTAATTTAGTATTCAGAACAGTAAATAACTGCCTGAAGTTCTCATATTGGAATAAAAGGTTTCTAAAGTACTTCTTTTCTAACTTCCTGTCACACCTAGCTATGCTGCAGTACTAATACTTGGAACATAAGCTAATACTTAGAAAATAAACAGTCCTGAAAGTTTTTTGCTTTCTTTGAAGCAAAGGCTCATAGGAGTTTTAAAATGCTAGTTCTTTAGCTTTCTGTAGCAGCTAGCTACAGTACAGTTACAACATGACAGTTAGATTCAATCAAACTTTGAAAAACATTCTGTCCTTTCTATTTTTACAAGTTAGAATTATTAAAGATAATCAGTAATGAGGCTAGGCTAGCAGCGCTGCAATGCTAACACTCAATCTCCTACTTTTCAAACTTCCTGAAGTCAGTAGCTGTGCTAACATCAACTTGAAGAATCAAGAAGAAAGTCAGTTTGTTATATTATTCCCTTAATGTGTCACACCAATTAGCATTTTTGTTAGCATTATTCCCCATGAAACAAAAAAACATTTTCTTCCTTCACAGTTTTCTGCTTTTCAGTAGCTAACGTCTTAGCTAGCTGTTTCCCATCCTAAAACCTAAAGGGCTTACAAAGAAAGCTAACCACCTGTTCACCCAGTTCACCCAGTTCACCCAAACTCTTCCAGTCACATAAGTGTGACGTATTTTATCCAAAGGTAATTGCACTTTTTAAAAATCTAAATATAGTTTTTACTATACATTTTGCTCAAACAGGCTCCAGCTAACTGTTCATTTGAATTGGACTAAATAAATAAAGTAAATGAATAACTGGATTTGAGTTTTCACAGTGAGTTGCAGAGTGTTCAAAACTTTCATCTGAATTACTTTATAAACCTCTAAATACCCCTAAAGAGCAGCAGCTGACATGTAAAGGTTAGAAAAGTTATTGTTTAGCTAATGCTATTTTTAGCTAATGCTGTTTTTGTAATTTTCTTTTTGTACAATATTGTTTCTGATAGGCACAAGTCTTTTGGCATTGCTAATTATTTACAACATGCTGTAATGTCAAAATCAGATATTCAAACATGCTCAGTTTCAGCGCATTGACAGTTACAGATTCTAGTCATTTATTCATAAATAAACGCTTCAGCTGGTTTAGTTTTATGTACAGTGAACCCCGCCTAGGTTCACTGTTCAGTATTTGTGGGAAAATTTGATCATTTACATTTTTTTCCATAAAGTAATGCAACTTGAGAAGCTATTGGCTGGTGTTTACAAAGCAGCCAATCTGGAAGTGCCATTTTCTTTCCTTGGCACTGATTGGATGTAACCCCAAGACAGGAAATAAGGAAGACTGTGAACGTTAGCTTGTTCCCACTGTGTGTATTAATTAATATTAAGGTATGTTTTGTGTTTGAACTATTAAAATAGGCAGGTTTTTTAAAGTTATTGCAGATTTTATCTGTTAGCTCTGGTCACTAGCTTCCACAGGGTTCACTGTATTTTTCCTTTCTATCTGGTCACGTTTGATTTTAAAAGCAGCATACATAACATTTTTATATGGAACCACATTCTAAAGTAACTTAAGGAAAATAACTATCATTTCAAGAAGTCACCAGTTATATATTTATATGTTTACAAACTGACAAATGCTGCTGATTTTTCTGTGAAATTTTTTCACAGGTTTATTTATTCTGTTTGGTTTGGCCGACTGATTCTGCCCCTCTTCTATGTTTGCATTGCAGTCATTTTTCTATGCAGAAAACTTCAACCTGAATGAAAACATGGGCATGCAAGTGCAAAAAAGTGTTGTGCAGTATGAGAACCCAATTCCTCAATGACTAAATGAAGTGACAGGGTTTCGCCACGTTTTGTAGAATAATCAGAAGATATTTTGTTGCAGTGCCTCATGATGAAGTTTAGACCCAGAGGGTAAAAATAATGTAGTTTAAAGGATGACTTGTTTATTTTTAATGTGAGCGCTTTGTGTGTGTGTTTTGGCTAAAATTGTTAATTTCTTGAGCGACTGTGTTTGTCACTACAGCTTCAGCTTTTTCTTTGTGAAATCTTCTGAGTCTGGCATGGAAATGGCTTGACAGGTGTTACTGTTATGAAAAATAAAGGAAACATAATTAAATATCAGAATTCGTGGTGGCATTTTGTTTGGGAAAATGCTATGCTAGGCACTGCACACTGATCAGAACTTCTTCCACATTTCCATATAAACAGCTGGATATTAAAAACTCACAGCTGAAACAAACAGTCATATCAGGGAGGAGCTTCAATGTGCAGCATTTTTTGCTGTAACCTGGTAACCTACTCACATACAATGGTTTATTAGGGCTGTTGTAGTTCGACATAAAGCTCTAATTTTGTGCCAAAAAACTGAATAATTTGGAGATCAATCTAAAAGGTTTAGGAAAAAAACATAAAAATTTCTGAGTTTCAAAATCCTGACATTTTTGACTTGTGAAAGTCAGAAAATTTCAAAAAGTTAAACATTTTTTGACCTCAAATTTATGTTTTCACTAGAAAATTTGTGACTAATCAGAAATTTTCTAAAGAAAACTTGAAAATTTCAAAAGTTGAAAGTGTGCAAGAATAAACTAAGAAAATAGATTAATCTCAGAAATGTCAAAAATTAATTGTTGCATATTTTTAACTTTTGAAACTCAGAAATTTGTTAGAAAAAACTTCTGTAAAGAAGAAATTATGTATTATTTCTTGCAATTTTACACTTTTGAAACTCAGAAATGTCCAAATTTTTCTGGAAAATTCCTGAGATTAATTTGTAAGTCTTGAAATTCAGGAAACTTCCAAATGTCGAACATTTTAGACTTTGGAAAATTCCAGATTTTTTCTAGAAAATTAATGAGATTAATCTTGAACATTTCCTTTTGTAATTACAGTTTTTATTGATTTTCCCATCTCAAATTGTCAGTTTTTTCTCACAAATGTTCAACTTTAGCAGCTCAGAAAACTGGAAAATGTCAACTAATTCCTTGAAAATTTCTGAGATTGATCTAATTTAT
The DNA here is from genome assembly GCF_019740435.1 of Gambusia affinis. Lineage (NCBI taxonomy): Eukaryota > Metazoa > Chordata > Actinopteri > Cyprinodontiformes > Poeciliidae > Gambusia > Gambusia affinis. The sequence goes on from NC_057878.1 coordinate 27,883,313, forward strand.
TTATTTATTTAAATTATTTTTCTTGTAAATGTTTCACTTTTGTAGCTCAGGAATTTCCAAGTTTTCTAGAAAATTTCTTAAATTAACCTCAAACTTTACAAGTTTTGTGTCAGAAATTTCCTCCTCCTCTTATTTTCTTGTCTTCAATGACCCTAACGAGCTGTGATATACATCTCTCCGGTTGAAAGCTTAATGAAATGTTCACTGTGAAAAAACACAAACTGTAAAGCAAGATTTAGTCACAAGATGGCGGTGTGGTTCAGCCGACAGCTGAGAAGTGTACCAAACATGGCCGCCGTCCAGAGGCGATTAGCCAAAACCCTTTTAAGCAACACAATATCCCTACATATTTAACTTTAACGTTATAAGACGCCGGGTTTCCTAATTTTATGATGAAGTCGTTCAGATTTAAACAATGTCAGGTGGTAGAAAGTCGGTCCTGGGGGACGCTTGGCAGTCTAGCGTGGCTAAAATAGCCCGTTATGGTGCGAGGCAGCCGCTGCCTCCCGGAAATGCTGTAAGCTCATTATCGGTCACTGAGAGCGTCGGACCGGAACGTGTGAGGATTGTGGCACCAGAACTTTGCTTCTTGCTTTTCTGCTACCTAATTAAAGTCTATGTTGGGATGATTTAGAGACACATGGAAAATAAGCCGCGTTTGTCGGTGTGCGGCCAATAATGAATGGAAAATATCTCAGCTGAAAGGCATCTGAAACCTTCTTCCCTCTTTCATATTAAATTACGGAAGACGGGATCAATAACCTCAATGGAAAACGGCAAATATCCAGATACAGAAACTTAGGTCTTATTTAGTAAAACCATGTATCAGTTCTTGGTGTCATTAACTCGAGGAAGTGCAGACTCCGATCGGGTTTCAACGCTATTTTTAGCGACGTTAGTGGCAGACAGCATGAAACATTTCCAAGAGTTGGTAGCTGTGTTGTTCAAGAATCAGATGCAGACGTTGGTCCAAACAAAAAATATTTAAAATCAACTTTTACCTGCTCAACAATAAACAAAGTAGTTAGATATTTTGTAAGAATAGGGGTGCAAAAGTTAAAAAGGATTTTGCACATTTGCTGTATTAAAATAAATTAATATAATTAGCACATTTTGGGGGGGAAAGAAATATAAAAACTGGATTTTTGTCACTTATTTGATAAATTTTGGAGTTGAGTGGACCTGAGACCCATGTGACAAATTCCAGCAAATAGCCTGAGGGTAGAAAAACCATTGAAAAAGAAAGAAAATAGCGAGTAGTTCATTTATGCTCACTTTGACAACGGTAGCATATCCTGATATATCTTTCCTAGATGTCATGATTACTCAAACCAGAAACACGGAAGCCGCATTTCACTCTTGCGGATGTGACGTCAGCACCGTACGGGTGAAGAGCCTGAGGTGGTCTGTCCCCGTCCCAAGATGTACCTCAAATATGGCGCCGTTTGTTTAAAAAAACCGCAGTTTGTTAAAAAGACATCCATTCTGGAGCCCGGATTAAAAATGATCTTTTCTGATCTCCCAAGACGTCCAGCCTAAATAACTCAAAGCTTTTGAGGACTGTAATTGTCTCGGTGGTGATGCGGGCTAGTGTGGGCGAGTAAGCCTGGGAGCAGCGCCTTGTCTGAAATCGCTGCGTTTATTATTCGGTAAGTTATTTCGGAGACCTTATTCGAAGTTTGTTTTTCCCTGATGTAGTTATTGAAGTCATATTTTTGTGTTTAAACAGAGCAGCAGAAGAGGACCGTTGACCGACAATGTCGTTTTTGTGGTGGTTTGTTTGGCTGCGGGGATAAAGTGGCATCTGGAATGAGCAGCAGATCGATAATGGATACCTTGGTTGATCTTCAATCAAGCTGAGGATCGCTTCAAGCTGCCTGGGGATCCGTCTGACACAGCAAATATAGGTTAGGTCAAGCAACTGTTCAATGGCTGGTCCAGAAGACATCTCAGGGTGGGATCTGATGTGGGTTTGATGCTAAGCTAATGGAGATGCTAATGTTGTTGAAGGCTTAAGCTGTTCTGGTTTGGATAGATTCTCTGCTGAGAGTCTGAGCTGAGAAGGACTCTGCTGTTGAAAATCCTTCTGCCTTTGGTTTTTTTGTGCTGTTTGAAGCAGTAGTTGTTGTTTGACATGGTGAGGTAAAGCTGTAACTAGCATGTTGGAAGTCAGTTGTGATGTGAAAGAAAGATGGCTGCCAAATACAGTTTAGAGGTTGCAGGAAGTGATTCAGTTTAGGCCTAGTAAATATCACTATAGTAAACCTTGATAGCATAACTACATATTATTAGTGTTAACTGAATATGTTATATATATTATGTGTATATAACATGTTATATACACATAATATATATGTTAACATATATGTTAACAGCTATATGCTAACATAGCTGTTAACATATTAATGCATTAATATAATTCTCTTTTTGATGAATATTATCATATGTTGGTTGGAAATAAGGTCTTTTTCATTTCAACATACAGACTTTTTTTACTTTTTGTATCTACTTAATATTTGAAGTTGAATTGAAATATTTCAAAACAGGGTCCTTTCATTAATAATTCAATAACTCATACACAATTTATTTACTTTCAAGAATTTAAATTTACATGTAAAAATAAATGTATTTTTGCGCTGAAACATCGTGGGACCTCTTGTGATTTCCTTTCTTTAGGACGACAGAGATCTGCTGGAGCTGCATGTCAGAAATCAGAGCTGATGTTCACACGTCTAATCCAACATCTAATATTTGCTGGTTTTCAGCTGAAATCAACTCCATGTTTTCTTTCTAGAGATGATCCACTGCGACCTGTCTTTCATTGTTAACTGTTTCTCTCTCAGACGAAGCTACTGGCTGACCTTTTGTTGGGCCCAACTGTTTGTGTTTTCTCTCCCTTCAGCCATTAAAATCTCAGTGAAACTGTCGGCCTGATTGATAAAGCCACCAAAGGAGCTTGTACAGAAAATGACTGTTTTCTCCTGTAGAAATACTCCTGGAGCAGCTCCTCCTCTCTGCTCTGTCCTTTCAGATCCCCACAGTGACAAATGGCCTTTTATTCAGAGCCAAACTCTGGTTCTGTTGGATGTTTCTTCCTGTTAAAGGGAAGTTGTTCCTGTCAATCGTTGCCACATGGATCCTCAATATCTTTTTGGAAAGTGATTGTGCTTCTCTGACGTTTTGTAACTTGACCTTTTTAAACCCGTCCCACCGCGGGCCGCTGATGGATGACCTCAGTGACCTCACCACTGGGGCTCAGCAGGTTTTCTGGAGGAAACCCAGAAGTGTTCCTGGTTGGCGCGTCCTGGTCCAGTTCTCCATTTTGACTTTAAACGTTCTCAGCAAACCTCATTAAGGAATGCTGCAGCTGTAAACTGCTGTGACCCCAGTGATATTTACTAGTGAGATTTAATTCCAGTCGTTGGAGGGATTAATCTGAATCCTGCACATGACCTGTTGCCGCCTTCATGTCTTGGTGTTGCTGGTCATAATGATATGCCTCATCAGTGTACGTCTCTAAAAGTAAACAGAGTTGCTCCTCCATCTCCACTTGGCTTAATATTTACTATACAAACTAAATATTTAACTCAGAACTAATTATTTAGCTAATATGCAAATTTGCTGTCTAACTGGAAGTGTCCTACCAAAACAAAAGCCCAAAGTAAATATTTACTTTGGATCTAAATATTTAGGTTGCTAACCAAATCTGTAGTTTGTATAGTAAATATTTAGGTTGCCAACTAAATACTTAATTTGGAGCAACATTTTTAGCTCCAAAGTAAATATTTTGAAACTTTATATTTAAGTTGCTAACTAAATGCTTAGTTTAAAGCTAAATATTCAACATGCTAAATATTTAGCTTGCTAATAAAATACTTTTGTTTGAAACTGACATTTATAAATGAGTAATATAGTGAAAGATTAACCACTATTCTTTCTTCTTATATCAGGGTAATTAACCCAAATGCTGATGGTAAAAGCTGCTGACCGTTTGATCAAAACGAACAAGACAAACTATGAACAGGAGCTACTAGAGAGGACAAAGATATTTAACATCTAGACTCATTTAAAAACAACTACAAACTGTTTTAGCGAAGCGCCTGCAGTGTGTATATAAATATATATATATGTTTGTATAACATGTCCACTTTCCTTTAATAGAATGTGATCGTTCACCAGTTTCAGGAGCTGCCGGCAGCCTATTTTAGGCTCATCACTGTTATCTGAGATACGAGCTTACTCTGGGCATCGTGATGTTTTTTACACCAGCTTAGAGCTGCGTGCTTCCAGCAGCCGGGTTCCTTCACAGGCAGCAGCTCATTAATTCGTTTCATCTCAGGAACACCAGAGGTATGTCCCGACACGCTGGCCCCGACCATAATGAGGCCACTTTAACCCCGAGCTGAGGAAGCAGTCAGCCAGGCGAAAATCTCCTGAAAGTAGGTCAGAAAATGGAGGAGAGGCCCAACAAATAAAACGTGAACAAGCAATAAATTCCAATAAAAGAACAGATTCATTTTTAGAGCTATGGGAGAGGATTGGGGCCACTGAAAAAAAATAAAATAAAAAATCTGATTTTGATTTTTCCTTCTCAAAATTCTGACCTTCAATTCAGAATTTGACCTCCAGAATTCAGACTTTTTTTCTTTGAATTTTTACCTTATACAACTGACTTTATTCTTATAGAGACATTTTTAATCTGACTTTATTTCCTCAAAATTCTGACTTTAATATCAGAATTCAGACTTTTTTCTCCTCTCAAAATTTAACTCACTTTGACTTCTCAGCATTTTGACTTTTTTCTTAGAAATTTAAACTAATAATTCTGACATTAAACTCATAATTCTGACTTTTTTCCTCAAATTTATGTTTTTCTTTATTTTAAACTCATAATTCTGACATTTTTCTCAAAATTCTGTCTGTAATCTCTGAATTTTGACCCCCGGTCCCCAAATTTAACAATTTTTAAAATTTAAATTTCTCAGAATTTTGACTTTTTCCCAAATTGACTTTTGTCTTAGAAATTTGAACTAATAATTCTGACTTTAAACTCAGAATTAAAGTCAGAATTTTTCTTCAGTGGCACTAATGTTCTTCCATACGACTCACCCTGTTTCCTTCACATCCCAAGCAGACCGGCAGGATTCGGTCCGGTGTGATTGTGGTACTAATGCCTCGCCTGACAGCTCTGAGCGGCCATCACGCCTCACCTAATTTGTCAGATTTTTTTTCTTCCTTTGTAAACACTGGCTCACATCACTCGGAGGGCAGCTGATGGGATGTTTTCTGCTGCATGCCAGTAGCTGTTCTTACTTGTGTCTGGGATGTTGGCAAACAGAGTATGAAGTGTAATGTAGTAAGAAATAAATTACAAGCATGACATCGGGCATATCCTATATCTGCAGCTGAAGCAGGTGAAAGTTTCCAGTATTTATTTGGTAGCTGTGTATTTAGACAAAGCCCACACTGACAACTTAAAATGCAAAATTATGCCAAATAATTTCTGAGACAGCTGGCTGCACAGTGGCGCAGTTGGTAGAGCTGTTGCCTTGCAGCAAGAAGGTCCTGGGTTCGATTCCCGGCCGGGGATCTTTCTGCATGGAGTTTGCATGTTCTCCCTGTGCATGGTGGGTTCTCTCTGGGTTCTCCGGCTTCCTCACACAGTCCAAAAACATGACTGTCAGGTTAATTGGGCTTTCTAAATTCTCCCTAGGTGTGAGCGTGTTGTTTGTCTTGTATGTCTCTGTGTTGCCCTGCGACAGACTGGCGACCTGTCCAGGGTGACCCCCGCCTCTCGCCCGGGACGCAGCTGGAGATAGGCACCAGCAACCCTCCCGACCCCGTTTAGGGAAGAAGGGTGTAAAGAAAATGGATGGATGGATGGATTTCTGAGACATAAACTGGTAGTATGAGTTAGATTTGTACTCATGTACAGGTTAGGAGAGCTACTATCCTGCAACTTTAGATGATCTCTGACTCACTTAGACTTGGTCTCATAACATATAATCCTCTACCAACTGCCAAATATGGTAGTTTACACACTTCAGCTAATGAACTACAGCAGAGCTGACTTTTCATTTAGCATGTTTGCTAACTTTGCAAACATTTGGTCTCTTAGCTTCACATTAGTTAATTTTTCCACATAAATTTGTCTGAACTTTCAGCTGACTAAAGTTCCATGCTGTGTTGATGTTTTGGTTATAAAATGTCATGGATTCTTTAAGTAGTTAGACATTTATGGTCGTCTCGGTGATTAGTACATTTCCGTTAATCCACCAATGTGCTAATAGCATGGCTAATATTTTTGGCTGACATGCTAGTGTTTTGGCTAACTTTGTAATTAGCAGTGGGGGCGGGGTGTGCTCCGGTGGCGTAGAGGTTAGCGCGCCCCACGTTTGGAGGCCTTCTGTCCTCAATGCGGCCGTCGCGGGTTCGATTCCCGGACCCGACGACATTTGCTGCATGTCTTCCCCCCTTTCATTCCCCCTTTCCTGTCAGCCTACTATGAAAACAGGGACACTAGAGCCCACAAAAAGGACCCCCTGGTGGGGAAAAAAAAAAAAAGTTATATTAGCAGTGGGGGCACATTTCAGATATTATGCTAATAGTAAAGCGAATGTTTTGTTTAGCATTTGGCCAATTTTGAAAACATTTAGCCTTTTAGCGTCCTATTTTTTCCAGATATATTTTTAGTTGAATAAAGTTTCATATCTTTGAAGTTCTAGTTATTTTCTGTTGATTCTTTAAGCAGTTACACATTTACTGGGCTAATATTGGAGCTAATTTTTGCTTTCTTTCAGAAAGTTGGAGCACTTAGCTTCCCTAGAATCTATTTTTCTGGATAATCCTTCAACACCAATTTACTTGGCTGTTTTGTAAAGATTTTCAGCTGAATAAAATTTGGCTTTTGTGTTGATGTTTTGGTTATAAACTGTCAAGAATAGTTTGAGTAATTGAACATTTGTTAATCTTAGTGGTAGGCACGGTCCTGCTGACCCACTAATGTGTTAATGTCAGAGATCATTTTACTAACTGAAGCCGTTTAATACACCTGACTCGCTGTGCAAGTCAAATTTTAAAGTTCTAATGTACTTTTACTGTTTTGTAAACTTTCTGTAGAATAAAGTTTCACATTTGTGTTGAATTTTTGGTTATAAAATGTCAAGAATTCCCCAAGTATCTTGAAATGGGTGAATATTGTTTATGTCTACTAAAATTAGAAAAATACAAGCTACAAGGTAAATGTTAAGTGTCATACCAGGTGTAGAGAAATTATTTCTTAAGCAAATTCTTCATATTCAAGCAACTTCTACATGCGAAATGAAGCTGATCCAGTCCTCATTTGACTATTTTGGGACTGAAATGTGATCCCATGTTTTGCCATTTGATATCTTTAAACTTATCTGTGTCTTCATTAAACATGAAACTGAATGACTGGAACAAAATAAAGCAAGCAATCTGGACTCTTGGTATCTTGGTGAAGCTGAATATTTAAGAGCAGCTTGTGACAGAAGCATCCAGAACTGTGTCCTCAGTCATTTCAGTGTCAGACACAGAGACTCCTTCGGTCAAAAATAATGTCCCCTTCTTGGTAGAAGAAAAGCATTTTTGTGCAATGGAAACTCTTCTTTCGTTTGAAATAAGTTTTCTTCTGCGTCTTCCTGCGTCTGAACGGCATGTGATCACCGTGGTTGTCACTTGTTCAATGAGTTTCTCAGCTTTTTATGTTTCCTAAGGCATGTCTCCTGGACTGTAACGAACAGCCGTGTTGAAAAGTACTCCATGTCCAGACATCAATCAGGGAGTTACAAGAAGGATGGAAATGGTACAAATGTTTCAGAGGTGAATATCTGACCCGGAGAGTCAAGCAGATATCTAAGAACAGAGTTCCAGTAACAGGAAAGACAGCGGATACTTGAAAACCACTAAATTAATCAACTTAAAATCAATCATTTCTCTGTGATGTGGATATTTGACCTAAACATTGACATGAATGATTGCTCATTTGGGCAATGATAACCATTTCATACACATTAACTTGCAGCATTCTTTCTGGTTGAAGTGAGTTTTCTCTGGGAAAACAACCTGCCTCCAGTCAGTTTCAGTCTGAAGATCAAGTACTCAAGAAGTTCTCAGGTGTCAGTTTCAGATTTATACCTTACTTCAGCCTTTTATAGAGATTTGATATTCCAGAAGTTATTTGTCACGTCTTTCCAAGCACCCAAAATAAATTGCTTGCTGTCTGGCAAAGGGAGGGTCGAGTCTCAGTTTTGGTTGTGACAACCTGTCATGTCATCGTGAGTGCTGTCGCTCCCGCTGCTCTTGCTCTCCAGAGCCAGTAGTGATCTCAGCTCTGAGAGTTTCCTCTCCCAATGGACCCCAAAGGTGCCTGCTGTTTGGACTCTGCATGGAGTAAAGACTTTTAATTCCCATCGTCTGGGCTCAGAAGCGACTTTTGCGATGTATTTGGAGAACTCTGAACAGGGGAAAGTTGGTGGAGAGGGGGAGCTTTCCACTGGAGCGATTCTCTCTGGACAATGTGCGGTTTCTAAAGTCACAGGAGTTGCAGGTTTGAGCAGCTCTTCACAGGGAAGTGAACTGGACATAAAGGCCCTTGTGGGATACACAGAGCAGAGTGTCAGCGGAGGAATTGACCCTCCTCTTTGCAACATGAATGCACCGCAGACTCAACTCTGCAACGATTGTGAAGGACTGGCTGAGAGCTTTGCAGAATATTCTTCAAGCAATGGACTTTTTGAACCAGACAGCGCCCTTGAAGACACTCAGTGTGCAGGGTTAAGCCGACTGTATCATGAATGTACTCAACACTGTGAGTGTTTTAAAGCTTGCAAGTCCTCTGAGCATTGTGCTAATCATAGCTTAGCCTCTAAAAGTAGCCTTTGCTGTGAAGACTGCCCAAAACACCTCCTATTATTTCAGCAATGTAAGCCCTCTGATCAACAGTCGGACTCTTCTGATTATGAGCCAGATGAATCGGAAATGAACTCTGACAGTTTTGGAGAGTTCGAAATGCCTGGTTTTGTGTCTGAGTGCACAGAAAACCTGGAGCTGCCTCTGGATCGTCAGTGTGAGGACTCTGACTCGGAGCAGGACCGATCAACTGACGATTCGGAGCAGAATTTCACCCAAAACATCTCGGACTCCATGGACTCTTTAACATGTGCTGCTAACTTCTCTGAATACGATGAAAGTCAGGACAATTACTGTGATGAAGAGGAGGAGAACTACGATCATAACGAGATGGTCAGTGATGAAGAGTCCTCCACGTTGTCAGAGGACACACCTGGTGACCCCTGTGAAAGTGACGGAGCAGAAGAAAACATTGAGCAAACCTCTACAGGCGACGCCTCTGAAGATGTTGACGAGTTGCATGGAGACGATTCAGAAGACGAGTCAAGTCAACATGGCAATTTTGAGTCCTGCACCGAGGAAGATCTATCTTCCGACGACTCAAAATCCTTCAAGACTTGTCTTGACAACAGTTTTCCTTCTGATCCCTGCTCAGATTCATCCGAGGAATCCGACAAAGCAGCTCCGGATGATACAAGTGACGAGCCGATGCAGTGGGAATCCTTCGAAGAGAATGATGCAGAAAAACATCCGAGCATCGAGAAGAGTAGCGAGGAGGAGGACAAAAAGAAAACTTCTGCTGTCAACACAGTTATTGAGGACTACTTTGATTTATTTGACAGAGCAGGCTGCTCTGGACAGGCATTTGCACAAAAGCGGAATTACATCTCCTGTTTTGATGGAGGCGACATTCACCACCACCTCCATCTTGAACAGGAAGCGCTGAAACAAAGCGTCGAAACGGCTCACAAAGAGGAGACTAAAGAGGTAATCGAAGAACAGGAGAAAGATGTGCGTACTGAAGAAGCAACTGAAATAAACACCCAAGAAAAGGATGAACGTTGTGAAGATTCAGAGGAGGAAGACCTGAACCAGAGAGACCCTGGATCTTATGGTTCGGAGAACTGGACCCGACAATCAGAATCGAGTTCAACAAAAGGTGAAGCTGAAGATAATGAACCGTTTGGTGTTTACCCAGAGTACTACCAGGACTCTGAAGATGATGAAATGTATTATGATGATGAAGCCTGGGGATACGATGGGCAAATTTCTGATGATTACGACGAAGAACCCGAGTACTACCTGGACTCATTCAGAGCGGAGAGCACGTTTGCACCGTGTGCCCAAGAAATCTCTGTGGAGGGAGATGTTTGTGAAGACAAAGACTCTGATGGTGAGGACATTGACTCGGTAGGTGAAGTTAAGGCCAAGGCCCCCACTGAGACGACCTTAGAGCTCAAAGACAATAAGAATTTGGATGCTGAACTGGATGGCTTCTCTGCGTTTTCAGAGATGGAGCCTTATTGGGCCCTCACAGAGGAGCAAACCGGAGAGTGTTTTCCATCAGGTGTTGAGGATTATTATGCATATCAGATTAGAAGCATTCAGGCTTCAGATGCACAACCCTTGAGCAGATTTATTCTGGACAGCAGGTCTTCAGATGGAAAAGCTGATGGTGATCAAGGACCAGAGGATGTCGAGGAGTCATCAGCTGTATTAGGAATTAATGTCCTCGGATTAATCCGTAAAGAGCAAAGTCTAGAACCTGAAAATGAGCTGCAGGGAATGTCAGACCTCGCACCTCATCTGGGTGTCATTCACAGCGTTGCCTCAAAACATGAGGCCTCACCAAGCCGGGATTCAGAGGAGGAGCAGAGTGACGATGAATCCGTAGAGAACTGTGAATGTGAATACTGCATCCCGCCGACACAGCAGGTACATTATGTGTCATATTTACTGCTTTTTAAATCCTCTAATAAACCCAGAGTCATTTAAGACAGAGTGTCAGCATCAGTATCCTGCTCCACATGGTCATTAGGGTCACACACAACCTGTTTGGTCATACCAGTTTGTTTTTAGCTTGAGGAATCCAGAGTCACTGAGCACTTGTTGAAGGACGAGATATGATGTTGTGATACTGACATTCTGTATCATCATGGCAGCAGCTGCCGCATCAAGTCTCTTGTAACCACTCACAGAAACACCACGACACTTCTACGGCTGTTACGAACCTGAAGCAGCTCATCAGGAGCCGTTTGAAGTTACATCGTTCAAAATATAAAGCTATAATTTGGGTTATTTAGCTTAGAAAAAAATGAGGGTTCATTTTTCAAAGTCATATTTTCATCATGTTCAGTCATTTATAAATGTCAGTTTCAAAATAAATATTTATTTAGCAAGCTAAATATTTGGTTTCACTGTAAATATTTAATTAGGATCCTTTATATAATTTGAAGAAAAATATGTAGTTAGCAAGTCAAATATTTAGTTACAAACCAAATATTTAGTTTGAAAGTAGTTAGCAAGCTAAATATTTAGGTAGAAATTCAAATATTTATTTTGAACCTAGATTTAGTTTTACAAACTAAATATAGCTGCAAAGTATTATTTAATATAACTTGTTATATTATTTAGTATAAAGATAAGTTCTTAGTTAGCAAGCTAATTATAAACATTATATTAAACACTATATACTACACTATATTAAACATTTAGCTATAGAAAGGTAAGTACTTAGTTTTAGCGAGTTTGAATTTAAATATTTAGGAAATATGCAAATTCACTTGCCAATAACTGGAAGTGAACTACCAAAATAAAAGCTGCGTCTTCCAATCTACTTTCGAACTGCTTCATGTCACATCTTTATCATGGTTTCTTCTCTTCTTGTGCAACATTTCACCCTGAAACAGGATGAAATGTTCCCAATGGATCTGAAACAAGTGTTTACGTTGCACTGAAGGATTCAGTCTCACCAGCAGGAGTTTATATAGAAGTTCTCAAGAGCCAGCTTTTATTTTTGAAAGTTCGCTTATTGGCTTGTAGCTAAACATAAACTATGACCTAAAGCTAAATATTTAGTCTGGAGTTAAATAGTTAGTTTATTCACTAAATATTTGAAATTGTGACAATTATAAATAAACGAGGAAATGTTCTTTTTTTTTTTCTGGTAAGCTAATATGATTGTTGCTGTTCATTTTTCTTTACGTAATTTTACAAACGGCGCTCCGTACCATCATGCTGGCTGCTGCTTTTCATGTTCAAAGTCAAACTATTGTTCACTTTTCCATGTTTGAGCTTCAACGTTCTGCTTGCCTGCAGGTCCCAGTAAAACCACTGCTCTCACAGTCGGCATCAGACGATCCAGCAAAGATCTGCGTCGTCATTGATTTGGATGAAACTCTAGTTCATAGTTCATTTAAGGTAAGCTGCCCGGCCTGAGCCTCTTTCTCAGTCATAAATGTAATTTCTGATGGCAGAAATTACATTTAATGAAATTGACAAACTCTGCACCTTTAATTAGCAATAACTTTTATTCTGAAATTGTTTTGTTTACGCTGAATGGCATAAGTTGCTCTGAACATCCTAGGTAAATGCAGCAGGGCGCTCTTCACGTGTTTCCACTAAAAGTTTCCTTTTGATGAAGAAGTTAGAGAAACGGAGACGAACCAACATCAGGACCGGATCAGGACATTTCAATCTGCATCACAGCTGCTTTTCTCATTTACAACTTACTATGATGCCTTTCATAAAAAATACATTTTTATTCATACATTTCTTTTAATTCATTTGGTTTTCCTCATATTTAATTTGTGATCTTTTTCAGATGGAAAATATGCAAAACTATCTTTGATTTCTCACAACAAAAATCCCCACAAATAGTTTGGTCTTTAGGATTTGAATGATAAATTTTACACAAAAATGTCAACAGCCTCATGATTTTACATTAATTAATTAAAACGGATGTTTTTCACATTTTGATTCTTTTAGTGGCTGCAGTGGGCGGAACAAGCTAATGCTAACATGGTAAATGGTGCAATAAGCGCCGCGTCCGTCCGTCCGTCCCTCTGGTCACAGACTGTCCTTATAGATTGTCACTGGATGTCGCTGTGAAGAACGTGTGGACAAGATTATTCTGTTAACTCCATGTTTCATATAAAACAGATAATAAAACTCAGTATTAGCTTCATCACACGTCACTGCCACCTGCTGAGAGACGTTCTTAACATTTAACCCCAGAGTCCTAGGAAATAAAATGTCTAATTTTAGATTAAATAATCTGCCAATGAAGTTAGTCAATCAATAATAAGAAGTTATTGACTTAAATCAAGATCCCATATCTTGCAAGTTAGTTTTGTATTTTATCAAGTGTAATAAGATATCTGCACTAGAAAATGGACCAAAAATACTTTTGTTTTTGCAGTGCATAAGAAAAACTGTAAAATTATCTACAAAAAATACAGACACGTCTGTGCAAATATAAAATGTTAAATAAGACAGAACTAGCATTTAAATTTTTACTGCCTCTAATGAAATGAGCAGAGGAAGTGATGAGTTGTGCTCAGGTCTGCAGCTCTGGCTTCGCTGGCGCTGAAACGCTGCCGGGTGGATCAGTTTCTGAATCAGTGCTCCTTCCTAAAAGGAGCCGGTGGAGAGGAGTTCACACGTCTGTCTGCAGAAACCAGAGTCTCTTTAGGTAAGCAGGAGTTGAACCGAGGCGGCCATGTTTAAAATGACGACTGCCTGACTCACGTGTCGACGTTTCTCTGGTGGGGAGGATTTCTACCATCCTGAAAACCAGTTTAGAACAAACACAAAATGAAAAACCATTGAAGAAAATGTCACTATTCATCAGAACCAGGGACTCTGGATATGGAAGACCTTTTCTGCCATGAAATAACAGAACAATAGGAAGCCGTAATTATGAGTTTTGAATTAATATTTAAGTTTTAAAGTTATATTTACAAGGGTTAAAGTCATGCTTTTTCAAAGACTTTTCATAATTTGGGTTTTACACTTTTACACTTTTCAGGTATGACTTTAAAAACTCAGAAAAACAACTCAAGAACTTTAGTTGACTTTTATTCAATAATTTCATGATAATATTTTCTCATAATTGACTTTAAAACTCAGATTTATGATTAAATCCAGAAAGTTATTTTCAATTGTCTTTAAAACTCAAAATTCTGATTTTTATTCTCATTATTCTGACTTTAGAAATTGCAATGACTTAAAAAACAGAAGTGCATCAGATCCTGTGGCGTCCATAATGATGTGAAAACCCTGGAATGAACGTCACGACTTCTATACACAACACAGAGCCTCTGCTTTGACATTTATGAGTTCCTTCATATTTGATTAAGTTATCATAATAACCTGATGCTGCACTGTGCACACTTTCTGTCAGCGCTGATGAAGATTCTCTCACCTCAGCATGCTGACTGCTTGGATTTTTAGATGTGTGGCTAAATAATGTTTGAAACTATGACTGATGCATTTATAAAATATATCTTCAAGTTTCATCCTTGATTAACTTTATTTGGAAAACAAAAACAATTTATCAAATGAGTTGAGAAATATTAATGTGGTTTTTGTAGATTATCTTTAATGAAATGTATTTTTCAACCCAATCTTGATTCTTTTCACCAGTTGCAGAACTTCCAGGATGTTTCTGCATGTCTGTTATCTTTCAACAATAATAATAAATGTGATTCCACAAAGAATATAGTTGCTGATATTTTAAAATTACTAAAGAAAATAAACATAATATGTAATTTTTACTTGCTTCTATTTCATTGGGTTCATATATTTTAACATTTTGCCAACATGACAACAATAAATGGTATTACACCAAATATAGTTTATTTTTTTACTTTTTTTAACTATTTCTAATTAATTCAGACCAGCAGTTTCTGTATTAGTTCAGTCTGTCTGTTTTTCATGTTTTTTTTTTATTTTGCTACAGAATCATTTAAAGCAGAACTTGATCCAACACAGTATCCAATATGAAAACTAATTAAATTACGTCACCACTCGAGCGCCGCGCCTTATATAGCTCAGCTTCCAGTGATTCAACATCCGAGATGCATAATTCAGATGCTGAGAATTCACCCAGTGACCCAGATCTTTTTAGCTTTGCCTCCTTGTATCTCTGATGTTTTACTAATTAATTATCAAGACTCACATGGGTTTTTTAAGTGCTTAAAGTTGTAACTGGTATGTTCTTTTCTCTGTTTTCTATCTCCACAGCCTTTGAACAATGCAGACTTTATCATTCCAGTGGAAATCGAAGGAATTGTTCATCAGGTAGGAAAATAAAACATTTCATCATGGAGAAACAATTTGAGTTAAAAAAAAACTTCAAATGGATTTTGATTTGGCTCCGATTTGAATGCAAACTTCCTATTTTTGCATAAATAATGCGGTGAAATGGTGGCTCAGCAGTTTTGAAGCTGCTGCTCTTGACGGCTCCCGGCTGCAGGTTCCTATTTCAGTCCTGATGAAATAAGGAGAGCCTGCGACGCTTCTCAGAAATACCCGCCATCAATCTCAATCTGTATCACATCTTATCCCCAGATCAGCCTGCAGCCCGACATGCTATAGCCGCTAGCCGCTAGCTGCGATTGGCTCTTTTAGCTGACTGAGGCTTTACTTTAAAAAAAAAAAAAAAAAAATTTAATCCTGTGAAGATTTGGATAGCAACTAGTTACATTTACTTGAGTTGATGTTTTGGAAAAATTACTTCAGTGAATGCTTTTTATTTTTTCTGGATACTAACTGTGATTAACTTCACTGAAAGCTGCAGCATTTAAGTTTTAAAAACCTAAAAAGTTTTTTTACATCTTTGTTAAAGCTGTCACCATGTTGTGACAGTTTAATGAGACAGATAATCTGTGAAAAAGTCGATCTCCCTGAGCCTCTAATGCCGACTGAAGAAATGCACCAAAACAACCAACCAGAGCCAGGAGGCAGGTCTTAGCGCTGTCAATCATGCTCAGTTACTCGCTATGTGTTGATGGGGGAGAGACGACTTACGTTACAGGAAATCTGCCATCATCTGTGGCTATGCTAACTAGCATTAGCCACTAACATTAGCATTAGCATTCTAGCTGCAGCCTAACAGAAAGAAATCACCATACAGGTGATTTACAGCGGTAAGACCCGCCTCCTGGCTCTGATTGGTTGTTTCCAGTTTCAGCAAATATGAAAACAGAATATTTTTTTATAAAAATTAAATACTGAAGCTTTAATGAAGAAAAAGCTTGTTTTAATCAATAATTCACCGAACACACACAATTACAGTTTTTGGTAAAATTTCATAAGTTGCAAAAGGAACTGATTTGGAAAAAATGATTATGCCTGATTTTTGTTATTTTATTAATACTTATATTATTTTAATTTTACATTTACATTTTACATGTGATGATTACATTTTTCAAATGATTGTTTTTACAGTTAAAGCTGGTAATACAGAAACCGTTTCTACTCTTGAGTAATTTTTTGGTTATTTTTTACTAAAATAGTCAAAATATGTTGAAGTGGTACTTTTAAAGCTTTAAGTTCTCCCTCCTCTGGGCCTGGGTCCGTTTCAAGTACTCCAGGATCGGCTTGTAAAAGTGGGGAAAGCCTATTCTGGATGACTTGGTTCAGAAACATGGCTGCCAGCGTCTTACAGTTAAATATAAGGAAATTAATTTAGAAGAATAACACGAGTTCTATGAAATGATAACTAAACTTCCTTCTGCAGTTGAGTTTATTTCCAGTTTATTTCTAAAGGTTCTGTTTCTGTGTTTCCATCAGGTTCATGTACTGAAGAGGCCGCATGTTGATGAGTTCCTCCAGAGGATGGGAGAAATGTTTGAGTGTGTTTTATTCACCGCAAGTTTATCCAAGGTTTGATTCCTAAATCCTCTCAGGTCATTGACTGCTGGTCAAACAGACTTGAACATCACTCTGAGGACGGCCATTTATGGGATTTATGTGTGACCTTTCACCTAAATTCATCAGAGTTTAAAATCTTAGTTTAAATACTGTCATAGCTTTGAACCATAAGGATATAAATTATGAAGTGGTAAAGACATAATGGCGGCTCTCCTGCATTGATGAACTGTTGTTGTTCAAAGCACAGAGTCTGTTTAACAGGGAACTGATTAATAAATGTGTTTGCTTCTTAGGACCAGAGGAAAAAGTTTATTTCACTAGAGATCACCATAGCTTTACCAGGAACTAAGAGCCAATGGGTGTTTGTGAGCATAAAGTCATTTTCCAACTGTTTCTACTTTTTATAATTTGTTTGTGTCACGTTAAAACAAAACCCACTTACTTGGATTAGCTACTTAGCTTCAGCTGGGATTGATTTGTTTCCTATGACCGAGTCAAAACATTACAGTACTTCAATCCCCTTCCCTTTGCCTTAGCTAGCATTAGCTTGCTGTGAGTTTCTAGGGCCAAATAACTAACCACATATTTAATTATAGTGTTTGACTGACATTACAAACCTTTTGAGCATCTACATTAACATACAGCAGCTAAACTCCAAAGAAGTAAAACAGACTTGATTATATGGAGAAAAGTGAGACTCTCACACCAATATGTGGCTTTATATATATAAAGTATTCAGGTGACACAGCTGTTGGGAGGTGTTAGTGTTAGCAGGAAGTGAACAGCCAAATTGATGCAACCCTGGATGTTTGTGAGCATAAAGTTTACCAGATTAAAAAAACGCTTTGTTTCCTTCAATTTTTACTTTTTGTTTGCCCTTTGGCTGATGTCTGGAGATCACAATAAATCAATATCTGCTCAATAAACCTGGATGGTTGGGCTTAGCTAGCATTAGCTCAAAGTAACATTTTAGAATATTGAGAAAATGAGAAACAGATTGACTTGCAGAGCGTGACAACACAAGCTGCATCCTCAGAATAACGTTTTAGCATCTGCATTACCGTAGAGCAGCTAATCCTTAGCTCCAACATTTATGTGGGAAAAAAGTGAGACTCGCTCAGCAGCACATGGCTTTACATATAAAGTATTCAGGTGACACAGCTGTTGGGAAGAACAAATAAGCATTGGAATAAAGAGTCTGGTCAAATAGGAGCAAATATCACATCAACCTGAACGCTACCAGAGTTTTGGTGTGCTTAAGTCTAATTTTATGTCTTATTTCCTTCAGTATGCAGATCCTGTGTCTGACCTGTTGGATAAAGGCGGAGCCTTCCGGAGTCGCCTCTTTCGGGAGGCGTGCGTATACCACAAAGGGAACTACGTTAAAGACCTGAGCCGCTTAGGAAGAGACCTGAACAGAGTGATCATCATAGACAACTCCCCCGCTTCCTACATCTTCCATCCAGACAACGCGGTACGCTGCTCCTGTCAATAAATGCCTAAAGTCTGAACATTATTTCCCACTAAAATCCCAGTTTTAAATTTCAGGTTCCCGTCGTGTCCTGGTTTGACGACATGTCAGACACTGAGCTTCTCGACCTCATCCCCTTCTTTGAGAGACTCAGCAAAGTGGACGACATCTACGACATTCTGAGGAAGCAGAAGACTTCGAGTTAACGGATGTTCGGGTACAAAGAGTCACCAGCGACTGTCGATTTGGGGCCACGGAGGCTGGCGAGCCGCAGGCTCCATCGGGCTTCCCACTACAAGGACCACGCTTTAAAAAAAAAAACAACAACTTGCATTTAATCTCATAATCTCACAGCGTGTTGGATAAATCCACCAGTTATCATCGGAATGCTTCATGGACTTACCATAGCCTCTGTAGATAACTGGAGAACAGAGTGTGTGTGTTGGTGTGTGTGTGTGTGTGTTACATGACAGCTGTGACCTTTGTAACTAGATTGTGTGAACAGTTGCGCAGTCTTCTACAAATAGTCCTGGACAAATGAGCCACCATTACTCATTTTAATGTCAGTATAATGTAGCATTTGTACAACAGGATTATTACCACCATCACACAGAAAATAAGGCATCGACGTCATCGCCTTACATAAAAATAACTGGGGTAAAATATAACCTTAAACATTCAATACACCTGAATACAAATGTTGATCGTTACTTTTGTAAATAGAAACACTAATCTTTCCTGATGTTTGAAGATTTGCACAAAATATGCTATGCTTCAAAATAAAAAATGCTCATTATGCTAAAAACTGTGTAAATTGCCTGTTCAATACATGTGCTTCAGAAAATTACTCCACTAAATCCCTACTTTACTTTAACCCAGGAAAGAAGATTCTTTAATAATAACTCAGCCATTTATTGTAGCAAAAATTTATCTTTAAGGTGACAGATTAGCTTTATTTAAGCTAGGCTATAAAACGTAGCAGTGAACAGTCAGTATCGTCTGCAGTGGACAGAAGTCATTATTTCTAAATGTTTGGAGATGCAGAATTACGTTCTCATGTTGGAGTCAAGCTAAGAGCTTATAATTACATTGGTAGATGACTACTTTGAGTAGCTGTTATGTTTTTGAGGACATGTTAGCTTAAATTGTTAGCTTTATTCTGGGTGCTGTAACTTCAACCAATTTATCTCAACATCAAGGTTTATCAGTGACTTCAATGCACAAATTATGTTCATAAAACGACACGCAACACGTGTAAAAGGATAAAGCAAACACTTTGACATAGAAACTATAAATAAATTGGCATAAAATTGCATGAACTATAACTGATAAACATGCTATGGTGGCTAAATGTGGTGCACTCAAAGCTAGCTATAGCATTAGTATTACCGTAATTTCCGGACTATAAGCCGCGACTTTTGTCTCACGCTTTCGACCCTGCGGCTTATACAACGATGCGGCTTATTTATACATTTTTTCTAACGGCCAGTAGGGGCGCTGGAGCAGAAAAGGTAAGTGTGAGACAACTGGAATATATCTGTAGAGGAAGACTAATGTAACATCGTGCTTTGTGCATGAATAAAAGTAGCTTGAACAGACCCTCATCATGGAGAATGCAAGAAGAGATGCATATGATGCAGCTTTCAAGTTAAAATCAATCGAGCCGATAAAGAAGGAAACAGACACTGAGGAAGAAGACTTCCATGGTTTCAGTGCACAGGAGGAAGAGGATGACGGCTCTCCGTGACTTTTAACCGTATGTTATTTAAACCAGCCCTGTTAGTGTTGTTTTGCTATATTGCTGCTGTTCAGAAAGAAAAGCTATGGCATATTATTAAAACTTTTAAAACACCTTCTGAGATATGAGATATTTCTTTGTAAATATCTCATGTTTCAATGTAGGAACATGCGGCTTATACACCGGTGTGGCTTATGTATGTACAAAAATGTGTTTCCTTTAAAAATGTAGGGGGTGCGGCTTATAATCAGGTGCGCTCTATAGTCCGGAAATTACGGTAAATGTTACTTTGAGTAGCCGTTAGCTTTCTTTTATGCAGCTATTCCTATAAATAAGGTGTTAGCTTCATTACTAGTAGATGTCAGATTTCCTTTGCATAGCTGGTTAGCTTGACTAAGCTGTTGTTAGCTTCAGTCTGAGTAGCATTTAGCATTAATAGCTGTTATTGTTGTACTGAGACAATAGCTTTACTCTGAGCAGCATTTGGTTACCTTTTGTAGCCACTTTGAGTAGCTGTTAGCATAAACTAACAGCTACCCAAGCTAAATGTTATTTTACTTTGTTTTGAATATTTATTAGCTAAGTAGATGTTAACGTTACTCTTGAGCTGTCAGCTTTACTTTGTGAAGTTGCTAGCTTGTTTTGGTAGCCTTTGGCTTGGCTCTGATTAGCTATCAGTTTGAATAGCTTTAGGCTTGAATAGCTGTTAGCATTCTCATTTCTCAATGATTCTCCACTACTGTCTGCAGCAGGTAAGATACTGACAACTTCACACATGCTGCTGTTTAACTAAACTTGATTCTAAGCTATTGTATGAAAGAAGATGATGGTGTTACATGATCTGGTGTTAATCAGATAAATCATGATGATTTATCTGATTAACTGTGACTCAGTCTAGAATCAGAGTTTGTGAAAATGTCTTTAGTTGTACTGCTTTTTGTTGTTAAAATACTTTTTTTTTTAACTATTTAGGAACTTCCTTTGATATATGTACAGGAACTGGCTTAAACAAATTAGAGTTCTGCTAATGAACACAAAACGGGTTTGAAAAGTTAACTGAGAATATTTGTCCAAGAAAATGTAACAACTTATAACATATTAAATGATTTAAAAAGTATTTTTAAAATGGAATCTATACTGAATATATTTTCATATCATTATTGCAATGTTTACTTTTTGTCATTTTGACAGCTAAACAATGGATAGGTTCCTATATGAGCAATGGCTTTAGCATAGCCACATTAGCAGTTAGCCATACAGGAAGTTATCCATCCATCTAATCAGTAGATTGCTCATCTGCATCACCAAATTCATAAAAGATAGAACTAACTTTATTTCTTCAGTTTCTGTTTTTCATTCATTTTGACACTGCATAATAAACAAAACAACCATTTTAAGCTTTATATTTTTGCTCCTCTTCCCTCTCCACCATTCCGACAAAATAAAAATCTGTTAGCTTCATGCTGAGTACCTGTTAGCTTTACATTCAGTAACTGTTAGCTTAGCACTCAGATGTTAGCTACACACTGATCTCCTGTTAGCTTGATGCTCAGTAGCTGTTAACTTGACTCTTTATAATTATTTTCTTAACTTGTGCAGGTTAATTTGTTTCCAATTCTCTGTCTGGTGGAGTTAAGAAAAAAAACAACTTTATTTTTATTTCAAATTCTGTTTTCAGGGATTCACTGTGTAGATTTTAAAACTTGAACACACCCGAACAGGATCGCTAGAACCAAACTGTAAATAGTTTCTGAATCATCTCGCTGTTTATTGACAGTAACAGCTTTAACAAACCAGGTCCAGTCAAATCACTTCAACATTATTTACAACACAACAGAAGATACAGTTTGAATTAAAATACGTTTCAGGAGACAGTAAGGTAGTTTAAGCTGCTTTCAAAGAGACTAAATAAAATATTTATACATATTGAAGCGTCAGACGACTGCAGGTTTGGAGTTTCTTTCAGGGATTTCCTGTGAAAATAAAACAGAGAAATTTTAATGCTGCTATAAAACCAAAGTACAAAGAAATTAGTAATTAATCTTTACTATCCTGTTTTTTGTCCTGTTTTCTTTCAAATGTATTTTTATTAATTATTAGCAATGTATTGGTAAATATGCCAAAGGACCTTGTACAGAAATAAAGTTAACAGATTTTAACCCGCAGACAGACTAAACTGAGGTAAAATAAAGTCGTAATAACTCCATGAAAGAGAAGAAATAAAATAAAAATTTATAGAAAATTATTAATTCAGAGGATCTCATCAAATTACACAGCAATTTGTCAATCTTGATTCTGATTTAAGAGTATAAGTTTTGAATTTAAACTTAAAATTTAAGTTGTTTTCTATGACTTTATAAACATGACAGCAGGACTTGTATGAATTATTTGTAAATTCGAAGGCTTTTATTTTTGTAAATGAATTTAAAACTTTAAAATTAGTTAAAAACATTTCATTTTTAACTAAAATTAAATGTTTTTAGATTTTATTTTGTCTAAGTAGTGAAGCTGAACCATTTTCTGTTTAGTAAACATGAGTCAGTTTTTGTAGGGAACTGTGAATATTTTTATTAATATTTAATAAACTTTTTTGTGTCTGTGGTTTGGGTTCAGCTCGTCACTTTCAGAGCGATTAAACTTCAGTATCTGGGTCAGATGATTGAACTCTGTTTAATCTGAGGCATCATAATAAAACTAAAAATAATTCCCAGCAGCTTGTTGGTGCCGTTGCCGTGTTGCCTGACCTACATACCCACTGATAGAGTCGGACCATAAACACCTTGTATTATTTACAGAACGTGGCACCCCGGGTGCCGAACCGTTTCACCTATTCACACACATGCGCACACACACACACACGTTTGCACAGCTACCTTTGTGGGAACTTTCATTGACTTCCATTCATTTCTACATCCTAAACCTTATCCTAACCCTAACCCTAACCATTACGTACCAAACCCTAACCCTCAGCAAAACTCAATTCACATCTTAGTCCTAAATCTGACCCCTGACCCAAAAACAGCGTTTCCCCTTGTGGGGACCGAAGTCTGGTCCCCACAAGGAGCAGTTGGTCCCCACAATGTGGTATGTGTCAGGAGAATGGTCCCCAAAAGGTATTAGAAACAAACACACACACACACACACGCACACACACACACACCACCAGGAAAGATAAAAATCACTTATCTGCGTTTTTATTCACCTTTTCATCTATGGTCAATTTGAAAAAACTTTTCCTTCGTTTTTTCCAAATTGAGATCCGGAAGAAACTCAAAGCTTTGTTATTACCGCCCTCTAGTGGTTCAGGTTGAATATTACAGAGGAAAGCATCTCAATTTTTCTACCAAACTTTTATCATCATTAAAAATTATAAGAGTAGAACTACTTTAGCTTATTTTTACTCAAGTAAATGTAAAACATAGGTAAAAAGGCGAGTGAAGAACTAATCAAATTATAAATCATTTAATATTTAAACATTACATCATCAGACTGACCAAAATATAAAGTTTAGAAGAATTTATTTAATTTTAAGAATCAAAATTAAAATAATTCATCTAAAACATATCATTCTTGAAATAAAATTTTCCAAATCAATTTCTTTCAAAATAAAACTCATGAACTGTAAATAAAAACAGCCATATTGTGAATTTTTTTGTTAAAAAAATAACGGTAAAAAGTATCCAAAAAATTAATCAAGAGGAAAAAAGTTTTTACAAAGAGGCAACAATTACAGAGTAACTAATCAAAACACTCATTTAGTTGAAAACGCATCAGACGGACCACAACATAAAGTTAAATTAACATTTTTCTACTTTAAAGATCAAAAGGAAAATAATTCATATAACTAACATCATATTGTAACTAACTGTTTTTTTGTGTGATTTCTCTTTTTTTTTTTGGTTAAATGTTTTTCATTCACTGGGTTGAAAATTCAGAAATTTACTCCAGTAAGAGTAGAAATACTTCATAAAAAAATTATTCAAGTAAAAGGAAAGCATAGAAAAATACTCTTAAGTATATTTCTTTTTCAAAAAGTTACTGCCAGGATCTGTAGGAATCTTAATGCATAAAAGTTTTAAATAATTTATAATTCAGTAATAATCCAGACTTTTAGCTTTTAAAAACTAAATGTCTAATTAAATCACATAACATATAGATCTATCAAACGAAATGCCAGTTCTTCAGTTTTTGTATCTTTTTCATATTAAATGAGTTACATGGAGGAATTTTGTTTTATTTTACGTTTTGTTTTTTTATGTAAATATGCATAAAACTGCCTGATTTTGTGAATACTGCAGCTATTTCTGGGTAAATTGTGACAAAAAGTTGAATCAGGTCCAGAAGAATCCTCTCATTATGTAGCTCTGCTGACACCTACTGGCCAACAGGAGAACTGACATTTACGTCCGTCCATTTTTCTGCTTGAGGTTCAATAATTTGTGGATTTTTTGTTGGAAAAAGCCTCAAGATATTTGGTGAAAACTGGAATATATTAAAGCATATATAAAAAGTTGTAAATGCAGCTATACCTAGGCTCAATTATGGAGCTAAAATGGGGCCAAAAAGTTTGTTCAAAATGGAAACAAATTAACTAAAAAAAATCTTGAATCTGAAAAGTCGTCTTGAACATTTCTTTAAGTTTTAAAACTTTTTTTCCCAGTTTCAAAACATTTGTTTCAGTTTAATTTGATGTTTGTTTTGAACAAAATTTAGATTAGCTGACATTTGTAAAGCAGCCATTTCAGAAGCACCATGTACACTGTAAAAACAAAAAGTCTTTCTACGTTACTGATGCCAATACTCTTCAATATTATGGAATTAAGTTAGTGTGGTTCAATAATATTATTAGTTTTGTCTCATTTATAGTGTATAAAAATATTTTCTGTAGAAGCTGCAATAATTACGTGGTTAGATTTTGTGTTTTTGCAGTGTAATTAGTTGTTCCTACCTGCGACTCGGAGCTGAGCTTGACTTCTGGCTCTCCCGGATGTGAACTCCACCAGGCCGCTCATGTGGGCCGCGGTTTGCCGCAGTGTCAGCCGGTGGACCGTCCCCATCTTCTCCAGGCGGACGCTGCGCTCGCCGTTCAGGCTCCACGCGCGCCGGGAGCCGACACCGCTCACTGAAGCAGGCGTCTGCGAGGCCGACACCGCCACGTCTCTCAGCTCCCGGACCATCAGGACCGGCTGGGCTGGTGAGCGGACGGAAGCGAGACGGCAACCACCGAGAAACACGAGAAAACAGTTTCCTTTAAAACGTCTGAGAACAAATCTGACCGATTCCAACCAACAAAAACCAAAACTGGAATAGAAATCAGTAAATAATTAAATGTAAACATGACAGTTTCATATTATCATTTAGAAATGAGGGCCGTCAACTAAGCAGCTTTTCTGCTTTAAAACTGAGGATTTTTAATAAAAGCACAAAAATATGATAAAACGAACAATTAAACAGAAAATTAGATTTAAAGTTATGTGGATTGAAAATAAAATTTTAAGAAATTCAGACAAAAATAGAAATGTTTGATTATAATCCGTTACATTTCAAGCTGGTAGTTCAGTTTAATTTCTTTTATTATTTGTAACAGGATTCTCATCAAACAACAAAGAATAAAAACGCAGGATGGAGATGATGGTCGGAGCATTTTTAGTTTTTTACTGATTCCCAGCTTTCTAATGATAAAAACATGCAAATAAAAAAAGTCATTTTTCTTTACTACAAATGTATTGTGGATTAACATTTTTAAGGTTATTTGTTATTTAGAAACATAATAAAAGAAAAATAGAGTTGAGTTTGTTGGGTAGAAACTAAACATTTCTTTGGGCGCAGCATTAATATTCCTGTTAGGTGTTAAGATGCAGTTGGTCAGCAGGGGGCGCAGCGCTGCTCACCGTCACATCAGACGTAGATCTGCTGCCTATTTATGTAAATACGGTTTAAACAACTAAAGTTCTGCAGCTCAACATGAAAAACTGAGAAAAGTTCCTGCAGACTTGAATTCCTCGGATCATTTAAAAGGTCCTGCTGCTGTTTTCTTTCCACTGGTATCGTCAGCGTTTCTGTCCAGCTGCCTCTTATCCATTAATTCATTAATATCTTAATTAATCCATTAATATTTTAAGCAGAATCCTTCGGTAAGCTAACTCTCGTGGTAAATAAACTGTCGTTTTCACGCAGCACCAGCGGTCCAGAGATCACAGTTTGAGAAAGACTGCTGAGAAAATAATTTGGTATAAAAGGACAAGAACTGTCTTAGTATTTTGACATCTGAGTGCCTTAGTGCAGTAAAACCCTTTGTCTCCAAAACATAAACCGCTGCTGCAGGGTGAGTTGTTTACCTTCCACTCCTCCAGCGCCACCTGCTGGATGATCAGTTTGCGGTAGCAGCCTTCGCTGCAGATCTCGAAGCGTTCGGAGGGCAGGACGACGTTGCTGCCTTTGTACCAGCGGATGCTGCACCTGGGGTTGGACACGGTGCAGTCCAGGACCACGCGGCTCTTCTCCAGGGCGCTCGTGTCCTGGAGAGGTTTCACGATGTTCACCGGGAGCTCTGGAGCACAAACAGTGTCAAATTTAAGAAAAAAGGATGCAGATTTCTATTTCAGATGTTTTAGAAAAACTAGTAGAGCACCGAGCAGCCAAAAGAAACAATCTTTATAATTAATCACAATAAAAACACTGAAAACGTGTAAAATGTCCGCAGACATTGAGAACACAAAGTGATAAATTAGCTCCTTTTGTCCTCCTGGTGCTCTGGGAGGGAGAAGAAGGACGAATCACAAATTATTTTGCTGTTGTAGACAGAAAAAAAAAGTTTCCGATTTTTAAAAACCAAAAATAGTTTTTAGTTAATCCCAGGAACAAAAGTAATAATTTTCTTCAACAGACTGTTTCTGATTGATGTTTGTGACGCGACAAATTATGAGATAAAAATGAAAAAACAGGCTAACTAATGAAAACATCGCTAGGTTTGCCTTTTAAGACGATTTAAACTTGCCACAGAAAATTTCTAACTAAAAACAATGACAGTGTCGGAGTGTCACGTTTGTTTCATTTTTTAATTGCAGTTAATTGCAAAAAATGTATCCCAGGGGCCACAAACGGCCCTGGGGCCACAGTTTGGACCCCCCTGGTCTAATGAAACCACCGTGTTTAAGAACAAGAGGTGAGTTTGTTAAATTATAACCACTAATTAATAATCAGACTGAATAATCAATGACATTCTGATGTGTCTGTTAGTTTTTCACTAAAGTTGAATTTCTTACCTTCCACCTCCAGGAAAGCAACAGATTCTGCGTTTCTGGCAACAAACTTGATTTCCCCGGAGTCTTCAGATCGCACGTTGCACATGAGGAGAAAATGTTTGGTTCCTGGAAGAAGTCAGAAATACGATCCACGTCATCCAGCGTTTTACTTCCTGTTTAACCTTTAAAGGCAGCATCAGCTGTAAATCTGACCTTCCTGCCGGATCTTGACGGTGCTGGTCGGTTGGATCCGCTCGCCGTTTTTGTACCACTCCCCTGGAACGTCCTCCACAGAGATCTCACAAACGAAGACGGCGTTCTGATCCTCCTGGATGTCCAAATCCTCCAGACCCTGCAGGACCAGCAGCTCCCGCTCTGCAGACACAAATCACAGCAAAGACACTTTAAACCTTAAACTACAAACTCATCATCACAATCTGAAGGACCATAAAATGTCCCAGCAGTCCCACAATGCACCAGACCGTTTTCCTGCAACAGGAATGACATTCTCAGATCCATAAAGTTTAGATCCTAACAAACATTTAACCCTGGAACTGGAAGACATTTCAAGTATCCAAAATAAACAAACAAAAACGTAAATTATAAAATTCCTGTAAACAACATTGTCCTTCAGAAAGAGACTTTCATCATCAACGTTTTGGTAGAAAAAGACAAAAAAGAAAAAATACAAATAATGCAAATAGAAATAGATTTTATCGTTTTTTTTATTGGTTTGTTGTTTGTTGCGACAGGCGGAGTCATAAACGCAGGTTTTTAATCGTTTTTCAGTTTATTCCTGCAATATTTGCTGAACTTCTCAACAAATATTTTACAGATTTATTATAAATTATGTTATTGAGTTTAAATGAGAAACAAAGATTTGGGGAAATTTTTCAGAATTGACATCAAAATTAAAATTTTACAAATTTTCACTATAAATTCATGTCTAACACTTTAAAAGTTTTTTATGTTTTAATTTCTAGTTAGAAAAACCTACAAAATAATAGAGTGTAATACTTGATCGATGCCAACAGAGGGCAGTGCTGTGCTACACAAAAGATATTACATCTTATTTACTACAGGAACTCATAAAGGAATATTTTTCATGATCTTTTTCAATATTACAATAAAATAATCTCACATATCTTCATAAGGTTTAAATGGAGCTAATTCAGCCTGTTGACCAATCATGTTTTAGAAAATGCAGGTGTTTAACGGTGCGTTACCGTAAACCTCCACTGAGCAGGAAGTGGCAGCATCACCAGCGTCGCAGGCGTACAAGCCGGAGTCGGCCGCGCTGCATTTCATTATCTGCAGGAAGCGCTTCCTTCCCATGGCATAAATACGAACGTCTTTGCTTGGCTTCATCTCAACTCCGTCCTGAAAGAAAAAACAAAAACGATTAAACTTTATTATTCCATTTTAATGGATGACTACAGAACCGACATTTATTCTCCTATTAGTCAACATTTATTTGCAAAGGATAAGACAGTTCAGTAGTTTCTACCTCAAAGTGTTCAAAAACAGAGGTTTCCAAAGTGTGGCGCGTGGGCCATTTGTGGCCTTCAAAGTGATTTTGTTCGGCCCTTCACAATACAAAAGGTTTCACAAATTTATTGTTTCAGCTCAAGATTGAAGGATGATGCAGTTTTAAAAAGTTAAAAAGATAAAAATTACAGTCTCCTTATTATTTAATTGAATTTAATAGTAAAAAAACACAAACAGACTTTTAGTGAACAAATCAATTGGCCTGATTCAAATCTTGTTGCTGAGAATAAACACAAAAACATCCAAAGATAAAAGGAAAAAACACAAATATTTAAGATATAGTTTTAAATAAGCTCCAGATTCACAATAAGTTTCATTTTGTAATCAAGATTCTTCAGTTCATTAAAATATTGTTGTGAAGATAAAAATTTGACAGACATTGAAATATGAACTTTACAGATTCTGAGGTAAAAAGTTTGGACACTGATCCAGAAGAAAGATGAAATGATGATTTTAAACTTAGACAAAGTAAAAAGTTTTTAATGTTTTTATTCCTGTATTGAATTTCCACAAACAATGAGACTGAAAGCAGCAGCAGGTCTGGGAGCTTTTACATCATTTTTCATCCCACAGTTAAAAAACGTCCGTCCTCTTTTTGCTAAATTTGATGTTTATCTTTATTTTAAATCCCTTTATTGTAAAAACATTGTAGAGCTTTAAAAATTACAAAAAATTTTACTACGTTTTGCAACTTTAAAAATATTGCAGACTTTTGATTTGGACGATTTAATTTTTTTCTTTAAATCTCCTAAAGGTTTAGCAGAAAACAGTATTCAAAACTGCCTTAAATGTTATTAAAATTAAAAATTAAAAGAATTTTGTTTTTAAGTTTAACCAAAATTAATCAAGTTAACTTATCATAATATTTTTATAACTTTTTAACTAATTTAAATTCAACTTTCTTCCAAATTATGTGATTGAGTCTCAATGAGAAAAACAAAGGTTTTTGGACATTTTACTGAATTTTCAAATTTATACAAAAAGAAAATTCTACAAATTTATTTATGTAATTTTGTGAAGGGAAGAGGAAAAGTTCGACCTTCATCCATTTGACGTCAACGTTGTGTCTGGACAGCTCACAGTCGAAGGAGATGACCGACCCGTCAGGAACTTTCTGGTTTTCCAGCTTCCTGACGACGATCACCGGAGGCTCTGCAGAACAAAACCACTTATTAAAACAACAAAAACATATTTATGTTTATATTAACTCAAAAACATATTTATGTGTTTATATTAACTCAAAAACATATTTATGTGTTTATATTAACTTAAAAACATTTTTATGTGTTTATATTAACTGATCCGCTGCAGCGACGCGTCCGGAGAGAGAAAAGATCAACCTGAGAGAACGAGCCGAAGCTTTTCATCGGACGGTTGGAGGTTATTTATTTTGTACCGTGAGCCTGGATGAAGGCGACGGCAGCAGAGCGACACGTCCTGCTGTTATCATGCCAGTCATGGCTGCCATTTGGCCACAACTGCAGCTGCCATCTGAGGTTGCAGCAAAACGATTACAGTTCGATTATTTGGTTCGTTATAATCGAACTAAATGTACAAAGGAAATCAAAACGACGGGTTGGCTTGGACAGAATCCTATATGGACGGATACATAAGACTGTCATCATGAGGCTGTGGTGGCGTAGGGGGTCGCACAATCCACATTCGAAGGCCTGGAGTCCTCGACGCGACCGTCGCGGGTTCGATTCCCGGACCCGACTGACATTTGCTGCATGTCTTCCCCCGTCTCCTTCCCCCTTTTCCTGTCATAAGAGGGACACTAGAGCCCATAAAAAGGCTCTAGTGTCCCTCTTAAAGGAAACAAACTCCAGACCAGAAACACCTTCAAGAAGCTAGAAAAGTCAAATTTCTCTTTATTTAAATGCTTCAGAGCAACATGGCCACTTAGCTCCAAGCTACATGGTCCTCTTTCTGACTGCCAGTAAATCACTAATGTGTCTATGTAATATTGTCACCTCCCTAAAGCCATTTGTGCCAAAAATGTATTTTGTTTTTCCCTGAAACATGTTTTGGAGAGAAAAAGGTGGCAAAAATCAGACTTAGGAAGTATTTTATCTGATCTGTTGACCTTCCTGTGAGTTTCCTACCCTTCACAACAAGCCGAGCCGACGTCTTCAGGTTCTCCACGCTGAACACGAAGCTGCCCGTGTCTTCCACCGACAGGTTGGAGATGGTGAGGCTGTGGACTTCTCCTTTGGCGCTCATTCGGAAGTGGTTGGTCGGCTTCAGCTGGATCCCGTTTCTGATCCAGGTTCCCGGGACGTTGGCGTGGGACAGCTCCACCTCAAAGGACGCCGTTTCTCTCTCCGTGGTTTTAATGTCTGTCAGCCCACGCTTGATGCTGATTTTTCGCGCTGTGGGGCAACAGAGCACAAAAGACAGGAATTAATCTGGGGGACAGACCACCAGGCCGTGGAGGAGGAATGGTGTCGCTTTCTGCTCTGGAATCTGTTCCTCCGGCTGATTTCAGCCACTGACCCTCAAACAAAATCCAGGTTTGAAACTGCCACGTTTTTTCACTTATTGTGAAAACATTCCTGGTGGAAAAAATGAGTGTTTATTTTGGAGACCTGATGACAACAACCTTAGTTTTGAAGGTCAGCGTGTAAATTTAGTCGCAGTGAGAGTAGATCAAAATTCACAGGATGTGCCAACAGCGGCCCGAAGTCCCAACTTTCCCCTTCCCACCTGCACAAGTGTTGAGAGAGCAGCCTTTAATTCAGCCGCTGGCCTGCAGACCGCAGCCTGGGCAGCACAACCTGGAGGAAACCCTAGAATCAGAGCATCTTAGTTACCACAAGATGTTTATGGAGCCTCAATGTCAAGCAGGTCTGACGTCACCAAGAAAATCTTTACCGAGACGACAAGAACGATACGTCCTCTCACTGCTAAAACAAAAGTATTTTTGAATTAGTTTCTACTGTAAATATCTCAGTTCAAATCATACATATAATGTCCTTCATTTTCATGTTTCTGAATCTTTTTATCAGCCTTTTGAACTGAAATGGATTTTCTTCCCAACTCCAGCAGCTGATGAATCTTCAATCCATTTATTCATAATCACATAAAACTAAACCAAAATGTGGAAGAACTAAAAATACCACGATGGCAAAAAAATACTAAACTAAAACTAATTAATAATAATAACTAATAAAAACTAGGAATTACTTTCTAAATTGAACAAAGAAGCAAATTTTCAGCGAGATATATAATTTTGATTTAAATCAACAATTCTTTAATATTGATGAAATAGTTCTTGCTCCACTGGCTCATTAAGTAGCTTAAAACAAAATGTCAAATTTATTTTTATAGTATTTTTAAAAATAGGTTTAAAACGGCACCAAAGTGAGGGAACAAAACCGATTCCACAGCAGAACAAGTTGATGAAAAGAGAAAGAGAAACAAATTCTACAGAAAGTAATAATAAAATAAAATAACAGTAATGAGTAAATAAAACATCACAACAGAAAAGTTACATTTTTCCGGCAGTGGAACTAGAACTGGGTTGCTAGGTAACGGGGCTGGGCTTGGCTGGGGTTGCTAGGCAACGACGCACTGCTGTTGATTATGACAGAAGTAGAATATTCTACCAGTGGAACTAGAACTTTTCCATCAATATTACAGAATTATTCATTTAAAATAAGCAGCTCCATCCAGTTTTATCTTTAGTGTTTGAAGGTATTTGCACCTGAAACTGGACCAAGAATTCTTGGCCAGGTTTGGTGGGTTTTTTTTCAGTGCTTGAGTCTGATTACGCCGACCTTGTTCTGCGTCTTGGGTTTGGTTGGGATGTCACCTGTTGGTTGCCATTCCTTCCCAGTACATGCTGCTTCTGTTCCCAGTAAACTCAGATTACCACTAATTAAGAGGGGCCCTCAGAACCAGGGCAGTTCTCGGTAACGGTGGTAAACAAACAGCAACAGCACATAGTGAGAACACGAGGACACTCACGCTCCACGGCGAGTTGGGCCTGCGTCCGGTCGTGGAGGGTTTCACAGCTGTAGGCGCCCCGGTCCGCCGCGGCCACCTGGTGGATGGTCAGGCTGTGGCTCCGGCCCCTGTGTTTCAGGGTGTACTTGGCGCCGGGGTGGATCAGGATCCCCTGCCTCATCCACTGGACCTCCGCCGCCTCTTGACTGACCTCCACCTCCAGAGTCGCCTCGCTGTACTCCTCAGCTACAACTGCCGCCATTTTCTTTGTGAACAGCGCCTGTTGCTCTTTAAACGACAAATACAGATTACAGGACAGCAACGTTTAAGTGTTTAAAGCTCCGGTATGTAACTTTTATTTTCATACAGAACAATATGTCCTTTACATATTTGTAAGACCTGTCACCATGTTGTGACAGTTTGTTTTCAGACAGATAATTTATGAACTAAAGGGATCTGGAGGAGCTGAAGAAAAACAACCAATCAGAGCTAATTAACAGAACAATTAACAGTGGAACTGGAAGCCATTTTAAACATCAAAAAAACTAAAAACAATAAATGAAATGAAAATCGGAACACAACATAGTGCTGTCGATAGTTTCATGTACCACGGCTCAACGTGCTGATGGCAGAAAAACAACTTATTGTTACAGGAAAACCATTCATTCACTGTGATTGGCTGCTATGCTAACTAGCCTTAGCAGTCTTCTTTTTTTTCTCCCTCTCAGTGACAGCTACGCTGCAGACCAGTTGCCATAGCAACTGACTGACAACAGCTCCACTAATGTATCAGGATTCAGCACCATTTCCCACACAAAGAACAGATTCAGTCTGTTACAGTTTTATGTTTTCAGGCTTGATGTTTATTTTGCAATTAATAATCAGTGATCGCTGTGGTAGATTAGCTACCGCTGCTATTAGCTAAGCTAACACAGCTGTGGTAGATTAGATGCCGCTGCTATTAGCTAAGCTAACACAGCTGTGGTAGATTAGCTGCCGCTGCTATTAGCCAAGCTAACACAGCTGTGGTAGATTAGCTGCCGCTGCTATTAGCCAAGCTAACACAGCTGTGGTAGATTAGATGCCGCTGCTATTAGCTAAGCTAACACAGCTGTGGTAGATGTATCAGCCGCTGCTATTAGCTAAGCTAACACAGCTGTGGTAGATTAGTCTGTTACAGTTTAAGCTAACCCAGCTGTGGTAGATTAGCTGCCGCTGCTATTAGCTAAGCTAACACAGCTGTGGTAGATTAGCTGCCACTGCTATTAGCTAAGCTAACACAGCTGTGGTAGATTAGCTAATTTAAACACCTGCTCTACTGGTGATGTGTCAGAGTTGGTGTTTATGTCGCCTTTTATTTATCTTTTAAATGAACCGAAACATATTGAATTCCACAACACTTCTGCATGTTATGGTGGTCAAAGTCAAGCTAGCATAGCTGACCCCTTCGCCTCTCCCATGCACCATAAATAAGCATAATTTAGTACAATTAAAAACTTATTTTGTTGTTAATTAAGGGCCAGAGGAGCTAAATGTTTAATCAAATGTTATTTCTGAGACAGGAAGAGCTGACCTTGGACCGTTAGCTCTGCCTCTGACTGCAGCCCCTCGGCGTCAGCCGTCACTCTGCCGCTGTCTGACACCAAGCAGCTGCTGATGCACAGCATGTGGCACAGGCCGTTACAGGAGACGGCGGTACGCTCGATCAGAGCGACGTCCTTTCCATTCAGACGCCAAACCAGGGCGGTGTCTGCCGGTGAGACCACGCACTTAAACACGGCATCTTCCCCTTCACGGATGGTGATGTTACGCAGCTCAGCGATGAATTCCACAACACGGGGGGCTGAAATTCATCATTAAAAATCACATTTTCAGGCAAAAATTAACATAAAAGGGGATGTATTAGACAAAATTCAGATTTTTACATTTTTGTGCTTCCATTTGGGTTTCCACTGCTTTTGACAACAACGCAATCTTAAAAAATACCCACTCAGCTGTTTTTTGGCCTTTGATTTTTTTGGTGTCTGGAAAACGAGCCGTTAAAAAAACCTTTGAAATGTCACATCTCAAATCAGCAGGAAGTGACCCCTCACCTAGTGACCCCAGCTCGTCGCCTAGTAACCCCAGCCGAGTTCGGCCCCGTTACCTAGCAACCTAAGCTGAGCTCCAAAACGTTTGGCCAGCTGGTTTTACCGCTGTACAATGGCTGCTGCACAACAAATACACAAAATCTTACCAAGTATATTTGCTCTAGTTTCTAGTGCAAATATCTTAGTTCAGTTGAAACAATAAGACTAACTTACAATTACCTTTTCAGGATCTTAAAGCAGCTTGTTTTAACCCAGTAATTCCTTACTATTGATGGGAAAAGGATTAGTTCACTGGTAACTGGACTTGTTCCATCAATATTAATTAATTACTGACTTAAAACAAACTCCAATGTCCTGCTGAAAAGTTACTTGCACACCAAAATGCTTGGTAAGAGTTTGTGTTTTTACAGTGACGTGTTTTGTTGTACGTGTTTCCTGCATTCTTGTTGGTTGCACAGAAGGCTGAAATAATGCTTTTCAAAGACATATGGTTGTATGATTGTGCATCGTTTGCAGCCATCTTTATGTAAGAGTGTAGGCATTGAGATGGGAGGGCATAAACAGCAGCAGCGTTTTTGGATTTAAAGTGACAGGACGCCCTAAAACAACTGAAATATTATCTAAGAGTAATTTTGAGCAGAAAAATGTAATAAACATGTTTTGTGTGGCCTATATATCAATTCTGACCTTTTATCACTTGAGTTTGAAGAATGGAGGTGACTTACTTTCGATGCTGACAGCGGCAGCTGTTCGGTCGCCTGTGGATTCACAGACGTATTCTCCGGCGTCTTCCTCCGTCAGCTGCTGGATGGTCAGGCTTCGCTCCCGGCCTTGGGCTCGTATTGTGCAGCGGCGACTTGGCGTCATCTCCTTACCGTCTTTCATCCACCGCACGTCTCCTTTAGGTTTGTTCACCTCACACTGCAGTGTAACAGTTTTACCTTTCAGGGAGATCACATTCTCCAGACGTTTGACGAACTTCACCTTCATTTCTGAAAAAAACAAAAATAACCCCAAAGGATCACAATTATAAACATTTAACAAGCAAGTCAGGCTAAAGGTCACAGCAGAGGGCGTTCTTACCTTCAACGAAAAGACTGAAATACATTTCATCTGTGCTTACGTCACAGATATATTCTCCAGAATCTGACAGCTGCAGAGGATTAATGGTGAGCTTATGAGTTTTACCCTCACTGGAGATATGAATGTTGTCCTTATTCAACAGCTGGCCGTCTTTCAGCCAGCGGACATTAATGCATTCACTGCTCACAACGGCACACAATGTGGCGCTCTCATTCTCATAAGCTGACATGTTAGTCTTTCCTTTTTTATTAAGAAACTTGGCTGGGGGATCTGAGGGAGAAAAAAAAACAAGTTTCTCAAAGAATTCAAACAAAAAGATATGAAGCTAAAACCCCTAAATGTCTAAAATAAAACTGAAAACAAGCAGCTATAAGAACCAAGTTAATGCTACAGTATGTAACTTCTATAAAAAATATTTTTATTTTATATATTTGTTGAAACTTGTGACAGTTTTGTAAAATTAATTTCCTCTCGTCTCAGTGCTAACGAGAAACAACCAATCAGAGCCAGGAGGCGGGTCTTAGCGCTGCCAATCACCCTCCATTTGTGAATGCTAATGGTAGTTAGCATGTATGGAGCTAAATTAGACTCGGAAAGATTCTCAAAGTGTACAGTAAGATCTGCAGGTGTCCAAAAAGATCCACAAGAGTAAAAGGAGACGAATAAATGTACAAAACGATTCATAAATGTGCAGAACACAATGAATCTGTATGACCTATAAATCTAAACCTCAACATTCACATGTGTAAGCAGTTTCTCAGATGCACAAGTTGCAATAAACTATGCATACAAATCACCAAATAAACGTTGACGGGTCACCAGCTGCGGGCGGATCGGCTGCTGCGTTTTCCACTTTTGAGACTTTCTCAGATATCCCAGAGGAAAAACTCGAGTATCTGAGCAAAATCAGACTTTTTGGAAATGTAGTATTTTTGACTTGCAGTCCAAAAACAACTAGAACAAAGACTTATATTAAAGTTGTTGAATTCTGTAAGTATCAACTTTGTGGGCTGCACTACACACATTTAAACGGATCTTTTTGCAAATCTTACTGTAGCTTTGTGAATCTTTCTGAGACTAATTTAGCTCCATACGCATAATCACAGATGATGGCAGATAAACGTTTTCCTGTAACAGGAAGTTGTTTCTCCACCATTACAACATTTAGCAGCGAGTACATAAGATTGATTGACAGCGCTAAGCCCCTCCTACCGGCTCTGATTGGTTGATTTTCACCAATAGCTGTGTATTTCTTACAGTATTAGCAGCTCAGGAATTAAGTGGAGGAAATTGATTTTCTGTCTTATAAACTGTAAAAAACATTTTTTTTTAAAGTTGCTGCAGCTTTAAGGGCCTGGAAGGAAAGTTCTGATTTACCCTGAACCTCCACGACGGTGACCAGCTTGTCGTCGACGGCTTCACAGACATATTCTCCAGAGTCTGAGGGCTGCAGCCCAGAGAGGACGAACTTCCTCACCACGCCGTAGCTGTCGATCCGGATCCGGTCGCTCGGCTGGAGAGCCTCTCCGTTCCGTGTCCACTCTACGTCGGCGTTCGCTCTGGAAACTTCACACTCCAGGATGAGGTCGTCTCCTGTCACCATCACATGATGCTCCGGGTTCCCAGAGTTCCCAATAATCTGCACAGGAGGTTCTGAACAGAAACCATCACATTAACTAGCCTGGAGATGAACCAGGAGGCGTTACACCAAATATTAACAGTTCAGGCTTTTGGATGTTTTCCAAAGACTAATGATGAATATTTCTGAGGGATAATTTTGTTTACAGAGATTTTATGATTCAATATATTTATGGTTTCAGTTGTGTTTTGATTTTTGATCATTATCATGAAAATGCTTAAAAATGAACTGAAAATGACAATAATTTCTGGGACAAACTTTTCGTCCAGCAAAGTTTGTAACCATTCGTAAAATGATTTTTTATGTTTTGGATCTACAAAAGAAACAACTACTTATTTTAATGCAGGGTTGCCCAACACGGGGTGCGGGGGCCATTTGTGGCCACTGACCAAAATGTATTTAAATTGTTTTTATTTTAATAAGTTTGAAGCCATTTTTATGTTTTGGATGTTTACTGACACACAGATTTAATAAAAACTGTTTATTGTTGAGGAAGTAAAACAAACAGTTTTAACTAAATTAATTTAAAGTTTGGTACTTTTGGCTCCGGGGACAAAAAGTTTGGACACCCCTGATTTAATGTATTGCAGCTAAATGTTGAGTAAGTAATAAAAAGTCACAATATTTTTTATTTTCATGTGATGACGGTAGTTACAGTCCAGTTCTGGTGACGGAGGTCAGCATGTTCACCTCTCACGGTGATGGTGAACGCCATCTTGTCGTCTCCTGCGTAGCAGCTGTATTCTCCTGAGTCTTCCAGGCCGGCGTTGAGGACGACCAGCGACCGGAAAACGTCCTGCTCTTCGCAGCAGTATCTCTGGTTGTCGTCAATCAGCTGGTCGTCTTTGTACCAGCGGACGGACGCGTTGGCGTTCGACAGCTCACACACCAGAATGATGTCATCTGAAACCAGGAACTGCTTCTCTGTCTTTGCATCAGTTTTTCCAAGGATTCTTACAGGCAAATCTGTGAATAAAACAAAGTATTGATCTGTTATTACCTCGGCTGTCAATGAGACGTTTCAGGGTGAATTCACACCAGTCCTGATTAGTCAGCTTTAACTGAACCCCAGTCTGTCTGTCTAGAAGATCCGGTTCGTTTGGGGACTGAATGCTAATCAAACTCTGGTCCTTCTACAAACCTCGCTCTTCGTTTGGTTTAAGTGAACTCTGGATTGGTTTGAATGCAAATGTGAACGCTAAGCGGATCGGAGACCGCTCCAAAAGCAGGAAGGGGACTACGGCACAAGGCATTCTGGGTAAACACAACCAAACAAACGTGCTAGCCTGCGCTAGCGGCTCATGGTCTTCAGCCAAAGAGAAATCCTACAACTACTAAAACCTGACGCCTCCATTTTTGTTTACATCTGGTGAAGAAGGAAGTTGTGCTCAGTGTTTTCTTCAGAGGATTTTGATGCAGCGAATCTTCTGGACTATCAAGGTGTGAAGACATCCTTAAAGAACAGAGTTCATTTTTTCTTTTGACCAAAACTGAACATTTTCTTCATCTATTCTGCCTCCATGATGAAAACAAAACCCACCCTGCACTCTGACATTGAAGTCCATCACGTCGTCCTTTGCGTCACACACGTATTGCCCGGCGTCTTCCACCGTTACAGAATGAATCGTTAACTGACGAGTGACGCCATCTTCCAGGATCGTGACTTTCCTGGAGTCCTCCACTTCTTCTCCATTCTTCTTCCAGGTCACCTCGGCGTTTGACCTGGAAACCTCGCAGTCCAGAACCAAAGTCTCACCAACCACTTTCTCAACTCTGCTCGCCATCTTCCGTGGGCGCAGAAACCGCACAGGAGGTTCTGCACATTTAAACACCCAACAGATCTCAGTAAGATGAAATACTGAAGTAGACGGATGATCTTCAGCGTTTCTTTACCTGCTATGTTCACAAAAAACGTCACAGAATCGTCTCCGGTGTCGCACACGTATTCTGCCGAGTCTCTGACCGTCGTTTCAGGGATAATGAGCCTCCGGTAGACGCCGTCCACCTCCAGGAGGAGGGTCTCGCTCTCCTCCACCTCCAGTCCGTCTCGATACCAGCGCACCACCGCGTTGGGCCGAGAGATCTCACAGCTCAGGACCATCCGCTCCGACGTCTGCTGACACAGCTCCATTTGGGACTGGCTCGGCGACAGGATCTGAACCGGAGGCTCTGGAAACGGATATGGAGGCATTTTTATCAAACTGAATCCAGGTAAAGTTGGAGCCGCCTTAAGAAATGAGTGTTTTAAGAAAATATACCAAATATTTCTAATTCAAAGGTTGGAATCATGCAGCTGGATGATCAATAATTCCAATTCCAATAATTGTTTTTCTCTATTGGACAATAACATTTTAAGGATTGTTTTACATTAAATGAAAATAATAAAGTTTATTTTGGTAGCACATCATAAAAACATCCGTCACCAATTTGAGAAGCTAGTAAACATTACATTTTACATCCAAAATGTCGGTAATTGATCCAGTTGTTAGTAATCAAATCAACTCAAAACATTTGGGGTTTTAGTCCAAATTTAAAGGATTTCAGTGTTTTGGCTGTTTTGTTCAGAGAGGAAAACCATAGTGGACCAGTATGCAAAGACAGACATCTCTGGGTTTTTATTCCTAAACACGCTGCCTAGTGTTGTATGGTTGCCATTAGCATCGTATGCTGCCCCCTAGAGTTTATCTCTAGTTACAGTGGGGATGCTGCAGAAGTTGGGTCGCCCTCATTCTGCGTTCATTCATCAAACAGAAACCATGCTAGCTGCTTTGAGGACGAGCTGCTCTGCTATGCCACATGGAGCATCGTAGCACAAAACTTTAAACTGAAATTCAAACAACCAAAATGAAAACTTCCAACGGCAGAATCAGAGAATTTACCCGTAATGCTAAGATGGAAGAATATGGAATCGTCGGCCGTGTCGCAGACGTATTCGCCAGAATCTTCGACTCTGCTGGAGAGGATCTTCAGTCGTCGGTATGGACCCTCGTACTTGAGCTTGATGTTCTCACTCTCCTGCAGCTTTTGGCCGTCCTTGAACCAGCCGACGGCTCCGTTGGGTCGGGACAGTTCGCAGCTCAGGATGATTTCCTCAGGGACGTGGCGGTCGAGGTGGACGTCCTCTTTGGGGTAAACGATCATCACAGGAGGCTCTGTGGATGAAGAGGGGAATAAAAACACATCAGATTTACGCTTCCTGGGAATGTGTTTCCTGAAAGGTGTTTATTACCTCTTATGTTGACTTTAAATATTAAAATGTTGTCTCCTGTGCGGCATGTGTAAGCGCCGGTGTCAGACAGTTTGGCTGAATGTATAATCAGATTTCTCTTGGCGCCCTCGGCCTCCATTGATACATCGATGCTCGGTTGTATTTCGGTTCCGTCTTTGTACCACTGGACCACGCCGTCGGTTCTGGAGACTTCACACGACAGAATGAGCTGCTCTTGCTCCACAGCGGTTCGGAAGAGCTCCTTCTCTGGGATATCGGTAAACGTTACAGGCGGCGCTGTGAGAAACAATCAGAAAAGCTCAGTGGCTTTCAGAAAGTCAGCAGCTTTTCTTATGCAAATTCAGACTCGCAGCACACAGTGTGAGGATCAGAGTTAATATTCCTCTACAGCAAACTGGAAACATTTCAAAACGATGCGCTGGTGTAAGAAGATGGGTGAAGACATTAAAGGTCATGGATATTTCTAAGAGCGTTGAAGCTACAGTACGAAACTTTTATTAAAAAATGTTTTTTACATATTTATTAATGTCACCTTGTTGTGAAAGTTTATGAGACAGAAAATCTGTGAAAATATCAATTTCCCTGAGTTACTATTGCTGTCTGAAGAAATGCACTAAAAACGTCCAATCAGAGCCAGGGGCGGGGCTTAGCGTTGTCAATCATCCTCATGTATGAGAAACAACTTAATACAAGAAAACAGATTATCCACCATCATCAGTGGCTATGCTAACTAGCCTGAGGATTCACGGCATGCTATGCTAGCAGCAGCATAGCAGAGAGCTACACAGAGGGTGATGGACAACACTAAGCCCCGCCTCCTGGCTCTGATTGGTTATTTCTAGTTAGCACTGGGAAAACAAAACGGAGCTCAACTTTTCCACAGATTATCTGTCTCACATCCAGGCATGCAGCAAAAAAACAACTTCATAATTAATTGTATTTGCTGTTTCTGTTGGAAATGTAAAATGTCTTCCAGTTTCTGTGTTAAATGTTCACTAGAATTTAAAGTTTATTCTTCTTGTATTATTATTTTTTAACCAATATTACTCTCAAAAGGACAATATTATAGTTTAGTGACAAGTTCAACAAATATGTAAATAAATAAATGTTTGATAAAAGTTACACACTGCAGCTTTAATGGCGTTGGAATAAAACCTGTTATGGCGGAAATGAGGATGATCATGATTTGCTTTCTTACATATTAAAGGCCGTGAAGATGAAAACAACTTGCCAAGAAAAAGCTGAGCATATCACCTTTCACCTTGAAATCTTTATCACCGTCATCAGCCTTACATTCACACGCCCCAGAGCATGATGACGTCAGAGCTCCCTTATCGGGCTTTGACTGGACCTCTAAGCTCGACTCTATCTCGTCCTCATACCAGTCGGTTTGGACCGCAGGGTCTGAGATCTCATCATGCACTCTGATCAGGTTTCCTGCCTCAACAGGTTCGCTCCTCTCAGCCTCTGAAACAGCTGAGAATCAAACCCATGCTGTAGGACTTTATGTTCACTGAGCAACAACCGGGCAGCAGTCAGACCGGCGGCGCAGCGCAGCGCTGGGCTCAGTAAGGTCAATATGAAACAGAAAACACAACAAAGTTGGCTGACAGGTTAAAGCGTTATTGGAGCCAATCCAAAGTGAGTCAGATTCTCACAAACATGTTAGTGCTAATCTTTCTGCGGTCCGCCTGTCAAACAGCGCAGATTTACTCACGTCTAACCACTAGCTCAGCAATACCGACGTTAAAGGCCATAAAATGCAGCCCTGAAACCTAAAACGACCTTCAACAGAGGCGTCAGCAATTCATTTCCCAACGGACCGCGTGAACAATTGTACGTATCTGTGTTTCCATTACAAATGTGCGCAAAACTTTGTCTATATTCGAAAAAACACAATTTTGCAATTGCGGTGTTTACATTAAATAAGGAGTTAATTTGAAAATCTCACATGAAAAAACTTGGCAGCGATGCATTATTTTCCAAAAACGGCAGCGCCGGATGTAAACAATCACACGAGACTTATTCAGAGGAAACGTCGCGTCGGAGCGGATACGCACGCGGCGTTTGGGGGAAACTGTAGTCGGCCATTTTACAGAAGAGTGATGTATTCAACAGAACGTTTTAAGAACCGCACGACGCTCTAAGAGCTCTGGTGGAGCCATCTGCACATTATCTGGAAAAAACAAAAACAAACCGTCTTGTCCTACTTCCTGTCTTCTTCCTCCGCCTGTAGTGACTCTGAATGTTGATGCGACTCCTGCATCATGAAGACTTTTTGAATTTTTTTTTCAGTAATAATTGGCACATTTCCGCTAAACAGATTTATTTTTGTAATTTCAATTTACACAATTTTTCGGCTAATGGAGATTCAGCTACTGTTTAAAAAAACAAAAAAAAAACAAAAAAACAAACCCATCCTCCTCCTACTACTTCCTGTCGTCTTCTTCGTCTCTTTCGCCAGACGTAACATCCGGTTGATGATCATGTGACTCGTTTGACTCGATTCAGCAAAATTATTGTCGTTCTTTCAATGTGCGCAATTTTATGAGCAATCTTTGTACAATTGTCCAAACAGTTTTTCCATATGTTTGAATATGTTATAAAGTTTTTTAGAGACATTTGAGCAACGAAATATGAGAAGCTGCACTGAAAACTTCAATTTCATTTCCATTATCTTCTCCAAAACAAATGATGAGTGACGTCAGCTAAATCTGCACTGCAGGAGGACTTCATATCCAGAGATCAGGGAGGAAATCAGATTTCACCTCCAAAAGCAAGGGCTTTTCAAAATAAAAGCATCACATTTTGATTTAATCTTTTTGATTTACAGTTTTACAGAGTTGGCAGAAGACATGTCAAGGTGTCCCTCCCCAGTTGCATTTATCTTTGACTCATCGTTGACAGAAAGTCCACTTGTATGTTCAAATTGAAAAAATGTTTGAACCAATTTGAAAAGCCAACGTTGAATTTTAACTTGTATTTGTTCTCATAAGGTAGATTATATACTTACTGACTCAGCTGCCCTGAAAGAAGCAGCGTCTGTTTTTGGTAAGTGGGATCACGTTGAGCAGCAAACCAGTGAAGCTTTAAATACTTCGTCATAGTTAATTACTTTTATTTTGACATGGATTATTAATCATTAGTGCAGGTTATGAGAGTTGTAACTTCATTTTGCCTAATGGTCAGGGAAGAATTAAGAGTTAGTTACTCTCACAAAGCTCAAAATACTTAGATCACCTGCAACATCCACCTTGAATTGAATCTGGTTATCTGCAGCCTCACAGCTGTGCCTGACTTCTGCTGACTGAATCACCAGTTCCCTCCGTTTTTCACTGGTTTGGATTTCATATTCACTGGTTTCCAGAAGCCGTTCTCCGTCTTTATGCCAGTGAACTGGAGCAGCTGTCTCAGAAACTTCACGCTGCAGCTTAACTGGGCAGCCTGCTTCTACAAATTTGCTTCTTGCGACTTCTGGCAGCCTTGAGAGCCTCACAGGAGTAGCTGTGGATATTATGAGATTTGTTAAGCTTACATAGGTTTGATTTTAAAGTTATGTGGTTCATGTTTTGGTTTGCCTTAAGAGACTGCCATACGTCAGAAGTTCGTATTTGCACATTCTTTTCATTCATGGCGCAGAACAACCCACCCACTTCTGCAAACTTTACATCCCTTTGACTGATATTTAGTTAGGATTTGTGCAAATATACCAGGTTCCCCACAGAAAACCTACCAAGCCTGGTGGGATGGTCAATTCACCAGCGACCCACCAAGTTTTTATATTGAAAATGTTAAAAGTTTTGAACATTTGGAGATGCATGAGCAGGCATGATGACCAGCATCAGCTTTAAACCTGGCTCCATTCGTCTTTACTGTCATTGTTAGTGGTGTACAAAAACTCTGTTTAGAATAACCAAACAAACTTAGCCTGGTGGGGGATCAAGTAAAGCCTGGTGGCCGCCAGGCTTATAATACACCAGGGGAAACCCTGGTACATAAAACCGCATCTGATAAATGTTCCTTACAAGTATTTGTGTCTTGTGCAGAGACAGAAACCGGATAGTGGAAGCAGAGGAGCTGAAGGGAAATATGGACGTTGCTGATTGGTGTCTAAGCGCATTTCTGCAAAAATCATGGCCACAGACGTCTGACCAATCCTGCAACACTTCATGCAGAACTCTGCTGAAATAGTTTGACCCAGGCCTGCTGTCGAAAGAAGAGTTGGATGATTACATCTACGTCAATGAGAGACGA
This sequence comes from Gambusia affinis, assembly GCF_019740435.1. Taxonomy (NCBI): domain Eukaryota; kingdom Metazoa; phylum Chordata; class Actinopteri; order Cyprinodontiformes; family Poeciliidae; genus Gambusia; species Gambusia affinis. Next base: position 27,928,306 of record NC_057878.1, read on the forward strand.
TTGTGGCACTTTGGATAAAGTACGCGCCAGCCTTAAGTGTTTGAAAGGTTTGTCCATTTATTGATGGACTTGATTAGTTTCAACTTGTGCAAAGATAAAACTTTCCCAAATTGATTATTATTATGAATATTTCTTATTAGAAATAAGTTCCAGAAAGTCACCTTCAACGTCCACGTGGAAGGTCACGGCCTCATCAGCGAGACTACAGCTGTAGAGGCCAGAATCAGAGACCTTCGCTGAGTGAATGATTAACTTCCTCAGGGTGCCGTCTCTTTTCATATCAAGGCCTGTTTTGGAGAAAAGCTCCACCTCATCTTTAAACCAGGAAACCTGAGCAGCAGGGTCTGACACCCCACACTGCAGGAATATTGGAGAACCAATTCTGATCAGCTTGTATTTTTCTGAAAATGGGGTTCCTATAATCCTTGGTGATTGGCCTACAAGAGGAGAATGACAAAGGCATAAACAAGAGATGAATTCACAAACACCAGACACAACACTCATTTCAGCCAGTCACTTTCTCAAGACCATTTGAAGCAAAGTACACTTGCACCATGCAGACTAAGCAATCCCTTCACAGACACATCAATAAGCAATCACCTTTTACGTCCACTGTAAAGGTAACGCTGTCCTCTGAAGTCGAGCATTCATAGATACCAGCATGAATGCTTTCAGCTGATGGGATGGTTAGGGTCCTTGTCAGACCATCTGATTTAATTTCCACTTTGTCCCAAGACCCAAGTTTCATCCCGTCTTTGTACCAGTCGACATGAGCCAAGGGATCATGAGCGAGTTCACAGCTAAGGACAAGAGGTTTTCCCTCTTCGATGGATCTGTTGCTGTCCTTCTGCTGCAGCTTTGAGAACTTCACAGGCAGCCCTACAGTTTGGGGATATTCCAAAAGGAAAGAGGAAATATTCAACTTAATTAATGCAATTTATTGAATGCAAGAATTTTTGAAACACTAGACTTTATCTTAAGTTTATCGACACAGTTAGAACAAGACAAACATATCTCACAAAGCATATTAGACATAACAAATACTCAACAGAAAGACAAAAACCAAAGAGTGTCTAGAAGAGAAAAACCAAGAACGTGACATCTCCAACGTCACACGTCGTTCACAACAGAGATTAGAGGTAAGTTGCAAACAAGAACATGTTTTATGTTTACTCTTTTCTCCCACAGGTGTGTTTAGTATGTCAAAGAGTAAGAGACAAGAAATGCAACCTCTTTAATACAGTAGACACTCAGACTGTAAGGAGAAAGGCAGAGATATTAGGAAAGTAAAGCTCTTGAAATATTGTGTTAAGGTTTTAAAGGTATTTAATTTAGAAACATCATTGTGATTAGATGTAACACGGACTGTTTTTAATTACCAAACAATGTGAGGGAATTTTCCTTTGTGTATTAAAGAAGCAGAATATTAAAACAATTTTATATAAAGTGATAAATCTCTGTTAAGATAAGCACTCAGTGTTAGTGCTTTGCAAGACACTAGAAGCACTGTCAGGTGTTTTGTGCATCACCTTTTACTTCCACAGAGAACTGGATGTCATCATCCTTTGACTCGCACCGGTACACACCAGTATGAGCTCGCTCAGCGGACGGCACAACCAGACTCCTCAGGTTTCCCTGTGACTGGATGGCTACTCCACTTTCAGCTAGGAGCTTTCTTCCATCCTTGTACCAACTGACTTGTCCAGAGGGGTCTGACAGCTCGCACTGCAGCGCTAGAGGAGCGCCAGCTACTACTGTCATTTTCTGTGCAGCCTCAGATAAAGCTGCAAATGTCAGAGGAGGAGCTACAGGGTTGAATGTAGAATAAAATTAGTCAGTAAGGTGCACCGATCTGACTGAATGACAAGATTCACCTGTACCATCTACATATGTGTCATGCATTACATCAAACTAAAAGTAATAACCACATAAATTAGTAACTACTAACAAATAGTAAGGTAATATCATGTCTTTATCAAATTAGCCAACATCCATCCATGTTTTCCACTGATTTTTTATGTTATTGGAGGTAATGAGGGCTGCACAGTGGCGCAGTTGGTAGAGCTGTTGCCTTGCAGCAAGAAGGTCCTGGGTTCGATTCCCGGCCCGGGGTCTTTCTGCATGGAGTTTGCATGTTCTCCCTGTGCATGGTGGGTTCTCTCCGGGTTCTCCGGCTTCCTCCCACAGTCCAAAAACATGACTGTCAGGTTAATTGGTCTCTCTAAATTCTCCCTAGGTGTGAGTGTGTGTGTGAATGGTTGTGTGTCTCTGTGTTGCCCTGCGACAGACTGGCGACCTGTCCAGGGTGACCCCGCCTCTCGCCCGGGACGCAGCTGGAGCGGAACCAGCAACCCTCCTGACCCCATTAGGGATGAAGGGTGTATAGAAAATGGATGGATGGATGGATGGATGGATGTAATGGGTACAGACATCCGAAATGTTTCAAAGCTCCATCTCATTCCTGGTCTGCCCAAGAGTTTCCTACTAGCATGAGATGAGCAGAAAACCTCTCCACAGGCACCTGAAAGGCGTCACAATCAGACGCCCAGCAGCTCTTTTCAAAGCGCTCCACTGATGGAAACTTTGATTGTTCTGTCTAAGATTGAGCAATCATCACCCTTAGGATCAAAGCTCATCTCTGAAGTCCTAAAACAACCAACTGCTCAGACAATTCCTCCTGGTCATGCTTGTTGACTCCATCAAGGTCCAGAGAGGCTTTTTAATTATTAGAAATCACACGGCTCACCACCAAGCATGCCTCCTTGCCCTAAAGTTAAAAATATTCGTATTTGGTGCAGAACTTTGTGTCGACATCTGGGCAATCAAGAGGCAGGAATGTTGTAGTCTGGCAGCATCTGGAGCGTTTGACATAAGATTAGATATAAGCTGAACTGGACTTGAGACGTTATGATCTGGAAGGACAAATCTATTTAGAAATCTAATAGAAATCTATTTAATTAATATTGGTCATCTCTTTTTGGACACGTGTTTCTCGATTCTAGTCCTGCAGGTTCTCTGCCCTGCATTTCCCTTCTGACTTCAATCAGTGGCTGATTAACAGGCTTCTGCAGAGACACACCTGAAACACGCAGGAAAAGTGTTTCCTGAGAACCGGAACTGAGAAACACTGAAGCAAGCAGACAGGAAGCTTGTAAAAGTCAAGAACAGTGATTTAGGGAAAGTTTTAAGCCAGTGGATCCCAAATATTCGCCGTGGTAAAGAACTACAACCTAACCTCCCTAAAAGTGCTTGTATTAGCCTTTTCTAACCAAATACATGTTAAAATGTGATAATACACAGAATGGAAGCCATCTTGGTGCTACGGCAGAAGCTACCGTCCAGGATCTTCCTTATCTTCGTTCTTGTGGGTTTAGACAATCAATGCCAAGGAAAATGAAAGCGGCTCCTAGATTGTCTCTTTGCAAACACCAGCCGATAGTTGCCAACTAGCTTTGTGTGTTTCAGCTTCTAAATCTGTACTTTCTTTAAAATCTTTAAGATGCGCCCCACAGAAAGTCTTTAAAAACGGAATTACGTTGCCAAATACTGAACCGCAAATAGGCAGGGGTCCACTGTGGTTTTTTTAGAGTCACTGCTAAACAATTTATCTGGTTCAGAATAATGTTTCTGTTCCAGACTGAACAAAGCTTGGTTTTTCACCTCATATTATGTGACAAATTTGTATAATTTTACAGATAATCATTGCTGTCAGGAACAAATTAAGAACAATTGTTATGTTTTCTCATTCAAATTTGCATAATAAATGAATGATCACCTGTCACATCCACATAAAACTGCACTGCATCATGTGATGTCTTGCAGATGTAAATTCCTGCATGAGACGGCATCGCTGGTTGGATAGCCAGCGTTCTTACGGAGCCCTCTGTCAGCAGGTTTTGCCCAGATCCTTCAGATAGTTTTACTCCATCCTTAACCCAAGTTACTGGAGCTTTGGGATCTGATATCTCACATCGTAGCTCAATGGGTTCACCAACTTCTACAGCCTTGTTCCTTTCAGCCTCTTGCAGAGTTTTGATTCTCACTGGCAGAGTTGGGGATGCTTGAGGTAACATCAAGAGAGAGTGTCATCACTATTAATGACTATAACAAAGTACTTGTTGTAATATATCAAGAGCAAAGGTTCAAAGATTAGTCGTGCCAAAAATATTCTGACGTTAAAGAAAATTCAAAGATATGTTCATCGATATTAGTCATTGAAACCGTTCTTTGGTTAGACTTTAGCTAGCCATTTAGAGTTAGGTTTTATAACTTAAATGTATATTCTTTTCTTGGTTTCTATAATTTCCTCTATCACCCAAGCTCAGAGTATTTAACTACTAAAGTTTTAGTATAGACAAAGTCAGGTGAGTAAATGCAAAGTTTTCAAAATGTCAAAGATTGCAAAAAGCAATCTTGGGCTTACACAATGTCAACATTGTGTCCATCTATTGTTGATTTAATGCTAACCATTGAAATCACCTTCAACAGCCACCTTATTAGCAGTGACACTGTCACTCCAGTGACTGTCACGTGTTCTTGACAGATAATTCCTCTCTGACTGGGATTGTGTCGAAGTCTTCTCTGTGTCATAAAGGTCTGGAAAGCAAATGGTAGAACTTTCTCCACGGTGGTTTGACTGGTCCATTTGGTCCTCTACGGGCTCCAGGTTCTCATGATGATTTTGTTGGACAGTTTTTTCCTTATTTGACAGACATAGCAACTCTGGAAGGTTGGATACAGTCTGTCCGGTGTAATTACATTTGTCCAATTTGGCAAATGTATTTGACGTAAGATGTTCAGATTGGAAAACTTCTGCCTCATTATTTGGACACAAACCTGAGGAAAACAAATCCTCTGACAATGCAACTGATGACTGTTTGGCTAGGTTCAGCTCCTCTGGCTGGTGAGTTGATGTCCTTAAAACAAGGACGTTCCCAGACGGCGAGCAATCTAGGAGCTTTTCAGGAAGAGCAGCTGGTACTTGTATGGACCCATAGTCTCTGTCTGACTGGACCGTAGTTGTCTGTGTGGATTTTGAGCCCTCCTCTGGTGTTACAGTTGACCCTTTCAAGAGCTCAAACCATTCCTCCTGCTGATGAGGAACAGTTTCCAAGGATGCACAAAACTTGTCAGGTTGGTCTGTTGAATCCTGTATGGTGCTTGATGCTCTCCCCGTCAAGGTTTTTGTAGTCTTGTGAAGGTTACCTGGCTTTAGTTGACTGGTTATTTTCTTTTCAGAGTGGTTTATCTGCATTGACGGGACAGGATCCTCCAAGTTAAATTCAGTTTGCACTGGCCTAAAGTGGGATTTCATGGTCCTGCAGTGAGATGTGAATCCATATGTTGGCTGAGAGATTGGTGTATACTCAACGTGAACTTCATCTCCCCCATTTCCAGTGAAGGTGCCAGAATTGCATTGTGGGAACGTCTGGGTATCTTGGTCAGAGTTAGCCTCTTCCGTAGACTTGTTCCTTTCTTGGTCAGAAGAGAGCCTTGGCGATGCAGCTATAAGCATTGTGGTGTACACAGAGAAAGGTTTTCAGTTGTTGGTGTTCTCATTATTTCTTCTCACAACATATTTCACAGCAGTGGGGGTTAGCATGAAGTTATGGGATAATCCATTGCAAAGACAATCAAGAAGATCGACCAGGATTGGTCTTAAAGTAAACAACATGTCTCCCTTACAATGCCTCCTGTCATGCCATCAATACTATTCCGTTTAAACCTAAAAAAAGGGAATTATTTAGTTCTCTTAGGAACAGACTTCGTTGTCATTGCAACAGGCAGATGTTCAGGGCAGCAATGTGAATGACAGGATCTTGAGATGAATAGGACAAAAGATGGACTTTAAGAGTTGCAAGTTGTAAGCAAAGATGACTGTTAAAATGAAGAATGGAGTGACAAACACAACACAGAGATTAGTAAGAAAAGCAGCAACACATCTACACAAAAACACGTCTTTGATTAAGAGCTGAAAATATCAGTAAAATGACCAAATATCAGGGATGAAAGTATGATAAAAACTGTTTTCTAAAGGAAAAAAGATTTACAGATGGCTCACATGACTGAGCTAGCAGTGAAATACACCACTATTGTTAGTGGCATTTATGGGCTGGGTTAACATGGATGACTGATTTTAAAAGATCAAATCACCTTTGACTTCCACAGAGTATTGGGCTGATGCATCAGCTACCTCACCAACCAGGTCACCCGAGTGACACTGCTCTGCTGTTCGGACAAAGCCAAAGAGAAAACAATGAGGTGGGTGAAAGCTTCACGCATGTAACTAAATTCTTGAGTCTTAAATGTGCGGAGACACCACCTTTCACGTCTTCTCTTAACGGCACGCCATCAGACGCGTCACAGCCGAACCCGCCATCGTCTGACAAGTGTTGGGACACAAGGGCCAAGATCTGGCAGTGCTCTTCGGTGCCGGGTTCTCTTTTAGGATAAATCTGGGTTCCGTCTTTGTACCAGCAAGCTTTAGCAATGGGATCCGAAATCTCAAATTGCTGAACAATCGGATATTGCTCTTCGGTTGACCCGGTCTTCTCGTCTGGGCCAAGTACATATGTTGGAGGGGACACTACAAACAATCATTAGGGAATAAATTCAGTGCATACCGTCCTTCTTTCTACCTAAAGACAGTCTTTCAAAGATGCACACAGAGAATTGGAACTATATATGCATGTATATAACATTTGCAAATGAGAAAAATCACCTTGATTTACTACTATTAATTTGGCCACATCATCTGCTGTTGCACAATAGTATGCTCCAGAGTTTGAAGGATGAGTTGGTTCAATAACAAGGGTCTCCTTGATGTTTCCCATTTCAAAACCAAATTGTCTGCTTGAATGGGATTGTGAATCTCTTGGCCATGACACCTGGCTTGCAGGATCTGAGCTTTCACCGACTGGTTCAATTGGACGGATTGCTGTGAGTGTCTGCAACCCTCCAACCTCCCGGTACGGCGGCAATGATGGCGCTAAAGATGGTGATTCAAAATATAACTGGACTGAAGAAAGGCTGAGCTTTGGAGGAATCTGTCAAATCTCAAACTCAATGAAAAACAGCATTGCTTTTACATACTAAACACAAATCTTCATTCTGTAAGTAGAGATTATTTTACAACACCTTTTGGACAAACACCTTTAGACACAGCATCACATAAACAGAAATGCATATAAATGTTAGTCATATCTAATGTCTATGAAGCTTTAGGATTTGCTGTAATAGTGAAACAACTGTAAAAGAAAATCACCTTTATCATCCACAGAGACGTGGACAGTGGCCTCAGGGGTTTGGCAGCAGTATTGCCCTGAGGGCAAGAGCTCAGGGGGTGGGAGAACGGGTCCCGGCGGTGTGCCATTACTTTGCATACCCCAACCCTTTTGCGGGTCGACCTCTTTACCATCTTTATTCCAGCAGACCGGCACAGTGGAGGCAGCAACCTCACATTCCACCTTCAAAGGGTTGCCCACTTCAAGGGACCCGCCTCTCTCAGCGTCAAAGACAGCAGAGTATGTCACCGGTAGAGCTATCATTGGGAATTCAGGACAACTAAATAAACCCAAGGCTGTGGAAACACACACCTTTCAAACAGATAGCTACTGTGCAGAAGATAAAAAGAGCTTTGGAGACTTTGAGTTGAGAGAAAGCCACAGCAGTTACACAGCAAGTGACAATAAACAATCGTTAACATTTCTGTTCGGTTGTGCGAATGAAGCAGCCACATAGTTCTTAAGCAGGGATAGTTAGTGGCACCTTGAGAAAGGAGGTGGTGGTTACGATATCAACACTTAAGAAAGGAAGTGAAAAGTCACCTTTGATCTCCACTTGAAATTCCACGGTATCATCGTCAGTGGCGCATCTGTATACACCAGAGTGAGACACCTCTGCCGACTGAATAACTAAGGTTCTTGTGTTGCCCACTGAATGGATTTCTAATCCAGAGCTGGAAATGAGCTTCATTTCTTCCTTGAACCAGCAAACCTGGGCCTCAGGATCCGACACCACACACTGGAGAACTATAGGGCTGCCAGCTTCGATCAACTTGATCTTCATATCCTCAGGAATAGCTGAGAACTTCATAGGTGGAGCTACAGGTATGTTTAAAATTTATGACAACCTTCAGTCAACCTCATGTTAGCCATTTAGGTTATTATTTATAATCTAGTTCCAGACAGCTTATTTGCTAACAGGCTGAAGGATAAAATGTTGCTGCACATTCAATGGCAAGAAGAGTAAAACATCAGACAACACGCAACAGTATCATAAGAGTTAGTTGCTTTGCTGAAAAGGAGCTTGTTAATGTTTCACATGTTGAGGATAAAGGAATCACCTGTGATCTCCACACTGAAGGTGACGGCGTCGCCCTTTGTCTTGCAGCAGTACAAGCCAGAGTGAGCGACTTCTGCTGAATGGACGACCAGTTTCCTCCACAAGCCTTCGGCTTTAACATCGACTCCGGTTTGAGGGTGGAGCTTTGATCCATCTTTGTACCAGTAGACTTGGGCAGAGGGATCTGAGAGCTCACACTGCAAAACAAACGGACCGCCTGCCTGGATGCTTTTGCTCCTTTCAGCATCTGGAATTGTGGAAAACCTCACAGGTGGGGCTACGGAGATTGAGACATAATCGGTTAAGTTGTGGAAGCTTTAGAAAAGGATATCTTGTTTCTATAAACCCCTTACACAAGATCCCACCCCTATCTCCCTGCTGGAGGGCAAAGAACTGCTAGCTAACAATGAGTAGCATCTACATGGCACGCTAAATCTTAAATCTGAGAGTTATATGTAAAAGAAAAAGGGATGCAGTGCTTTGCTAATATTTATCAACTTGTTGTCATGTCATTGTCAAAATTCCCTGTCTCTCAATTTGAAGAAAAAAAAACTTGAAAAGGAGGTCAGTAGTTCAGTTATGCTAGCTCGACTTTGACAACTTTAACACGTAGGTGTGTTGCATAATTCTGTTTCGGTTCAGTTAAACACTTTTTAAAAAGACGACCTAAAACATCAACGCTGACAGATCAGCCGTAAAACAGATGTTTAAATTAGCTAATCTACTATGTTAGCTTAGCTAATAGCAGCGATTGCTAATGTACCACAGCCATCACTTGCTAATAATCGTAAAATAAACATAAAAATGTAACATACTGAATGCTCTGCTCTATCTGTGGGAATAGTTTGAGTGTTTTTAAAACATGCTAATAGTTGCTATGTCAAAGAGTCTGCGTGTGATGTAGACAACGCAGAGAGTGAGAAAAAGAGGTTTTGAGTTATTCTTCAATGGTTTTCCTTTACTGTGGCGTACTGCAATAAATTAATAAAACCTACATTCCCAGGATTCAATTAGTTAATTGGATAGCAAGTAAAAGAATCGTCTTTTTGCCCTCCAGCATTGTGCGGGTGTTTGTGATTTCCGGAAGTAAACAGTCACAATGCAAGGGGTCAGTATGTTATGCAAGAGTATACAAGAAAGAAACAGTAGAGTAGTTGTGAAAATGGCACAAAACATTTAGATTTTATAAAAGAGATCTCAACAGAAATTACAGCCTCTTACCCTCGACTTCCACGTTGAACCTGATGACATCGTCAATGGCATCACAGCAGTAGACTCCTGAATGCGAGAAGTCTGCAGACTGGATGACAATTCGTCTCATTGTTCCCTCGGACTGAATATGAAGACCTTCTATAGTTTGTAGCTCGACGCCGTTCTTGTACCAGTGCACCGGAGCAGCAGGATCAGAGAGCTCACAGTAGAGCACAATGGGGTTGCCAACTTCCACAAACTTGTTACGATCCATTTCAGACAGAGGTGAAAATTTCACAAGTGGAGCTGTAGGTTTTAGGAAAAAACATTTCTGTTATCACCAACTGTCTACATGTAAATTAATTCATTTCCTCTTCATTCTTAGATTGTTCCAGTTCTGAAAGCCTCTATAACGCTCTTCCTATTGTTGTTCCTTCACATTTCCACATAAATCATGGTTATTACTGGTGCATTCACACCGGCCCTGTTTAGTCCGCTGTAATCGAATTGTAGTTTGTTTGCCTAGAAAGTTTGGTTCGTTTGGAGTTGTGTGAATGCTAATCGAACTCTGATGGCAACCAAAACACCAAACTCTGGTCTGCCTACAAACCTCGGTTTCAGTTCTGCTGAAGTGAACTCTGGTGCAGTTTGAATTCATAAGTCAACACCAAGCAGGCTGGTGACCGATCCAAAAGCAGGAAGTGGACTACAGCGCAGGGCATTCTGGGTAAATATAACCACTAGCCTAGCGTTAGTGGGAGAAATGGCTCGTGACCTTTTGCAAAAGACAAAAGAAGAATCCTACGACCCCTAAAATCTGATGTCACTTGATTTTGTTTACATTTTGAAGAAAATTGCGCTCAGTGTCTTCAGAGGTTTTAGTGTTGTTTCCTTCAGTGGTTCTCAGTGCAGCGCCCCCACAGGCCAGGAGGGGAACAGGTTGCTGAAAGGGTTTGTTGGTTTGTCTCAGAGCAGAGAGAAAGAGAATCACAGCAGCTGAAAATAAAACAAATGTTGCAGTTTTGGTCCCCAATTGACCTGAGTGTACAGGAGTCAAATTCTCCTGGAATAAACACCGTCCCTCGAATCTCACTCTTTGACTTTACTGTCACTTAAATTTAATCTTTTTCGAATTTTCCAAAATACCCATCATGCCTGTTCCTTCAATCTCTCATTAACTACCATTTCCAGGTTCTCTTTTGGCACCTGTGGAGTCTTAGCACAGTCTTTAATGCTATAAAGTTATAAAATAAACTATGCATACCTTGAATGTACAGAGCGGCAGAATCTCGGATGCCATAGGCAATGAATGTAATCTCCGCTCCGTTGTCCGCATCGCGTACTCCTCGGATACGGAGAGACTGGTGTGTCCTTGACCGGCGGAGGGAATAACGCTCATCGTCTTGAAGCTGAGTACCATTTAAGAACCACGTACCAATCACCGAAGCAGAAAGCTCGATGGTGAAAAGAGCATCTTGTCCCTCTGGCACCAAGGCGTCCTGTAAAGGAGCTTGAATTCTGGCGACAGGAACTGCAAACAAAAATGACTTTATTAAAACACTTTTTAACAATCAGTGAAAAAAGGGTTGGTTATTGTAGCTGGATTACCTAGATGAACAGTTCTGGGGAACTCAACATTGTTGCTTTTTCCGTATTTATTTACACTACAAATGCGAAAGCGATAATCTGCCTCACATGGGACACTGTCACCGAGGATCTCCACTGAGGTTGCAGAGTCAGTGGTCAGACACTGCAGCCACTCCTGCGAACCAGTGCCTACTTCCTGTCGCTCAAGCACATAACCAGACGGAGGGTTCTTCCGTGAATCCGGGGAGGGAACCCACGAGAGGAGAGCGGCGTTGGCGCGCTCCGTGTTGATCTGAACTCCTACCGGACAACTAGGAGGACAATGTCTGGCCTCTAAAAACAAAACATTAAGGTTTTATAAGCCATGAAGCTGGTAAATGTTGGGCTTTTCAAAGCTTAATGCAGTAAGTACTGGAACAAACCTTTCACTCTTAACTGAGAAGAAGTCTTGGACCGGCCAACGAGGAAGGTCACAAGGCCAGAGTCTTGGGGCATCGTGTTGACGAAGACCAGGATGTGAGTTCGACCAAAGGACTTCAGGATGGTCTGATGCGTTTCTCGCAGCTCAATGCCATCTTTGTACCAATGTATGTCCATCTCTTCTTTTTCCACTTCAACACAAAAGGCGGCATTTTCACCTTCCAAGACATCCACTTTCCTTGGAAGCTTTCGCAAAATTGTACCTGCAAGAAAAATAAGTTTTATCAAACAAACAACCATCTGGGAATGAGGAAGGGACACTAAGGCATCCCTCTGCACAGTGATACTCTCCAGAGACTCCCAGGCATTCCCAGAGAGGAGCAAAAACATTTCAGATAATAGATATTCCAGGTGTTTCTTTCTAGTCTGGTTTCTTTGGATTTACGTAAATGTGCTTTGGTGGCATAAGCAACTGAACTGTAAATCCTCTGTAGAGCTTAAAACCTATCACATTCTGGAATATTCTACTAAAGATTTGGTTGCCAAAAACTAGGTTTCATTGTGATTTACAGACATACCTGTCTTATGGGATTTATCTGCTGGAAATTATTGGGAAATTCTGGTCTTAACAACCAAACTGTGAAGCTACAGTTATATACATATAACTGTATAGGCTACAAAACATTGTTGGTAGTTTTTCTCTACAGAAAATCTTTCTCAGATGATGATATTTCACCAGTTCTGTCCATTTAAGGTCCTTTCAGAATGAGCTGTTCTAGGGCTTCTGTCACTTTTATGCTTCTCAAAATCTCTTATTTTAGAAATAAAAAAATGTTTCAAATAGATGTGTAATTGTACAACCGTACATCTTTGACTTTAGTCAAAGCAATTTCGGGATTGCACGTTAATAACAAAACATTTGCCCTTTCCAGCAGCCATTGTACGGCGGTAAAACCAGCTGACTAGCTCTGCTTGGGTTCTGGGTGAGGGGAAGAGCCTGCTGACATGTGATGTTAAGTTTGGGAGGTTTGTGAAAGGCCTTGTTTTCCAGGAAACAAAAAACAAATAACTTGTTGCCAGAAAACAGCTGGATGTTTTTAAAGCACTTGGATCATTTCTATATGCATCATAACTCCACTTTGACATAAAGAGATAATAACTTTATGTCCACTGAACGCTTGAGAAAAGCTGTTCAGCTACAAAATCTTGTAATTGCCAAGAAGGGATATTGTGCCATTTAGGCTGTAAACAACACTACATTTCTATATCATGTAAGTTATTTAAAATGAATAAATGAAATGTAATTACCTTTTACAGCTACCTCCGCTATGCTCCTGCCCCCATCAGGCATCTCACAGAGGTAAATCCCATCGTCATCAACGCCAATGTCCCGAATCGTCAGCCTTCGTTTTGTTCCCCACTCCTCCATTCCATATTTGGCCCCCGGCTGCAGTCGTCTGTCTTCCAGATACCACGTGATGGGAACTGAATCTTCTGGAACTTCACACTCCAGAACAGCTAAATCCCGTTCCCAAACTTCAAGATCATAGAGAGGTTGCTTAAACCGGACAGGTGGCTCTGCAATCAAAGGTCACAAATGAACATTGGTAGTTATAGTTACCAATGTATGTAAGATAAAATACAGTTTAGAGAATAACAATAGTAAGTCTTAATACAGTTTCAATTGCTACACATGCTCTGGTAGTGATTGATAGGTCATCAATAGTTGATCGGCAATGCTAACCGACCAACTCCTGGTGACCATCAGGACTGACTTTCCCTCCATCCAGGCCTGTTGCTATAAGTCAATTAAAGCTCAGTAATTTCCATGATTTATCTCTTTCTACCTCTTCCCATCTCTTTTCCTACCAACAGAAGCTTGATGCTAATTGTGCTGCAACCAGTAGACTTCAGCTAAATAAAGCTACAAGTATCAGCTAATGTACGTTTGAGGAGATAAAATTACATTTTTATGCTAACTAATGTGCCTGGTAATGTGACTTGTTATCCCTGGTAGAGCCTCAGACATGGCAGCTGGCAATTAACTCCAAATTACGTCCAAATTTAATCATTCCTGTTGGATGCCAAAGTGTTTCAGTCAAGCCACTTAGACGTTTCTGTGTTAGCATGCCAGGTTGTTGCATCATGTGACCGCCTCCACTCGTATAAACCCAAAATAAAACCCCAATCAAACTCCAGGTCATGCTGTGTGATGGCTCCATGAGGGATCCCCTGTGTCTGCTGTCACTCCAGCAAATGTCTCATTGCTGCAGTAATCCCACCTCTCAGGCACTTTACTGCCTGTTCTGGATGTTTCGACTCCTTGCAAAATAAATCATTTACATATCCATCACTGGTCTGCTCAGCTAGAGAAAATTGTTACATTATTGCCGGATACTTAGTGCTTCACTGTTCTCGTCAGTGAATGTACTCGGGATAATTTGACCCACAGCTATGTTCTTGTAGTAACACTATAAATTCAAAAAGGTTTTACGACAGATTCCAGTTAAGCAAACAAGAAATCAAAAGACAAGAAACTTATTTTGTTGAGGAATGGGAGGGTTGTAAACACTCAGAGGTGTTAGATAGGGAATAAAGTGCTTGCAACCGACACCAGGAGACGGAACCAGACAGTTGTAAACAACAGAATGTGGGCTTTATTTAGCCATCTGTGTGCAAAGCTCTTCGTTTCCTTATCATAGATGCTTTGCCTTATGGATATTTTGTTAAAACCAGTTGCAAATATATTTAGTTGCCTTTCACATTCTAGCTGCAAGTACAGACAAAGAGTCTGGTCTCAAATGTTATATTTACTATCTCAAACTGATACTGTGGTGACCTTAGTTTAGAGTTTCTCAGGCCACGTGAGAAACATAATACCCACTCTAAAACACTCGCCTCACATGGACCAGTCCATAGCCATTCAGCAAGCCGAGTAAGTTTGCAGACTTTATGATAATGTGACTGAACTTGGCTTGTTTAGATTAATTAAGTTTTAAAGGCTGTAATGGAATATTTTCACTTTAGTACCTGTTTTTCTGTGAAGTACGTCAACAAGCCTTAGTCGGAGGTCTTAAATCCTCGTTTTCCCTTCTCTCCTTGGCTTTATCCCAGTAAATGACCTCAGTGTACCCTTATATCCTACTTACATCATCCCAGAATCAAATGGACAGAAATCTGAGACGCATCACGCCCCCCTCAGCCCCATTCCTTGCTGCAGAAGACATCCCTGGATGTCCTGTGCCCGCTCTTACTCAACAATGCAAAGGAAATCTCTGGAAAAAGCATTGACCTACCCTTGACAGAGAGATGCACAGCGCTGAGGGTTTGCCCTGCGGTATTTGATGCAGCACAGACGTAAACTCCATTGTCCTTTTGCTTGCAGTAGAGAACTTTGAGCGTGAAGTATCCTTCTCTATCTTCGTATAACAAGTATCGCCTTCCGGACAGGATAAGTCTACCGTCCTTCCTCCAGATTATTTCTGGTTTGGGTTTTCCAGTCACAAAGCAGCGGAATTTGGCATGTTTGCCCTCAGTCACAGCAAACATTTTTATTTTTGTGGACTTCGTCATGGCGTCGTCCTTTAGTCGGGTTGGCACTTGTCTGCCAGTCCTTTGTTTTCCCTGATGAACTTTCCAGTGGCCGTTAGTGTAGCCGTTACGGTTTCCTTCCTCTTCGTGTCCAGGGCCGGCGTCGACGAGCAACACGGCTCCTGCCAACGCCTCTCCGAACTCATTCCGAGCTTTGCATGTGTACACCCCACCGTCCGGAGCGCGAGTCTTAAAGATCTTGAGCTGAAACCATCCTCCATCCTGGTAGCCCACGCTGAAATGCGTGCTCTCAAATATTTCGTTGAGTTTTCTACCGTCCTTTTCCCAGACGACTTCTGGTCGCGGGTTTCCCCAAAGCTTGCAGGAGAAGACGGCATCTTCCCCACGGCCAACACGCGTGGAAAGAGGCTTGATAAGGAAGCGTGGCTTGTTTTCCTCTCTGAGCTCCATCTCTTGCGCCTCGCCTTCTACCTTTAGGGTGGCAGCCGCGTACGTTTCCCCAATGCTGTTCTTAGCTTTGCAAATGTATTGCCCACTGTCCTCAATAGTAACAGCGGTTATGATAAGGTTGTAAACATTGCCATCTTCAAAGACCCTATATCGTCCTTGGGGGTCAATCTTTTCGTTGTTTCGCTCCCAGATGACAGCGGGTCGTGGATCACCGCCAATCTGACACTTAAGAACGGCATCAGTCCCACTTTGGACCACTACAGGTCTTGGGTAGGCTAAGAAACGTGGAGCGCCACCAAAGACATCCATTCCTTCTCTGACAGCGTCGCTCAAGTCGTTCAGGAGAGTTGCGACTTTTCAGTGGACTGAGTCCATCCAAGTTCTCGATATGTTTCTAAAGAAAAAAAACAACATTAGATTACTTTTACCAAAAATAGATTTCTGGCATTATTACTGACACAGATCTTAAGTCATGGCAGATCCATGGCTTTTGTATAAGATTGAATGCAGAATATGAATCATTTTATTTTGAACAAATAAATAGCAAGAATTTTTAAAAACTCTTAAAAAACAAGAATGCATCCATACACAGCTGCCTCTGATTTGGTGTCATATGCCATGTGTAACTGGGTTTATATTGTATATTTCCACAAAATGTTTTTCTTTAATTTATTTGTCCTCTTATATTTGTCTATCCTTGTGTTCCTCTGTGTCTGCTATAAGAGGTTTGGTCCTCCAGCTCCTCCCTTCTTTCTTCTTCTTTTGTTCGGGGTCCTCCAGGGCCATTATAAATATTAAGTTATTAATTTCCTCTTCCCTTTTGTTACTTGTTCCAATGGGCAGAGGCAAGTTTTATAATCCATTGTATTCCTTTCATTTATATTGTTCGAATGTTTATTTTTCTGCCTGTATTAATGATGGATATTTTCAGTTGAGTTGCTATTACGCCTTTATAACATCTGATGCATGTTAATACTGTTATTTTGTATAGATCGGGCTGGCGAACTGGAGCACATGCTATGTGCTAATGCTAATGTCTCCTGATTGACAGGATAAATAAACGGAGAGCCTCCAAACCCTGACTCTGAGTTTTGTGGTTTGTCTGATCACCACATAACACACACAACGCAGAAGTCCTCCGGTCACACTTGGTTTGGTGACAGTTTTAGCCCACTATGGCCACCTAGTGGCAGCTTGAGAGTCAGATAGCACCAGCTGCCACTCAAGTAGTGACAGGTACCACGAAAGCCGTGGCAGCTGCCACAAAAAGACATAAAAACAGTAGTATCCGTTCCAAAAGTCGTGTCATATGTCACTGCCATGATTTGAGCTCAGCCTGCTGGGGAATTTCCAATTTCAAAAGCTACAAACGATAAAAAAAATATGTAGCAGGAATATTTATAGATTAAAACATTTAATATCATAGAACACCGAATATTTTTTCCAAAATTGGAAGATTATGGCAGCAGAGGAGTTACTCTGAACTGGATAAGGCGTTTGTACAAATGGGTGAATACAAATTCAGTTATAATATGGAAATAAATTGTGGTGTCCCCCAAGGGTCGGTTTTAGGTCCCAAACTGCTCATATTACACATAAATGACATATATAGAGTCTGGAAAATACTAAAACTGGGTGTGCTGTGTATATATAATGGTTTATATAGAAGAGAGAAATATTTAAGTTCTGGTTGTCCAGAAAGCATTCTCTGACATTTTCTATAAAAAAGCTCCAATACCAGAATATTAAAACCTGAAAACATCCGTCCAATATTTTATGAGATAATGTTATCCAAGGGAAAATGAGTTAAAATGCCAAGAGTACCTTCTGTCATTCCAACGGTTCCCCTTCGCCCCCTCTAACTGCATGTGTTTCAGCACAAACGGATGGCATGAATATTAGGGTTAATTGAATTAGATCTGTCTGCGTGGGAGAAAAACCGGGCCCAGCAGTCAGAGGAGGAACGGCCCAGGCCCGCTTGCAAAGGCAGCCACAACACACAGCCAGTACAGCTGGTGCTGTATTTCAGTGGGAAAGCTCTTAATATAGCGAGCGCTAAATAAAGACCTGTGAGGGAGTGTGTGTCAGGTGTCACAAAGACAGTCAGAAACATGCGGCTCACACAGAAGCGAAATCCCAGAACGAATACCTAAAAGTTTTTACCGGAACAATATGTTGTGGTTCCCGACACACAGGA
Source organism: Gambusia affinis (assembly GCF_019740435.1). Lineage (NCBI taxonomy): Eukaryota > Metazoa > Chordata > Actinopteri > Cyprinodontiformes > Poeciliidae > Gambusia > Gambusia affinis. The sequence goes on from NC_057878.1 coordinate 27,946,046, forward strand.
CAGAACTGGGGACCCAATCTTTCATTTCAGTGGGAATTTTCCAGAATATCTTAGTGGATAAAATTAATCTTCGATAATGACCAATAGGCACACGTCGCTAATGCGCTAATAGCAGAGCTAATATTTCGTTTAGTGCTTTTGCTAACTTTGAAAAAATGTAGCACACTTAGCTTCCCCTAAACTGAAAAGCACTAATTTTCTTAGCTGCTTTGTAAATTTTCAGTTAAATAAAGTTTGACGTGTGTTAAAGTTACAAAATTGTCAAGTAGTTAACTGTTTATATTCATGCTCTTATTTTGAAGTGGTCAGGACTGTTTCCTCTTCTCATGTTCTTTATTTTTTATGTCAAAACTAAGTTGGTGCTGGAGGGTTGTAGTCTGTAAAGGACAGATGTGATCTGAAAGGCCGTTAGCGCCTTAGCATTAGCTTGCACAAACTGCCGTGTTGGTGTAGCGCTTTAGCATTAGCAGAGCTAATGTTTTTAATTTGTGCTTTAGGGTTAGCACAGTTAACGTTTAGCTAGTGGTCCTCACCACTGGTCACAAACATGTTGGTGAAATTATGAGGCGACATTAAGATGAAATTATCAGCTTAATTTCATCTTAATTCTGCAGATGAAATAAATAGTAGATTATTTATTGCATCTGCCGGGAAATAAATAATTTGGTGTTTCCTGAACTCTGTAATGCTAACCCTTACCTTTAGCACAGAAGTTTAATTTCTTCTCTTTCTTCCCCCAATAACTTTATTTCAAACATGAAACTTACAGGAACAAAATAAAAAACTGTAGAGAACAAGATGTAAACATGAATAAAATATTTAAGGGTTTTATAGAACATTTAAATTAGAATATCAAAATTAAACTGGTGCTTGATGGTTGTAGTATTTCTAGAGTAGATATAATTTGAGTTGAAGTTAGCGCTTTAGCATTAGCAGAACTAATGTTGATTATTGCTTTAGGGTTAGCACAGCTAAATGTTTAGGTGGCCACTCTTTTCCTTTCCACTGTCACCACATGCATAAGAGGAATTACTACAAAGTTGACAAAACAATACAATTACTGTTGCTAGATGTCTGTAGGCAGGACTGCTGATTGTGATTGTGGGCTTTGTTTAAATATTTAAAGACAATAAATTAGCTAAAGCAATCAGCTGTTGGGTAACTTTCATATGTATAACTTTTCTATGAGCATTTTGAAAATATTTCTAAATTACATCATCAATACTTTCTGAAATCTGAATCTTACTGTTAACCCAAATCATTCAGAGTGAGTAATTATAAAACAGCTGCTTTGCTCTACGATTGGATGGCAACGTTTTGCGTTTTGGCTCCATCCTGAGTGCGCAGAAAACATCCCGTACTACGTACGACACTGCATGAACGCCTGAAAACATGTCGAAATAATCACCTCAGATTTAGACCCCAACGGGAACTTATGTTGGTTTTAAAATGGAAAACCAGCATTTTGAAAACTGAATCAACTGTTGATCAATAATTTGATCATTTAAATGGGAGGGATTTTTAAAAAATCATTTTTGGAAATATTTAGTCTGAATGACTCAGGATAAAGTGACTGTGAAATATTTCATTCCCACAGTTTAAGTGTGTTTAATATTCCCTGTGGAAACTTAAAGAGATGAGATTGACCCCTGTGTTTACTTGTCTTATTTAATTGGAATGACCTCTGCCCTCTCCCGCCTACCTCGCTTCAGTCGCCGGGAACGGCCATCAACACGCATTCCGAGCCTGCAGCCGTGGTCCGAGTCAGGGCAGCGTGTCCCGAGGGCCGAGCCGTGTCCCAAGTCGACTTTAAACTCACACACATGCTAATCTGCAGCAGCGCGGTTACATCCTCACAGCTTTCTGTCCGGCAGCAGGAGCTGAAAGCTGCAAAACGAACCCAAACAGCAGCGAGTTCAGAGCAGCGCTTCAGTTCCTGTGTACGTTCCGGCAACTGTCATTGTTCGTGGAGTGCTGCTAAATGCTTTTGCAGCTGCTGCAGCCCCCTAAAAATACTGGGTGCCTTGATGACAGCAGAGCGGATCAGTCAGGCACTTCCATTCAGTTGCCAGCAGGGGCTAAAGATAGCTTAAGTAGCATTTCCAGCCAACCTGGCCCAATGTGAAAAAGTAATCCGGTAAACTCAAGAAATCACTTTAAGAAAGCCTGACTGCAGTAAATTAATTTATTTAAAGTAAAAACAGAAAAATGATAAGACAAAGTCATGCTGCTCTAACTCACAGCATACAATCACTTAAAGCTGCAGTTGGTAACTTTAATTATGTTTCTGCATGTTTGTTAAACTGTCACCATGGCGTTGGAGAATAAAAAAGACAGATAATCTATAAAAGAAAGATCATCTCCCCCTCATTCCTGAGCTGCTATCACCCTCTGAAGAAATGCACCAAAAACAACCAATCAGAGCCAGGAGGCGGGGCTTAGCGCTGTCAATCAACTTACTGAAAACCCGTTTATCTGCCATCATCTTTGGCTATGCTAACTAATCAAATCATTAATGTTACTCTGGATTTTTGGGTTGAAATGTTCATTTCCTTCAGAGAGGCCATTTTTATTCCTGGAGGTTTTTTACTCTAAATGTCAGGCATGAATATCATCTTTGTTTTTATCGGTTTTAAAATGAAACATGTTTTTATTATTAATTTACCACTGCTTTTTGTATTAGTTTACCAATAAATTTATTTTAAAAAAAGAGCCAAATGCTAAAGGAAAAAAATGAATTCAACTCAATATAGTTTAATCAGATTCAGATACAGTTTCGAATGAAGCCTGAGATGCAGAACGACCTGAAGGCCTAAAATCTCATCAAACCAAAATAAATTTGCTGTTTTTCCTCCTGATAAATAGAAATACAAATACTGATTCAGAGGTGATTGATTTATGCTCCTCTATGATTTTATTTAGAAAGTTTTCCGGTTTATTTTCTACTTCTGTCCTCAGACAAACCAAATAAAATCCCTTTCATACCTAAATTACACCAACGAGTCCCAGATCAATCTGTCCAGGCTCAGCAGGAGGTCTGTGGTTCTGCTGGATAAATCGATATTATTGATTGCTTCTGCAGGGAAACCGATCAGATATAGAATCAAATTAAATCTGTGTATAGAACGGAGAACACCTCCGCCCTCTGCTGGCCATCTTCTGTAAGTGCAACATCCCCATTTAAAATTGTTCTGATTTATAAATTTAATACAATTATAAATACTAAAACTCCCAAATCTTACATGAAAACCTGTGTTAAACAAATATATATACCTATTATTCTTGGTATAATGAGTTAGAATACATAGAATAGTAAAAGCTCATAAACTAAATGCATATGTAAAAATGCAGAAATATAAAAATGACGTGTACTTATTGTTGTTGTTATGATAATTATTATTTTTTGCTTTTGTTGCAGCCTGTCGCTCTGCCCAGGATGAACCCACCTCTGGCCAACAGAATATGAAATTAACAACACTATTGCTAATTTATTCATTTTTAATAATGTTTTACTAAAAATAATTATCCTTTATTATTATTATTTTTAGTCAGAGTAGTATTAGTAGTATTTTCTCCTATTTATGAACATTATTTTTTACCAAGTTTATTATAAGAGTTTTATAATTAGAATTACATTTATTACTATTTTATTATTGAGTAATAATCTATATTAATGCATAAATCATATAAATGTATAATTTCTTGTTGATATTTTGTGGTAGTGGTGGTAAAACTAGTATTTCCTTTTTTACATTTTAATACTGGAAAATATTTCTATAATAATATATTATATAAATAAAACATCATCCATCCATTTTCTTCCGTTTATCAGGGGTCGGGTCGCGGGGGCAGCAGCCTGAGTAAGGAGGCCCAGACCTCCCTCTGCCCAGCCTCCTGGTCCATCCGGGGGAATCCCCAGGCGTTCCCAGAGGAACAGCGTGTCCTGGGTTTCCCCTCCTCCCAGTGGGACCTGAACTCCTCACCAGGGAGGCGTCCAGGAGGCGTCCTGAGCAGATGACCCTCAACTGGCTCCTCTCGATGTGAAGGAGCAGCGGCTCTACTCTGAGTCTCTAAGGGAGACTCCAGACACCCTGTAGAGAAAACCCTGGGGGGTCCTGGTGATCTGATCCTAAAACATTATTTTTAAATATAATACTTTTTATTATAGTAGTAGAAGCAATAATATTACTGCTGATTAATCAAAAATATAATTATTCTTATTTATTTAGTTTCATGTATTATTTCTTTATTATTTCTTTATTGGGAGGTTTTCTGTGTTCAACCTGATGGTTTCCTTTAGGACCCGGGGGAAGTCCCTGATGTGCAGGTCAGTTCCTCCTCCTCCTCCTCCTCCTCCTCCTCCTCCTCCTCCTCCTCCTCCTCATCATCATCATCATCATCATCAGCTGTTCCGGCGGGCAGCAGCGGAGCCCCGGACCCAGACTCTCTCCTCTCCGCCTTTTCCTCTCCCTCCCCTGGAGGAGTCCATGCAGCGCCCCGCACCGTCCCGCACACAGACAGAAGATGAAGATGAGGTGCTGGGTTCATGTCATTTCTGAAACTTTCTCTCTCTTTGTGTCAGAGTAAAACCTGAAAAGCTGTGAACGCGTTTTCTCCGCAGGTGTTGCTCTCGGCTGCAGCTCTTCCTCCGCTGCGTCCTGCTCCTCATCCTCCCGGCTGCGTCGCAGTGGTCAGGTAGGAAAACCTGCGGCTGCCACCGCGTTTCCACCGCAAACCTGCGCAGACAGATAAACTAACTCATTTATGCAAAATTGTTGGAAAATTAAATGCAAACAATCAGTTTAAACGTTTAAAAGTTTGCAGGATTTTCTTCTTCTTCGTTTTTGCAAACCCCCGCCCCCCAATCGTGCATCTGCCTCAGACTTTTAGGGTAAAATATGATTAATTATTGACCAGATTTTACTCAAATCTAAGCTTGAATGTTTGGAAGATTTTTTTCTGTCCATATTTGTTTGGTATTTTTTCTTTCTTGCTGTTCTGAATCCTTCATCCTGATCGCTGGAAATCCACCTTAGGAAATGTTTTGTAACAGATGATGTTTAATATTTGGTTGGCTCTTCCCGCGTTTCCCTTACAAAAGTGCGCAAAACTTTGTCAATACTGCGCTAATACCTGCATCTTCATTAGAATGTCCATAAAACTGTCAATATCACGGTTACATAGCATTTGTTTCCAAACTGTGACAATGTTCTACTAATGTCGGAAAAACACAATTTTACTATTGAGGTGTTTCCATTAAGTAATAAACGCAGTAAAAATCACAGGAATACTTTGTTCACCATTAAAAAGTAATTCTGCGCCATCACCTTCCTACCACTTCCCGTCGTTTCCGCTGTAGTAACATCCTGTTGATGTAGTAACAGGATTCATACAATTGAATTAAATTAAGTTAAATTCGGATTGAACTGAACTGAATCAATTTTAACACAGTGACCCCTCACCTTTCACACCTCGCTGAGTTTTTTGTGCAGTTTTTTACAGTGCATTGTGTTCTGCGTCCTGATTGGCTAAACAGTCTCCGCGCTTCTTCTCTACATAATAATAACTTTACAGCTTGGTAAATTTATTTTTACCTAGAAGAACAAAGAGCGACAACAAATACCAATAACTCTGTTCTCTTGAAAAAACTCTCCTGCACCTCAGGCTTCAGAAGAAAAAGACAGTAGAGAGTGAAGTCAGGCTGCAGCGTCACAGTCAGAGGAACAGAGAAATACAGTCACAATCTGTCCTACTGTACTTCATATTGATGATTAAAGGATTATTTTACTGTAGTTATTTGTAAGAAAGTGTTCTATTTGTTAAAAAAATGTTTGGTCCTGAAAACAGTTTTTGTTCTTTACGTACAGTATTTAATTATGCTGTATAATAATTGTAAGAAATAAAGGGAACTACTTCATGGATTTCTCCTGTCACGGGTTCTTTTTGGAACGAAACCCCCCGAAAAACGAGGGTTCACTGTACAACCGAAAACCCTCATCTTAGCGCCAAAACTTTTTATTGGGAAACAAAGGTTTTTTTTTAAAGAATATTGGCATGTTTATTTTCCCATATATCAAATTTCGCAATTGTATGTTCAATGGAAATGCAGCTCCTGATCACTTAAGGATCCAGAAGAGGATTTGTTGTGGAAACCACATTAAACCTGCATGCTTTGAATCTTCACCTCTTTTAAACTGTGGAGTGTTTCCCTGCGGTTTGGTTGGGATCTGGTGGACAATCGGCCCACAGGAAGACCAGCAGCTCTGACTCAGTGTTTCCCATTGCTAAGCTGGGTCAGGAATCCCTATTGTCATGTGATCTTTGACATGCGCCCAGCGGGACGCCGCCGGGGGAGGGGAGCGGCTGCGACGGACCCCAACCGTGCCATTTAACGGCCCGCTGTCCTCTCCTTTCTGGGCCAGCGGGACGGACGTTGGAAAACAAAACAGAAAAAGAGGGAAACTCTGCTGGACTTTATCTGCTAATCATGGATGAAAACTTGAGTTTTAAAAAGTTTGCATTGTTCTAATGGAGCCTGAAGCTGCAAATCCTTCACAAAATGTGTAATTAGGGAAGAAACAAAAAGCCACCCCATCTGGTCAGGGATAAAGTCTGATTTCCTGCACCAGTTCTGTTCACCCAGTGAACCTTGTGATGTTTAATTCCTGGATTTTCTAGTCATTAAACCTGCTTACGCATAATCTTCCTCCCTGGAAGTGTCTCAAGTCCCATCGAGGGTTTGTCTTGTCGTATTGTGTCAGCTGCCGCCGTTTAGAGAGTTAATTAGACTGAAGCTAAGTAGATGTTTGCAGACTGACAGTGGGCTTATTGTGGCTGTAAGCCTGCATTTCTGGGTGGGAGGAACATTAAATGTCCAGTTTAGGTGTGGATCTGATGACTGACCACCCAGATCTCACACAGATATGATGGTGGACGATCATCTGAAGGTGGAAGTGTAGAACATTTGCATGAATCTGAGTCTTTATCTGAGCTCCAGGTCTTTGGATCCATCTTTAGACCAACATGATGGCAGCACTAGATCAGGTTTGGTGCTCCAAATTGGTCCCAGCGCTGCCATCATGTTATTACATCACTAAATGTCTCTCCTGATATGTCATTTAAACACCCCCTGAAAAACATGAAGGATTTTTGCAGAGTTCTGCAGTCCAGTTAGCTGCGAGCTAACCAGGTTTCCACCCAGATGTTTGACTATTCACTCTTTCCATCACAATAATCCTTTACAGATTATCAGTCAGATTTAAGTCAGGGCTGTCTGGGCCCATTCAAAACGATACCTCCAGAGGAGCTCATTTTTTAGCTTAGCTCTTTAGCTAACTTTCAAAACAGTTACCACACTTAGCTTCCCCTAAATCAAATTTACTTGACTGCTTTGTGAACTTTCAGTTGAATAAAATTCTACTTTTGTGGTGAAATTTTGGATACCAACCATTTACTCCTCACATTCTTTAATGTTAGCGTTAGTTGAACACCATGCTGATATCGCACTTTAGCATTTTCACTAACTTTGAAAAAGTTTAGCGCATTTAGCTTCCCTTAAATTTTTCCAGACAAGTTCTAAAACACAAATTCACTGAATTCTTTCATGAACTTCATTTGAATTGATTTTGATATTTGTGTTGAAAGTTTGGATATCGACAGTTTACTCACTCACACCATTTAGCAATAGCGTAGGCTAAATACCACGTAGATATCGCGCCTTAGCACTTTTACTAACTTTAAAAACATCTAGCACACTTTGCTTCCCCTAAAGTCTTTCAAAGTCAAATATAATTTAAATTCAAGTTAGCACTTATGTGCTAGCATTCTCAAACTATGTTGATGTTAGCAAACATTAGCAGAACTAATGCTTATGATTCAAGCATTAGAGTCAGCACGGCTAACTTTTGAGCTAGCAGAGCCGAAGGGTTTGTTGCTTCCAATCAGGATAAACATGTTGGTGAAATTATGTGGTTATTTTAAGCCTAAATCTGCTGAGGGAATGAATAATTTGGGGTTTTCTGAGATCCAAGTAGAGTTCAGAGAGCAAAGAAGAGTTTCGAACCGTAAAGGAAGGAGTAAGTTTCGCGTTTTCCTAAGAGCTCTGAGTACCAAATTCAGCCCATCTGTAATGCATAGAAAGACTTGTATGTCAACATCCAGGTCATTCATTGAAAACACACGACCCAGTTAGCATTACATTGTTAGCACACCTGGAAACGTGAGGTAGAAACAGCTGCCTTTGGTTTAGTCTAGCTGGTTTTCATCTTTGGAAATGCAGATGTAGGTGAATCTGGAAATCTCTAGGAAGACGTTATATTTTCTCAGATCACTTTCCTCCCACATGAAGAAACCCCCAAAATCTGTCACTGAAAAGGTTAAATATATGAATTTTAGCTGTTAGTGGAGTATGACTTCACACAAGGCTTTTGTTAAGTCTCCTACACAGAAAGGAACACTCCCAACCCTGACCTGCTTCAATATGACTGCATGAAAAAAACCTCCACATGTACTCACACTCATGTTTTCATCCACTTATGGTTTTCACAGAATTTCTATAAAACTAGAAAAACATTCAGTAGATTAATGTTCAAAAATATCCAAAATGAAAAGTTGTAACAAGTCAAACCACCTAAGTTTCTTACATCTTCATTGATTTTTCCATTGTTCTGTCTGCTGGTGATCTAATAAATTCTGTGAAATAGATAATTTATAATCGATAATTGTGAGTCTAGGGAGAAGGTTTAGGCTTATTTGGAGGAACATATTTGAACCTGTATGATTTTGACTGTGGATTAGAAAAAATTTAATTAAAAAACAAAGAAAACAGTTTTAGTTGTTTGCATATCAATTAGGGGTAGGAATATTTTTTTCCTCACTCACAATTTGATTCAAAAAGATTATTTGTGATGATTTCTGCTTTAATCAGTTGGAAAGGTTCCTCATGATCTCCTCCAGTCTGCTTTGTGAGGTAGAATTACAAACTGAGACATTAAGGTGTCACGTTTATTAAATTTTAAATATTAAACCATAGATAGATGGAATTATTCCCTCCCTGCATCCTCCATTTTGTTGTAACGAAGTGTCACGTAGAGAGCTCTTCAACAACGTTGCATTTTCCATCCAGAATTTTTTTGTCATTTTACAGCATTTGTAATTGTAAAAAAAAAATTGCATAATTTGTCACCAAATCATAAAAACATTATTGTCTCTTCCGGATACAAACACCAGATAGCAAACCATCAGTGTCGCCCTCCAAATGTATTTCTACAAAGACATTCAGGGATTTTTTTTCTCTTGCGTTGCATTAATGTTGTGGTCAGTGACATCTTGGACACCTGAAAGCGCTGCTGAGGTTTTTCAATGTATTATAATATGTTGTTAGTGAGATATTTTAAGTTTTATATCTTTTTCTTTAGGATACAAATGCACCACAAACTCTCTTTCCATTCCTTCTAAGACATAAACAAAAACTTTCTGTGAGAAGGAAAGAAAAAGTAAAAATACATTCAAACTATTTGGACTATTTTGGGACAGTTTTAATTGTTTTTTGTGTTTTTAGTCTGAATGGTTAATAAAGGGACGTTTTCATAGGCATCTCAACCTCACACAAACAAAACATGAAGTTAACAGCTCGGTTTTCAACCAGTTTCTGCACCAAAGAGTTAAGAATGTATAAACACGTTTTCAGTGAGGCTCCTTAAATGTGAACATATAATTTTAAATAGATATTTGCTGTTGTTATGGCTG